>NC_141262.1:21072500-21672500 GCF_054856545.1 Hippocampus guttulatus
TCCTCTGATGCTAATTGTCGCTGTCGGCAAGCGGCGTTCCCTCCGGTGAGCGGCTTCCTCCTCCTCAAGAGCTCTCGTGGAAGAAAGTGAGCGACACCATGAAAATAAAAAAGCAAACTCGGCCACACCACATGTGCGCTCGCACTTCTGGATGAGTGGGAGTTTGGGAATGTTGCGAGGTGAACAGGTTGAATTTGGATGGATTTCTGTTTGCATATTTTGTTCGCATATTTCAAGGCTGGGTTGCCCCCACCCCCCTCCGCAACGAGCTATAACTACTTGTCACTTTCAATCATAAGTGACAAACGGCGAAAATAAATAAAGGAGCAAAATGAGGTACTACCACACAGGGGGAAAGGACTGTAAAAAATACTAAAAACAAACCCAAAAATACAGTGCGAATTTAGAAAAAAAAAACAAAAAAAACATTTGGACGAGAGGAGAGTATAAGTATAAGAGTATAACCTTCCAAGGAACGTTTTTCTGTGACTCACCTGATTTCAAATCCTTTCCTCTGTTTCAAATGAATGAAAATGCGGAAAAACTAAAATATTTCAGTTTGTAATTTTTTAAAAATAGGAATAATAGCACTCTATAATGTTGTACTGTATAAAAACATGGGCGGCCCGGTAGTCCAGTGGTTAGCACGTCGGCTTCACAGTGCAGAGGTACCGGGTTCGATTCCAGCTCCGGCCTCCCTGTGTGGAGTTTGCATGTTCTCCCCGGGCCTGCGTGGGTTTTCTCCGGGTGCTCCGGTTTCCTCCCACATTCCAAAAACATGCATGTCAGGCTGATTGGACGCTCTAAATTGTCCCTAGGTGTGAGTGTGGGCGTGGATGGTTGTTCGTCTCTGTGTGCCCTGCGATTGGCTGGCAACTGATTCAGGGTGTCCCCCGCCTACTGCCCGGAGATGGCTGGGATAGGCTCCAGCACCCCCCGCGACCCTAGTGAGGATCAAGCGGTTCGGAAAATGGATGGATGTATAAAAACATGCATGTGAAATAAAGGTGTCAAAATCAAGGCCCAGGGGCCAGATCTGGCCCGTCACATCATTTTATGTGGCCAGCAAAACCAAATCAAGCACATAAACTTCCATGATGCTCGCTAAGTATGAACCAAAATGTCAGATTGTCATTTGTAATCCATAATAACTGTTTGAACAAGCCATCGTTCTTGACTTGTGATTTCAAAACAAGTCATCCATCAGTTTGTTGTTCGCTGTGTATGTAACATGTGGAGGGTTTTTTTGAAACATTTATATGGTTTCACAAAATTCAGTCATAACGGGGCAAACTGCAACTATGCTGTGGCGCGTGACAAAAATGAGTATGACACCGATGGGGTAAAAAGTTTAATTTTGTTTCAACTTGACACGGTCCCCCACTCAGTGTATGTGCCTTGTCCAAGTGGGGGCAGTACAATACAGACATATACATGGAGACAGTTACTCCTCAATAAGCTGCATGAAGATTAGTCATTCTTTGCCGAGGATAAAGAATACCTCTCTGCGAATGTCGTATTATCTGATGATATGTGTTGTCCAATCATGGTGTGCGTTTTCACATCCCAAATATGCAGAGCGTTGGGATGTTTTCAATAGATTTGAGCAACCTTCTCCACCTCTGCACTCAAACTTTAACCACCAAACTTTTTACTGGAGCTGAAGCCATCAATCAGGGATCGGAAATGAATTCAGGAACTCCGAGGCCACTTGCCTCCATCAAAGTAAAATACTGTCATGGGCGCGCAAATATTATAAATCAGAGCATCCATTTTCTTCTCCGCTTATCTTACCAGTCAGGGTCACGGGAAGCTGGAGCCCATACCAGCTGACGCCCACGACCTGTCAATCACAGACAGGACTCACAAGTTGATGATATCATCAGCTCCATGACACTGCCGGAGCAGGGTTTAAAATGTTAACGTAACGCATTACTGGATTGTTGTGAAGGACTGAAGGAATAAAGTGCAGCCATTAAGAAATTCTGGGATGTTACTGTTTTGAATAAAGCACAGCTTTTGAGTAGAAGATAAAGACTAGACTGTCAAAAAGAGAAATGCCAACGCTTTGAAGTCATATAAGTTGAGGCTCTTCACACACAAATGTTTGTCCTTGAGAAGCCGTCCTTCTTCGTCTTATTTTTGTTTTTACGTGGTTTGAAGTGTCACAAAAAAAAAAACGGTGCCGTCAAAGTCACTGTTTTGCTTTACATGTTTCTCGCAGAAACAGTAAGAAGATAAGAAGATCAGGGAGTGAATTTCATCTCTTCATGTCGATTATGAATGAAGAGCAATGCCAACATGTTGGACGTCAGGCAAGTTTTGACAGCTGACACTTGAACGAAAAGTGCAAGACATACGGTATGTATTGTATAAACAGAGTATAGCGTTATCGGGTGAACAGATATTATTGGAGCACGTAAAAAAGCTACTTATGTTGACGGACTGACTTGAGTCGGCATCACTCATGACATGTTTCTTAGTCATACAGTATATCTATGCATTTTTGTGGTGTTTTGCCATCAACCACCCATTCTGAGCCGGATTTTTGTTGTGATGTAATTTGGTTTCACAAACGTCTCTTGTTCAGAAGCTGGTGGGTTTTTTTGTTGTTGTTTTTTTTAATTAAAACCAACGCATGTTTGACACCTGAGAGATGGGAAAAAAATATTTTCTGGTGACAGAAAGGAGTCTCTTTCTTTTGGTAGGCTCTGTGCTCATATTGTCACAGAACATAATATTCTGCGGATTTTCAAAATTCAGGGGCCATGTTTTAAGTCACAGGTGTCAAACTCAAGGCCCGGGGGGAAGATTCAGCCCGCCATGTCATTTTATGTGTCCTGCTACAGCAAATCGTGGGTGTCAACTTCCACGATGCTTCCTAAGATCTGTACAAATTGTCATATGTAATAAATAATGTTGACATTTTGTAATAATTTTGCTACTCTGTTTATACTCACTTGAACAATAATTGAACAAAAAACAAACAAATAGTTGACTGTTTCAAAATTAGTAAGCGATCAATTTTTTTTGGGCGTACAATAAATAATACGATGTGATGATGAAACGTTTTTGTCTTTTTTTGTTGTCATGGCCCTCTGGGGGAAGACGTAACTCACTCCAAAGTGACCTGTGACAAATATGAATCTTTTAAGTGAATGAGTTCATTCAATAAAACATTCCAAATCTTGTGCATATTGACATTGAAAGCATCCCAACAGTCAAAGCTCTTGGCTGTTTAACCCGACGCCATCAATCAACTTTTGAATGTATGTAATGCAGACTGATATATAATTGAAAAAAAAAAGAATACGTGACCGGGCAGCAGAGTCTCCACTGGGCGCCGATAACCTCCGTAGCAGGATAGAAAGCTATTTTCCCGTAAAAAAGAAAAAGGACCGTTTGACCAGGTCAGTGTTGCCATGGGGCCTGCAGTGGAAGAGGATGGGAGATGAAGGGATGGCGCGTGAGATACATTTATATGGCCTGATTTAAAAAAAAAAAAAAAAAAAAAAAAAAACGGCGGCCGGATGACGGACAGCGGCGTGTCGCCCGAGTGGAAACGGTGACTTCATATTCCCTAATTGACCCCGCTTAGAATCCATGCGAGCACTCGCAAAGACACGCTAATTGCCACCACTGATTGACTCCTGATAGAATTCCAGCTGTCACTGAAGGTCATCTCTCGCACCGTCATCTCACATCTCTTCATCATTCCGCACTCTCACACATCCCCGATAGCACAGACTCGCGCCACGTGAACTACTGTCTCGTTTTGGATCTTCCAACAAAAAGCCCGGAATGGGGACGGGTTTTAATTTAGTGGTATCCTCGAGAGTTCTAAGATCCACTGACATTTGAGATATTTGAAATTGGGGTTCTCAGAATGTTGGTCAGGCCAAACCAAGTATAGACGATGAGCACCGGGTTTCGTGTGATACTTCCGATCTCGCAAGTGGTCGGCAAATTAGTTTGTGGTCCAACAGTTGTGAATGGAGCAGGACGTTTATTCGTAGATCGCTGGCAAGATTAGAATGTTGGACGACTGTAATAAGCGATTTTGAGATGTTTGCATGACGTCATGCCGGAATGCCTAAATGCTAGCATTGTGTAATGTTGGTCAATTTGAATCAATCGTGCAACAACGCTCGGGTATCGAAATGTTCAAATGTTTAATTATTTAATCATTTCCAGGATGCCAGGATGTTTAAATGTTAGCATTTTGCAAAGTCGAAGTATTTCACATTGAATGTTGGGATTCTCAAATGTTTGGGGGTCTCCAGAATATTGGGATGGATCCGATTTTTGAATGTCGGGATGTGACAATGGCTAATGTGAGGATGTTTGAATGTTAACATATCAGAACTTTGAGATGTCACGATACCGATGCGTTGCAATGTTTGCGAGTCACCTATTAAGAATTTTTGGGCAGGTTGAGGTATTAAGATATCTGGAATGTTGGGACATTATAATTTGGAGTTTCCACAAATAATGGAATAGCTGCCCGGACAGACGTCATCACATGTAACATCATACTAGCTCAAACGGGGGCAAAATCGGAAAGTGATTTAGAATGATCACATCCTCAGCTGCCTTGTCCTCAGCCTCCAGAAGGCGCAAAACAGAAGAAGAAGAAGAAGAAGAAAAAGAGGAGCTGATAACCTCCTGATCCCTCGTCACTTCTCAACAAGGTCACATAATCCTCCAGGTGAAAGGCGGCGCAGAAATGCCACGTGCGCAGGATTAACGTTTTAGTGGCTGAAGAAGAAGAAGAAGCCAACAACAAATGACAGCGGTGGTGGTCCGCCACGTAGACCGATGGGATTTGCTGCGATGGATGTGGGAATACCGTGAAGGAAATCCAACACACTTTTATTGTTATTGCACTGTACCATCCACATGACCGTTGGGCTACTTTGAGACCAGAACGCTCTTAATTTTTTGTGACATTACAACTACGTGACGTGTAGAAATGGGAGGTTACGTCAATATGTTGTCATGTTCTGTCTGTTTTGAGTGAAGGGGGTTGCCCGCCAGCAGGCGCACCTGTTCCATGTTTCCAATCAAGCCTTGCCATGTATTCCAGGACTGCCAAGATGCCTCGTCATTGTCGGATTATTGACCTTGTTTGCTGCTCATGCTCAAGTGTTGTTTTCTCGCTCTCTCTATCTCATCATTTATTATAATTTTTTTTGCTCTCTTGTCCTTCGTTTATTAGTATTGATATTATTTTGTCCTCAATCTTGCTCATATTTTGTTTACATTCTTGGCTTTACTCTTAGCTGGCCTTTTGCTCGCGCTTTTTGTTTATGCTTTGTTTTTCCTGGCTCTTTGTGACCAGCAATTTCGGTTTATACTTTGTTGGTGTGCTTTTCTATCAATAAATATTTTTGTAATGCAGTTTATCCAAGTCTGCATTTTTGGGATCCACACTCCACCTGGTTCGTGTTCGGACCCTGTCATACATTATATCAATTAAAAGCCCACAATTCAGCATTGTACTATTAGCTGCTCATAATTATTGATCTATATTATTCATTTCTGTTCTGTCACTGTACAAGTCATATGAAATGTGTTCATATTATGTTAATAATCAAATAAAACAGAATAAAATATCTATACATTGTGGTGGTATAAAACGTATGCATTGCTAATTATTCATTCATAAAAATACAGAATTTAAAATGGATATTTTCTTCTGTTTTGCATTTGTATCTTTAAGTTTCCATAGGAAAGAAGGTGAACGTCACTGATATTGTAAAATATGTGAATAATATTTCAATAACACAATTAAAAAATACTACTAAGTTCTTATAAATACATACTTAATGCGTTGGGGATTATTTAGTCATAAAAATATTTATTAAAATATAGACGATTTTATTCTTTTTGGGGTTTTTTGGTTTTATTGTTTTATTTTTAGATTTTTTTTTCCCTTATTATTAGACAAGAGTTGCATTTCAGTCACAGCCGAACCCCAAGTTACGAACCTGATTTGATTATTTGTTCATTCGGGGACAGTGTACATCAATGAGCATTTTAATAGTTATGAAAAAAAGGAAATGCACTGCTATTACAATCACAAAGCCGATTTCCATTGTTAGTGCCAAAATGTAAAGGCTGTATCCTCTTGTGAGGGAAAAGTTAAAAATCGCAAACATCACAATAAAAAAAATATGTCAAGATGCAAACTCGTTGGTAAGAGAGTGAAAAGACACAATTGGATACATACAAGGAGTCAGCTTTAGTTCACTTCTTATTGCACAATGTTTAAAATCGAGTGACGAGATACATTTCCAAAAAGTAAACCCAAATTGAATTTCGGTGTGTGCCAAAAGTCCTCACTGTTGATCGTTGCTTGATTTGAGTTGGTAAAACCTTCCAGAATTTGCCAGCGGTGTCTGACAAATTGATCACAACATGTGTGCCCGAATGGAATAATGCAGTTCGTTTGGAAATGACGAAAGCATTTTTAACCCTTTCATGCACCTTGTAACCTGATAACATAACATGTCCACTGTAGTAACCGCTGTCCCTGAAAGGGTTAAAGTTCAAACAATTACGAAAACATTGGAACGCCCCCTCCGCCCCCCAAGTCATGATATGATTGTGACTTTTGTCCCTTCAAGAGTGCCTACAAGGGTTACCGCGGAAGCACTTCTTGACGTACTGTTTCAAATTCAGCACAGTTTACAGATTTCACATCTGTTTCCACCTGTTTTTGAAATTTCAATGCGGGGTCAAGGATCCCTCCTAAGTATTTAAAGGCCGTTATCAATAATACAGTTCTGTACCGTTGAAAGACACATTTGAGCGTGTCATCGCCTGCTCACGCTTACTCAACAACATAACACAAACATTTTCAGATCTCACCAGTCAGTCATGATGAGCTTTGCACAGGCGGGCGAGACGAATGGATGGATGAACGGATGTCTTTGTGGGTGGGGATTTGTATTTTGTACCCACAGTAAGTGTACCTAATGAAGTGTCTCATCAGTACATTAGTGCCCCCAGCGGTCCATTAGTGTGCATGTGTCACGTTGAAGAGAAGCGGGTGTTTGAAAGAGCTTTGTTGAAAGCTGAGACGAGCACCACCGAAGCGCAGAGTTTAACCTCTGAACCCTGGTGGGACACCCACACCATCGCCGCCACTGCTGCTCGGGGAGGGAACACGGAGTCATCCAAAGAAATGAGTCAGTGAGAATAGATGAAACAAAAACACCTTTTGATCGATCGATTCCCACTACTCGCTAATCTGTTTGTTGATCACCAAAACTTTAAGTGGAGCCAAATGCTAACATTTTGTGACCGCTGCATGGAGACAAACTACACGCCACTCTCCAATTAATTTCAGATTGAAAAGCAGAGCACTTTGAACAATCGTGCTGAAATATTTATTTTTCTCCTTTTGCCCAAAAAGCTTTTTTGTTTGCCGTTTCCCTGCGGTGGCAGCTAATTGCACGCTAGCCTCCTTTGTGCTGCGTCGCTTACAAGGCCGTTGCTACAGCGGACCTGCACCGCCTGCCGCACTTGTCCTCTAAATATTGCATGAGCGGCAGAGTGAGCATTGTTGTTCTTTTTGCCCCATCAACAATTCATGGCGTCTAAGTGAGGTGCAACATGGGAAAGGAGTGAGTACGAAAGGGGCGGGGGGACGCAAATGCAGCGCTCATGCTAACGAGTTTATTCAATCTCACAGTCGGCTTCTGAATGAAATAAGACAAAGAGGAAAAAGGTTCCAGAGGAAGCATAAACTTTGCTCAACTCACAGACACATTATCTACATTTTTTTATGTTGCCTTTTCAAATGAGTAAAACAAAATTACTTGGGCTTTTTGGTGAAATGAATTCGTCCAAGAAATGGTTGTTTCAAGTCAAAATGGCTCATTTCTTCAGTTCAGTTTTAGATATACCAGGGGTGTCAAACTCATTGTTTTCGTGGGCCAGATTTTAGTGAGTTTCCCTTGGAGGGCCATTATAACTGAAACCATATAAAGAAGTCAAGAATCACGGTTTATTCACCTATTGTTTAAGTTACTGTAATGAGGGGTTTGATCAGAAGAAAATGCTTACAGCATCACTCCTATTGATTACAAATGAGAATTTGAAATGTTGGTAGAGATTTTAGCAAGTACCATGAAAGTTGTCATCTTTGATTTGCTTTCACGGGCGACATAAAATGATGTGGTGGTCCAGATCCGGCCCCCGGGCCTTGAGTTTGACACCGTGAGATATACGGTGCAATACCCTGTTATAGACGAAATTTAAAGATATTGGTTTCGGGGAGGGCGGCCCAGTAGTCCAGTGGTTAGCACGTCGGCTTCACAGTGCAGAAGTACCGGGTTCTATTACAGCTCCGGCCTCCCTGTGTGGAGTTTGCATGTTCTCCCCGGGCCTGCGTGGGTTTTCTCCGGGTGCTCCGGTTTCCTCCCACATTCCAAAAACATGCATGGCAGGCTGATTGGACACTCTAAATTGTCCCTAGGTGTGAGTGTGGGCATGGATGGTTGTTCGTCTCTGTGTGCCCTGTGATTGGCTGGCTACTGATTCAGGGTGTCCCCCGCCTACTGCCCGAAGACGGCTGGGATAGGCTCCAGCACCCCCCGCGACCCTAGTGAGGATCAAGCGGTTCGGAAAATGGATGGATGGATGGTTTCGGGGAATGATTTTATTTCAAATGTATGATGCATTGAATTCAACCCCGGAATAGGTGCTTCAAACTAAATTGGCCCACTTCCTGGTCACAACCTCGCATTGCTCCATGAACGTTTTCATGCATGCTGCTACAGTTGACATGGTCATCCAATTTCTTGTCAGTCAGTAAAATTGGTTCAACCCCTCAATTTATGAGCAAAGTACAACACTGGTATATGCCCTAGAAATGGTCGCTTTAAACCAAAATGGCTGAAGTCAGCCATTTTTTCATTTCAGCCATGGTCTCTTGGTGAATCTGGTAATGATAAGACGTCCATCCAATTCTGTTGTGATCGGTGAAATTGGCTTCACGGGCAGATTTATTCTTATTATATTTTGTTTGTTTTGTTTGTTTGTTTTGTTTATTGAACATAAAACATATATACAGTAATAATTTGACAGAAAATAAGGTAGATAAAAAAAGAAAGGAATCAATCTTCATACAACACAGTTATTATGTTCAAGGGAGTAGGAAGAAGTAAAAAACGTATCTAGTCCTACCCCGTTATGTGATTGTATCTAATAAATCATTTTTATATCAATCAGAAAAGAAAAAAGTCTCCATTAAGGCTCATACTTTACCCTTAACCGTGATATTTTTACAACTTTTGGTTTGTATCGGGATTATATACTTCCACACCCTGACACTCTTGTGTCAATTTTCTCTTGTATTCATAATGGATATTTATATACCTTTCTCTATTTATCAACTTAGTTCTGATTTATCATTATATTTAATGTTTTGAATTTATCATTTTAACTCTGATTGATGTAGGTTGTTTGTACTATTTTTTTGAATTTGTTTTTGAACTCAGCAAGCGATTTACTCATTTTCAGGTCCGTTTCGAGATTATTCCACAGATTAACACCTTTGATAGATACACTTCTTTGCTTGATGTTTGTTCTTGTTTTGAGTTTTTTGAATAAGTTGGTACCTCTTAAATCATAGCTGCTTTCTCGAATTTCGAAAAACTTCTGAATGTTTTGGCAGAGCAGGTTATTGTGTGCTTTGTACATTAATTGGGCGGTTTTAAAGTCAACCAGGTCATAAAATTTCATCGTATTTAATTTGATAAATAGTGGATTTGTGGGTTCCGTATATTTTGATCTATTAATAATTCGAATTGCTTTTTTTTGTAGGTTGAGAATAGGGAGTGTGTTTGTTTTGCAGGCATTTCCCCATATTTCCACACAGTAGGTCATATATGGTAATAATAATGAAGTGTATAATGTGTACAAAGATCTCTTATTTAGCACTTCCTTGGTTTTGTAGAGGATCCCTACGGTTTTGGCTATTTTTCTTTTTACGTTATCGATTTGTGGCTTCCAACATAGTTTTGAGTCTATTACTAATCCGAGAAACTTGTTTTCATACGCTCTTTCTATCTCAATTGAGTTTACCATAATTTTAGCTTGGTGTTAGATTGGTCTTGTGCCAAAAACAATTAACTTCGATTTTTTCAGGTTAAGTGACAATTTATTTCTGTCGAACCAGTTTTTTAATTTGTTTAATTCGTTTTCTACGGTTGTCAGGAGCTGTTTCAGATTTATTCCAGAACAGTAGAAAGTTGTATCATCAGCAAATAGGACACATTTAAATTGTTTTGAGACCTTGCAGATATCATTTATATATAAGATGAATAGTTTTGGACCAAGCACTGACCCCTGAGGAACTCTGTGAGTGATTTTTAGTTGATTCGTTTTTTTATTGTTGAGTTGCACGTACTGATATCTGTTTTCTAAATAACTTTTTATCCATTTATAAGCTACACCTCTAATGCCATATCTTTCTAGTTTTTTCAATAATATACTGTGATCTATTGTGTCAAAAGCTTTTTTTAGATCTAGGAAAACCCCAACAGTAAATTCTTTGTTGTCTATATTAGTGGCTATTGCTTCCACAAACTCCATAACTGCCATTGAGGTGGTCCGTTTTTCCCTGAAGCCATATTGATTCTCACTTAACAGCGCATGCTTTTGTATAAAGCTATCAAGTCTGCGAGAAAATAGTTTTTCTAATATTTTTGAAAATTGTGGTAGTAGTGATATTGGTCTATAATTTGTAAACCGATGTCTTTCTCCACTTTTATAGATTGGAATAACTTTAGCAATTTTCATTTTTGATGGAAAGATACCAGCTTTGAATGACAGGTTGCATATGTGCGTGAAAGGTCGCACTACATATTCTATAATCTGCTTTATTATTGTCATGTCAATATTAAAGCAATCAGTTGACTTTTTATTTTTAAAAGTTTTTATAATATTTGATACTTCTTCTTGTTTTACAGCAGTAAGGAACATCGTGGAGGAGTTTTTTTCTACATATCTATCTATTTCAAACAAGTTTGTTGGATCAGGAATTTGTTTTGCTAGGTTACTGCCGATGTTGACAAAATACTCATTAAATTCAGTTGCTATTTCTGCAGTTTTTTCCAAAATAGTATTTTTGCCTTTGATAAAATACTCTGGATAATACATTTTTTTAGGACTATTTCTGATTACTTGGTTAAGTATCTTCCATATTTCTTGTGTGTTACTTTTATTCTGCTCTAATAGTGCATGATAATGATCTCTTTTACTGGTTCTTATAATATTTACTAGTTTATTTTTATAGGTCTTATATATTTTTTCTGCTTCTTCAGTTCTCAATTTTAAAAACAATTTATATAAATTGTTTTTCTTTTTACATGCATTTTCTATGCCTTTCGTTATCCATGGCTTACTTGGGTCTTTATACTTTTTGGAGACTTTAGTTAATGGAAAATGTTTATCATATAAAGAGATTATGGTAGACTGAAATACTTCAAACGCTGTATTTGGGTCTTCGTTTGAGTAGACCTCGGTCCAGTTTTGTTTTTCTAGGTCTTGCTTAAAGGCGTCGGTGGAGCGTTGGGTTCTTAGTCTTATTTCTGTTATGTGAGTTGTTGACTTAGCTTTTCTATCAAAATAATGATGAAAAACTGCAAAAACAGGTAGGTGGTCACTTATGTCATTAATGAGAAGTCCACTTTCCATTTTATGGTCAATCTTATTTATAAATATGTTATCTATTAATGTGGCCGTGTCAACTGTTATTCTGCTAGGTTTCAGGATTACTGGGAAAAAGCTGTTGCTGTACATAGTATTTATGAAGTCGGTTGTTTTTTTGTGTCCATTTGGGTTTAATAAGTCAATGTTAAAGTCACCACATATTATTCGTGTTTTCTTATCGTTGTTGTAATTGAGCATATCTGTCAGTTTTTTATTGAATGTGTCAATACATGATCCTGGTGTCCTATAGATGCAACTTATGATGATATTTGATGCCTTTTTATTATGTATTTCAATGGTTAGACATTCCATTAGGTTTTCTATTGTGTTTGTCAATCTCTCGATTTTACTGCATTTAAGTGCTTTGTCTACATATATTGCAACCCCCCCTCCTTTTTTGTTTTCCCTATTAGTTGCAAACATTTCATAACCTTCTATTTCCATTTCAGTTGTTTTATCTTCATCAAGCCAAGTTTCTGATATGGCAATTATTTTAAATTTATTGAATTTAGTCAGGTATTCTTTGATTTTTGTGAAGTTTTTATAGAGACTTCTACTGTTTAAGTGTATTACTGAAAGTGCATTTTCCAATTTTATATTAGTGTTGAATTGTTCATCCAGGTAATAGTCAGAGTTTGTTACCCTTTGTTTGTTCTGGAAGAAGTTGTTGTCTGGGTCCAAATTGTTCTCGGGATCGAATGGCTTATAGTCAATATCTTCAAAGGGTTGGAAGTCCATGTTTTTGGGATGTGAATTTCCCGCTCCCACGCGGTCGTCGTTGGTTCCCTCGCTGTCGTCGCTCGCTCTCTCGCCGTCATCACTGGCTCCCTCGCGGTTGCTGGCTGGACGTCTTCTGGGTCCCTCGTGGTCGCTGGCTCCCTTGCGGTCGTCGCCGACTCCCTCACGCTCGCTGGCTGGCTGCCTCCCGGCTCTCTCACGCGCGCTGGCTGGTTGTCTCCCGGCTCCCTCAGGCTCGCTGTCTCCCGGCTCCCTCGCGGTCACTGGCTCCCCTGCAGTCGTCGCTGGTTTCCTCTCGGTCGTCTCTGGCTCCCTTGCGGTCGTCGCTGGCTCCCTCGCGGTGGTCGCTGGCTGGTTGTCTCCCGGCTTCCTCGCGGTCGCTTGCTTCCCTGCAGTCGTCGCTGGCTTCCTCGCGGTCATCACTGGCTCCCTCACGGTCGGTCGTCGCTGGCTCCCTCGCGGTCGGTCGGTCTTGAAAAAGTTATTGTCCGGGTCCAAGTTGTTCTCAGGGTCAAATATCTTGTGGTCAGTAGGGTTGGAAGTCATCAAAGGGTTGGAAGGGTCATCAAAGGGTTCGAAGTCCATGTTTTTGGTATGTGAATTTCCTGCTTCAGTAGGGTCAGAGTTTATATCTTCGGGTGGTGAATAATTCTCAGTATGCTGCTTGATGGTGTTGAACTCGAGCCTGTTGTGTTGGAGTACTGGTGCGGGGGTGGACGATAAGTTTGTCATGTCTTAAGTAGGCAGTTTCCCCTCTGTCACGTGCAGCTTTTAATTTTGGGAGGAGCTCTTTTCTTTTTTGTCGTACGGCATCTGTAAAGTCTTCGTTGATGTAGATGTTGGAGCCTTTTAAGTATTTTGCTTTTTGTAGGATCCTTGATCTGTCCTTGTATTTGAGAAATTTCACCACAACTGGCCTCGGACGAGGTCTTCCAGGTTCTTGTCTTCCTGTGCGGTGAGCTCTCTCCACCTCAATTTGCCCCTGTATCAGCAGCTTCTCCTTGAGGATTTTTTGAACTTTTTCCTCTGTTTCAGTCCACGTTTCTCCCGGTTTTTCCTCAATTCCATCAATTACCAAGTTGTTTCTTCTTGACTGTCCTTCCAAGTAGTCCATCTTGTCTGTTAATACAAGCATGCCGTCACATATTTTGTAGAATTCTGTTTGCATGTCTTTGGAATGGCCAGTTTGACAGATTAGATTTTTTTTAATGTCGTCTACCTCTTTTTGGGTAAAGTTGATGCTGGTTTTTATTTCTTGGACTTCCCTGGTAAAAGTGTCAAGTCGTGAGTTTGTTGAGTCTATTATCATCTTGACAAATCCTTTGAAATTTTCCTGTTGTTGTTGCAAGAGCGCCGTAAAAAGCTCTTTTTGTTGCTGGAGTAATTCGTTTACTTGAGTGAGGGTCAGGAAATCCTCATCCTGCTTTGTGTCTTGCTTCTGTTTGGGTGGCATTTTGTCGGGTCTCGTTGCTAGCCAGTTGTATGCTAGTTTGTGACGTGTCCAGTGGGCTTGCTGCTGGGTGTTTCTAACGTGGCAAGTGGGGTTGCCGGCTCCCTCACGCTCGCTGGCGTTCGGCTGGTTGGTCTCTGGTGGTGGGTTCCAGCTGCGTAGCGACTTTTTGCAATTAGCTTCCGTGCTAACGTCCGCGGTTAGCTTCCGTGCTAACGAGCTAGCGTTTCGTCCAACCCCCTCTTCACGTCGCCAATTTCTACACACGCGCTGCCACCATGTTTCGCTCTGTTCTTTACTTTCAAATGTGGGAAAGCTTCACACGAGAGAAATGTTGACTTTGCTGTTGCTGCTCCTTTGACTTTGCTGTTTGCCAACTTACTGCCGAAGAATGAATCTTGAATTCACCCCAGAAATGGCTCTCTAAAACTAAAATGGCCGAATTTATGGTCATTTTCAGATATCTGTCATGGAAAGACATGTCCACCCATTTCTTTGTCAATTGGTGAAATTGGTTTCCTGGGCTGATTTATTTTTATTCTCCAGATTTTCTAACAAAGTGCAAGGCCTGGAATTTGCCCAGTGAATAATGGACAACCTCTGGTTGACTTTGGAGTATGGGTCTGAAACCTTTGTTCTGTTATGATGGACATACCCACACAACTCCACGTCAATTAATGAAACTGGTTTCTGGAGAATACTTTTTTTTCCCTCAAAATTAACAATGCATGACCTCAGCTTACTTCCTGCTCAAGTATGAGTCCTTGAGACATTTTTCTGTGTCCTATTAACAAAGTCATTTCTGTCCAATTTAATGTCGATTGGAAAAATTGGTTTGAGGGGTTGATTGTGTGTGTTGTGTGTGTGTGTGTGTGTGTGTGTGTGTGTGTGTGTGTGTGTGTGTGTGTGTGTGTGTGTGTGTGTGTGTGTGTGTGTGTGTGTGTGTGTGTGTGTGTGTGTGATTTACTGAAAATGTAAAAGGCCAAGAATTTACCTGAAATGGCTTGCTTAAAGTTCAAAGATTTTTTCAGGCATCCTGTTTGGATAGGCATGCCCATCCTATTTAATGTTAAACTAGAAGCAGTTTCGGGGGCTGATTTTGTTTAATTAATTAAATTTTTTTTAACAAACCACGTGGCCTGGAATTTGTCCTCAAAATGGTTGCTTCAAAACAAAATGGCCGACTTTCTGTTGAATTTGGGGAACGGGTCCTCGAGACATTTTCTTGAGTTCTTTTGCAGCCGGCCCAATTTCTGTTCACAATTTCTGACACCACAATGAAGTGCACCATGGGAAAGGAGTATGGGAGAAAGGGAGCAAGTAAACGCGCCATTCATTATAACAAAATTATTTCATCTCACAGCCTGAATTTGAATGAATCAAAATGAAAAAGATGCAAAAGACTGCAGAGGACACAAACTTTGTTCCAATTCAGATAAACATGTCCTAGTTTTATTGTTGTTTAAGTTTTTTAAAAATGAGCAAGCATAAGGACCCTTTTTTGTGGTAAAAGCAACACAAGGCCATGAGGATATTTGCTGTGGCTGAAATAATGCTGCTTTTAAAAGGTTCCAGCAGAGTGCACACGGCAGGCACGTTAACCTGAAAAAAATAAAAATAAAATAAAACATCACGGGCACAACTCGGGAATAGGAAAAACATTGAGCTGGAAGTGATTCTTTAACATCAACATCACATTGTTTAGTGTAAACTGAAGTTAAACGTAATCCGTGACGGTTTAAAAATGTCACATATTGAACCGTGGCCTGAGAGAATGAAAGTGTGCGTGTGTGTGTGGGGGGGGGGGGGGGTGGAGGGATGTTTGGACCTCCTGTTTTGTTTCTTTCTATAGCATAAATAATAGAAAACGAATACATGCAAGATTAAAAATTACAACTGAAATAAAACTGTTTTCTTGTCATTATAATATATATATATATAATTTAAATAATTTAGTCTGACATAAAACTTTGTATACTCCAGCTACATCCCAAATTCCAAAACTTTTTTTTTTATCCTTCTTAAAAGTTTTTGATTGCCTCCCTTTCATTCGCATTGTGTCACTTGCTGGTCAATTTATTGAAAACATTATGTAACAAGAAAAAATAATGTAAAGTGCTGAATGGACGTTGGCATCAGCTATCCTTGAAAGGGTCATCAAATGTTGCTGTGATATTGAATTCCATCTTGATTGCTTCTGATTTGGGCAAATTCCCAAGTTGGGGTTTGTCAAAATAAAAGCCCCAGCTGACGGCTTCAAACCAAAACCGGCCCACTTCCTGTTCAACTTCAAGCATGGGCACTGAAGGCTTTTTCGTCCATCATAGTAGACACACTCATCCGGTTCCGTGTCAATCGGTCCAACTCCTTCACTGAGCGAATTTTTGTTTTTTAAACTACACGGCCCGCAATTGGCTCAAAACTTCAACTTGCACAGGTGTACGATTAACTAAGTTTTGGTGGTTGCTGTTCAAGACACCTAAAATAAATATATTGTCACCTGGATAAACAATTCTTTCGGAGTTTTGATCTATTTTGAGTCTCATATACATAAAAACAACAACAACAACAACATTATTATTTGTATTATTTTCAGAGCACGCATTCTTGTCAAAGCAATGCCGTAATAAATACAATAACTGGAGTGTTCAATCATAAAAAAATACAAGTATTAAAGTATGTAAAATGCCACTTGGGGGTGCATTTCAATAAATATATATTTTTAAAACAAATGAGATGAGGAAAAATCTCACTGGAGTAACTATAAGTAGTCCATCAACTATGGAAAATGTTGCTGATGATATTTGCACTTAATAGAAATGCACCAACCGAAACCAAAGCAACATTTCGCTGGGAGTAGTGCAAAAGCACACGCCTACACACACAAACACACACACACACCCTCACACGCACACACACACACACACACACACACAGCTCAAATAGTGTAATAAGTCAAACTGGAGGCGAGCAGACGGTGCATGAATATCAAATGCGGACTAATTGATGAGCTAATTTATGCAATAACCAGAATGCTTATTTTTAATTTTCACTTTTTATGGGCGACATTTTTCAGAAACTCGGCTGCTCGGCAGGCGGTTCCGCTGGCCAACGGGTCAAAATTAACATCGCGTCTTACTACATAACAAGGAAAATAAGTGTCTTTCCTTTTCAAAGTGTTTTCCCAGTTCGCTGATGTGTTGATGGTCCAACATTAGAAGGGGGGGAAAAATCCAATTAAATTGAGAGTCGATCATATCCCCCTTCCCTCCTGACCGCCCCACCAACACCCCCTGCTCAGGTCACTCATCTGACAAACATGTTTTGCTGCCTTTAAGAAAACTGATGAAAAGTCTGCCCGGCATTCGTGTCGGGAGAAGCTCCGCATTGATGTCTGTGGGCCAAACATGGTGGAAATTATAGATGAGAGAATTAACAGCTGCTGGGATCAGGAAGGATTGCATTGATTTGGTCAAAATGCTTGTGCAAAATCCAGAAAAAGGCCCCACTACAGCTGCTTCCAAACAAAATGGTACACTTCTTGTGTGTGTTCGAGCATGGCTTCTTCATGACTTTTTTGATGGGTCTACTCATGATTGATATGTCTGCCAAATTTTATGTTACACAGTGAAACTGGCTTTGGTGGCAATTTATTTTTCTAAATCGGGTTGGGTGCAACTGAACCATTTGAACGAAAAATGGAAGATTAAAACCAAAATGGTAGTCTTCATATTTCTTTTCGATCATGTCTTCTTGAGCCTTTTTTTTTTTTTTTTTTTTGTGGGTCAGTTCATGATCGCAATGCCTCCCAATTTTCAAGAAACACTCCGTTTGGGGGCTGAATTTTTGAATTCCCATGAATGTCAAAAATGACCATAGGATGCTTGCTTCAAACCAAAATGGCTGACTTCCAGTGTCTTTTCCAGCATTGCCTTTTGAGGCTTTTTTTTTTTTTTAGTGGCTCCTCTCCTGCTTGACAAACCGACCAACTTTCATGTTGCTGAGTGAAACTGGCATCAGGGGTTAAGTTTTCCAACCCTCCAGTGGATTCTGTCATGCCCAAGCCTTAATGAGTACAACATGATTCCAGAGTGATGCAGTTCTGAAACGGGTGACTCGAGCCTGCCCCCTCCCCCCGGAGCAAAAGCTTCTGGGTAGGGCGGGCAAGCGAGCGGGTCGTAAATGCACAAGTCTTGTAGCCGCATGAAAGATGCAGAGAGGCAGGCGAGCGACGGCGCAGACTCGACACGACAGACATGATCTTAACCCGGCGGGATTCCGGTGTAACGAGCAGAAACAACAAGAGGGAAACAAAACACAGTCGCGAGAGGGATTCGCTCACGGACGGCGACATGCCAACCGGAAGAAGAAGATGACCTGCGGGTCCGCTGGGGAACCCCTGACCCTCTGTCAACAGGAACAACACATGGGGAGCTCCTGGGAATGTCGTGTTAGGGCTTCATACATACGACTCGACAAATTTTTACACACAAGGTTGCAGCCAGAAAAATGTTTTCGGTTTCTATCATGTTTTTATCGTTGGTGCTTTTTTCTTTTGTTAATTATAGGTACTCAAACCAGGTTCCAAAAGATTGTTTAGTCTTTATACATCTATTACATTTTGCTTCTTTATCTCTCTTCGGTCCTTGTTTCTCACTAGATTTCCCAAAAAGGTTCCAATGGATGTCGTAATCGTTGCCCCCTTTTTTTTTTTCCTTGTAAAGTCAGACTCTTTTGCTGTACCCAATGACCGGCGAGTGTCCCGGTTTGTTATTGTCCAGAAAACATGAACTGGAGAAAAACACAGATGGCAATTATGTAATAATCACAAAACAAATGTACTCATCAACAAGTGCAATTATAGCATTTTTTTTTAAATAGTAAAAAAAAAAGTAATTTTAGAGTCACATAGTGTAGTTTGGGGACAGATGAAAGGATGTTGTGATGTTGTTGCCACTCACTAATTGCATTTTATGTTCCTGCAACATTTCCTCTGATGAGTTTTGAGTGCTCATTATGGGGTTTTTTTTAGAAATGTATTTTAATTAAAAGCTCAAGAGTACAAAGTGAGCTCAGGCTGATGCCAACTAAAAGTCTTGGTGTTTGCTCGGTTCTAACTACAAGCGGCGTGTTCTCCATTTTGGCTGCCAGAGTACAGAAAGAGGACGTTAAAATCGCCTCACATCTTCATTGGAATAAATCGTGTCATTGGCCGTTGGAAGTGAATATATTTCGTACTTCAAGTGAAACAGATGGTCAGCCTAATTTGAAAAAGTATTGTAACATAATAAATCACGAAACTGGAGTGATTTTTATCATTAATGAAGTGCATTATATCAGATTTGACGTGAAGTTATCGTAAACTTGGAGTGACTTGTTTTAAATTATCAAGTATCAAGAGCAACTTTATTGTCAGATGTGCTGTATGTGCAGACAACAAGAGGAGCCGCTGCGGGTGCCCGTGCCGCCATCAAAAGAACACTGGACATAAAATGACAAAACAATACAACACAACTCATAAAACAGACAGTCGTGCCATCTTAAACACTTTTCCTCCATTCACTTTGTTGTTTGAAGCAGTAATAGATGAAAGAGGAGCGAATTAGAGTGAATCCTACCCTAACCAAAGCTCATGCTATTTTAAATTTGAGTACATTTTGTCAGGATTGAAGTCAATTGTATCGTAAATGAAGTGAATGATAGAAATGAAGTGAATAATGTCAATTGTTTATTGTTTTATAATTTGAATGAATCACATCGTAAGTATAAGAATCATATTGTATCGTAGTTGGATGGAAACTTTGCTATTGCGGCATGCTAAATCACAATTAAAGTGAATCATGTTGCATTTGGAGTCCTGTCATAATTAAGGTGAATGATATTGTATCGCAATCAAAATGAAACATAAAATTGCAGCGAATCACATCCTAAATAGAGTCAATCATATCGTCATTGAAGTGACTCGGAAATTGTGTGATTCATATCATAATTAAAGTAAATCATAACATCATCATTCAAGTGGAACTTACTGTATTTGCACTCAATCGTATTGCACCAAATGAGGGTGAATCACAGAACCATATTGGCGTATTACATCGCAATCGGAGTGAATCGTCTTGCATCACAAATACAATCAATCCGAGTGAATACTTTTGAATTTTAATAGGTTTAAGTCATTTTGAATAACAATCAGAGTGATTCACACTATCGATCAAAGGTTCGAAGACATCCAAAATCAATGCCGAAATGTGACGCCCGCCAGGTCAGATTGTGGATTTCCCCCACTTGGACGTTTGTTATCATTAGAGCTCAGCGGATCATCTTTGGCGTGTCCGCATTTGTGTTTTCCCGCGTGCATGCTCACAACCGATAAGTGGCCGGCGCTGGCAGCAAAATGAAAACATCAAAGGTTGAGTCACGAGGCGGATTGTTGTGGAAATAACCTCAAAGAGCCGCCTCTGACCGCCCACTCGTAAGTGGGTCGGCCCATGCTGGCGCACACTTCATCGCGCCAGGTTTTTAATTGCGCCCACCACGCAACTCCTTAATTAGCCACTCCTTAATTAGCCAGCGACAGCATTATCAGCATGTTCGGCGGGTTGCTCCTTAACTCTTTTGCCAAACGTTACTTCTGTCAACCAACCAACAAGCACACTGAGGTGCCAATTAAAAGAAGCCGTCAATCCGACTACAAACCACTTGTCCATCCATCCATCATCTACCGCTTATCTGGGGCCGGGTCGCGGGGGCAACAGCTTTAGCAGGGAAGCCCAGACTTCCCTCTCCCTAGCTACTTCTTCCAGCTCTCCCCGGGGGATCCCGAGACGTTCCCAGGCCAGCTGGGTGACATAGTCTCTCCAGCGTGTCCTGGGTCTTCCTCGGGGTCTCCTCCCGGTGGGACATGCCCGGAACACCTCACCAGGGAGGCGCTCAGGGGGCATCCGAATCAGATGCCCAAGCCACCTCATCTGGCTCCTCTCGATGTGGAGGAGAAGCGGCTCGACTCTGAGCCCCTCCCAGATGACCGAGCTTCTCACCTTATCTCTAAGGGAGAGCCCGGAAACCCTGCGGAGAAAACTCATTTCGGCCGCTTGTAACCGGGATCTCGTTCTTTCGGTCACGACCCATAGCTCGTGACCATAGATGAGGGTTGGAACGTAGATCGACCGGTAAATTGAGAGCTTCGCCCTTTGGCTCAGCTCCTTCTTCACCACGACAGACCGATACAACGTCCGCATCACAGCAGACGCTGCACCGATCCGTCTGTCGATCTCTCGCTCGCTCCTGCCCCCACTCGTGAACAAGACCCCAAGATACTTGAACTCCTCCACTTGGGGCAAGATCTCCTCCCCGACCCGGAGGGGGCACTCCACCCTTTTCCGACTGAGGACCATGGTTTCAGATTTGGAGGTGGTGATCTTCATCCCAGCCGCTTCACACTCGGCTGCGAAACGCTCCAGTGAGAGTTGGAGAGCCCTGTTTGAAGGAGCCAACAGCACCACATCATCTGCAAAAAGCAGGGATGCAATACTGAGGCCCCCAAAACGGACCCCCTCAACGCTTCGGCTGCGCCTAGAAATTCTGTCCATAAAGGTTATGAACAGAATCGGCGACAAAGGGCAGCCTTGGCGGAGTCCTACCCCCACTGGAAACGATTCCGACTTACTGCCGGCAATGCGAACCAGACTCTGACTTAGACTCTATCAGGGGGTTCGGTACCCCATACCCACGAAGCACCCCCCACAGAACTCCCCGAGGGACACGGTCAAACGCCTTCTCCAAGTCCACAAAACACATGTAGACTGGTTGGGCGAATTCCCACATACCCTCGAGGACCCTGCTAAGGGTGTAGAGCTGGTCCACTGTTCCACGGCCGGGACGATAACCACACTGCTCCTCCTCAATCTGAGGCTCGACTTCCTGACGGACCCTCCTCTCCAGCACCCCTGAATAGACCTTACCAGGGAGGCTGAGGAGTGTGATCCCTCTGTAGTTGGAACACACCCTCCGGTCCCCCTTTTTAAAAAGAGGGACTACCACCCCGGTCTGCCAATCCAGAGGCACTCTCCCTGTTGACCACGCGATGTTGCAGAGGCGTGTCAACCAGGACAGCCCCACAACATCCAGAGCCTTGAGGAACTCCGGGCGGATCTCATCCACCTGGGGCCTTGCCACCGAGGAGCTTTTTAACCACATCGGTGACTTCAACCACAGAGATAGGAGAGCCCACCTCAGAGTCCCCAGGCTGTGCTTCCTCCAAGGAAGGCGTGTTGGTGGAGTTGAGGAGGTCTTCGAAGTACTCTGCCCACCGGTTCATAACGTCCCGAGTCGAAGTCAGCAGCGCCCCATCCCCACTGTACACAGTGTTAGTGGTGCACTGCTTCCCCCTCCTGAGACGTCGGATGGTGGACCAGAATTTCCTCGAAGCCATCCGGAAGTCGGCTTCCATGGCCTCACCGAACTCTTCCCACACTCTGGTTTTTGCCTCGGCGACCACCGAAGCTGCGTTCCGCTTGGCCAGTCGATACCCGTCAGCTGCCTCTGGGGTCCCACAGGCCATAAAGGCTCGATAGGACTCCTTCTTCAGCTTGATGGCATCCCTTACTGCTGGTGTCCACCAGCGAGTACGGGGGTTGCCGCCACGACAGGCACCAACCACCTTACGGCCACAACTCAGATTGGCCGCCTCAACAATAGAGGCACGGAACATGGTCCACTCGGGCTCAATGTCCCCCGCCTCCCCCGGAACATGGGAAAAGCTCTGTCGGAGGTGGGAGTTGAAACTCCTTCTGACAGGGGATTCCGCCAGATGCTCCCAACAAACCCTCACAATACGTTTGGGTCTGCCAGGACGGACTGGCATCTTCCCCCACCATCGGAGCCTACTCACCACCAGGTGGTGATCAGTTGACAGCTCCGCCCCTCTCTTCACCCGAGTGTCCAGAACATGCGGCCGCAAATCCGATGATACAACTACAAAGTCGATCATCGAACTGCGGCCTAGGGTGTCCTGGTGCCAAGTGCACATATGGACACCCTTATGTTTGAACAAGGTGTTCGTTATGGACAATCCGTGGTGAGCACAGAAGTCCAATAACAAAACACCACTCGAGTTCTGATCGGGGGGGCCGTTCCTCCCAATCACGCCCCTCCAGGTCTCACTGTCATTGCCCACGTGAGCATTGAAGTCCCCCAGCAGAACAAGGGAGTCCCCAGCAGGAGTACTCTCCAGCACACCCTCCAAGAACTCCAAAAAGGGTGGGTATGCTGAGCTGCTGTTTGGTGCATATGCACAAACAACAGCCAGGACCCGTCCGCCCACCCGAAGGCGGAGGGAGGCAACCCTCTCGTCTACCGGTGTGAACCCCAATGTACAGGCACTGAGCCGGGGGGCAATGAGTATGCCCACACCTGCTCTGCGCCTCTCACCGTGAGCAACTCCAGAGTGGAAGAGAGTCCAACCCCTCTCGAGAGAACTGGTAACAAACCACTTGTGAAGCTCAGAAATCTCTCTTAACTTATTTGGACAAAGGATGTTATGTATGTGGGGGGGGGGGGGGGGGGGCACGACACTGATCATTGTATCTACTTAATTATCAACGGTGTGATGATCAATTTTTGAAACTGTCTCTAGAAGTGCAAAATGAACCAATTAATTGAGTGATCATCGATTAATCGTTAAGTGATCATCGATTAATCGTTTCGAAACATACCTCGACTTACGAACGTCTCTTCATACGAAATTTTCAAGTTAGGAAATGCCTCAACAGGAAAACATTGCATCTAGTTACGAAAGAGATTTCAAGCTACGAAAGGTAAAAATACATGATGGGCTGCTAGTCGCAGCTCTGAGTTTCCTGAACGCAACATACTTCTAGGTGCTCTGCCTTTGGCAAGACAAAAATCTTGTGCACTATTTTCCGCTGCGAATGAATCGATTCTGATCCTTGATGGAGAATTTCTTTCTGCCGACTGTTTGCGTATCAAATTTACTCATGTTCAGCTTTTACTTTTTCCAGAGGAAAGGTTTTCCATCATCCCCTCACACCTGGGTCTTAATAAGGTCACTTGCCGGTCATTCTTCTTTCTTCATCTTCTTCACTGTCATGCTTTTAATCACCACAGCCGTGTTGTGCTGCTGGAGCGCAGTGCTGCTACCCCCGCAAAAAAAAAAAATCCATGGAAAAACACACAACTTCACGGGTAAAATGTTTAGCGGCTGGTCCGGGGCGGTGGCCATTAGCCGTAATTCAGCTCTCAGCTTCCCATCACGCCGCACGCTAACTGCACCTCCCGCCCTGCGGCTGGCAGCTAAAACAAACACTTTGGAAAGAGAAAATGAGCTGGAAAATGTTCTGAAAAACGCCATCGCGTCTGTCGTTCAGAAACATCCTGCTTTGGCTAGGAATATGAATCATGAAAGGACGAGGGGTCTGAAATGTTTGAAATGTTGTCTTCATCAATGCTATCAGGGGAAACAACCTCCTTGATGGCGAAACACAAGCAACAAGAACATTCATACAAAGTTCCTCTGGTCCTTTAGGAACTGGAATCTCATTCTTGTGATCTCAATGAGATCACCTTTCTTACTATGGTGACCTTTAAAATTGAAATGCTACTTTCACCAAAATCACTCCAAGATTCCAAGTGTGAGAGTTAGCTATCTTTTGATCTAATGTTTTGTGATTTGAAGCAGGGCTCACTAACTCATTTTAATTTCTCAACTCTGAAACATATTCCAACACACCGGATACTATGAGGACACAACAAACCAAACTTCTAAAACCCCCACTTCCTAACGTTGCTCGAGAATCGCCGTCGATTTCACACTCGGACTGCACCGCCGCCGTAGAAATTTCAGTTCACAGCGGATCATCTGCGGCGTCTAAACAGCCTTCGACAGCGGCACAGCAGTGAACTCCAAGCCCCCTTCTCTTCCCTCTTTCCCTCCCCCTTTTCTCCCACCCCAACGTCGCCCGTCAGAGTTGAGAGTTTAACATGGCGGCGGAAGAGAGCCAGCACTATTTGTTTGACAGGTACATGTCTCTATAGGCCACTGCCTTTCCAATTTAAGAGGCCCTTAAGCCGTGAGCAGCCGCCTTAACATTATTCTCCGCGAAGACGAAAAGGGGGTGTGTGGGGAGGGGGGGGGATGTTTTCTCTTCTTCCTTACCGCTTTTAACACGAAGGCCCCGTCGACCCTTCAAGGACGCCTCGCTGCAAGTCTTTCATCATTTTGCTTGAATTTTAATTATTTTCGCCGGCTTGTCAAGTCCCGCCGGTGAGCAGAGCGAGAAAGTGAGGTGACGGAAAAGGCGGGAGTGATGGGGGGTGGCGGGAGGATGCGGGACGACAAAATATTTCATTAGCCTCTGAAAGCTTCAAGTCGCCTAGTGGGAAGATTTGACCGAGGCGGCGGACCTCAGCCTCGCTCTTGACATGTCAGCCGACGTTTTGTTTAATTTGAACGGGCAGCGATGTGAACGTTAAGAGAGGAACACAATAATTTCTGCTTAATTATTTTTGCATGTTTCCAAGGAAACAAGCGCATCATCTTCAGAGAAAAAAAAATCATCGCTCCTGCAAGACACACAATGTTTTCTTCGTTTTAATTTCCTCATAACCCGGCAGCACAGTGATCAACTGGTTAGCACTAGTTAGCACATCCGCCTCACATAGCAGAGGTGCAGGGTTTGATTTTGGGCCCCGACCTTCCTGTGTGGAGTTTGAATGCCCCCCCCCCATCCCCCGTGCCTGTGTGGGTTTTCTCCGGGTATTCCGGATTCCTCCCACATTCCCCAAAACATGCATGGTAGCTTAACGGAACATTGTCCGTAGGTGTGGTCGTGAATGCGAATGGTTGTTTGTCTATGCGTGCCCTGCGATTGGCTGGCACCCGGTTCAGGGTGTCCCCCGCCTACTGCCTGAAGGCAGCTGGGATAGGCCCTAGCACACCCTACGACCCTTGTGAGGATTAAGCCCTTTCTGATAAACCCTGAGAAAACCCACGCAGGCACGGGGAGAAGATGCAAACTCCACACAGGAAGGCCGGAGCTGGAATCGAACCTTGCACTTCTGCACTGTGAAGCTTACACACTAAACAGCCAACCACCAGGCCAGGCCCTAAGGGAGGCAGAAGCTTGAAAGTATTTTTGATGTCATCTCAACATTTCGCTTGACCTGTCCACCATTTTAGCCATGTGACCGTCTTCTTGTGACTACAAATCTGCAATCTCAATTGAGAGTCGACCTCAGCGACCAATCAGCATTCCGGGCACAAACACTCATTTCGAGGTCCTCCATGACAGGACGCCTCACAATCTCCAAGCCAATTTGGCGTCATCTCCATCACAGTCGACCCCGTAAATCTGCATCGGCAGAATGGCTTTGGCAAGCAATTACCGCCATGCAGGACATCGCTAATTTGATGAGAATCTGCTTTGACAAGTCCAGACCAAGAGGAGGGGCGTGAGGGGGAGGGCGGCGCGGAGCGGCATCCTCGTGGGACCGAGGAGGGCGGGGCGGCAGGCCGACACGAGAAAGCAAGAGGATCATTGCAGGAGGGTCAGTGATACATGCAAACGTTGAACCTCATGTCAAAACATGCTGCGGCGCGCCAGCTGAGCCCACCGGGGTGCCGCCCCTGCATGCTGCGGTCATGCTGTGGCGCCACATCAGTGCAAGCCATACACACATGCCTTGGCTTTGTCCAGTCAATACCTGTAACAAGATTTTGTGTCACTGCTTTTTTATTTATTTAATTTCCTTTGGGAGCTATAATCTCGCTGTTTCATCCCCAGGGTCGGTGTGTTGTTCCCCAACCTGTTTTCCAACAGCTGCTGCTGTTGCTATTTCTTAGTAATGATGATGATACATGAAACATCAAGTGCTTTTCAGGATACTCAGACGCTTTACATCACACAGATAACAATAAACCAAAAATAGTATGAAGGGGGCAGAGCTGTGAGCCAGTGTCCACGCCACGGTCAATCAGAAAGATTGGACGCCAACAGGTTTTCTTCTCTGTTGTTTCTGTCCTCCATTTTCTCCATTTTCTCTATTCTACCTATTTTACCCAGATCCCCACCCCCACCGTGTTCTGAGGCATTGTTGTTGTCAGTCATTCTCTCTGTTCGTTTATGTCTGTTTGTCCCATTTTGAACCCTGCTGTTGTTTTTGTCTTGTGTTTTTGTTTTCTGTTATCCTTACGTTCTCTTGCCAGCAGGCACGGCGCTCGGCATATGCCGATTACGCACTGTGCGTAGGGCACCGACAGCCTGGGGGGGCATGAAAAAAAATCCATCCATCCATTTTCCGATCTGCTTTATCCTCACAAGGGTCACGGGGGTGCTGGAGCCTATCCCAGCCGTCTTAGGGCATCAGGCGGGGGACACCCTGAACCGGTTGCCAACCAATCGCAGGGCATACAGAGACGAACAGCTGTCTGCACTCACACTCACACCGAGGGACAATTTAGAGTGTTCAATCAGCCTGCCGTGCATATTTTTGGAATGTTAGGGGAAACCGGAGCACCCGGAGAAAACCCACGCAGGCCAGGGGAGAACATGCAAACTCCACACAGGAAGGCCGGAGCTGGGATCGAACCCACGACCTCTGCACTGTGAGGTGGACGCGCTAACCATTCACCCATAGGGACAAAAAGTATAAATAAATAAATAAATAGAATAAAATCTGAATAATAATAATTGGAATTAAAATAATAGCAGTATATTTATAATGAAGGTTTGTACAGTATGTTCATAAATATATATAATATAAAAATAGCATAGGCTTGCTTACGCAAAAAAAAAAGATTCATCTCCTTTTCCAGACCTCTCGTCGGTCTACCTTTGGTGCCCCCCAGGACACTCTTTTTCATTCTCTTGTAGTTTGTTCCATGATGCTCCATTGCAAATTTGGCAGAAGCTTATTTGTGGACATCTGGAAAAGGCATCAAGAGTTTGGGGCCGAGATGACTCTTTGCGTGTTACTTGCAGGTAAGACAATGTTTTAAATAACATTTGTTTGTTCATTTTGTTTAGAGGACCACATCCATGTTTAGATGATGCGTTTACATGCACTTCAGTCATGCGATAATCAGAAAAGCCTGATTTACATGGTTCAGTCAATAGTTTGATTTCTTTCCAAATACATGACGTAAAACTTTAGGTCTCAAGTGTCCTGCCTGCCAGGTTCCAAAAAGGCATTCTTGTTTCGGTTGTTTTTCCATCATTTGATCCTTTGAATAATTTCCTTAACAAATAAAGACAACTTCGGGAGTATTCCAGACTCACCTTGTCAGACAGCAAAAGCAGGACCAAACATCATTAAACCTACCTTTATTCTATTTTATCGTCACTGCATCCACTTGCTAAATGAGGCTTTTGACTCTCAGCTCTTGGACGAAGGTCGCTCCAAAGTCAGAAATAATCACATTTTCAACGCTTTCAATTTAGCCCTTAATGAATTTCGCTTAATTATGATTCGCCATTGCTCATCGTCAACACTTTGGAGCCGCCGCATTCCCAAGGACACTTATGTGATCCTTTATTTATTTATATATTTTTTACACTTTAATTTCAAATGCTGTTGATCTGCTCTGCACAAAAACCCGCAATGAAAAGGAGGTCGTCTTGAAGTTTATTTATCGCATATTTATGTATAATATGATTCAAATGAGTATCTAATGAAGTGGCTAACGTTTGATAAGTCCACTGCAGCGGGCATATGGCATGAAGGGTGGGTGGGGTGGACTGATGTGGGCGGTACATTGGGGTCCCGTTGGGGTCAGAACACGATAAGTGCAAATTGAGCCTTTTAAATGTAAATGTAATCACAGAGGAAGTCTCCTTTAAGGGCGTTGCAGCATCTTTACCTTCACGCCCGACGCTATCAATCACCGCTCGATGCAACGACTGAGACGTTTACGACTCATGGCGCGGACCCCTCGCCCGCACCTGCAGGTGGACGAGTTATCACTGAAAGGACGCCCGCGATCAAACTTCATTGGCTTTAAAAAAAAAAAAAAAAAGATTTAAGAGAGTCCCGTTCAATATAGCTTCACATTAAAAAAAAAAAAGTAATAATATTGATTCATGATGAAGGCTCATTCAGGTTCTCGTCGTCATGTTTCTCGTTAATGTCGAAGACAATCTCTGTCACCCGAAGGGGGATGACGCATCGCTGAAAGAGAAGGACAGGAGAGGCCACCCGCAGCCAACCCTTTTGTTTTGTTTTTAGAAATTATTCAAGGTCTTTTTCAGAGAGGTACAAAATGTAGAAACAGTGATTCATGCCTTTTGCTCATATTGGTTCTAGTAGTTGTGTGGCCATGTTTCTTTCTAATGTCAAAGTCCGTTGCTGTCATCTGCCGAAGGACACGTCGTCACAGGCCTGAAATTTTGAACAACTTTTACAGGGTCTTGTTCCTTACATTCATTCATGAAAAAAGCTCTTTCATACATCCATGTGTCGTGCTCTTGGTAAAGAACATGGCCGTCTGTCACCAGGAGAGGAAGGAGAAGGCACTCGCAACGATACCTCAACGGATTTTCAGCAAATTTTAGAACGTCTTATTAAATTGCGGGTATCAAATATCCATCCATTTTGTGAACCGCTTTATCCTCACAAGGGTCGCGGGGTGTGCTGGAGCCTGTCCCAGCTGTCTTCGGGCAGTAGGCGGGGGACACCCTGAACCGGTTGCCAGCCAATCGCAGGACACACAGAGACGAACAACCATCCACACTCACGCCTTGGGACAATTTTGAGTGTTCAATCAGCCTGCCATGCATCACTTTGGAATGTGGGAGGTAACCAGAGTACCCGGAGAAAACCCACGCAGGACGGGGAGTAGATGAAAACTCCACACAGGAAGGCCGAAACTGGAATAAAACCCGGTATCTCGGAACTGTCAGGTCAAAGTGCTAACCACTGTCCCACCGGGCCGCCCGGTATCAAAAATAAAAACAATCAAACTCATTCATGTCACATGTTCATTCAGTTTCTGGCAGTTGCTCATCTCTTCATTGAAAGCATCTTCTGATCATCAAAGCAACTTAACCTCATTGTTTGTTTGTTTGTTTGTTTTTGTTGTTGTTTGAACACAGTCTTGCTCAGTGAACTAGGGCAGGGGTCCCCAACTGCCGGTCCACGGACCGGTCGGCAGGGCATTTGGTACCGGGCCTCACAGAAAGAATTTGCCTTAATTCCGTTTTATTTATTTCGAAATACGAAAGATGTTTTATTTTGAAAAATTACCGGATTCTCCGTTACATCCGTCTGTGTCACGTTTGACTCACGTCAAACCACGCTTCTCCGTCACGTGACCGATTACGCTAAAAACAAAACGTTAGAGTTCGCAAAATGAGTTAAAAAACTGCTGGAGATCGCAAATGACGGCGGCCTTAAAAGTACGTTCGAGACAACTGGATTAAAGTTATGGCTGAATACTCTGAGATCGCCACAATAGCACTGTTGCTATTTCCAACATCCTACCTGTGTGAGGTGGGGGGTTTCTGCACCAACGGCGACTAAAACAAAATTACGAAATCGACTGGACATAAACCACACACTTGAGGTGTCATTGTCTCCTATTACCCCGAGATGGGACCGTCTAGTTGCAGAAAATCAAGCTCGGGGCTGTGGTGAGTCGTCATTTTCATGCACTTTGAATTTGCGTTGTATCGTATTTTGAAGGCATTAAACATTACCATAGCGATCAGTGTTGCGGCCAGATTAGACGCTCCTTGTGTTTATTGTTATATTTTGAAAACACCACAGTTTTCATGCATCTCATACCATATTTTGTTGTATTAATCCGCCACATCTTAAATGCCGGTCCCTGAAAATATTGTCTGACATAAACCCGTCCGTGGGGCAAAAAAGGTTGGGGACCCCTGAACTAGGGTACATGTTTTATGCTTATTCATATTCTGGTCGCAGTGTTTCCATATTTCCCGCTTCCTGGAAAGCACCTTCTGCCAATTAATGGTTGAGTGACAAAAGGATAAGACCGCAAAGGCCTCTGAAGTGAGGGATCCCTGCGACAAAACCTCATTGACTTTTTCACAAATTTAACAGGGTTTTGATCAATTCTGCCTCACACAATAAAACATGTCGCATGTTTGTTGCGGTAGTTGGGTGTCTTTGTTTCTTTCTTTATGTGAAGCACTCCTTGCCAAGGCAAGAAAGTGAGGCATTGTTGAACTGAGAGGAAGGCAGAGGGCCCCATCAACTAAACCTCAGTGGCTTTTTAACACATTTAACCTCTTTCACACTGGCTTCACATATTAAAACGAAGTAACACTGTTTCATGACGAATGCTTTTTCTGAATCTGGTAGTCATGTGGATACGTTTCTTGCTTCGGGAAATGTGTTTTCTGCCAACTATATCAAGAATGACGGGAGGATGAGACATCGCAGGCCCGAAAGGATGTCCATGAAATAGCCATTGACTTTTGAATGAATTCAACAGGGCCTCATTCACTGCGGCCTCACATAATGAGGCACGGCAACGTGAATTCCTGATGGATGCTCATTCAAGTTCTCTTCGTCATGCCGCTACGTTTCCTACCTGCTGCTAACCAAAGAAGTTTCTGTGATGGAAAAAAAAAAGAAGTTCAGGTAGCGTGCAGGAAACACTGAGGACAGTTTGTACCGAACGGCTCAAAGTTTCTCTTTTCCTGAACATCTGCTGCATGTTTGTCAGCAGTTGTTATTCCTCAGGACCAAGGCAGTTTTCCTCCACGTATTCAGTGAAATAAAATTGTGACGACAGGAGAGCGAGTCGGGACGCTAAACAGGTGGTGCTGTCCTCGTCTTCCGGCGAAGTGGTACCTCCTCCGCGCTTCTATTTTTCTACGCTTGGGCGCCTTGACATTTTGTCAGGGAGAGGTGAACTCTATTCAGGGCCTCTCTGTGGAAAGCTTCATTACTTTGTCCCGTACCCCCCCAAAATATTAGCATCACAGGAAAAGAGGTGAAGGAAGGGGAAGTCAGGTTGGCCAGGTTGTTCAGTGAATTTACGGCACCGTTATTTTGCCACTCAGCATGATTGTATTCATATTAACCCCCCCCCCCCCATCCCGCCAAGGTCGCCGCCCGCACGCCACCCACCTGCCGACCTTGCGCTCCGTGCGAGCCCTCAGAGGAGGGCGGCGTAGCGTTAACTGGAAACCCTTCAGCTTTCAGCTTTGATGGACAGTGGAAATAAAGGCGCCGGCTCAATGACACGCCAATCTGCCGCTGTCAGTCGCCACGTAAAAAGAGTTTCCGGCCAGACAAAGCCCGACAGCCCCTCGAGCCGAGCCAGCCACCGGCCGAGGCCACGCGCCGCCGAATGGATGCATTGATCAGACGCGAGGACGCCGCCGCCCTCGCCGTGTTTTTCGTCGGATGGCCACCAATCACAAATAAGAGAGAGGCTGTCTCCTCATGTTAAGGTCGCCTCTGCAGTTTGACTCCGTAGCCGTGACACAGGGAGGGACCCGGCCCCCGGGTCACACTTTTCATCATATTGGATCCATATGTGATGTTATAGGGGCAACATAATATCCTGATGTCACATTTTACCTTGTTTTTCATATCCCAATCTCAAACAAATTAAATATGGGTGATGGAATTCAGTTCTGATCCAAAACATGAGCCTCCAGTCCTCATCTGTGACCTAAAAATGTTAATAAATCAATATGGGGGCTTATTTTACAGTTCAAGTGTGTAACTCAGTTGATTTCATATTCATATCAATTTATGTCACTGAAATGAATTGAAAACAACAACAAACAAAAATCGCAGTATGTTAAAAAAACAAGAGAAAGTCAAGATAAAAAGCAATTTTATGAAGTGAATATGTGCCTTGAATGCGCTATTTAGTGATGTCAGGTGCTGGAGTCGGGTTGGTCAGTTCGTCTGCGTGAGAGTTTTGATATTGGGGTTTTCTGAAAAGTGTTATTTTTGTCTCAATCATTTTAATTCGTTCATTGTCTTATTCATTATGTTATTCATTTGTCATATTACAACTAAGTATCGAATTAAACACATTGCATTTGCATTTCGCTCATTCTAATCTAAAACGTGAGCCTTCAGGCATCCTCTGTCGCCTCAACGTTGACAAAAGTCACAACATTTTGAAGACGTGATTAAATTCTTCCCGAGTGCTTTGATCTGATTAGAATTCAGCTCCTCCTGTTGCAAGATTTCCGATTTGCCCAAACTGCGCTGTGGTCCCTCCAAAACACAAGTCTTTAGCCAGTGCTAGTGAGCCACGTTTGATTGACAAATATATTAACCAATCAGATTGTGTGTTTGCAACCCCCCCCCCCCCCCTTCCCCCGTGCCTTTTGAAATGGTGGTGAGACAGAGTACTCCCTAATGAAAATAAGCTAACTAAGAAACTAAATCCATATTGTATGTAATGCTTTGTAATACTTATAATACGTTTTCTATATTTAGTGATATCTTTTAAACCAGTGCTCGTGAGCCGGTATGATTGACAAATGTGTAATCCCATCAGATTGTGTGTTTGTATCATTTCCCCCGCCCCCGTGCTTTTTTTGAAATCCTGGTGATCCAGCGTGCTACCGAATGAAAATAAGCAGATTAAGAGGCTAAAATCAGTTTCGGTGTGATGCGTGTACTTTTTCTCTATATTTAGTGTTACTTTTCAAATAGAAATACAACAGATGGCTTCAGTCTGCGTCGAAGGAAAACTAAAATCTGTATGCGACACATATTTATAGACTCAAAAGAGCAATTGAACTCCTCTCAAGAGGATGAGAGAAGGATGCATTCAGTCTTCAAATAATGTGCTGTTTCAGTGAGTATAATGAACTTGATTCATATTTTGCATTTCTTTGTCACATTTCTCAGTTATTAGTGTCGCTTGTGTTGCGCTGGAGATGATGAGTGTGGCACAGCTGCGGCTGTACTGCTTGGAGATCGGTTCAAGTGTCTGCTCATTTGTTCTATTTTATGGCATTATTTTGCATTCTGGTGACGTTAGATGTCTGAGTGTGTTGTGGTGTAAGAGTCTTGCTTTATATTGTTGTTTTTCTGGTTGTGGTGAGGAACGCTAATTAGGATGAAGTTTCGGAAGGCGAGGCCCATGGTAGGAAATGACATGTGGGTGACGATACTCAAGTGGCCGTCTACCAGTGCATTTTACCACAAGGGTTCTTTTTTGCATGCTGTCCGGCGGAACATGTGTGTAAATCATGCACGCTGGTGCCACATACGGAGATTTTTGTCATTATCAAGTTGGCCAAAGTTCCTAGCAAGTGGCACCCTCAAAACAAAACGGTCGACTTCCTGTATATTTCACAGCATGTGTTCTGTGAGGATTTCCTCTCACGATGAACATACAGACGAAATTGTTTTTCAATCGGACTCACTGGTGCCCAAACCTGTAATTTTGTAACCTTTTTCCCCGCTCCTCCCAAGCGACGAAAGGCTGTGCGTACTTCAGTGCAGCACATCATCAAATGGCACCTATAGGCTGTAGTTATTTAAAGGTTGTCACATAATTATGGCTCTCATCCGAGACCCTCGATGTGCTCTGAGTAATGCGGGGGGTCAATGCGTGCAAGCCGCCGGATGATTTTAGCGGGCACTCTTGCTCTTCTCTCTCCTCTCTGTAAAAGGCAATTATCAGTGGCAAAATGGCAGCTCCTTCTGCGTCCATTTGTGGCTCACATCACACACGGGATAACATCTATGTTTGGTAATTATCCGAATTAGCATTTCTGCTGGCCACGATGCGTTCAAAGGCGAGCCCGTGTGTCGGCTATGATACCGCCAACGTCAGATCTCTGACTCTCTTGATGTTCTGTGCATCATATGGCGAAATATTGAGCGACACCTCACAGATTGGATGCAGAATCCAAAAGAAAAAGCGAAAATTATTTGACTCCTGCAAGCTCTGAATGGATGTAGATTATTATACAGATATTTTGGAGAGAAGTTGGGTAGATTATTGTACACATGTTCACGTTGATTGTTATAAAGTATGTTGTGCAGATTGGTGTTGGATAGATTGTAGTTTTGGATGTGTCAAATTTTTTTTTTTGACTGATTGTTGAATAGATCGTTATACAGAGAGTTGGGTAGACTGTTGTACAGACTGTTGTGTTTAGTGTTGTGCAAAAAAAGTAGCATAGATTTTGTACAGAATGTAACATTGATTGGTATGTGGATTATTGTACAGATATTTTGGACAGTCGTTTGCTGTGTAGATTATAATAGAGTATCTTGGGTAGATTGTTGTACTGGACGTTGTGTCGATTATTGAGCAAAAAGAATGTTGTCATGGTTTGTGTGGATTTCTGTACAGAGTTTTGTCATAAATGTTGTGGAGATTGTTGTACAAATTATTGGATAAAAACTTGTTTAGACTGCCAAACAGAAAACTGGGTAAATTGTTGCACATACTGAGGTGTTGAATCTTCTGAAAGATGGTGATTTTTTGGGGGGGGTGTGATGTAGATTTTTCCACGTTATTTTAGATTGCTATATGTTATACACAGATTTTTTTTCCCACTGAACGTAACACATAACGTGTAGATTGTTTTGCAAGAATGTATCGAAATTTTGCTAGATTGTCACACTATTGACCCTTTAGAAGGAGAAATTGTCCAGAGCAGAATCTCCGTATGCAGCACACAAGGTCTTCGGACAAAGAGGCAAAGGGGGACATTTTTACCTTAATGAATTTAAAAGGAGACAAGTGAAGTTTGTTCCTGCGGTGACAGCCAGCAACATAATGTCACCAAAACATGACGTTCTGTTTGGCGGCAGGTCGCACATCCTGACAGTTGCCTGGCCCGACCCATCACCCCGCCGGCCCGACCCCTCACAGATGCGAGTCTGTCGCCCGACGTGTGACACCACTTACTGTCGGAGCGTGACGTCGCCAAGGCAACAGGAGTTGTCATGTGGGGAGTGCGCATGAAGCATTGGAAAAAAGGAAACTGAGTCAATTAAAACTAAAAGGAAACAAGAGGGCACACAGGGTCGTGTGTGTGTGTGTGTGTGTGTGTGTGTGTGTGTGCGTGTGTGTGTGAGAGTGTGTTTGCATGTGCGCGCCAATTTACTGGCAGCAGCCATTTTGTGTGATTGGCACTTTAAGCCTTCATAAGACAAAAGAGCATGTTTGATGTACAAAATGGAGGCGGCCCACCTGAGGCGGTGCCTCAGAAAACTAGGATCATACTGAGCAAAAAAGTTATGGATAAATATAGATTTCAAATATAATATGGGTTCATCATCACAGAAAATAAATATCTGAATACATTAAATATGACTGAATGAATATAATTAATTGTTATTAACTACCAGAGATGGGCACTTGACCATATTTTGCCGGTATGTCCTCTGTCCCATTTTGTCCTTGCCCCCCCCCCCCCCCGAAAAAAACCCTCATTCGTGCATAATGCCATGGAAGAAAGGCATGCGCGGGGGGCAATTAATACTCTACAGTGAAACTCCTCTGCAACGAAAGAAACCTACATGGGCGAAAATACCCCCTAGTGTGAAAACATTTTCATGCATGAAAGCCATTTTATGCGTGAGATTTCACGATTTTCTGCTCCACCTAAAACGAAAAGTCCCCCTTTTCCATTATACAAAAACTTTTTCTCTGCTCTTGCCTCGCAACTAGATTCACAACAATGAAAACAAGCCTTCCGCAAAATTATAATCCAACCTCAGCATGCCACAACGACCTCTACTGATTCGTTCAGAAACGGCAACAGCAACCACCGCACTGGTTTACACATGCGCAGTAGTACAGGAAGTATTTGTTTCAGACGCAGCACGAACGTTGCATTGCTAAAATGGCGAAAACAGACCTTTGCATACCAAGGAGTTAAGAAAAGCAAATCATTAACGCTTGAAGACAGGGTAAAGGTAATAAAAATGAGAGATGGAGGGCGCAAAATAAAAGACATTATGCAAGAAATTGATGTAAGTGAAAGTAAATGCTGATCGTATATTTCACAATTCCTTTCCCTTTTTTCTTTCTACACTGGCTGTATGAAGTGTCAAACAAGTGTATGCTCATACTTATGCACTATTGGAATAAAAAATAAAAAGTACACATATACTGTATGTTTTTTGTGTGTGTTTGTGTTCACTTTGCTACAGTGAAAAGTCCTCTGCTGTGAAAAATGTCTTGCTGCAAACATGATTTTGTTGTTGAGGAGTTTCACTGTACAGACGAGACATCACTTACTTTGCTCCACTCAATATCCGTACCAATGCTGATCCCATCTTGAATGATGTCTTTTGCAACAAAACTGTTATCATAGACAACATTGACAAAACATGTACAAAAAACTTGTACACAACATTCACCAGATTTTTCATATGAAAAGCTGCATTGATTCTTGGACAGGTTGTTGCCCAGAATGTTGTGTAGATTTTGCTGCAAGCTCTTGTATAGGATGTTGGGTAAATTGTTATACTGAAATTAGGGAGATTGTGTCACACAATGTTGTGTACATTGTGGTACAGATTGTTCTGTTGAATTGTGGTTCGATGGTTGTGCAAAATGTCTAGATTGTGGTGCAGATTTTTTTTAAAAGAAGAAAAGTTTACTCGAGAGTTGGACAGATTATTAGAGCAGATTGTTGCACAGAATGTTGGGTAGATTGTTGTATGCCCCGATGCTTGGGTTGTTTCAGATTGTGGTCAAAGTTTTACAGAATGTGAGGTATTTTTTTGGGGACAGATTGTTATTTTGATTCGTGGGTAGGTAGATTCTTATCCAGGATTTTGTGTGGATTGTCGTGTAAATGTTTGGACACAGAGTGGAGAATATCGTCGGTGAGAATGTCGAACGGCAGCATGTTGTACAAATCTTTGGGGGTATTGCTGAACCGTAAAATGTTCTCTGCATTTTTCAAAGTCATTCATTTTTTTTCCAAGATGTGCTTTTTATTTTTTTTCAAATGTGCATTCATCCTTTTTGTTTGTCTTGAATGCAGGGTGGAAAACGGTTTGTCAATAGAGGCGGCGAGGAGCGCACCGCGATTAGGCGACACGCGACGGATAACAAAAGGTAGGAATCCAAATATTAGAGCTGGTGTCTGTGTGACTGTGCTGAAATATTAATCGAAGGAGGCGGCTCATCAATTATTCATGTTCACTCACTCACGTGTACGTCTTCTAGTTAAGGTTGCCGCAATACACTTGTGAGACAAAAAAAAAGAAAAAGTTGGCCAACTTTTTCGTTCCCAGCTAATGAGACGCCGGCTTATGCCAAGGTTGCCTTCAAGATCGTGTGATGATGATACGTGTGTGTACACAAATGGTTTGCAAACACACACACAAGAACAAATACAAACTTGTGCACAATGTGCTACCTCTCTTGAATCAATGAATTTTATTTTTGTACAAATCCAATTTAGTCTTTCAACTCTTCTTTTAAAAGGGTAAAGATCAAAGTCTGAGATGAACCTAAACCACACACACCCGCCCCCAGCTATATCGAAAATTCATCTTCCATTGCTTTTCGTTAGTTTGTATATGGCCAATTCAAATTTGTGTGCCTTCAGTGTAGTACCACGTTGTGCCACACCATGTCCGGCATCACTGAGTTTTACTGGAGGCGATGCAGCCATATCTTAATCTTAATCTAAATCTTAAAGGTAAGAAGAGGCAGAGAAGGTCCCCAACTACTTGAAGCTGCAGTAATCGTTTTCACACAGCAGAGAAAATATGTATACTGTGGAGTACCTGTAATTATTGCTGTGTGCTCTGTGTGCTCTGCTTGTGTTGTTGCGCCTTGTGTGTTTGAGTCACAGTGATTTGTAAATTCTAAATTTCCGTAACATCTCTGCCAAATTCCATGAGCCCGTTGATATTTCACATTATGTATCAGCGGACGTTTGTGTGACAAAATGAAATCAAATTAGATTTGAGGTGCAATGATTAATTAATTAATTAATCAAGAACTAATCGACTGTCAAATTAATTGACAACTGCTTTGATAAGTGATTACTGTATTTTCCGCACGATAAGGCGCGTCGAACTATAAGTCAATGAATGGCCAATGAATGGCCTATTTTCAAAATGTTTTCATATTTAGGGTGCACCGCATTAAAAGGCTACAATAGTGGCTGGGGTTGTGTTATACGTCCACTAGATGAAGCTACGCTCAAGGGAATGCAATACAATACAGCTTTATTTCTACAGCTTTCACTACCACTGCAGCTAAAACAAAGTGCTTTTAAAAATTCTACGCCCGAGAAATAAGAATATTGATCCATATATAAGGCGCATCGGATTATAAGGCGCACTGTCAGCTTTCGAGAAAATTGAATGCTTTTGGTGCACCTTATAGTGCGGAAAATACGGTAATCGTTTAGAGGCCTTGTTTAACTTGGTCCTAATCTTTAAAATTCCAGCCTCTCAGCAGTCTAGATCCTCTCCGATTTCTGTAGTTCTGCATGAAAGAAGACTGATTATCTTTGGTTTATCCAAATAAGACATTTGCATCTACTGTGGAAAACAATAATCAATTTTTTAATTGTTTTATTTATTTATTTTTTTACGGAACAAGCCAATCCCCAAATCACAATAAATTCATGTTTGTGCCTTTTCTGCACTGTCAATTTGAAATAATGTGCTGTTTTTGAACAAATTGATGGAAATTCATCATATGAGTCATCGATTAAGAATAATAAAAAAAAATCAATAGATTAAACAATTGTTAAGTGCAGCCCTAGAGTGGAGTAAATTCGGAGAGATTTTGAAATACATTATGCATGTTTTTACATATTTGCTGAAAACGTGCAAAGACTGTGAACTATGTAATAGTCAATTGAGGAGATATTGAGCTGTTTTTCACCATTTCACTTTTCTTGATATTTTTTTTTTTGGGAGGGGGGGCTGGCTAAAACAGCAGGCATACATTATGTCCCCACTTTCCTGCTATAAGGGAACCGAAACTCCTTTGTTCATCAGCATTATCTTGCACAATTGCGACATGCAGTTAGCTAGCTAGCTGGGCATGGCGGAACTCTAAAGACGACTTTGAAGATTGTGAATGATCACATTACTGTGCCGTCCGTCTGTATCAAAGTTGCTCTTCCAAAACCCAGCACGCAATCTGTGGCGTCGCAGCTGAAGATAATATAGTGTTGTTGGCAGCAGGGATGATGCCGACGCATTCCTCACTGACTCCTGCGACAGAGCACAGCTGAGTAACTGTATTCTTGTTACATTTGCAGGGGGAGGGGGGAAGGGCTTCAACCTGGTTGAGGGGGAGCGCAGGCAGGTGCCAGTGGAATTCCTAATAAGCACTTCATTTCCCTGCGTTGGCACGAGACTCAGGGTGGCCGTCAGAATGACTGAAACGCTGACAGTAATGAGGGGCTCTAGGAGGCCACCCTGACGAATTACATGCACGCCACTTAACAACCCTTCTCTTCCCTTCCCAAACCACCATCAGTCCTTACTTCCTTCCATCCTTCCTTGCCACTTCAGAGAGGAGGGAATTCATTCTGACAAAACAAGTTTGTTTCGTAAACATCAATGAGACTTCGGTCTTTAATGAAATGAAGATATGTGTGTTTTCTAAACATCGCTGACAATTTATGTTCAGCGACAATCTCAAACAACTCCTCAGTCAACCTACCCAATGTGAGCACAGACATTTTAGTTGTCAATGACCCGAACAGACATATTATTACTAGGATTTATTGGGGTTTTTTTTGGTCCCAATGATTGAGTGGTTAACGCGTCGACCTCACAGTGCAGAGGTTGTGGGTTTCGATCCCGGCTCCGGCCTTCCTGTGTGGAGTTTGCATGTTCTCCCCAGGCCTGCGTGGGTTTTCTCCAGGTATTACGGTTTCCTCCTACATTCCAAAAACATGCATGGCAGGCTGATTGAACACTCTAAATTGTCCCTAGGTGTGGGTGTGAGCGCAAATGGTTGTTCGTCTCTGTGTGCCCTGCGATTGGCTGGCAAGCGGTTCAGGGTGTCCCCCGCCGACTGCCCGATGAGCGCGTATGAGGATTCAGCGTATCAGAAAATGGATGGATGGATTATTTGACATCAAGCATAATTTAGTCCTAAACAGCCTAACATACATGTTTGGTAAACAATTTATTTGTCAATAAACCAAACAAATTCACATTTTCTTTAACCCTTTCAGGGACAGCGGTTACTACAGTGGTCAGTTTACCATGTTATCAGGTTACAGGGTGATTGAAAAGGTGAAGCATCAAAAACAATTTAGAAACGTTAACCAACTCAACCAACACGTAAACATGAAGTTGGTCGTCAATGATTCTTACAAATGTTTTTTTTCTTTCACAAATATGTTCGGAATGTGGGAGGAAATCGGAGTACCCAAACCCAACCTCCCTGCCCCCCCCCCCAAAAACAAAAACAAAAACAAAAAAACACTCAGGGTCGGGGAGAATACACAAACTCTACAGTAAGGCCAGGAGGAGAATTGAACCCCGGACCTCTGTACTGTGAGGCGGACATGCGCACCAATCGCTCACCATGCCGCCCCATCGATAATTAAAAAAAATGTATTCTTCAAAACATCAAGCTCGTATTCAACCTAAATAACTTACGTCCTTTTTTAAATATCAGCGACAATTTGTTGTCGAAGCGTACCTCAAGGAGAATTTGAGTGTCAATGAATCTTAACAATTTTGGCCAACATCAAGGCGATTTTGATTCTTGACCGACAAGATGTCAGTTTTTGGTGAACATCAAGGAGAATTTGTTCTGCAACCCACAATACAGTCATTAGTGACTTCCTCGCCACTTCAGAGAGAAGGAGGAGGAGGACGAGGAAGGGGCTTGTAACTTATTCTGATGGCGTATCTCCTCCCCATCAGTCACGCACGGCTGCTAATCCTCCACAAGGAGGAAAGGGAAAAAAAGTAAAAGGCACGGGAAAGATGAGGGTGGAGGGCTAGTTAAAAAGATGTGACAGAGCGGATTTGCATTCGCAAGGCAACGACAAGAAGGAAAATAAAAAAAGCAGAAATTGGGGGATGGGGGATGAATCCTCAATGGGAGCGACCGTTATCCCCCCCCCCCCAAGGCAGAGAGCGGAAAGGACCGACACTGGCTAAGGTAAACGGTCACCACCGCCTATTGGCGACACTCTTTAACCTTTTCTCTCATTCGCTTTCATCGCAGACGCTTGACCAGAAATGTTTCGGGAGGATTTGGGATTATTTAAAGATGTCGGTCACCCGTAATTCAGATTTGATCCCGTTGGGAGAGCAACAGCAATGCCATTCGGTACTTCGTGGCTCTGTTGGTGTCTTTGTGAACAGCAGAAACAAACTCGTCTTTCACGAACTGAATGGACCTGTTTTATAAACATCAATATTTGTCTTCTGTGAATTTAACCTGCTTTCATAGCAATCAAGGCAAGGCAGCTTTATTTATGTCATGCATTTCAGAAACAAGGTAACTCAAATGTGCTTCGCAGAGTTACAAAACACCATTTAAAGGCAATATTTAAAAGCAAAATACAACGTATAGAAGAAAAAGAATTGGATGCATAAAAATTGATTTTAGGCTGGTTAAAGCAAAGTAGAAAAGTAAAATGTGGTTTACTAAGATTGTTAAAATAACATTGAGTGCAAGTACCTAATTTTGGAAAAGTTGGTAATAGAACTGCTCTAAAACACTTTCATCATAGGTCTAGTGGAAATACATTTATACTTGGGGCTGACCTCACTTCTGCTGGCAACATGTTTTATTTGCGTGCAGCACAACAATTACAAGCCGCTTCACCATGTTTGTTTTGAAACCTAGGTTCCTCTAATTGAACCGAATCTGCAGACCTCAGAGCCCTGCTCGGTTAATATTCATTTCTTTCATGTAATCGGAACCAAACCTTTCAGTGATTTTAAACATAAGTAGAATAATTTTTAAATCTATTGTATAGCTAACTGGGAGCCAGTGTGAAGCCTTTATGACTGGACTCATATGTTCAAAATTTCTCTGTTCTCCTTGACCCTCAGCTGTAGATGTTTGATGCTCTTTTGAGCAATTTCAACCAGAAGACCATCTATCGACTGGAGATAAAATCATGGATAAGGATTCTCTTGGTCTATTATCAAAGACAATTTAGTTGTCACTTAACCTAACATGTTTTATCTTCGATGTATCTAATGTATACATTTTTTGTAAATATCAATGATAGTTCAGTGTCAACAAAAACAAAACTGACATGCATGTCTTTGGAACGCTCAAAGACAAACTAAAATTTGATGATTCCAATGTGTGGAATTTTGGAAACGGCAAAGTCAACTTCTACTTTAGTTACACTTTCTGAAAACTCAATACAAATTTGGAGTCTGACAATTTTCCATCCATCCATCCATCCATCTTCTACCGCTTATCCAGGGCCGGGTCGCGGGGGCAGCAGCTTTAGCAGGAAAGCTCAGACTTCCCTCTCCCTTGCTACCTCTTCCAGCTCTCCCCGGGAGATCCCGAGGCGTTCCCAGGCCAGCTGGGTGACATAGTCTCTCCAGCGTGTCCTGGGTCGTCCTCGGGGTCTCCTCCCGGTGGGACATGCCCGGAACACCTCACCAGGGAGGCGTTCAGGAGGCATCCGAATCAGATGCCCAAGCCACCACATCTGGCTCCTCTCGATGTGGAGGAGAAGCGGCTCGACTCTGAGCCCCTCCCGGATGACCGAGCTTCTCACCTTATCTCTAAGGGAGAGCCCGGACACCCTGCGGAGAAAACTCATTTCGGCCGCTTGTATACGGGATCTCATTCTTTCCGTCACGAATTTTCTTCATTACAAAATACATTTCATTGTTGACCACTACATTGTACTTGATTCCCCCAAAAACATACATTGTGCCGATGAATAATCAACATATAAATATGTATATATATATATATATATATATTTTTTTTGGATGCTCACACTCAAATAGGCACATTTGCTTCCTCGGTGACTAAAATGTCTCCGATGCTGACAAAATTGCATGCGATAGTTTTGTTGAAGACTAAATTGTCTTTGATGTTGATGAAAACATGTACATTACCTTAATTGGCAACTTGAAATTGTCTTTGATGTTTACATTTGACAGCTTCCCTTCCTACATCCGCTGCACTGCACTCCACCGCTAATTAAATGTGCTGCAGCCTCATTACCCACAATTCCCTTTTCCGCCCGGGACACTTCCTGTTCCCGACCCCTGAATTTCTTAAAAATTATTGTTATTTTTTTAAGAATAATTGCCTCTCTGATGGATGATGTGTTTTCATCTCTCTTCCGGGACAGCAGTTAAGTGTCGTCATTGGTCGACTGCTCCAGCAGCATCGGGCGCCCCCTTCGCGTGACCTGCTGAGTCAGCGCGCGCACACACACACACACACTCACACACATACTCACACACACACACACACACATATACACACACACACACACACACACACACTGAAAAGCCCTCTCGAGATGCGTGTGACCCTATTATAACATTGTTAGAACCCTTCTCAGCGCGCGTCCCAATTTAAAGTAATGAGGACATCTTGGTCAATTATTGATCTCTTGAATAATTGCTTTGCGTCTACGATTACAAAAGCAACATCGCTCACATGCTTTCCATTTCTAGAACATTCTCTTCATGTCTGCTGTGTGTTTTTTTTTTTTTTAATCAAAAAAGGGCTTCAGGGGAGCCCCCGCTCCCCACCCCCAAATGGCCTTAAAGCTCATTTTGTGCTTTCTGCAATTTCCACACAATGTGCAGTAATGTGCTGCCATCAAGTTCATCATCTCGCTCGTGTTTAGTAATCTAATTGCCTCGTGATTACCATTTTACTGGAATATGACTACAACAAAAGCACTGAAGCCGGTGTAATTGGACTTTTTATGATATTTCCGACACAAATGAGAATCAGAGTCTTCAGCGGAGTCTTCAGCGAAGCTAACGCTGCGACTCTTTTAGTGAAAGTCAAAGACACTTTAGTCCTCAATGAAACTAACAAGTATTTTGGCGGAATGCAAAATGTGGTCAAGGAAGCTAATATGTCTGCAATTGAATGTTTAAACTCAATTTTTATACCACTGTTAAAAGTTGGGTTCCTATTTGAAAAGTTGAAAACCCTACTTTAAAACACTAATCCTTTTTTTCGAAACCCTCCTTTGAAACCCTAATCACTAATTACATTCTGAGAGTTGAACTCGAACATCAATTTCTTGTACACTTCACAATGGTACACTTATATTTCGGAAAGTCTTTTTATACTTCTATGTCATGTCTTTGTTTATCGTAGTTGCTTGTTATTGCAATACTAGTGTAGCCTATGCTACTGTAGACAAATGCCTTGTGTGTTTTACATACCGAGCCAATGAAGCATTTTCTGATTCTTATTTTTTAATAAGTCAAAAATCTTAACAGGTTCGATTCCAGCTCCGGCCTCCCTGTGTGGAGTTTGCATGTTCTCCCCGGGCCTGCGTGGGTTTTCTCCGGGTGCTCCGGTTTCCTCCCACATTCCAAAAAAAAACCCATGCATGTCAGGCTGATTGGACGCTCTAAATTGTCCCTAGGTGTGAGTGTGGGGCGTGGATGGTTGTTCGTCTCTGTGTGCCCTGCGATTGGCTGGCAACTGATTCAGGGTGTCCCCCGCCTACTGCCCGGAGATGGCTGGGATAGGCTCCAGCACCCCCCGCGACCCTAGTGAGGATCAAGCGGTTCGGAAAATGGATGGATGGATGGATTATTTTTTAATAAGTCAAAAATCTTAACATTTTCTGGGCTCGTGGACGTTTGTGGGCAGTGATGTTGACCTGCTGTTTTAATATTCAAGATACTCAAAAACAGCAAGCCGAACATCTGCCGATTCTAGCAGAGACCAAGGAACGACTCCGTCTAGTTTCCCTTCCTTCACGCGGTCCTGCATGTTTTGCCGTTAATTTAACTGCATCCTCATTACCCATAATTTCCTTTGCCACCCAGGATATTGACTGATCCTGGCCTCCTGATTTTCTTCTTTGAAAGAATAATTGCTTCTCTGGTGGGTGATGTGTCTTCATCTTGATTCTTGGAATCGGCCTCACCAGTAAAATAACACAACGTTGACCGGCTGCCACAGGGTTGAGCTAATTTGTCTTTGGGGTTGACAAAAACATCGACGTGAGTTTCATTGACAAATTGTCATTGCCGTTTACAAAAAAAAATAAAAAACACGATGATGTCGAAGGATCAGATTTGACTTGGGTGTTTTCAAAAAAACACGTTGACTAAATTGACTTCCAAAATAGCCGAATCTCGTGTCCGTGTGTTTGTGTGCGCGCATGTGTTTGTGTGTTTGTGTGTATATTTGCGTGTTTGTCAAGGATGACAATGGAACTTCGTTGTCTTTATTTGATTTGATAAAGCTCTGTTGTAGTTAGCTGCCAGTAGTTATCTCTGTTCTCAAAACCACACTGCTTTCGCACGACATATCGCACCGTAGGATCGCCATGCCACACCCCACACCCACTTACATTGTGTGCGACCATCAAAGCCATACTGAAATCATTGCCACAGCCCCAAAACTGACTGAGGAGGTGCACAAAGGGCTTTGTTACTAATTTTAATAAAAAATAAATAAAAAAAACACCCAAAACGTATATTTGGCAATAAATGAGTCAAGACTAATTTGTATTTGGCATTGACAAAAACATGTACATTGGGTTCATGGATGACTAAAATGACTAAACTTTCACTGATATTTTCAAAAAACTTGCCATTGAATAATCAGAAGGGTCTTCGGTGAAAGTTTTTATTGATGAATAGTCTTTGATGCTTACAACATCACATACACTAGTTTGTTTGAAGTCTAAAACATACCTTAGCTTCATTGCAAGCTAAATTGTCTTTTATGCATAGAAAACAATTTATTCTAAGATCGTACTAAATTGCTATTGATCACAAAAAATGTAAATTGGTGAATTAAAATTGGTGTTTCCACCAAAAAAAAAAATGTTAGCTTCATTGGCGGTTAAATTGATGCTTATCGTCATGTGTGCTTGGTTAGTCAAAGACCGATATGTCTTTGATGTTTTTGCTAACACAACATACGTTCGGTTCATGGACGACTAAATTGTCCTTAACGTTTATGCAAAACATTTTCATTGGCTTCAACTTTATTGTCTTTGATGTTTACAAAACCAAGTTATGTTGTTGAACTATCAATATTATCTTCGATGTCTGCACGAAATATAATTGTTTTTTTTTTTTTTTACATGAGAAAGAATTTACCACATTTTTGTCAGCATCAAAGACAATTTAATCGTCAGCAAACCGAACACATTTTTTCTTTCAGCTTGTTTCTGTACGCACTCGTTTTTGACATTTTGAGCCAAGCAATCGACTTTTTTCGCGGTATGATTACACAAAGGTTTATTACACCGCACGTGTTTGAATCGGTTTTCAATTCAAGCAGTCGTTCGCCAACTTTGCCCTGCATCTGATTGTCAATCAAATGCATTGGTCGCCGCTGATGACGAGCTGCGAGAGGCCGGAACCCTCAGCGGGCGTCGGTTGGGTCGGGCCGCCGAAAGCGCCAATGCCACCGGCGCGCCCGTTTGCCTCCGGGGAAATCAGTGGCGTGTGTAATTACCGTCTGCTCGCACGCTCCTGATTGATGCCTCTTGATGAAGTGGAGGCGTGATTGAAGAGTGAAGACGCTTTGGGAAAAATGGTGAAGAGGTCTTTTCACTGAGCGGACAGGAGCCTTGGTGATGGTTGCCGTCCTCATCTGTAGTCAGCAGTTTGGCCCCTGTGGCGTGATGGGAGAGCTGCCTTCTCAATTAGAGCTCTCAACTGGCTGAGTTCCAAACTGCATCTGACGCACATACAGAAAAGGTTTTCATTTATAAACAAACACAATGTTACTTCATCCCATGTCCATCATTTTAGAAGCATCAAGGACAATTCCTCAGCCAAACAACTTGAGTCTAAACAGACAATTTTGAGTCCATAATGAATATGATGGAGGTTTCTTTTTTAATTTTTTTTTCAAAGCAGGCACTGCCTGGCGGCCTTGTTCGGGAAAAAGTCTGCTTCTAACATTTTTATAAACATGAAAACATTTATTTCTTACACCAATGTAATTAATTGTTTCAACAGTAAAGACCACTTTTGAGTCTCCAAAACATTTTTGACTTTGATGCTTACAAATACGTCTTGGATGGGTTTTTTTGGGGTGTTTTATTTTATTTTTTTTGAGACATGGTTTTTCTCCAAATTGTCTTAAAATCATGTTTTTGTTGATTTTACTTTTTACAATGAGTAGTGCTTAACAACTCCCCCCGACCCCCCCGCGTCCTGCCTACTTTTGCCTGTAAAAGAAAAAAAAAGAGGGCCCAATGTCGTAAAGGTAACAAATTCAAGTTGTTCTTTTTAAGCTTTTGGAAGCATTCGCGCTGGCGTCTCGCCTTCACTTGACTTTCTTAATCGAGGCAGCTGCGGTCCCATCTCCCCCCCCCCCCCCCCCCCCCCCAATCGCCCACCCTCCATCCTGCCCGCCTTTCATAATCGCACGCAAGCTGCCATGACAGGTAGGAATTTGCTCCAGATTACGGCTGTAATATTTTGGCATTAAGGTGAATTAATGTTGCGGTGAATATGGGAAAATGCGGGTAATTACTCAATCTGTGGCACACTTAAGACATTTTAGGGACACCTCGGCGGATTTTCTCCCCTCCAGAAACCGCCATCCCTCCCCTTCTGTCGTCTTTAGCCTCCGCTCACGTCGTACCTGGATTTGTCGCTTGCCTGCTTCCAGGTAGAGCAAGCGTGTTCCCGAAATTAGCGGCCGTCAATGAAACCGACATACGTTGTTTTCAAGAGTAAAGACAGTTGAGTTGTCAACCAACCTTTTGACATGTTTTTTATCAACATCAAAGGCACATTGCGTGTTATGCACAGCGCTAAAGACAATTCACTGTATGTCTTCAATGAACCCAATATACTTGTGTTTGTAATCATCACAGAAAATTTTACATTATCCTAGAAGCAAACAAAAGGTTTTTTTGTGAATATGTAGACACAACGGAATAAAATTACTCTTTTGCAACGTCAAAAATGATTTCGATTTTAAAGAAACTGCACGTTTTTGTGAACATCAAAACTGTTTTGTTCACCAACCTTAACTTTAAACCAACCCAAGTTTTTTTAAACATCAAAGATTATTCTGTCACGAGTGAGCCTAACGGATGTTTTGTATGTGACTTTGTGTGTGTAAAACCTCCCTAAATTGTGTCTTTTGCAACATCCAATATGCAGTAGAGAGTATGTGTTTGTTATTACCAGCCATCACCACAAACTAGTTTTATGAAAACAATTTTGCCTTCAACGACCCAACTACATGTTTTCTACTGCTCAAAAGACACGTCAGGTTCCTTAAAGAGAATTTTAAGTCTTCAAAGAACATAATCGACATGTTTTTGTCAACTTTAAAATCACCACACAACCCAACGTCTCAACAATTTTCTTTCCTCAATCAACTTGAATTTTGTGTCTCTTATTGGTAACATCCAAGACAATTTAGTTTTTAATTCAACTCGCCGCAAAGGCCTTTGTAAACATTAGACATTACAACTCTGTTGTTGTTTTTTGTTTTTTTTTGCGAACAAACACAATTTAATCTTCAACCAATCTAACGAACATCTTTTTTTTTAAATATCTAGACCGATCCCCACACACAGGGTGGCCCCTTGATGAATTTTTGAAGGATGACAAAAATGCTATCTCAACCATACCCACTTAATTCAATTCCCGTTCACCACTAGATGGCACAGGTTCATTTTCATTAGGAAAGAAAAGTAGATCAACGCCATGAGCCATGACATGACGAATAGCGTTTTTGTGCGATTCAAGGAACCAGGTACTCTTTCACCATACGGAAGGAGGGTTTAATGCGCAACTACCAGGGAAAGGTGTGGCGACAAGTCATCATTACCTTTGCTGAGCATTCAATGGAACGAATCGGAATTTTACAGTGTCGCAAGTCATAGTCACAGTTTCAGGGTAAAAACCTGCAACCTATCTTAACCTGACAGTTAAGACACACATTCAACGAATGATGGCGACCATAAACTTGGGTAAAAATGCACAGAATGAGTTCTTAACATTGGTTTGCTGTTAAGCAGTTTTGTGCCATCTTTGAATAGTTACCTTTATGCATGAGAGCCGCCAGCATGACAAAATTAAAATAATTTTTAAAAAATCACAATATGTTGTTGTTGAAGAGTGGATCTTTGATATATGCATTTGACCATGAAACCGTGGTAATATATTTTTGACACAAGAATGTCAGAGACCTTTTAGGAAGACACCTTTGGAATTGTGAATCAAATATAAAAGATTCCTCCTTTTAAGAATTCTGGGGGTGTTTCGGTCAGAGAGATTAAGCGCAAATGTTTGCGCGTGGACAAAATGTCAAAAGCAATAAACATGCACACACACACACACACACACACAAATCTTCCTCTTCTGATAGAACTGTGTACTTGTAGACTCATTCAAACAAGCTTCATGCCATTCAGTTAACAGCTTGTTTTTGGGAAATAAAAAGACGATTTGGCGATACACTCTGAACTGGTCACCGGTCAATCGCAGGTTACAAATTGAGTGTGGTGTAGTTGTTTACACTGTCTGGATTTTGACCCCAGAATGTCAGATAGTTTTTATTTAGAGGCTTATGAAATGTTTTGAATTGAGAAGTAAATGAGTAAGTCTGCTTTCGAGAGGTTTTGGAGAGGCCAAACCCCCCCATCCCCAACAAACTTTTACATGTGCAAGAAAGGCCAACGTCTTCCTTTTTGAAGATACCTATGCCTGTGTGGCCATGATCTATGTGCGTCCACCATAAAGGCAAAATAATCATAACTGTAAGGCCCGATGCTTCCCAGGTGGACTGTTATTCAATAAAAATGCATATCAGCTGCCAGGCATCTGCCACTCTACCCGAAAATGGATTACAGCACTTTCTGTTTCTGATCCGGTGTTCCGGCTCACTGCGTTTACCAAAAGGTCGGCGATATTTTGACACCTCCTTGATTGACATTTTCCTAATGTTTGTCAACAAAAAGTGCGAGATTACTTGCAGGTGGCAGAAAGGTGATTGACTCCCCCAGACCTAAACTTCTGTTGGAGTTTGCGCAACCAGACATACCCCCAAATTTTTTTGTGGCAAAACCCTACCCTACCTTGGCGCTCTGCTCACCATGCATACCATCACCCACATTCTGCAATTAAGCAGTTTAATTGAACCTCTGCATTTATACGTACATCTTTCGAGCTGCTTAATCATCGGAGGTGCTGGAGCCCATCCCAGCCGTCCTCGGGCAGTCGGCGGGGGACACCCCCGAACTGGTTGCCAGCCAATCTCAAGGCACACACACACACACACACACACAGAACGCCACGCTCACACTCACACCTAGGGACAACTTAGAGTGTTCAATCATCCTGCCATGCATGTTTTTGGAATGTGGGAGGAAACCGGAGTACCCGGAGAAAACCCACGCAGGCTCGGGGGAGAACATGCAAACTCCACACAGGGAAGCCGGAGCTGGAATTGAACTATATATACCTCTGCACTGTGAGGTCGACACGCTAACCACTGGACCACCGGGCCGCCCACCTCTGCATTCCTACTAAAATTTGAACCCATTTTTCCATGTTGGTGTTAGACACCAACTCCAGTTTACTTTCAAGCTCAACTTGTCATAAAAGTGCGTTCAATCAATCTGAGTAAATTGAAAAGTCAAATCACTTTAGTCAATCCCTCAATGATCTTGGCAACTCTTTTCTGAAATTTCGCCTTGTCTATTTTTGATTCACTGCCTATAGTGACATAAATGATGGCTGGGTGTTTAGCCTACCTTGGAAAAAAAATTAACCGAGCGTCTTTTTGACTGACATTTCGCACTTTCAAATTGAGGCAGTGGAGAAGAAAATTACAACCAATTATCAAAGATGTTTCAGAATCAAAATTGACCAAGTATGTAGAACACACAAGGAATTCGTCTCCGGTAGTACAGGCTACACTACTACAGTGAAACTCCTCGACGACGAAATCATGTTTGCAGCAAGACATTTTTCACAACAGGGGTTTTTTCACTGTCGCAAATTTGATCTCAGATGTAAACACACACACACACACACACACACACACACACACACACACACACACACACACTCACAAACGTATGTGTACTCTTTATTTTTATTCCAATAGTTCATAAGTATGAGCATACATTTATTTGACACTTCATATAGTCAGTGTAGAAAGAAAAAAAACGGAAAGAAATTCACTAAAATCAGCATTCACTTTCACTAACATCAATTTCTTGGATAATGTACAGTATTTTATTTTGCTTCTTCCGTCTTTCATTTTGATCACTTTTACCCTCTCTCCCAGCATCAGAGCTCTTCTTGTCTTACCTGCTTGGCATCCAAAGGTCTGTTTTGTAGCCATTTTAGCAATGCAACGTTCTTGCTGCGTCTGAAACTAACAATAACAAATACTTTCTGGACTACTGCGCATGTGTAAATCAGTGTGGGGGTTGCTGTTGCCGTTTCCGAATGAAGCTGTAGAGGTCGCTGTTGGATTAGACTTTGTTGTAGTGAATCTCGTCGCGAGGCAAGAGCAGAGAAAAAAATTTCATATAACGGAACACAGGTTTTTTTTCGTTGTATGGGGGCAGAAGAGTGGGAATGGTGTGAATGCACGAAGATTTTTTCACACTAGGGGGTATTTACACCCATGTAGGTTTCGTTGTAGAAAAGTGTCACTGTATCATCAATAACAAGCAACTACGATAAACAAGGACATGACAAATAAGTATGGAAAGGCATTCCGAAATCTAAGGGTACCAGGTTTCTCGCTCTTTCTTGGTCAAATGACTGAAGGTTGTGGTGCCATCAGAGAAATCTCCGTCTTTTGCGACCCGCAACTACTTTGACGTCTCTGTGAAAAGGTGTATACACCATTTTCATCCACGCTCTGGCTGGACCCTTCACATTTTCCAGCGTCAGCCCCCTCCTCCTTCTCCTCCTCCTCTTCATCCCCCTCTTGTCTCTTGTCTCCTGTCTGGTTTGAAGGCCCCGAGGTATCGGCTTGGCCTGCCGGGACGTCACGGATGAATATTAAAGCGGCAGTCTCAACGGGAGGACACTCTCTGGCTGCCGATGCAAGGAAATGTATTCCCTACAAAAAGTCATCCCGAGTAACGAAAGACGGCAGACATTTTGTGACACCACGTCCGTTTGGATTCATGTTGGTCCATGTTTTGAAGGAGGCCTAGTCGATTTTAACACAAATTAAGACAGTTCAATGGTGCTTAATAGGCCAAGGATAAAAAACGACTGCATACTTTTCACCATTTCGAAACAGCTCTTTTCAAAGCAGCCGGTTTTTATGTGCTGTCCCAAGCAATGCAGCTACTGCTTTCCCTCCTTCCGATGCAACTTTTCTTTACAAGTAGGCGGCAACCGAGCCGGAATCCTAGGGATCGGAGTGATGGCTGTCCAAAAAGGTACAACGGTCAAGCCAACTATTTAACCCTTTCAGCGACAGCGGTTACTACAGTGGACAACTTATCTCAAGTTACAAGGTGCATGAAAGGGTTAAACCGGAGCCACAAAGTTGGAGATGCACACAAGATCAAGATTGGAGGATGCAAGATGCTTCAAAGATGCTTTTTACGTACTCTGGAAAGTCACATTTCTGTCATGCCCCCTTAAAACACTGACTTTGTTCCACTTTGGCTTGTTTGAGAATCTTAGAACTTGGTGACTGGCACCATGACTCCTGCCGTTTCTTCTTTTTTTTTTTTTTTTTTAGCCTTCCTGTACCTACTTCCTGAGATCTGTCCTTTTCGCTGACATTTGCGCAAATGCTAAAGGGTCCGCGGCTGTTTGCCTTCCCGCACCCGCACCCGCCCACCCCCACCCACCACCATCCGCACCTCTGTGATGGAAGACAAAGAGTCTGGCTCGGAGCGCTCGCCATATGAATTCAGCTCAGCCCTGATTCATGCCGGGAGATGAAATCCATCTCTGTGTGATGAGACAATGATTTGCCCAGCTCCATTGTGGCGGCGGAGGGCCGAATTTGCATGTAAATACATCGGGGAAATGATTTGGCGAGATGTTGTTGCCCCACACTCACCTCACGGCGAGTTTTTCCTCGCCAGATAAAACACATTTACATTTTAGATTTCAATTGAATCACAGGTGAGGCTCGCACAAGACCAGATGACAGGGGCAATGGAGATGGGAATGAAAAGGGGGGAATCATATTTTAAAAGAAAGCTGCATTGATTTATAATTTATTTATTATTATTTTTTTTTTAGGTCACTTGTGTTCTGTTAAGCGGCTGCTACCAAGTTTTGCTATCTGGGAAAATGATGACGACAGCCCAAGTATGCAGTGTTAGAGCCCTCTTGAAATTGTTCCCTTTCTTTGTCAGTTTCACGGCTTTCACATGCTCAAAAACTCACCAATTTGTTTCTCGGGAAAACCATTCTGGTACAATTATAAGGTTTTTTTTTGTTTGTTTTGTGTGTGTCAGGGCTAAAAATGTACTTTTTGGAAAATTCATTCCCTCGAGGCCAGTTGGTCTTGGTAACAAGGAATTTTGTTGGCATGTCTTTCTTGAGTAGACCAACAAATGAAGTCTGGAACTTGAAACCATTTTGATTTGAAGCTTTCATTTTAGGCACGATTGGCTCAGTTAGGCCTTGTGCTTTTATTTATTAATTTTTTAAAATAGATTTTCTTACCTACCTAAAATTTGGTCGGCTTGTCAATCATTGGTACGCCCACAGAAAAAGCTTAATAAGATATGCCATTTCAGAATAATTTTTACAATTTCCAGTGCTCTTTCAAAGGTGAAGTCATCCAACAGAATTTTCTTCATTCCAAACACATATGAGCCTTTTATACTCGAGTGGTGAGTGCTTCGAAATTGCTCACAGTTTTTATTATTGCATCGCCAGAGAATAACAGCAACGTTTGATAAATTGTTTAAAGCACAGGTCTCAAATTAGTCATGTTTACCGTGAGTAGACACACCAAAACAAACAAACTCAATCAGCATGATCCCAGATTCACAGAAAGTCACCCATTTTTATTTGATGCTCTCATTTTAGGCTTGATTTTCTCAGTTGCGCCCCCCGTTGGTTTTTGCTTGACAAGACTTGCCGTTTTTGTTTGAAGACAAAAATATCAAAACAACCCATACATCCTGGTCCAAGTTAAAATTGTCGCACAGCTGACATTGGGTGGTACGACTGCACAATGGTACCCACACATTACGGAAAGTCATTCAATATTTATAATAGGTCATGTCTTTGTGTATCGTAGTTGGTTGTTCTTGTAATACTAGTGTAGCCTATACTACCGGAGACAAATTCCTTGTGTCTTCTACATACTTGGCCAATAAAAATGATCCGGATTCTGATGATGCTAACATAATTAGGCTGATCATCTCCCGCCTACTCTGATTTGAGTCGGATCAATTGAGGCTGGATCAATAACAAGCCGCGAGAGCTTGTTAGCCTCAGATGCGCTGATCCCCCATTTATGGGCACATTAATCATCTCGTTTCAGGCGGAGGAGTTTAGCGCTTGTCTCAGGACGCTTGTCATTTTCATTTGAGTATGTAATGTACGCTAAGATCGTAAATTTGCTTCAATCACAGGCACTCTTTGGAGTCAATAATCAAATGTTGGTGTTTAAGGAGTAAAAAAAAACACATTGCATTCACTGGTGAAGTAAAACTTGTTTTCTCATATTATTAATTAGCAGCTCGCAAATGGGTCTGCTAACTAACAAATGATAGAATTGCTTTGCAAAATATGTGATGCCCGCAGCCGAATGCCTTTCACATCCTGCTGACTTAAAAATACACTAAAGAAATATCCATCCATCCATTTTCCGAACCGCTTGATCCTCACTAGGGTCGCGGGGGGTGCTGGAGCCTATCCCAGCCGTCTTCGGGCAGTAGGCGGGGGACACCCTGAATCAGTTGCCAGCCAATCGCAGGGCACACAGAGACGAACAACCATCCACGCCCACACTCACACCTAGGGACAATTTAGAGCGCCCAATCAGCCTGACATGCATGTTTTTGGAATGTGGGAGGAAACCGGAGCACCCGGAGAAAACCCACGCAGGCCCGGGGAGAACATGCAAACTCCACACAGGGAGGCCGGAGCTGGAATCGAACCCGGTACCTCTGCACTGTGAAGCCGACGTGCTAACCACTGGACTACCGGGCCGCCCTACTACTAAAGAAATAGTGTTAGAAAATTCATGCATATATCTGCAATATTGTAAGCTGGGAACTCTGGTGATTGATCATAGAAGGACTAAAATATGATGTCTCAAATTGGGTCAAGGTTAGACTTTGTGAATCTACCCATCCATGAGACGGCTAATGGCTATTCTAACCTATGTTAATGAATTTCATAGTACAAAATTCACTTTTGTTGATTGTAAAGTAATTCTATGCTAGCTTGCTAACCATGCTAACTTGTCAGTTAAATATCACATCGCACAAATCATAAATCAAACATGTTCACAAGCGAATATGCTACAAAGCCATTTAAACTGCTATCAAATGATAATTTGAGCATCGAACGTACAGTATAAAACCAGGAAATCCTGACCAACGAACATCCCAAACTTCCTTCGCTGTCGACTTTGCAGGAGCAGCACTTTAACTTTGCCAAAGCGTTCCCCAGAGGAAGCGGCAGTGGAGCGGGAAGGCCGTAAAAGGAAGCGTCAAAAGGACATTTCTGTAATTCACCGGTGACGTTACGATTCCCGGCTGAGTCCGAAGGAGTTTGTATTAAGTGTCGCATCCTCTCTCTCTCTCTTGTTCGCTTAGCATGCCCACCTCAAAATGTAAATGTGGGGAATGATCACGTTTTACAGCGGGGAGACTCTTCGCACTTCACGAGGGAATTCTCCGGGAAACGAGGAGGCTGCTCGAGGGAGGGCAGTCGCCAGAACACACGCGTCGGAAGAGAGATGATCATTATAATGTGCTTCTTGATAGACATTAGTAATAAATCAAATGAACGTGTGAGCCTGAGATTCAAAAAGTGTCTCTGTAGCCACAGAAAATTCAGTCCATCCATCCATCCATCATCTACCGCTTATCCGGGGCCGGGTCGCGGGGGCAACAGCTTTAGCAGGGAAGCCCAGACTTCCCTCTCCCTAGCTACTTCTTCCAGCTCTCCCCGGGGGATCCTGAGACGTTCCCAGGCCAGCTGGGTGACATAGTCTCTCCAGCGTGTCCTGGGTCTTCCCCGGGGTCTCCTCCCGGTGGGACATGCCCGGAACACCTCACCAGGGAGGCGCTCAGGGGGCATCCGAATCAGATGCCCAAGCCACCTCATCTGGCTCCTCTCGATGTGGAGGAGAAGCGGCTCGACTCTGAGCCCCTCCCGGATGACCGAGCTTCTCACCTTATCTCTAAGGGAGAGCCCGGACACCCTGCGGAGAAAACTCATTTCGGCCGCTTGTAGCCGGGATCTCGTTCTTTCGGTCACGACCCATAGCTCGTGACCATAGATGAGGGTTGGAACGTAGATCGACCGGTAAATTGAGAGCTTCGCCCTTTGGCTCAGCTCCTTCTTCACCACGACAGACCGATACAACGTCCGCATCACAGCAGACGCTGCACCGATCCGCCTGTCGATCTCCCGCTCCCTCCTGCCCTCACTCGTGAACAAGACCCCAAGATACTTGAACTCCTCCACTTGGGGCAAGATCTCCTCCCCGACCCGGAGGGGACACTCCACCCTTTTCCGACTGAGGACCATGGTTTCAGATTTGGAGGTGCTGATCTTCATCCCAACCGCTTCACACTCGGCTGCGAAATGCTCCAGTGAGAGTTGGAGAGCCCCGTTTGAAGGAGCCAACAGCACCACATCATCTGCAAAAAGCAGGGATGCAATACTGAGGCCCCCAAAACGGATCCCCTCAACGCTTCGGCTGCGCCTAGAAATTCTGTCCATAAAGGTTATGAACAGAATCGGCGACAAAGGGCAACCTTGGCGGAGTCCCACCCCCACTGGAAACGATTCCGACTTACTGCCGGCAATGCGAACCAAACTCTGACATCGGTGGTATAGTGACCGAACAGCCCGTATCAGGGGGTTCGGTACCCCATACCCACGAAGCACCCCCCACAGAACTCCCCGAGGGACACGGTCAAACGCCCTCTCCAAGTCCACAAAACACATGTAGACTGGTTGGGCGAATTCCCACATACCCTCGAGGACCCTGCTAAGGGTGTAGAGCTGGTCCACTGTTCCACGGCCGGGACGAAAACCACACTGCTCCTCCTCAATCTGAGGCTCGACTTCCTGACGGACCCTCCTCTCCAGCACCCCTGAATAGACCTTACCAGGGAGGCTGACGAGTGTGATCCCTCTGTAGTTGGAACACACCCTCCGGTCCCCCTTTTTAAAAAGAGGGACTACCACCCCGGTCTGCCAATCCAGAGGCACTCTCCCTGTTGACCACGCGATGTTGCAGAGGCGTGTCAACCAGGACAGCCCCACAGCATCCAGAGCCTTGAGGAACTCCGGGCGGATCTCATCCACCCCCGGGGCCTTGCCACCGAGGAGCTTTTTAACCACATCGGTGACTTCAACCACAGAGATAGGAGAGCCCACCTCAGAGTCCCCAGGCTCTGCTTCCTCCAAGGAAGGCGTGTTGGTGGAGTTGAGGAGGTCTTCGAAGTACTCTGCCCACCGATTCACAACGTCCCGAGTCGAAGTCAGCAGCGCCCCATCCCCACTGTACACAGTGTTAGTGGTGCACTGCTTCCCCCTCCTGAGACGTCGGATGGTGGACCAGAATTTCCTCGAAGCCGTCCGGAAGTCGGCTTCCATGGCCTCACCGAACTCTTCCCACGCTCTGGTTTTTGCCTCGGCGACCACCGAAGCTGCGTTCCGCTTGGCCAGTCGATACCCGTCAGCTGCCTCTGGGGTCCCACAGGCCATAAAGGCTCGATAGGACTCCTTCTTCAGCTTGACGGCATCCCTTACTGCTGGTGTCCACCAGCGAGTACGGGGGTTGCCGCCACGACAGGCACCAACCACCTTACGGCCACAACTCAGATTGGCCGCCTCAACAATAGAGGCACGGACCATGGTCCACTCGGGCTCAATGTCCCCCGCCTCCCCCGGAACATGGGAAAAGCTCTGTCGGAGGTGGGAGTTGAAACTCCTTCTGACAGGGGATTCCGCCAGACGCTCCCAACAAACCCTCACAATACGTTTGGGTCTGCCAGGACGGACCGGCATCTTCCCCCACCAGCGGAGCCTACTCACCACCAGGTGGTGATCAGTTGACAGCTCCGCCCCTCTCTTCACCCGAGTGTCCAGAACATGCGGCCGCAAATCCGATGATACAACTACAAAGTCGATCATCGAACTGCGGCCTAGGGTGTCCTGGTGCCAAGTGCACATATGGACACCCTTATGTTTGAACAAGGTGTTCGTTATGGACAATCCGTGGCGAGCACAGAAGTCCAATAACAAAACACCACTCGAGTTCTGATCGGGGGCGCTGTTCCTCCCAATCACGCCCCTCCAGGTCTCACTGTCATTGCCCATGTGAGCATTGAAGTCCCCCAGCAGAACAAGGGAGTCCCCAGCAGGAGTACTCTCCAGCACACCCTCCAAGGACTCCAAAAAGGGTGGGTATGCTGAGCTGCTGTTTGGTGCATATGCACAAACAACAGTCAGTACCCGTCCACCCACCCGAAGGCGGAGGGAGGCAACCCTCTCGTCTACCGGTGTGAACCCCAATGTACAGGCACTGAGCCGGGGGGCAATGAGTATGCCCACACCTGCTCTGCGCCTCTCACCTTGAGCAACTCCAGAGTGGAAGAGAGTCCAACCCCTCTCGAGAGAACTGGTACCAGAACCCAGGCTGTGTGTGGAGGCAAGTCCGACTATATCCAGTCGGAAATTCTCTGCCTCACACACCAGCTCGGGCTCCTTCCCTGCCAGAGAGGTGACATTCCATGTCCCAAGAGCTAGCTTCTGTAGCCGAGGATCGGACCGCCAGGGTCCCCGCCTTTGGCTGCCGCCCAGCTCACATTGCACCCGACCCCTTTGGCCCCTCTCATGGGTGGTGAGCCCATGGGAAGGGGGACCCATGTTGCCTCTTCGGGCTGTGCCCGGCCGGGCCCCATGGGTGTAGGCCCGGCCACCAGGCGCTTGCCAACGAGCCCCACCTCCAGGCCTGGCTCCAGAGGGGGGCCCCGGTGACCCGCGTCCGGGCAAGGGAAAACTTGGTCCATATATTTTGCTCTTCATAAGGGGTCTTTGAGCCGTGCTTTGTCTGGCCCCTCACCTAGAACCTGTTTGCCATGGGTGACCCTGCCAGGGGCATAAAGCCCCAGACAACTTAGCTCCTAGGATCATTGGGACACACAAACCCCTCCACCACGGTAAGGTGACGACTCACGGAGAAAATTCAGTCTCTGAAGCAAATTTCATCTAGCCACATGGATTTTGAAAGGCTGATCTCTCATGACGATACCCACCCAAAAGTCTCAAGAAGCTATGCTTGAAAAAACACAGGAGGTCAGCTTTTTATGTTTTAGTGAACATTTCGTGTGGGATCCTGGTCCTTGGCCGTTAGAATAATTTTCCAAAATTCAGTCCCTGAAGCCATTTTCAATTAGCAACCTGAAATATGCGAGACATGTCTATCATAAATTTACCTACAAAAAAGTCTCAAGAAGCCATGCTTGAAAAGTTAAGCTGTTTTTGTTGCTGTTATTTTAGGGAACTTTCTAGGGATGCTTCCCCCCTGGAATTTCCTGGGAAATATTAAGCCAAAGAGGAAAGTTTGACTGAGAATCATGAAATTTGGTAGGCATGTCTATCATGAGCAGACCTACAAAAAGAGATAGACATAGTAAGCCTGACGTCTTGATTTGAAGCAGCCAGACACGTAAGGTCCTATTTCCAGTGACACAAACTCCTCCTAGAGGAAAGTACTTTCAGAAAAGTTTAATTTTTCATCCTTATGTGTGGTTGTAGCATGTTGGCAGAGTTTAATGACTCAACTCCACAAGGTCAGAGCTTGACCACGTGATGTCTTTGCAAGCATTTTAGAGGTCCTCCAAAGTGTCTGACATTTCGTACGGTTTTATGTACTACTGGAATGAACAGAGGAGGTCAAACCTTTTTAAAACTGTCAATTGTAGTTAATTGTGTGCAATTTTCTGTTGTTCCTGAGCAGATGACTTTGACTTTTCCACCAGACACGTATTAAATATTCAATTCTCGCCGTCGTCAACTTGCTGGGGATTGTGCCTCAGATCGGCAGGGCAGGTGTCAACTTCCCTCTGCGACACCAGTGTACAAGAACCCCTTCCTCACCCCCCCCCACCCCCCCAAAAAAAATGTTTGGCATAAACAGGGATGAATATAGATGTACGGCACCTTCTGTCGCCGACTGCCTCATCCATTTGTCTCCATTAGAGGTCCGTGGGGTGAATTAGGCTGTGCATCTGTTGCAGGTCATGTCTGCAACAGTCAACAGCAGTATTACCGCACAACGGGGGATTGTTGTTTGAGGTTGCCAGCCAAGTTGGACGCCAGTCTTTACACCTGTGCACCATTCTGGATGTCCTTCCACCTTTCATTTTCTTTCATGACTTTTAGTCTGTTGACATCAATGCAGGATGTAGGTGATGTAGCCTCATCCAGGGATCAATCAATGGATCCATTCAGCCATACACTCTGTGCCTGTTCTTAACCTGTTGCTCAAAAAAACAACAACAACAACATCTTAAACATTTACTACTTGTATTCTATATCATTTTATATTTTCATTATTCCATACCATCTGTGCTATGCAGTATGCTACTTAACTCTGTACTACTGTAACACTTGAAATCCCCTTCAGGGGATCCAAAAAGGATTACCTTCATCATAAAATAAGGTCTACATTTTTTATAATCCACATTTAATGTAATTTAATTCGCTTATAGCTGAAGCATATGACAATCGAATTATTTAAAGGAAGTTTTGCTTCTTGTTTGTTTTTTCCTTCTGGGATTTGCTTTATTCCTCCGGTTATCAAACAAGCTTTGAAACTGTTTTCTTCCCCAGCATTTTTTTCCCCCCAGTATTACCGTGTGTCAACTTCCACAGCATAGATTTCAAACGAAAAAACAAACAAACCACCAACAAAACTCCAGATAATGTGAAATAAATTGCTTCCTCTCGGGAATATGTCCCTTTTGTATATCAGCACCAAATCTCCAAACTCTGACCATTTCTTTACCTTTCTGCTGCAGTGAGGCTTGTCCGTGTCTTTGTTTTCTCCAGGTTTGACTATGGTAACACACTCCTAATCGGAATAAGAGCCTCCAAAGGCTACAATATGTCCAAAACAGCTCTCCTCCGGTTCTGATGCGAGTGCGTGAATGTGACCGCATCACCCCAATCCTGCGCACTCTGCACTGGCTTCCCATACACTGAATATAAATCTACCTTCACACTCGTCACTGTCTACACAACGTAGCCCCACCAAAACTCCTGAACCGACATAGCTCCGCTCAAACACGGTCAGGCCAATTGCGCTGTTTGCCCCTCGCATGGTCGGCAAGTACTTGGAGGGTGCTGCTCCCCGTCTGTGGAATGCCCTCCCTGACCACCTCAGGGCTCCACAGATGGTGGATGAACTCAAAACCTTTCTTGGAAAAAAATAAGCTTTTCCTGGCTGATTTTATCTGATTTTTATCTGTTGACTGGTTTTATTGATTTTTTTCCCCTCTTCCCTTTCATCTGTTGTCTGATTGTATTGCTTTTTACTGTTGCCTGCAGTTTGAGATTTGTGCTCCTAATATTAAATGCATTACAAATACATTTTTTCGTAGTAGTAGTAGTAGTAATAATTCTAATAATAATCTGAATCTTAATTAACATTTCATATGTTCAAAACATCAAATCTTTATCATTGAGGGTTGTTCCATTTCAGAGAATTTGCATATACCTAATTATCAAATTTCCACTCAGGTCACACCCAGGTCGATTCCGCCTGTATCTTTTTGTCTTCTGTGCATTGTCTACAAAATGTTTCGCATAATAACCTCAGTCAGTGAAAAAAAAAATCTCCATTTTTCAACACGTACTGAAGTTCAGTCAACAGAATGCTTGATGAGTCACTCTTATTTATTATGCCGTCAAAGTGTGCTGGGACGTTGTTGCAAAGTACTCTCTTATTGCTTAGTCAGTGCAGTCGATACGCAAGTGCAGCGTGGCAATAAAAAGTAGTAAATCATCCACATAATTAACTCAAGTCGAGGCGCTTCAAGTCGTTAAAGCTCAGACTGCTTTCACACCATCGGGTAGTGGACTTGCAAGATGGTCCCAATCGCCCCGTTCAGATTCCATTTCAAATTCACTTCTCAAAGCCCGATTCACTGAGCAACATGAATTTTGGTCGAAGTAATAATAATAATACTAACAACACCCCACAGCTGTTTTGAATCAGCAACATGGCATTTGGTAGGTTTTGTGCGTAAAACCACAAAAATGTCACGAAGTCGTCCCCGAAAATACAGAAGAAATCAGCCATTTTGGTTTCAAGCACCCATTTTCAAAGTTCATTTCCAGACGTCCTTGCCACTAGAAGTCTTGTATTTAAAAAAACAAAAACAAAAAAAACTATTGAAAATGGAGTCCCCAAGGCCAATTTGAATCAGCAGTATGAAATTTAGGAGGGATGTCTACCATGAGTAAAATGACAAAAACAAAAGAAACAAAAATAAAAAAACTTTTTCAAGAAGGCTTGCCCCAAACTACAAAGGATGTTTGGCATTTTGGTTTTAGGCAGCCATTTTAAGGATAATTTCCAGGTGTCCCGAGCAAAATTGGTTAGCATGTCTACCACGAGTATGTACACTAAAAGGTGTGTCGAAGCGATGTCCGAAAATATCCAGGCATGCTGCAAATTTGGTTTAATGAAGCCAGTGTCAGGATAATTTCCAGAGATGTTTGCCCCTCTATTTGGGGAGGGGGCAGAGGGCATTACCCCCCAAAGCCGGTTTGACTCTTAATCATGGAATTCAGTAGATATGTCTCTCATGAGTTGAACCACAAAGAAATGTTATTAGTCCATGCTCTAAAAGACACAGGAAGTTTGTCATTTTGGTTTAAAGCAGACATTTTCGGTTAGTTTCCAGAGATTTTTGAGGGGGAAATTCAGCCGCCAGTCATTTTGGCATAGCAGCATGAAATTCGAAAGTTTATCATGGGTAGACCCACACAAGGTAAAACCATGCCCAAAACTGACACAGGAAGTCTGTATTTTGCTTGGAAATGGCCTTTTTTGGGGGGGGGGGGTCATCTTCTGCATTTTCCGATGTCCTTCTAAGACGATATTTGCTCTGTTGCTGAAACAAAAATTGTAAGCGTTGATTCCTGCTGCTGCTCAAATGACAAAACCCATGACACATTAGTTTCTCCCTCAGTCGAGTTCATCTCCTCCGAGCTGAACTTACGCCATTTCTCGGCTTCTGGTTCGATACTTTTGACACGGATGACCTCTCCTTTCCATATGGATCGGAGGCACCAAAGCCGGGGAAACGGAGCAATGAACTCTGGGAGCTTGTCGGAGCAGGAAGGTGGGAGTCGTCGTGTGAGTCGTTTTCGCTTCGACTGAAGGCAAATGCCACTGAGCTGCCAGGCAGGTCATAAATACTCCCAAGGACCACTTTACGACAAGTCAATAGTTGCTGTTATTAACACACACGCACACACACACACCCACACCGGCTTAAGCAAATAAAAATGGTACGTCAGCAGTATATGCAGATGTCTGCTGTCAAAGTCTAAATCACCAATCGGGGCACGACATAAACACGAGTGCCAGGCCAGCAGAAAAGGCTGCCGGGATGCCATGCGATGGCCGACAACAAACACGATCTTCATTTTAAAGAAACAACACTTTACCAGCAGTGCTACCTTAAAGCGTCGTTCCATCAGGGCCAGTTTCTCACCTTGTCTGCTCACTGAACCGTGAAGGGAAACGTGGAACTTGCCATTATTTACTGTGACATCATCATTCCTCTTCATGCTGCCCGCAACAAACTCATTGACGTCTTCACAACTGGCGCAACCAAACATTTGTTATAAAAGCCACAAAGGAGAAGACAATTTTCACCTTGCAAAATGAAATTTGGGAGGATTTCATTTTTTGACACAAATTCAAAAATTCAGCCTTTCAAAAGTGTAGAATTGAGCAAGATGGAATTTTGTAGGCATGTCTATAATGACAAGCCCCACAAAAAAAATCTGAAGAAGTCATGCCTGAAAAAAAACAACTTCTTTTTCGCCTTGCATGCAGGTGGAGAAATACGAAATGTATAATTAAGTGAGTTAGAACAGTCAGCCCCCAATCCAGTTTCACGAAGCAACATAAGAGTTGGGTAGACCTGTATTGCAAAAAAAAAAAAAAAACCCAACACACAACACGGCAAGTTTGCCATTTGTGTTTCAAACTGCTATTTTAGAGTCTTTTGACCATTTACAGGGGTCCTTGCAAGATAAACTTGTCGGAGCATTTGTCCAGCTGCTTTCTGTTATAATCCTGCCTGTGTGTATGTTTACACACGCTGGTGTTTTATATTCCTCCTCTCTCCACCTGTGGCGAAGGTGCCTCTTCCTCACCTCGCCTCCATTTTTAATCTGCTACTCTCGCTCATTATTAATGCAACAACTGAGGGAATTCTCTCTCTCTCTCTCTCTCTCTCGCACACACACCGAGAGATACACAAAGCACAATGTCATACCCTAAAGAACGTCACCGGACCCCTGCTGGACCCTCTCCAGTTTGCCTACCGGGCAAACAGGTCTGTGGAAGACGCAGTCAACATAGGTCTGCACTACATCCTCGAGCACCTCGACAGCACAGGGACCTATGCAAGGATTCTGTTTGTGGATTTCAGCTCTGCGTTCAACACCATCATCCCGGAATTCCTCACCCCCAAACTTCTCCACTTCGGTGTGTCCCCTACGATCTGCCAGTGGATCCTCAGCTTCCTGACGGGACGGACACAACAGGTGAGACTGGGAGCAACAACATCATCAATACGCACCACCAGCACTGGAGCCCCACAGGGATGTGTCCTCTCTCCACTGCTCTTCTCTCTCTACACAAACGATTGCACCTCAACAGATCCAGCTGTCAAACTCATAAAGTTCGCAGACGACACCACGGTCATCGGTCTCATCAAAGACGGCGACGAGTCTGCGTACCGCCAACAAGTGGAGCAGCTGGAGCTCTGGTGCAGCCGACACAACCTCGGGCTGAACACGCTCAAGACTGTAGAGATGATCGTGGACTTCAGGAAACATTCTTCTCCACAGTTGCCCCTCACACTATCCAACTGCCCCGTGTCAACCGTCGAGACCTTCAAGTTCCTGGGAATCACAGTCTCCCAGGACATGAAGTGGGAAGTCAACACCATCTCCATCCTGAAAAGGGCCCGGCAGAGGATGTACTTCCTGAGGCTGCTGAGGAAGCATGGCCTGCCACAGGAGGTGCTACGACAGTTCTACACGGCAGTCATCGAATCAATCCTGTGTTCTTCCATCACGGTTTGGTTTGGGGCCGCCACAAAAAAGGACAAAATCCGACTTCAACGGACAGTTAGGACGGCGGAAAAAATCGTTGGCACCGCCCTACCCACTCTTGAGGACTTGCACACTGCAAGAATCAAGACAAGGGCACGGAAAATCCTCCTGGATCCCCCGCACCCTGCCCACCACCTTTTCCAGCTACTCCCCTCAGGCAGACGCTACAGATCCATGCGCACCAAATCCAGTAGACACTTAAACAGCTTCTTCCCTCTAGCCATTAACTCCTTAAACAGTCACTGACGTAGTCACTCTTCTTGTACTACAAATACTGCTACTGGTTACTCTAAAATGGTTCAATGATTTGTTGTTTACGATGATACTAATGCAGCGTGTTATACCGGAGACAAATTCCTTGTGTGTTCTACATACTTGGCCAATAAAGATGATTCTGATTCTGATTCTGATTCTGACATACAAACACATTCATTCACAGGCTGGATAGTAAAGTCTCGAAAAACAAGAGTTGTCTTTTCACTCTTTGGCCTGACATATTTTAAAGTTAATGTTTTGAAGCCATGGTCAGTGCTTCAAACAATATGTTTAGGCCATAAAAATCGTGTTAGAAGCCTCCAATTGGGTTTCACATCACGGTTAGTTTTATAAGTGTTTGTTTGCTGCCATGTTTCGGGTTTCACAAAAAGGTTTGGAGCATGGGTTAGGGCGGGGGCGTCAAACTCATTTTTGTCGCGGGCCACTTGAGAGTTATGTTTTCACCCGGGATGTGATGACAGTGAAACCGAATAAATGTTTAATCATCTCTTCGCATAACTTGTACACAACCAATTGATGGATGACTAGTTTTGAAATCACTCAACTCAACTATTTGTTTGTTAAATTAGGTTTACATTTTTTTTGTTTATTTTTTTCCAGACAGTGGTCTTTTTTGGTGAAGTTTCTCTTCAACTCTTACCTGGCTGACAGTTTCGACTGCCACTTCAGCCTTCATCGGAGCTGTCACTGCTTCTTTTTCATTTGTTTGTTGTTTATTCATTATTGTTGAAGTGAGTGTATAGAGGCTAACCAAATTATTGCAAAATCGCAACGTCATTTATTACGCATGACACTTTGACTTTTCAGAACAGATTTTAGCAAGGACCATGCAAGTTGACACGCATGATTTTCTTTCACGGGCCACATAAAATGATATGTTGGCTCGAATCTGGCCCCGGGGCCTTCACTTTGGGTTAGGGTTTCTCTTTCACTATCATGTTAAATAAGGGGTTGTCGTTTGAAACCAGGATTAAGGTTGCAAATGAGGCTTTCGAGTCCAGGATAGGATTTCAAACCAAAACTTTGCGTTCCAAATTAGGTGGGGTTTCAAACATGAGGGTTTTGCCATTCCCTGTAGAATCAAAACGACTATTTCTGCTCTCTTGTAGGTTTGCGTCGTGCAAGTAAAGACGTCATATGTCCTCCCTGAGTGAGGTCACTCCTCCTTATCACCACTTGCATCGCCAGTGCCTAATTTTGAAAGGCAGGGCTTTTATTTTTGCTTTTTTACCCGCGAGACGGACAAGGACGGCCTGTGCCCGCGTCTGAGACGACAACCTGGGCCGCGTCTGAGTGCTCTGCGAACGCTAATCTGATTTGGACGTCATGGCCGGTCCATCCCGCCGCCACTAAATTTCCGGGCTGCAAATGGAGGCTAATGGGTAGAAGGTCTATGTAATTGGCTCTCCATTAGCCACTCCGCCCGCACCTAATTGGCCGACCCGGCCCGGACAATTTGGTTATCCGTTGCCGAGCTTTTGGATAAGAATAACAGCTTCACTGAGTCGACCGCCCAACGTTGTTTTTCGATGTTTTGTCCGCGTGCCGAAGTGTGTCGCTGTGGCAACAGCGATCTTGTGTTTCATTTAGACACAGATTTAGAGCAAGTCCAAACAGCAGCTGTTTATATATTTTTTTACACTTTAAATTATGGTTTCAAGACGGGGGCCAGGCTTTCAAATTAAGGTTTCAAGCCTGGCTAATGGTTCCAAAACAAAGACTTAGATTGTGGTACCAAGTTTAGGGTTTCACATTTAGGTTCCAAGCAATGGTTAAGGTTTTAAAAATGGGTTCTGAAGCAAAGTTACAACGTTAAAGATGGCTTTTCAAGCCGGGGTTAAGATTTCAAGTAAAGGATTATGGTTTGAAGCCACCAATTAGGCTTTGAAAATACAATTTTGAGTCTTGCTCATAGTTTTAAACAAATTGTTAACATTTGCTGTCAAGTTTACAGTTTCACAAATTGGAGTTTGAGCCAGGGTTATGATTTCTAATAGAGGTTTGAAGCCAGGTTAAGGGTTTGAAATTAAGGTTTCAAATTTGCATTTGAAGCCAAGTTTAGGCTTTTCCATTTTGGTTTCAATGCCAAAGTTTGGGTTTCAAATGAGGATTTGAAGCCACATTTCTGCTTTAACATTTGGGCTTCAGGTTTGGGTTAGGGTTGTAAATTAGGGTTTGAAGCCATGTTAAGGGTTTGAAATGAAGGTTTTAAATTGGAATGGGGTTTCAAATTTGCATTTGAAGCCCAGTTTAGGTTTCTGCGTTTTGATTTCGGTGCCGGGATTCGGGTTTCTGATGAGGACTTGAAGCCACAAATATGGAAAAACATTTGGACTTCAAGTTTGGGTTGGGGTTGTAAATTCGGGTGTGAAGGCAAATTTAGGCGATCACAGTTGGCTTCCAAATCAGAGTTAAGGTTTCAAATTAAGATTTGAAGAGAAGTTTACGGGTTCCAAATTGTATTTCAAACCAAGTTTCGTGTTTGCTACAAGGGTTCATTCGGGTTTGATGGGAAGGTTACAAGCTACATGCAGTAAAAAGAAATAAAATTACAGTTAAAGTGCAATTTCATCCCCAGAGCAACCCTTGTTTTTTGACGCTTTGTCAGCATGCGTCAGGCTGAAGTGTGTCGCCGTGGCAACTGTTCTGATGCATTTTGTCTGGCCCTTCATGTCTGCGAGATTTACAATTAGAGTGAAACAAGTGCATATAGAATCGGTTGGGTCTCACCTGCCGCAACGGCCGATTTTGCTTCCATTGAGGCATAACACAATTCAAATAGAACCCATATTTCCCATCGAGACACCAATTGGACTCATTTGCGCATCCTGATTCCTCCCAAACAACTCTGAAGACAAATCAAATTCAATAAAGGAGAGAATCAAACATTCTGCCTTGGCAAAGACGCCTTGAAAGATTCTTGAGGTGCGGCAATCATGTACATTATCCCTCTCTAACTTTTGAAATGATGATATTCTGATGGAGTGGGATGATTTTCGTTATCCGTTGCAGTTTCCCAGCCGTTTAGGCAGAAAATTTAATAGACTTGTCTACCCCCCAAAAATAGTGCGGCCTTTGGAAATGACGATGCTTATCAAACTGCCCGAACAGAGAGTGCGGGTGGTGGTATGCACGGTGAGCAGAGAGTAAAGACAGCGTGTGGCGCCAGTGATATGACACATGGAACTTCGTCTTTAAAGGTTTGTTAAAAAGGGTATGAATTTAAAGGCCCTCTTGAGAAACTCAAATCTCCAAGCACCATCCCTGAAATCACAGGTCTCAAACTCAAGGCCCGGGGGCACCAGGTCATTATATGTGGCCCGCGAAAGCAAATCGTGTGCGGCAACTTGCTAAAATCTCTACCGAAATGTCAAATTGTCATGTGGGATAAATAACGTTGAGATTTTGAAATATATTTTTCCCCTGTTTACACTCACTTGAACAATAATTGAACAAACTATTACAATTGGCTAATTTCGAAACTCGTAATCTATCAATTTGTTGTGTACAAGTAAAAATTTTGTGGTTTCACTGTCATAACGGCCGTCCGAGGGAAGACGTGACTCCAAATTGCCTGGCGACTAAAATGTATTTGACACCCCTGCTTTAAATTGTGTAAAGTACTGTACGTCATCACCATAAAGGAGAGATGAAAAAAAAACACTACTTCCTTTCAAACAACGGAAAGGAAAATTGAGACTCCATTTTTCCTTACTGGCATCACGTGAAACTACTATTTTCCAATGATAAAAAGGCCCCTGTGATCTATGCATGCTTGATGTATTTACTTGAATCAGGTTGCTGCCAACTATGAGAATGATTTAAGGGGGTAAAGTTATTGCTTATCTCAAATCCGTTTTACAAACCTGACTGTCACAAACAAGCTGAGCAAGAGCCTCTCCCGCGCATACCCACTGAAAAATGTACCGAGCGAATATATTTATTGGCAGTCGTAAAAGGTAGGATTCCAATTGACGAATATAAACGCTTGTGGCAGTGAATGATTGAAATGTGTAATTGGCATTTTATTGTCCCGTGGCGTGAATTGTGTTAACTGTTCTGATGTTATTAAATACGACTTTCCTTAGAATTGGTTAATTCCATCAGTGTCCATGAAATATTGTTGATTTGTGGATTTGGGAGTAACATTTTACAGTACGGCGGCATGGTGGTCGACTGGTTAGCGCGTCGGCCTCACTGCACAGAGATGCAGGGTTTGATTCTGGCTCTGGCCTTCCTGTGTGGAGTATGTATGTTCTCCCCGTGCCTGTGTGGGTTTTCTCCGGGTACTCTGGTTTCCTCCCACATTCCAAAAACATACACGGCAGGCAAATGGAGCATTCTAAATTGTCCCTAGAGTTAAAGGTTGTGTGCAGGCACTTTTGGCAAAGTAGTTTTAAAATCCCGGACAGCTCCTCAACATAAAGCCACAATTCGAAAAAGGTCCAATAAGTCCAGCCTCTTTCCCGAGGGGACAAGTTTAAGATAATACATGACAATTTTATAGAATATAATAATTTAGAGCATCACTGGATCAAATAATTAAAGGCTTTAAAAAAATTTGATTTTTGTGCTTTTGGGCATGTTTTGGGTGAAGAGCAGCGCTTCTTCCTTCTTCTTGTCCAAATGAAGTATTAATATGCGATATGCATAATTGACCAGCCGTCGCTGTGAGTACTCTTCAAGAAACTGGCGACAAGGTAGGAGAGTAAACAAACTGGACAAAAAACTAACAAAAAAAAAAAACCCATTTGAATTAGCTCGACCTTTTTCAACCCATATAGAATTTGATCCTTTTAATTAATCTTTTCTCACTGGCTTGATGAGTGATTGGCTGTTTTTTCTTTTCTTCTTTTTGCAATGATTGATTTGTAGCAAAAAGTTATTGATAACATCTGATGGAAGAAGCCAAAGAAATAACAAGTCAATGGAAGCCGAGGTTTTTGAAGGTTTTAAGTCAGGGGTTAAGGCGTGAAATGAACGATTCCAATCTGGGTTTATGTTTCACTGAAAAAGGTTAGAGTTTCAATTTCGAATTCAAAACGAGTTTAATGTTTCAAATTAGGCTTTCAAGGCAGGATTAGGTTTTTGAATGAGAGTTTTAAGGCAGGGTTACAGTTTAAAATAAGTGTTATGTTCTGAAGCCATTGGTGGGGTTTGAATGTGGTTTCGGGTTTCAAGATAAGGCTTGAAATTAGAGTTTCAAGCCAAGGTTATGGTTTTAAACATCGTTTAGGGCAGGGGTGGCCAACCCGCGGCTCACGAGCCGCATGCAGCTCTTTGACTGGTTCAATGCGGCTCTCGGGCTTTCACACGACAAGCGTTGAAAACGCCTCGGCAGCGGCGATGCCATTCAAACAAGGCGCTAACTTCACAGAACGTACTCCGTCAGCCTATCATCAATCCCGTTACTTGATTGACATAGAGGGCAACCAATCAGATGACTGCATCACCGCTCATGCGCAAACACCGGCGCTAAGTGCGAAGCAAGTCAGCGAATTACCTCTGATTTTAAGGCAGTGGTGCCCAATACCTCGATCAGAATCGACCGGGAGCCAGCGAACTGGTCCCAGGTCGACCGCAAGGGTTGGGCGGAGGAAATGCGTGGGGAAAAAAAGATTTGTTTGTTTGTATCTTGAGCTTTCATTCATTTTCGGCCCGTTCCGACTGTTGCTCAGCGTCGTGTGCGTTCATATGTGCGGGAGTGCACTGGTGGGCACCCGTGTGAGTGCGTAGCGCTGCGTGTGTGTGTACGCTTGCACGTGCGCGATCAGGTCGTTCGTGAGAAGGTGGTCGCTTCAAAAGTTGATCTTTGGCCAAAAAAGTGTGTGTGTGTGTTTAGTGCGCATGTGTGTGTGCACGTGCGTGCACGAGGAAGGTTATGATGTGGCTCTTTGCAGTAACTCAGTAAAAAAATTGGCTCTTTGTCTCTGACTGGTTGGCCATCCCTGGTTTAGGGTTTCAAGTTATGGTCTGAAGCCTAGGTTGGCGTTTCAAACCAAGTTTAGGGTTTCAAATTTGGCTTTCAATATAGCTAAGTATTTTCAAAAACGGGGGTTAGGTTTCAAGAAAAGAGTGGGTTTTAAACAAGGGTTAGTCATGAATATTACGGTTTCATTCTAGGGTTGAGTTTTCAAATTAAGGTTTGATAACAGTTTTATAGTTAGAATTTGAACTTCAAACAGAGGTTAGGGTTTCAAGACTGGGTTACGGCTGCAACTCGAGACAAGTTCTTTAGTGAATTGCCCGCGTTTGTATATGTTCCCACTTGACAAATACGATTCAGTTCAAACTCTAGTTTGATTTCTCCATTTGTCAATCATTCTCAGTAAACAGAACCAACCTCTCCCAAAAAAAACAAACAAACAAAAAAAAACCCAACCTCCAACTCCCATAATGACTATCAACCCACCGGCCTTTGACTTCATCTTGCGATTGAATGCCAAGAACAGCAAAGTTGCCACGACGACAACATACTGTACTGTAGTGTTCGTGCTCTTGCCGTGTTTGTACTGTATCAGGAAAGGACAAGTTCACCTGTCATCCTTCTCCTCACCTTGATCTTGCACCCACAACCCCCCACCTTCACCCTCCTCATCCTCCCCTAACCGCCAACCACTTCTCCCTCCTCCCACCCAAGCGAGGACGGATCGCTGCTGCTGGCGGAGAGGCCGTGTTAAATTTTACATGGATTCTCTTTCAAGTGTCAAGAGATAAAAAGAAAGCTGCCTCGTGTTTTTTTTCAGTATGTGTTCGCTGAAGAAGTTGAAGAAGAAGAGGATGAAAAAGAGGAGGAGGACAAGGAGAAGGCCAGGTAAAATGAGATGATGATGTAAGACCAACAAGATGAGAACATGGGAACTATCAAAGTGGCTCATGTGACGGATGCGTCAGCACTGATTAGCTCTTCAACTTTGACCCCGAGACCTGAAATAACCCATGGCGCTCTATCATTCAAAAGCCAAAGGATTCTTGCTGTGACGTCTGACAATTCACTCCAAACAGTTGTGGAGATGGTCCGCTGAGAATTATGACACGTACAAACAGAATTGCAACCAAAAAGCAAGAAATGGGGTCATAAATCATTCACGACCAATAGGATTATTTCAAAGACTGTTGTGGAGAAGGTATGCTGAGAACTGTGACATGTTGGCCTTTCAACAGAAATTCTCCAAACATTTAAAAAAATAAAATAAAAGATCCTGTGTTTAAGTAAGTAAGATTTGTGACCTCTAAAAAAATCATTGCAGGCTGTTGCAGGGATGACACACACAAAAATGACAAATGACAAATAAAAACAGAAATGCTCATAAAAGGTTAAAAACAAACAAACACCTGTGTCGTACGTCATTCAAATTCAATAGAATTCCGACGAGGAGAAATAATTCAATTGTGGAGATGGGTCGACTAAACATAGTATTGAAAAAAAAATCGATAAAAATCAAGGGTCATGGGCTATCAATAGGACTGTTTTGTGATTTTGAACGACTCTGATCCTTGCCAAAAATTTCTGACAAATACCTCTTTGTGCGGGGACCTGTTCCTTTGAGCCCCCCCACCCCCCATTATTTTCCAGAACTTAAAAATATCCCCACATTATTGCTTTCAGGTATAGCGGTTACTACAGTGGACAGCTTATCATGTTGTCAGGTTATATTATTGGTGCATGAAAGGATTAAGTTTCCTCACTTTTCTCGCAGCTAAATCGCTCGTGTTGTTCTGTCCTGTCAATGGGCCAGGACCTTAACTGGAAACTCATTTGCCGATCATTGGCGAGAATGGAAGAACGTCACGAACCTGGTGCACTCAGGCGAGAAGGATCTGGACAGAATTTACAAGTGGAATTCACAGAGTGAAACTAATCCTGAAAAAAAAAAAAGAAATATTAGAGCCCTGAATCATTCTAAATCAAGAGAATCCCGAGTGGTCCTATTGGTTTGTTATTTAATGTGCAATAGAAGCACTCAGAGGCTCTCCTTGTCATCTTTGATGGCTCATGTTGGCCTCAAGAGTTCAGTTTTGACAGGAGGAGGAACCCAACGGCGTCACAACGCCCCTTGGAGAAGGAGAACAAGACGATCCACCTCCTAAGTCCCCCTGGGCATGGCTCCCCACCTGAGCCCCCGCGGGGTTTGCCTTCCTGTTGCTGGATCGCTAATGGCGACTAGCGCTCAGCTAGCTCTCGTCTTGCCAACCGCTTGCATCATTGCCTGTACGATCATTGGCCTTTTCCTGTTTTTTTTCCCCCCACTATCTTGCATGCAAATGATCCTGACGAGAGAAAGAAAGGATGAAAAGAGAGTTGAAGGAGGTGACCCTGACCCAGATACAATCACACCGGGTCCTTGACCTCCTTGATGAAGTCAAGCAGGGAGGATTACAGGAGACTTTGATGAAAGCTGCCAAAAGGAAAAGTCATTATTCTTTTCCAGCACATACGATCAAAGAAACAATGTCAACAACTTTTTCAAGGTCGCAAACAAACATCGATATGGATGCGTAAAGACATGATATGGGTGTATTTAACCATTACAGGGACAGCGGTTACTACAGTGGACAGGTTACAGGGTGCATGGAAGGGTTAATGTTTGTGCAAGGATGCCAAGAGTCATTTAGCATCTTTGGATCATATGATTTATTTGCCATGTACCTCCTTATTTGACCTATCGCAGGGGGGGCGGGTGGCTTAAATGCCCAGGGAACAGTTTGGGTTATCAGTGCCTTGCTCAAGGACACCACAACCGTGTTTCTGGGCAAGGTGGGTCTTGAACCTGGGTCACACGCTGCCAACATGTTTTCCGGTTTGTTCATGTGACGTTCCGCATTAGGCCCAAAGTGAAATGGAGGACTGAAAATGCCTTTAGGATCAAAGGTGAAATGTGTAAAATGAATCGAGTGCTGTTGCCTCCATTCAACCTTTGCAGACCACCGGCGCTTGGTTAGCTTAATTCCCAAAGTGTCTTGTCTTGCTTGTGCAGAAGGTAACAGTGGCGGCAGTGCTTTTGTATTTTACTGGAAGACTGGTTGGACTCATCAGGTCAATCAAGGTTCTTCTCAGCGTTACCAACAGGAGTCGACCAAAGTCCTCTCCTATCCTGCCTGGAAGAAATCAAAACCTGGATGGCACAACATTTCTTGAAATTCAATGAAAAGAAGACAGAGGTGATACTGTTTGGACCCAGTGGCCCTTGTACATCCCATCCTGTAGACTGGGGCCCCCTGTCTCCTTAAGTCAACAGTCTCAAACTCAAACTGGACAGTGATTTCAAACTTGATCGGCAAATTGGTGCCGTTGTTAAATCCAGCTTCTTTCACCTTAGACAGCTGGCCAAAATGAAACCTCTCCTCTCTCATGAACACTTTGAGACAGTAATTCATGCCTTTGTCACATCCCGGCTCGATTACTGCAATGCCCTTTACTTTGGAGACAGCCAGTCCTCCATTAAGCGCCTTCAGCTGGTCCAGAATGCCGCTGCTCGCCTCTTGACTGGTACTCGTAAGAGGGAGCACATAACTCCTACTCTGGCATCCCTTCACTGGCTCCCCATACATTTTAGAGTTATTTTCAAGATCCTTGGCATTCGACTCAGCATGACTTAGATTTGTTCTTGGTTTTACTGTTTGGTGCTTTCTACCGTCTTTATTACGATTTGTTTTACTGTTTATTGTTTATGTTAAATTGCTCCATGTACAGCACTTTGTATACAGCGATGGCTGTTAGAAAGTGCTCTATAAATACAGTTGACTTGACTTGACTTGAAAGTGGCCGGTCCAGATCCTGGTGGATCTGCCTCCTGTCAATCAGCGATGTATTCTTCTTCAGTCTGCCATTTTGTTTTAACGTCCAGGGTGACGGCTGACTGAGATAATCTGCAAGCCTGAGAGTGATTTCCAGGGAAAGGACTTCGCCAAGGATAAATGTCAGATTCTTTAAAATTTATCGGATAATACTGTATATTGGTGTATTTCCACTTCCTTTATACTGTATGTGCGTGTGTTGGGGGGGGGGGGGTTGGGTTATTAATAATTTTCGATTTGGCTATACGTCTATCCCTATTGCAAATAGACTTGACTCTGTGTCCCAATAATTTTGTTTTCATTTTCTTTCTGCTCTCATTTTTATGGTTGCCCCAATATTTTGGTCTACATTTTCTTCATGTTTGACTTCTCAATAATTTTTTCTCAAAACTTCACATTTCCACACAGATATAGTTTTGGGCATTTTCTTCATTGTTCTCTTCTTGCCCCAATACTTTTTTTCTTTGCAACTCACTTCCCGTAAATGTCCCAATAGTTTTTATTCATACAGTATCTTTTACCCACATTTTCTCCACATTACACTTCCTATCAGTATCTCCTAATTCTTGTGTCTTCTCTTCTTGGCCCCGTGTGGAATCTGGCATTTCTCCTCCAGGGTCCGGCAGGCGTGCAGAGTTTGGGGGACGGGAAGCGTGCGCGTACAATTGCGGTGCGAACGGCGGCGGCGAGGCGGATCACAGACGACGCGAGCCAAGCCAAAGAGGCCGATGGCGCTAGCGTAGCGACGGATGGCAGCAACTTGTTCAAAGGCGGCTGATGAAAAATGGATGTTAAATGGTGTGGAGAGCCGTCGGGGCGCCTGAGACAGTCGCGGGCACATCAAACACCTCTGTCGTATCTGCGTCTTTTTTGAAAAGTGCTGGCAAATCCTTTAGAGGCGAGCCACACAGACGCATTAAAACCACTTTGAACTGTTAAATTGTTCCCAGCGACGTGGACGAAGCGAAACATTTTTTTTTCTCTGACTCCTCCGCGTTTGAGAGTAGATAAACAGCGACAATGTTAAATTCATGTCTTGTTTTACTTTCTGAAAGGGAGCCACATCAAAGGCAGAGCGTCCCCGCTGCGGGACGCAAATTAATGTGGAGAAGAACGCGCTGTGCCGACATTTTATTTCTGTCACCAAAGAATCACGCTTTGACCCTCTCGTAACATGGTCTAAATATTCTAAACATTCTCGTTGCGACGAAAACAGTAATCCGCACAGTGTTAAATTTAGGGAAAGTGAGCTTAATTATAGTTGTTATTAATATGGAATGTAAATTGTGCAGCTGGCCAAACGAAAAAAAAAAAAATCTTTCCAATTAAGCGCTGCCCCTCTCTGTGAATTCCCCCAAAATGGCTGCTTCAAACCGAAATGTCACACTACCACTCTGATATCCTGAGTTTTACAAATGTTTTTAATGCATTCTACTGTAAAAGACAAGTAGCCCATTTTGCGTTGATTAGCAAAACTGGAGTCGAAGGTTGATAATATCAATCCCCGCCACTCTTCAAAACAAAATGTCCGACTTCCATCTTGATTTAAGGCATCGGTTTTATCGACTTTTTAGTGTGTCCTATTATGCCAGACTGGTAGGGAGTTGAATTTTTGAGTAATCTTTGACATGATCATGATCAAAACCAAACTTTGACACCAACATTCAATGGCTTTGATATTATCGAGGTGCGGTGTAATAAAAATCTAAATCTCATCCATCCATCCATTTTCAACACCGCTTATCCTGATCTGGGTCGCAGGGAGTAGCTGAGACCTATCCCGGCTGACTTTGGAGTGGAAGGCAGACTCGACCCTGAACTCGTCGCTAGCCAGTCGTAGGGCACATATAGAGACAAACGACCATTCACACCGACATCCACACCGTCACTGAGTGGGAACCGATCCCACACTGCCCGCACACAAGTCAGGCGAGTGTACCACGACACCATCAGTGACTCTTCTAAAAATCAGTTTTCATTTAAAACAGGGGTGTCAAACTCATTTTTGTCGTAGGCCACATTTGGAGGGCCGTTATGACTGAAACCATCTAAAGAAGTCAAGAATAACTGTTGATTCAACTCTTGTTTAACTAACAAGAAAATGCTTAGGATTGCCAATTTTAATTTTTGGAAGACATTTTAGAAAGCATCATGGAAGTTGACGTATTTAATCTGATTTTGTGGGCCACATATAATGATGTGGCGGGCCAGATTTGGCCCCCGGGCCTTGACTTTGACACGGTGATTTAAAAGATACGAATGCCCCTTGAATTTTTTTTTTTTAATTCAGCCCCCAAAGCAAGGTTGACTTAGCACCGAAAAATTCATGTCTATCATGAGTAGCTCCACAAAACAAAAGTATCAAGAAGCCATCCCTGGAAAAACACAGGAAGTACAGCATTTTAGTGTGAAGCAGAAATTTTTCAACTCAAATCTCAAAAATGTCAACTCCCCAGATCAGATCTTGAGCAAATATCTTGCGTGGGTTGGAGATTCACTCCCAAAGCTCTAGTTTCCTTCAAACTCAGTTTAAAAATCCCCGTCTGTCACCCCTCCCAAATCTGCCTTGTCCAAAATGAGCTTGTGGCTACTCTTGTGTCTCTTTGATTGGCTGTGAAAGCAGCAGATATTTTCCTCCGATGATCTCGCCAAGTGGCCAAGTGGCACTGTGAAACCCCCCCGGGTGCCCGGCAGCCTAACTTAGACCCCAGCTGAGACGGGAGTGGGAAAAAGGAGGCTGCAAAAATGCCTAAAAGCTTCTAATCTCCTAAGAAGTTGCTGCTGCTTGCCGACTTGGTGGGTGGGGGGGAAGAGAGCTGCAAGTCCAAAGACAATTTTGGAGAATTTTCTTCTTCTTGTGCTGCCGTGTCTTTATCGCAGACGGGCCACGCACCCCAGGCTGAGCGTTTCTTGGCAAGAGAGCCCAGTGGAATCATGGGAGGCAGGAAGAATGTGTGTGCGCGCCTGTGTGTGTGTGTGTGTGTGTGTGTGTGTGTGTACGTGTGTGTCAAATAAAACAACACTAAATATTTCATGTGCTGAATTTTCTCTGGAATAAAGCAGCTTTTGTTTTCATGCACTCTACCCCATCCCACCCTCACCGCCCCCACCCAGCAACCCCTTACCCCTGGCCGTTGTCAATATTGAAAGGGTACGGATGGAGGTAGCACACAGGCCACCCGGCACCCAGCAACTGTGACACTCACAGGCCGTTATTTTTCTTTAATTTATTTAAATGACCTGTTTTTCTTCCTCTGATGTCACACAAATGTCCAGTGGTGCTGACATCCATCCATCCATTTTCCAAACTGCTTATTCTAACTAAAATGTGCGAAGCGTAAAAGAAGACCTTCTCCACTGGCTTTAAATAAATGTGTCTTCCTCATAATGTGGGCGGAACAATCTATCAAACTGTGATGAGGTCTCTCGGTAAGAAGAAAAAAAAAAACTTTCTCCCAGCGAATTCCATGTGGAATTCAGTGGCTGTGTTTGTAATGACAAGACGCGTAAAAAAAGTTTTAATGACCGATGCCCAAAATTGAACTGCTACTTTAGGTCGAAAAAACTATCCATCCATCCATCCATTTTCCGAACCGCTTGATCCTCACTAGGGTCGCGGGGGGTGCTGGAGCCTATTCCAGCCGTCTTCGGGCAGTAGGCGGGGGACACTCTGAATCAGTTGCCAGCCAATCGCAGGGCACACAGAGACGAACAGCCATCCACGCCCACACTCACACCTAGGGACAATTTAGAGCGTCCAATCAACCTGCCATGCATGTTTTTGGAATGTGGGAGGAAACCGGAGCACCCGGAGAAAACCCACGCAGGCCCGGGGAGAACATGCAAACTCCACACAGGGAGGCCGGAGCTGGAATCGAACCCGGTACCTCTGCACTGTGAAGCCGACGTGCTAACCACTGGACTACCGGGCCGCCCGAAAAAACTATTAGAGAGTAAATTTAGCCATTCAAGCAAAAAAAAAAAAAGACCCGTGACAATTCTTTTTTTAAATTATTTTTTCAATTATATTTTTATTTGTATAGTTTTGTTTTATTGTTATGTATATGATATTTGCCCCATGTACACCACATTGTATACAGCTATGGTTGTTTTAAAGTGCTCCATAATTACACTTGAGTTGAGTTCTTAACCAAAACGACATTGGTTGGGTGTGTCGTTCATGCCAGGATGCATGACAAAGTCTCTGAAAAGATACCTGAACTTGACTTGAAACAACCACATTAGGGTCAGTTTGGCCCTTTAAGCAAATTGGAAAAATTAGTCCAAGGAAGCAGTTTTACTAATCAATATGAAATTTGTTGGACGTGACACGACACATGAAAAAGCAGCAGGAATCAATCGCTAGAGCTGAACGAGATGCCGACTATTTGATTTTTTTGGGGGAAAAATTGTTTGAATGTCAGTTTGGCCTTTCAAGCAAAAATGACCAATTTCTCATATCAGCTCAAAATTGGTCGGCTATAGGTCTAAAGTCTCAAAAGACCCATGGCTAGAATGAATTAGGAAGTCAGTCATTTTGGTTCTGGCATTTTTAGATAATTATGTCATGAATGTGAATTAAAATTAAAAAAAGTTCCTATTCCACCCATTGACAGTAAATTGAATGGACAAGTCTATCATGACAGGATGCACGAACAAGTATCAGGGACCCATGCGCAAAATAGAACAGGAAGTCGGCCATTTTGGTTTGAAGCAGTTTTGAAAAATATTTGGGATGCTCTGTTTGGTACAAAGTTGTTGGTCGCCTTCTCCTGACATTCTTCTTTTTCTTTCTTCTTTGGCTCTAGCCCCTCGACTAGCTTTTCATCTGCTTCTTTTGCCCCACTTGACTGCGATGATGATGAGAATTTGGTCGCCGTGGCAACCGGCGGGACTCTTGTAGGCCCTTCGCCTCTAATTCAGCCCGTGTTCATTTGCATAGAAATAACATTTGGGGTGGGGTGGGAGGGGGATGAATGAGCTATCCCCCTTCGGTCCCGACACATGTCCCCCCCCCCCCCCCCATCCTCCCCCCCGTCAACAGCGCCGTTTAGCTCGTGACGGGAATGATGAAGATGACACGGAAGATGTGATGCCATCTCCGGCGGTGCACCGCGCCTCCTTTTAATATGACTTTTATTGCGCTCATATTTCATCAAACAATCTCCGCAACAAGCGGCTGACGGTGTAATTAGCATACGCGGGGGGTGGGGGGGCGGGGTTCAAAGGGATGCAGGTTTATTCCGGTTAATTGAGGATGCTTCAAAGCTGAGAAACGGCTGAATTTGCAAGATGGCAAGAGGGAATCAGCTGTTCACCACATGGCAAGGCTCATCGAGTCGAAATCGTCTGCTTTGATGCGGATTCTCCTTCTTGAGAAACAGTTTTACATTCAGTTTGAACAAGCAAAGCCATTGTTTGCTCTCTTGTTTCCCGTTTGATGAAAGAAGGGTTGCTTTAATGCGGATCGTTGCACTTGTTTATCTTTCATTTCAGCATCAAAGGTTATCGTTGGAAACCAATGACTGGAAATCTATCCGAACCTTGTCTTCATATGGGTCGCTTTAATGCAGATTAGTTCTTCAGAAATTACCCGAGATATCAACCTTTAATGCAGATTGTTCCTGAGGAACTGGTTTTATTCTGGTCAAAACAAACTTTTAAGTCATAGTTTGCAAAAATGAAATCTGCCACATGGCTTGGCTCATGGTCGAAAATGCTCTCATACTGATAATTTTTCTTGACAGTTTTGCGTTCGGTTCATATGAGTCGACTTCGCTGCCTTGTTTCCTGTTAAAATAGTTTGCTTTGCTGCAGTTGTTCACTTGGCTTTGAGTTGAGGCAAAACTTGAATGCGGAACATTCCAGTCCTGAGCTGATCGCCACCAGTCTGTTTGTGCCTTGTGTTTTGATGGCATGAGTTTGCTTGGAAGTTAAGTTTGGTTGAAACCCAAAAAACGACAACGTGGCTCTAACTCATATCTTAGAAATCGTATGCTTTAATGCAGATGATTCTTAAGAAACAATTGCCCTTAGTAAAAATAACCAAAACTCATTTTAGGCTTGATTTTAGATTTACAGTTTTTGTGCCTTTTACTCTCTTTGTTATTAATTTATTGTTTTATCGTGTGTTGTTGTATGATTTATATTTGCTCTTATAGCACTTTGTATACGCCGGTGGTTGTTTTCAAGTGCTCGAAAGATTCATTCGATGAAAGGATTTGCTTTTTTGTGCATTGTCGTTCATGTAAAATCATATGAAGTCCCTCACTTTAATTTGGATTATTCTTGAGAAATCACTTAAAGTCGCTGTCTTGCGTTCAGATTGTTCTCAAGAAACATTTTTCATTTTTGCCATTAGTTGATTTTGAATTGGCAATTTCCAAGATTCTCAGGTGGATTCTCAATCCTTTGCTTGCCTGTGAATGCATTCAACTTATTGATTTGGATCAGGAAGTACCTGACTGTATCTTGAGAGACGTCATCATCATCCCGTGTGACATCAGCATGCCGAGTAAGCGCCGCTGTGACATCATAAAATATTCAAGCAGTTGGACGCACATCTGGCTTAAAACAGGAGTACAGGTCAGAGCCACCGTTTGGAAAATTAAATCCCGCCAAGAAGGGCCTCTCGGAAGGAACATCAATTGTCCATTATCCTCCCGCTCAGTCGGCGGGAGTTTCACAGCCGTTTTCGCTTTGGTCTGACCAGCGGTCTGCGGGTGACGCTCAAAGCCCCGCTGGGATGAAAATGGCGGCAGCGTGAACGACATCTCCTATTTTTTACTTGGCAGCCTTTTTTTTTTTCAAAATGAAGCGGTGGTATCCAACGGCGGTGGACTGATGCCCGGCGTGGCCTATCTTAATGGCCTTGCTTTTCTCTTTGTGGCAGGTTTGTCTTGCGCTTTTAAGCATCACGCCTGTGGACGATAGTGTGAAAGGTGGAAAGCAGCATGTGTACAGCTCTCACTTGGACAATCATCAATGCCAGCGGTTCCCAACCTTTTATGCCCCACGGACCGGTTTAATGTCAGACAATATTTTCAGGGACCGGCCTTTAAGGCCGGATGAATAGAGCAAAATAATATGATATGACCTGCATGAAAATGGAGGTATTTTCTCAACATAATAATAAACACGAGGAACGTCCTATCTGACCGCATCGCTCTCTGGTCACGATGGTCATGCTTAAACGTGCCTTCAAAATAAAATGCAACGCAAATAAAAAGTGCATGAAAAATATGACTCACCATCGCACAAGCGACATTTTATGTGTCCGTGTTAGCGTTAGCTCCATGCTAGCTACTCGCCAAACTTTTCAAACGTTTATTTATTTCATTTAACATTAAATGGCCACCACAAACACTTTGTGTTTCCATGGTTTCTGACCTTCAACCAATCACTAACTGTGCTGTGCTCGACGTCATATGCAGGTGCAGGACCCCGACCTGATCTGGAAATTCCGTTCTTTGATTTGTTTTTTTCATCTTATTTTGTTCAGAAAAACTAAAATTAAGATACTTGAGAACAGTGGAATGTTTCCCAAGTGCTTTTCTAGTTTCGGTTATGTTTTCAAACTAGGTTTATGGTTTCAAGACTGGGATACAAGCTCAGGTTTGGGATTCAACCAAAGGGAACGGTTTTGATAAAGGGCTGCAAGCCATTGTTGGGGTTTCCAAGTAGGGTTGTAAGGCATGATTGTGGTTTCAAATTTTGGTTTTAAGTCAGGGTTAAAGATTTCAGACTGAGGTTACGGTTTCAAATGAGGTTTTGAGCCAAATAGTTTGAAAGTAGCATTTCAAGCCCAGGTAAGGTTTGAATTTCTACTGGTTGTAAATGCCGAACGTAATCGCCGTATTCTTTTTCCATTAATTGTTTTCATAAGGGTAAAATCATTTGATGATATGTACATTTTTCTTTTCTTCTTTGTTTTGAAAAATGATCAAATCAAATTGCTACAAAATAAGGGGTAGGACTAGATAAGTTACTTACTTCTTCCTACTCCCTTGAGCATACAACTGTGATGATGTGTGTTTTCTTCTTTTATCTACTTTCTAATTTTCCTTACATAATTTTTGTTTGACTTTTGTCAACCTGTTATTGTGTATACTATATATGCTCAATAAACAACAACAAACAATAACAACAATAATGAAGTCTATTTGGTATTTCTAAAATTGCGGTGTGATTTTATGGGGTTTTTTGCACTGAAAGGTATGGCTTATTTAAAGTTTTTGTGTGCGTGTGCATGTGTGTGCGTGTGAGCGTGTGTGGTGGTCCGTGAGGGGCGCACGCAGATGTTTTTGTCGTATTTCCGTTCTGTCTTGCTCCCACTTGGCTCCAGGGTGGCGATAAACACCGCAGATGCATGCTGGGAGAATTTAGCACAGCTGCCACGCTGACGCCATCTGCGTCCACGCCTTTTCATTGTTCATCCTCCATTTTGGGACTTGTGGCATGGGATGCTTGTCAAGCCCCCCCACCACCACCTTCCATCATATCCCCCAAGTGAACGCTTCCTCACCACATCGGCTTTCCTTCGCTTTGAGTTCCTGACGCGGATACTCAAGTTTGAACGCGACGCATCAGGAGGACGCTTGTCACACTGTCACATTTGACAAGCAGGATCGTAACATGACAAGAACAAAGCAATATTCAAAACAACGGAGCAGAAACATAACTATAACAACAACATGAACAATACCCAAACACAACAGTGTAACAGAAACAAAGTACAACAAGAAAATAACAGTAGAAGATGAACAAATTAACATTTTCCGAAACTCATTTTAACATTTATCACAATCTTTTTTTTTTGTTTGTTTTTTGGTAAATTAACATTTGTACATTTTTCTCATCTTTCCTCCTTCAGCACTTTCCTAGTAAAATTTGGTTGACTTAAAAAAAAAAAATCAAAGCGCAAGAAATGTGTTGCGTCCTGCCGATCACGTCGTCCAGGTTCAGCAAATGCAATCAATGGCCTTCTCCAGATGGCCGTGTGATTGGCCGCCACAGACTTTGTACTCTGTCGCGTCGACAAGAGCACTTATGACTGGCGACTGTTTGCCAGCCAGCGTTTTTTTGCGTTTGTAGCGTTTCCTCTGGTCTGTGTTGAGAAAAAAAAAAGAAGCACCTGTGAGCTGGCGGCCAAACACTCGTTGATGCCTCAAACGCTCGCCAACCTCCGCGTTCCCTCTTCCACTGTGTGCTTATAATTACATGTGTGTGTGTGTGTGTGTGTGCCCGCTGGCCATTTAAATGCATGCATATGGACATACTCTGTTTTATGTTTATTGTACAAAACCCGATAAATCAACGTTGCACAATCTGCCAAAGTCAGACTGACAGATGGAGCCGGCGCGTTTGCTATGGCAACATTTGCGCAGCAAGCTTCTCAGGTTGATTCTTGAATCCTCAGAGTTGTCTTTCATCCTCCCTAAAACAAATTTATTCCAGAAAATACATTTTTTCCAATCATAAGTTTCAGCTTTTACTCTGGGAAATACAAAATTTGTGCTTGTACTTAAAAAAAATGTTTTCTAATACAATCCAGCAAAATCTCTAAAGCTCAACTCAAAATTGTTATTGATTTATTGTCACAACCCAAATTTCATTGTATTCTATACAATCACAATAAAAGCGATTCTGATTGTGATATATCTCATTTCTTAAAAAAATAAAAGACAATAACCTAGTACGTACATTATTCCTATATTGCACATTTGTTTCTCAAAAAGGTGACTGAAATCATTTTGTCTCTTGACAAAATACCATTTCAGTCTTGAATTATTACTGTATATATGTTTTATGTTCAATAAACAAACAAAAAACAAAACAAAAAAAATACTGCTTTTCTCTCTCTTTCTGTCATTAATAAACCCGCTCGCCCCCACCCCCCAAAAAAAAATAATTTTTTTAACCCTTTCAGGGACAGCGGATACTCCAGTGGACATCTTATCATGTTATCAGGTTATAGGGTGCATGAAAAGGTGACATTTTGTACGACATTTTGTCTTCTCTAGGGGAAAAAAAACACATTTATAGACAGAATTCTTTTGAAAAATACTGGCTTATCGGCACACACACAGACAAAATCCCCCCCCCCAGCTTCTCAGGTATTTTTTTGTTTCCCAAAGGATTTATTCTTCCATCTTATTAAACCATTTCAATCAATGAAATGTGTCCTTTTTCTTGATTTTTTTATTGCAGTATTACGCATTTTCTTTCCTCTCAGTATTCCTTTTTAGCTAATAAAATTATATTCTTCAAATTGGATGTCCCCCCCGGACAAAAAGTACACACTTGAGCCTGAGGAGTTATCTCCTTTCTATCTTTATGTGCGGCGAGTGTTTTTTCACGGTGCTCCCATCCTGGTCCGGATGATGTCAGCGATAATCATCAGCGGATGCGAATTGACCACGCGGCCAATAGGAATTCCCGTCTTTTCTCTTGCCGATAAGGCCGGTTAGCGGGGTGATGGATGGCGCCGCGACAAGCACCCCGTTGACGCGCGTCCACCAGGAGGACGTTCTTGGAGTCTCCCGCACCTTGCGGACGCTCTGATGAATCCTGGGTAATTTGTCATCATGTTGTTGGAAGAGTTGGTCTTGAAGAAATTGAGCTGTCTTAGCCAGCTGCCAACCGTTCCGGATCGTCCGTGTATTGTTCCTGAAAGTGTTGCCGTGGAAGACATGCGGACGCTAGCAGAAAAGTCATAAGTTAGCTAAAAGCTAACGGCTTGACTTGGCCCGCGATCCCGTCACCTTCAGGTGCTACTTTTTCTAAAAGCTCTTGATTCATTTGACATTTTTGGTCTACACAGAAATCCCAGTTTATTCTTGGAATATTCAAAACAAAATGTTTTATGGAGTTGACAGTATTTTTTCTTGATTTTTTTTCATTCTTGTAATAATGTAAACATATTAAAAAGAAGTTTATTTTCATAATATTCTACCATTTTTCCTGAAATCTTTTGATGGCCTTTGTCCTCGAAAAAAAAAAGATCTGTAACATTAAAACTCATTCACTTCCAAAGACGTATTTAGATGTCTTTTCAGACGCCACGCATTTAAAAGTCTGAAAGGGTCTGAAAATGGCCAGCCATTTTTAGACCCTTTTCAAGTACAGTCAATATAAAATGAGGAACTGGGATTAAATGTGTGGCGTCTGGAAAGACATCTAAATACGTCTTTGGGAGTGAATGGGTTAAATAAAGACTAATCACTTTGTAGTACACTTTTATTCTTAAAAAAAAAATACAACTTCCACATACTCGTTTAGACATAACCCCCCAAAAAAGTGACTTCATTCTTGTTCCATTGTGCTCTCTGTATATCCTTTTTTTTTCCAAGAAAAAAAAATCTTGTAATATTACTCTTGGGGGGGGGGGGGCCGTAATTATATTAAGGCTTTCTTTTGTCTGAAGAAAGCACCAATGTACTGAACAACTCAAACATGTGTAGCACCTTCTTTTATCAGCAGATGACTCCCTGTTGTGGCAACCTGTTGTGAGCAAAATTTGTCGTCTAAAAGACCGCAAAATAAATTAAAGGCAGGCAATTTGCGCTCATGTGTGGACATGGTCGTGTTTCCATGTGCTTATTACGCTCCACTTGCTGAAAGTTTTCTGTTGTTGCTTTCTTGTTTCTCGCCGTTCCAGCTCCCGACCCCCCCTTACGCCCCCCTCCTGTCGCCCTTTTCCAGTTCATACAGCACAGTGGTCGGACATACATTTGCTTTTACAGTAATGTGAAAAGGTTTCCCCACGGGAGGGGCGCCATGATGGCTTTTTTACGTAACCAAAGATGATCTAAAGTGACCCGCTCGGGCGGCGTCGTTGTCGTCGTCATGCAGATGCCGATTCACGCGTCCACATTTCATGGCAGCAACATATGAATTATTTGTGTTTTGGGAGGTTGGCAGATGCGAAAGGCTTGATGAAAGGAAATAAATCAGGCGGCGGCGGCACAGAGTCATCATCCCCGCTGACTGAGCCAATCAGCGACAAATAATTCGGCGCTGGTGAGTTTGTCGCGCCTGTTCCCCCACCGGGCCAATCAGGAGCCTTTCAAATGTGCCCCACTCAGGATTCAACCACGCACACATCTTAACGAAGCGGGGTGGGTGATGAAGACCCGTTTATAGTTATTTATGGCTTTTATCGCAAAAGCGATACAGCTTCATTCTACTGATATTTGGCTCTTTTTATCACAGTGCAGCCTCGCTATTGCTGCACGTATATACCGGGTCATTCCGCGAAGAGAAAAAATTAATTCTATGCACAGACCATTTCCGCGTTTGGGGTACGGCGGCAAGCTAATTTCGGTCATTAGTCGTAGTGGATATAATTGATAGCATCCAACACTTTAAATTATACTCGCAGTGTGCTGGGATGACGTCAGGTTACGGTATTACCTCTCTGTTTGCTCCAGTTATCTAATTGTCGGCGAAGCGATCGAAGCACCGTGTCTAATTTAATTTCACAGTACTCGCAGGTCCCTGTGAACATTAACTTGCATGGCTTTTTTTTTTTTTTGGACACACTCAACTCAAATTTGTTCACAGAGCGCAAAAACAACCATAACGTGGAACATCCATCCATCCATCCATCCATTTTCTAATCCGCTTGTCCTTACAAGGATCACGGGGCATGCTGGAGCCTAGCCCAGCTGTCTTCAGGCAGTAGGCGGGGGACACCCTGAACTGGTTGCAAGCCAATCACAGGGCATACAGAGATGGAAAACCATCCGCGCTCATGCTCACACGTAGGGACAGTTTAGAGTATTCCAGTCACCTACCATGCATGTTTTTGGAATGTGGGAGGAAATCGGAGTACCCGGAGAAAACCCGCACAGGCACGGGGCGAATACGCAAACTCCACGCAGGAAGGCCGGAGCCGGAATTGAACCGTAGGGGTCTATTCCAGTTGAGGTTATGAAACGCAAAGACAACCAGTCATCAAATAATAATAATGACAAGCATATACTACCAACTGCACGAAGCTTCGCGACGAGGCAGCTGACATCATCGCCTCGCTAGAGCTGGCTTGCCTTGCGGGGACAGTGGGGGAGAAAGAGACAGAGTGAGAGAGCGCAAATTTGTGACACACAGGTAGGTGAGCAAAGAGAAACTGAGAAAAAGACGGTGGCGCTAACTGCATAAGCGTTCCATCACCTTTGTAGTGGCGGCTCACTGGAAAACGTGTTCCAATAAAAACGCCGAACATAATAGCCGGCACACCACAGAGTGGGCTGGAGTAGAAAGCTATTCCTTTGTCTTTAAAAAGTCCAGATTTTGGATTTTATTTCCACCTTGAAATGCACCACCTGCGAGCTCTTACTCGACCTATTGCACAAACCCACGTTCACCAAATTTGAATGGGGTTATATTTCATCCAAAAATGGCTTGAGATAAACGGAAACTGGAAACTCGTAGGCCTTTGAATTTTTCCGCTACGGTCCATGTAGTCTGTTGACGCCACGGATTTCTAATATGACCGGACTGACAATTGGCCCCTTGTGGCTGAAGCCAGAGGACAGCCGTCTTACTTTGTCACTGGTGCTGACAATTTCTGTTGGCTTTAACCTGAAAAGACTCTCAGTGTCTTCTCAGTGTATGTTTTATGCTAGTATGGACTAGAGAGAGCCTTTCAAAGAACACTTATCACCGGTTGCATCAAACATTCAAAGTAGATTATTTCATGTCGTCAATCGTGATTTACAGCGGTTCAATTTACATTTGGCAGCCATTTTTTTCATACTGATGGACCTTGCTTTCATTTCCTTGTTCATGGTTCTGACAGCATGATGCAGACGAATCTTTCGGTAGCACTCGCAGATATGCCTTGGAAGAGACATGTTCCAAACGCATTCTTACGAGCGAAATGTTCACATCGCGCTTCTCCCAGATTTGTCATATGCCTCAAACTGGCATTTTGGCCGCCGAAACAGAAAACAGTGTGAAAAACGCAGAGAGAAATCAATGTATTCAAGTTAGGTGCGAGTAGCTAGGGGCATCGCAAGATGGCCACCGGTGGCTTCAGTTCTCGCTACGGCGAGTAAGCAGCATTGTTAGCCCATTCATATACAGTACATCTCTGTGATTGATATGCATTGATGGGTTAAAAAAAAAGATAAACATTCAAAATGTGTTTTCTGTGGAAAAATGGGGTTAATAAGTTTTTAAAAACAACAAAAAACTAATGCAAGAAAAATATCAAGACGTGAAAAATACATATATTTTCATGTTTGTTTCTAGAAAAAAAAAGATTACTCTTTCCTATTTTTATGAGGATATGAATTTCCTTTTTCGCATAATGCTTATTTTTCTGAAGTAAATGCAAATTTGCAAATTTATTCACGTGATATTATGCTTTTTTTCTTCCCCCCCAAAGGATTTTTACTACTATCACATTATACATTTATTCTCTCACATCCTACTTATAAAATACTTTTTCCTCTTTTATATAACTTATTTTTCTCCCAAAATACGAGTACCGGTACCTTCTTTATTCCTCCTTTTCAACAACAAAAAAAAAGAAAAATGAGTGTTTGGATTTTTGAAAATCCCTGTCCAATTGACTCCCACAACTTGTCTGCACACTAAAACGTTTTGTTGACAACGCGGCGAAAAGAAAAGAAAAAAATCCCATCAAGTCAAATTGAGGCCTGAATGCTGTTTGTCTGCAAGCGCGTCACACGGTGAAAATGATTTGATCCTGTCGGAGACGTTTGCGCAGACGTCCTCTAAGGAGAGCTGTCAGCTTGTTCCTGCGCCAATGAAGAGAAATGAAGCCTCGCCGTTAAACGCCGGCCTGGAAAATTGCGTGTGACAGACGGACAAACAAGGCTAAATTTGCTGTCTTTCAACTGGTTTCATCACACTGCCGCCAAAGCAGCGCTCTCGACACAGACAGCATCCTTGTTGGCTTTGACTATATGCAGAACAACGACACTGTTCAGAAACTATTCTTTATATCCTTGCAACCTGAACCCCGAAATTCCCAATCCATTTTCTGATCCGCTTTATCCTCACAAGGCAGGGGACACCCTGAACCGGTTGGCAGCCAATGGCAGGGCACACGTTGATGAATAACCATCCGCACTCACATTCACACCTAGGGACAATTTAGAGTGTTCAATCAGCCTGCCATGCTTGTTTTTGGAATGTGGGAGGAAACCGGAATACCCGGAGAAAACCCACGCAGGCACATGGAGAACATGCAGACTCCATACAGGGAGGCCGGAGCCGGGATCGAACCCGGTGGGTCGAAACCCAAATAATAAAAATACGTTGGAAGACGTGGCACAGTGATCGTCTGGTTAGCACGTCGGGCTCACAGCGCCGAGATGCAGGGTTCGATTCCGGCTCCGGCCATCCTGCATAGAGTTTGCATGTTCTCCCCGGGCCTGCATGGGTTTTCTCCGGATACTCCAGTTTCCTTCCACCTTCCAAAAAATATGCACGGGAGGTTGATTGGGCACTCCAAATTGTCCCAAGGAATGGTTGTGACTGCGAATGTTTGTTTCTCTATGTGTGCCCTGTGATTGGCTGGCGACTGGTTCAGAGTCTCCCCCGCCAACTGCCTGAAGACAGCTGGGATAGGCTCCAGAGCAAAAAAACGGATGGACAGATGTTTGAAAAGATGAGTTTCAAAGATAGACAGAGGCTAGGCAAGGCTAATATTGAACCCTGGAGAACCCAAGAACCCTTTTCGTCTTTGGAAAATGATCAATTATACATTAAATGACTGCTATATGTTCACTGAACACCAAAATATATGTTTTTTCAAATATTCAATGCTTTAATCCTAATTTAGGATTAGTGCCAAATTTGACCCTTTGGGATTTAAGGGTAGCATTTGAGTAGCAGAATTTATAGGGGCCAAATTTGACCCCGTGGGTTCTCCAGTGTTTTAATATGAGGGCATTCCAAAGGGAGGAACCGGCAAGAGGAAAGAGGTCAATCCCCTCTGAGGCGCTGCTTAGTCCTCGGTACATCCAATAGATCCGCTGAACCTTAAACCTCAACTCTAACCGTAATCTAGAGATCCACAACCTCTGCACAAAACTTGAACCATATCGCACAAATCTGAAACCAAGACCAACACCTTTAGCCTATACCTACCCTCAACTCTGACTCTTTAACCGATGAATAAACCTGAATCTGAACTTGAACCATATCGTAAAACCCCAAACCCTGAAGCTCAAACGTTGAGTCGTCTGCACTCGTGCACGCCCAATTTTTTTCAAGGCACACACACGAAAACACTGTGCTTTGGATTATTATCGGAAATTTCCGCCTCATTTTGCGACTGTGTGATTCAGAACAAGAACATGAGTTGTTGATCTTCAGGCCACGCTTATGTCATCCCGAGGACGTGATGTTTGTGTCTATGATTTGGTTGGTAACAAAGTGGAACATTTGAGGACAAAAGGAAATGTTGTTGCAGTGCTGTAAACAAATCAGCGGAAAGGTCAGAGGGTGTAATTGGTCAGATTTGTCTTGGGGATAACCGACGCTGACATTTGTTAAGATTGGTTACAGATACCGATTAACGGCGCTGACATTTCACCCTTGCCAATAGGCAGCAGATTTTGAGCATAAAATCAAACCAAATTGACTTGATGACGTGAAATCTGGTAATCTCTCATGAGTGGACCTGCCAAAAAAAAAAAACTCAAAGAAGACATGCCTGAAAAGACACAGAAAGCCAACTATATACCCACACGTATATCTTCGAAAATCCAGTACCTAAACCTTTGTTTGATGTGTGTGTGTGTGTGTGTGTGTGTGTGTGTGTGTGTGTGTGTGTGTGTGTGTATTTAATGACACTGTGATCTAAACCAAGAAAACCTCCAGAAAATACGTTTGAGGAGGGGAAAAAGGAACCAAAACCTTCACAAGGGAACACAGGTGGTCAGGTTAGTTTAACCCTTTCATTCACCCTGTAACCTGATAATATGATAGGCTGTCCACTGTAGTAACCGCTGTCCCTGAAAGGGTTTACTAAGGGCTAAGGCAAGGTGGGTAGGGTTTGGGTAATGATTTGAAAGTTTGGGTGAGGAGGTTAGATATAAATTTCGGGTCAGCAGTGTTTAGGATTAGAGTCAGGTGAAAGCATCAGCGTTAGAGTTAGGTGTCTTAGGATCAGGGTTGGGTGGTCAAATTTGGTGTGAGGATGGAAAATGCGGGGTTCAGGGGTTGGATTTATGCTGAAAGGGTTTGTTTTTAGGCTTAATTTTTGGGTGAAGGTTACTGGCTAATGTTGGGGTTTGAGGGTTAAATTTAGTGCTTGTGTAAAGGGGGTCACAGTTGGATTTACTGATAGGTTTATTGGTTCAGATTAGGGTTGAGTGGCTTGATTCTTAAATGAAGGCTTAACCCAAGAGGCTATGGGTCAGATGATTAGAGTTAGGTTTACAGTTCGGGGCTTCGTAGTAAGTGGTGGTGAGGGTAAGGAGATTTTGGGTTGCGACGAGATGGTTAAAGTTGTGGATTATATTTAGGGTTAGAACATTACAGTGTTAGGGTTAGAGGGTTTGGTTCAAGGGTTAGATTTAGGGCGAGGGTTAGAGGATCAGACCTATGTTAAGGATTGAGACCTTGGTTGATGTTTAGGGTTTCGAGTTACAGGATATGCTTATAAAATGTTAGATATTAGGTTAAATTGAGGTGACTGTGGTGAGAATGATCTAATAAAATCAAGCACAGCAAAGCTCTGTTTTTTTTCGACAGACAAGATTCAAGGAAGAAACTGGGGGAAAAAAAGCAGGAGTTGTGTCTTTGAACTTTCCCTCCTCCAACTGTTCATAATTTAATCATGTAAGCAGCACTCAAAAAAACAACCCTTGACCTCTTTAACGCTCATCTATGCGGCATCTTTTCTTTCAAAGATAAAACAAGTCACATGTTTCTCAAGATTACAAAGCAGTGTGAATGCTCAGCAGCATATTAGCAGTCCGCGCATCCAGCCGGGTCCAAGCCCGACCTGAAAATGTGCCTTTTTGTTCTTTTGTAAATAAGTGGGCAATGTTCTTCATTTTTTGTCACCGTAAAACAAATGCTGACAGCTCCTTGGATAAGCACATCGTCGCGATTGACAACCGCCCAGGAATGTTGCGCTATGTGTCCAAACATCTGTCACTCAAATGCAGTCTGGAGGCTGCGTTGTGATTGTTGTGGATGATACCTTCACATTTCACAACACAAAATGTTGAAATGTGATGTCGAGCACCGTGTGGGGAAGTGAAAGACTGACAAAAACCAGGGAACTCAATACAAGTCAGCTGACGAGACAACAAGGAACATCTGGACCAGACAGGAAGGGTTGAGCGAATTGATTGGTTAACACGAGGATGACAAGAACAGGTGGAGACAAAAAAAACACATGAGGAAACAAACGTAATCCAAACAAAAACAGAATCACGACAAAGGTTAATGTTAGAACTAGATTTAGGTCGAAGATGCTATGCTTCGGGTCAGAGGGTTGTTGCTAGGTTCAGGTTTTGGGGTTACTGAGGAAGGGGTTTAGGAATGCAGACCCTGTCAAGAGAATTCAGAGTTGTTTCTGAAGACACATTTGAAGGTAATTGCTCAAAACATGCAAAGACTGAGAACAAGGTCATATTAAATTGTGGCGATATAACGTTAAACAGTTTTTCACCATTTCAGTTTCCCAGATTTTTTTGAGGGTGTGTGTGGCTGAAACAGGGCCCAGTCAGTTGTCCCTTTCCCATTATATGAACGCTTGAGTTCCTTCGTTCATAAGAGCTTCAGCCCCTAGTGCTCGCTGCAGGAGTTTCAGCAAGCATTTAGCTTGCTGGCTAAATTGCTAAAAACACACAAAGACTGAGAACTAGATAATACTGAATTGTGGAGGTATAATGTTAAATTGTCTTTCACCATTTCAGTTTTCCAGATTTTTTTGGGGTGTGTGGCTGAAACAGGACCTAGCTAGCTAGCAAGCATTTAGCTAGCTAGTTAGCTAGCTAGCTGTGCCTGCTCGCTGAAAATGCATCTTCTCTTTGAATAGTCCGCTGGTGTGGTTGGTTTGAGAGCCTTGCTGTTGGTACTAAGTGTGTGCACGTCATGGAGAGAAGGTGGAAGTCTGAGGTTAATGATTAGTAATTTAAGACCGACTTGATAGCCAGCGAAGAGTGAAGAGGAGCTTTGGCTTGGTGTGATCGCTTTAGTTCCTCATTGTCACCGCATGGAAAAGCTCTGCTCTGACCTGGAGGGATATAGTCCATCCGCCGGAGGCTTTAAGCGGATATATTTTTGCTGCACAAACGTGGTTAAGCATATAATAGAAATATGCTAAATACAATACACTACAAGGAAGTAGCATCCATTTTTCCAGGTCGGAGAAGTGAAATTTGCCGCTTCTGAGGGCGGGGAGATTTTTCACAATGTAACAAGATTCATTTTACATACCTTGTGATTTAGCGGTCACAACAATGGAAAGCTTACCATGTTATCAGGTTACAGGGTACATGAAAGGGTGAAAAATCCTTCAGGTTTCATCAACATTCTTCTCTGGTCAAAGTGACATTTACAAAACATTTATTTTCACTTTACTGGACCTTAACGTTTTTGGAAAGGGGGAAATTAATTTTGCTTCACTGAGATCTTTGGTCCTTTCCCATTGTGCTGAGCATTGGTTAAAGAGAAACGATCAGCTGCAGTCGAGTGATCATTGGTGGGAACGTCAACAATCTATTCTGAAACTGTCAGCCCACTTTATTCTTGGTGAGTGGACGCAAGCCAACGAGCAACGTGTTGTTCTTGTGAACTTTACGGCTCTTCTGAGATCATAAAGAGGATACCTTCTCCCTCATAAAACCACATGCCAGATCCCGAGCGTTCATAAAGTAGCGTGTCGATTGCGAGACAAACTCTCGAACTCGGCCGAGCTGACGGAACTCGGTTGTGTCATCAAAGATCCGACGCGAAATTCGCGCTCGCCGCCACTGCTTCTACGTCGGCCTTTAATTGGCTCTGAAAGGTCACCGCCGCCTCGACACTCCCTTGTCGGCTGTAAGACGATGGACATGTTTGGGCGGGTAACCTCGCCATGCAAGAAAGACGAAGCAGCTTAGTTGAGGAGGAGAATTTGGCAGAGGATGACTTGAGGTGAGGTGTCAGGAACAAGAGTGGGTTGAAAAACATAAAATTGAGGTGAAGGGATGGCGGGACAGCACAAAGGTTGGCAGCTTCCTCAGACCAAACCGATTGAGATGGAGCGTGGGGTAGAGTTTCAAGCTATTGTTGGAGTTTTACATTTGGGTTTCAAAATGTAACAATTAGGTTACGGATTAGGGTTTTAAATCAGATCCAGTATTTCAAATTAACATTTTCAAACCGAGATAAAGTTTCAAACAAGGAGTGTGGATTTAAATAAGGGTTTACAGTCTGCGTTAGGGTTCCCAGGCAGGGCTTCAAATCAAGGTTAGTGCTCTAAATAGGGCTTTAAAAAATGGGTTACAGTGTTGGAGGTTTAAAAAATGTTCTAAGGCAGTGTGAAGAATGCACATTTTTGTTTTAAAATTAATTGTTTCAAATAAGACTAAAGTTTAAAAGTAGGGCTGTAAGGCAAGGTTAAGATTTCACAACAGGTTTTTAAAACATGGTTAGGGTTTCAAAGAAGACTTTCAAACAAAGGTTAGGTTTTCAAGACAGGATTTGAAGGCTAGTTTTGGAATTTAACAGTAAGGGGTGGATTAAGATTTCAATGTAGGGTTTTCAGACAGGGGGTAGAGAAGGATTTTTAGACTTAGGGTTTTAAGGTATTAAATTAGAGCCTTAAAGGAGGGGTAGGGTTTCAACGGAGGGTTTCAAAGTGGGTTCTGAAGACAAGTTTAGGATTTAAAACTACAGCTTTTAAGGTGTGGTTCACAGTTCAAATTAGGGTCTTTAAACGGGGATTGGGTTTCAGAGAAAGGTTTCAAGCCTAGGGATAGGGTTTCAAAGTATAGTTTTCAGACAGGGCTAGGGCTTCAAGACAGTGCTGGGGTTTCAAGATGAGGTTGACGTCGAAAAGGAGGGCTTTAAGCCACGGACAGTTAAGATTTCAGATGCGCATTTCAGATGGGGTTAGCATTTCACAATAAGGTTTCAACAAAAGGCTTGTGCTTAAAAGGAGGGTTTACGATTTCAAATTAGAAGCCCTCGCTCCATAGCAGTAGAGATTCAACAGGTATCATCATCATCATCATCAAGCGGCCTCTCCAGTCAAACAAACACTCGGGCGATTGGTGGTGAAAAGGCGGCAAATGAGGCCCAATCAAGTGGGATGAAGAAGAAGTAAATGAGTTTGAATAGCTATGCAAACGACGCCAATTTACCGCACCGGCACCACTGTTTTTTTTGTTGTTTTTTTTATACAGCTGCTGCAACAACAACTAGAAGTTGATTCCTCCTTTTCCAAGAATAGACAGCAGCATAGTTGGAGTCCATTAAAACAGCTGCTTTATGGCCTTCACTTTGGGGACGGGGCAGCCTTTCAATTAAGTGTTTGAAGGCAACGTCAGAGTTTGGCATTACAGTTTCGAGCCAAAGATAGGGGTTCAAGACAGGTGCAAGGCTTCGGACTAGGTTTGGGATATCGCATTAAGGTTTCAAAATCATGTTTCAGGTTTCAAAGGATGAAATAAAGTCCAGGGATATGGTTTCCAAATTAGGGTTTCAATTCAAGGCTAGTTTTGCAAAGTAGGGTTTCAAATGAGTCACGACTCATCAGGGCATTTTCATTTCCAACTTTCTTTGTTGTGTTACATTCAGAGGTGAAAGATAAAACATCTACTGTTTTGTTTTTTTGTGTGATGAAGATGATAAATGTTGAAAGCAGGAGAAGCCAGTGCATAGGTCACTTCCTCGTTTGTCCGAGCAGTTTTGCTTGTACACCGTCAAAGAGTTTTGCTTTCAATCTGTGTGATTAATAGAGATTAGCCAGTAAATCAAACAATACCAAAAAAAAAAAAAAAAAAGGCTGAGAAATGGTCGGATGAAAGACTTTCAGGTTTTCTAGAGACAACTCGCAGATGCTCTGCGCTTGCATCACTTTTCCCGCACTCTGTGGGAATTCTAATGCCAGAGACCAGATGTCCCAGCAAAGACAAAAAAAAAAAGAACAGAAAGAAAAAAAAAAGTCTGGTGAATCCAGGCGGAAGGGATGTGAGCTGACTCTCCCTGGGGGAGGTCGCACCTCAGCTCTTCGGACTCTCCGGCTCGTTTTCATGCTGCTCGACTCTGAAGCTCAAAGCAGGTTTGACTCATTCTCCGTGGAATTGGATTATATCGGAATGCGGACCCAACACCCGCGCAACGCACACACACACACACACACACACACACACACACACACACACACACACACACACACACACACACACACATACACACACACACACACATACAGAAAGACATGCACACAGACACAAACAACACTGACTCACACACACACAGACGACATACTCAAGAGACACAAAAACACACACAATGACATGCCCAAAACACCCTAAAACACGCACACACACAAACACACATTCGCACAAAGACACACAGACATCTGCAAAAACACAAACATAAACACAGACACACATACAAATATTGACACACAGACACATAGTGATGTAAACACACTCAGAATGCACAACACACACACACGAACGTCGACATGAAAAAAGGACAGACACACACACTTAAGCACACACAAAGACACTTAAACACTGACATGGAAACACGCAGACTCACAAACTCCCCCATCCTCCCCGGGCACACACAGCGCAGGGCCTGGCAATTAATCGAAATGTAGTTGTGATTTTGGCTTCTCTCGATCTTAAAAAACATTCTTGTCAAAGAAAAACAATGAATGCTGCAAAAACTTGTCTGCAAGTTCCCAATGTTGTGAAAGTGCCCTGAATGCACCATGTTGCTGGAGCAGCAAACATGTAACACGTTGAACGTGAGTCTGCCCTCCCTGAGCGTGCTTGAAGCGGTTTAGTCACACCCCAGCTGGCGTTTATGGAAAACTAAACACACAACAACAAGAATTACAGGATATCCATATTTAAATGCAACGCACTCATTTTAAAAACATCCCCGATGCTAATGCTAAAGTCACTGTGCAATCCCATTGACGGGCTAATGGTGAATTAGCATTGACTTCCTTCAAATATAACGATACTGTAATCATAATCGTCCAGCCTTAAAGGAAACACACACACACACACATACTGTATGCCGTCCATCACTTGTTAACTTGTTCTTCCTTTCTGCGGGAGGGATGCTGTTGGCTTTTTAAACGTCCCCGTGGTGAAAAACGCAACCCTGAAGCACATTCCCGTCGGCAGGATTTATGAGGCAGTTTGATTTTTGGTCCTTCTGCAGCTGTTATGACAATGCGCTCTCAGACACGGCGACCCCCAAAACACTCAAATGTCATCTTTGGTGACACTTTTACGATAAGAGTTTGAGGATGATTATTTGCAGACCTCACATATACCTGTGAGAACACTCGGGCCCCCGATACGATTCAGGTTGTAGCTCATCTGACCTAGCAGAGCTGAATTGATTTGGGAATTTCCTCTTTTATGGCGACTTGTCGAAATTTGCCTTGTACTCCGCCCTGACGAAATGATGAAAACTCGACATGCCATCATACAAGTGCAGAACTTCAAATCTGAAGTAGGCCGACGACTTCCCATGGTCATCAGCCATTCAGCTTTACGTTTTTTTTCAACCCTACGCTCCCAAAGGAAACAACAAACTGGCTTTCGGGGAAAGGATGAAGAAGAGATTATCTTCTTTGTATAAAAAAGGTCAACTTTCTGTTTCACCTTTTTGAAGACGTACTCATGATAGGCAAGCCTAGCAAAAAAAAAAAAAAAAAAGGACTCATGATATTTCCATTTTTGAATAAAACAGTCTTTGCGGGCCGTGTATAAAAAAAAAAAAAAGTGGTTTTAGTGCAAAGTCATCCATTCATCCATCCATTTTGTAATCTGCTTATTTTCACGAGGGTTGCGGGTGTTCGGCAGCCTTTCCCGGCTGTCTTCAGGCAGCAGGAGGGGCACACCCTGAACTGGTTGCCAACCAATCACAGGGAGCACATAGACGAACAACCATTCGCGCTCACAGTCACACTTAGGGACAATTTAGAGTGTTCAATCAGCCTTCCATGCATTGTGAGGCGGACCAGTGCTAACCAGTCGACCACAGTGCCGTCGGATACAAAATCAATGGAACCTAAAAATAGTAAAAGAGTATTTTGTCTTTCCAGGCATGACCATTTTTTGTGGGTCAACTTGTGTTTTATATATATATATATATATATATATATATATATATGACCATATATATATATATATATATATATATATATATGGTCATTAATGGAATTGACTTGGCTAACTGGCGGCCCAGTGATCAAGTGGTTAGTGCGTCAACCTCACAGTGCAGAGGTACCGGGTTCGATTCCAGCTCCGGCCTTCCTCCCTTCCTGTGTGGAGTTTGCATATTCTCCCCAGGCCTGTGTGGGTTTTCTCCGGGTACTCCAGTTTTATCCCACATTCCAAAAACATGCATGGAAGGCTGATTGAACACGCCAGATTGTCCCTCGGTGTGAGTGTGAGCGCGGATGGTTGTTCATCTGTGTGTGCCCTGCGATTGTCTGGCAACCGGTTCAGGGTGTCCCCCGCTTACTGCCCGAAGACAGCTGGGATAGGCTGCAGCACCCGCCGCGACCCTTGTGAGGATGAAGCGGATCGGAAAATGGATGGATGGATGGATGGATGGGATGGACTTGGCTAACCGATTATCAGATATATTAACCCTATTGACCCTTTCAGGAACAGCGGTTACTACAGTGGACATCTTATCAGGTTTCAGGGTGCATGAGAGGTTTAAATAATGCACCTGGAGATTGGAATGTTAAACGGTACAAGTTTCATTTTTTGTCCCTAATTTTCTCCCTGAAAAAAAGTAACTCGATTAAAGATGCTCTGCAGTTGTTTCCCCGGCTGGATAATTGATGCACCTGCAACTTTTAATCAACCTTCTCATCTTTTATTAACGCCTTCAGCCTGAACGTGATACAAGTAAGCGACTTCACCGGCGACCGGTCGCCTCACAGCGACAGCACATCTTGTTCAGGGCGAGACGTCGACATCTGGCGGTGGAGCCGAAGGCGGGGTACCGGAAAGTGGGGGGGAGGAGGTATTAAGATGTCCCGTGACAATACATCACGGTAAGATCCTGCGCGGCCATATGCTGCTTTTTAAAAGCTGTCTCTTTTGCCCACTTTGCTTGTTTAAAGAGAGCTGGCAAGATACTTAAGGAAGTGCTCGTTAGCCAGCATGTTTGGGAGGACTGCAGGGCGGGGGGGGGCGCCTTTTGCCGTCTATTTTTTTTTTCAAGCTCTCAAACTGCTGACCAGAGGCTCCCTTTGCAACTCTTCTCCTGTGGATTTAGTGTTTGCTTACCAGTCAGATTACACAATAGTATCGCACCAGCTTCCGGTTGTGTGCAGTTGTCTCAAACGGCAACGATACACCCTAACTGTAACTCTCTAAGGTTAATCACAAACCCTAAGCCTGTCTTAACTGTAACCCCATAATCTAAAACCCCAAACCCAACAATAACTCTAATCCTAACAACCACTTTAAACCCAAACCTAACCCATAAAATGAAATCTCATCATAATCATCGGTCTCAATCTAAATCACAACCTAATCTTTAACCCTTTTGGACATGACCTCACCTTTGTTTGAGAAAAGTTTGGTGTGAAGGTAGAATTTTTTTATTTTTTGCTTTAAACCCGTAACATAATTCTCAACCAATGTCTCCGAACTCTCATCCCAACTCCTCTTTTTGCTCACTTTGCCCGGTGGGGACTGAGATATCCAGAGAGCGCTGGTTGGCTACTTTAAGTGCTCATTAGTGAGCGTGTCTTCGGGGAGGGGGCCGGGGGGGTTCTCAAACTGCTGACTAGAGGCCCACTCCCCACCCACTTTTTCCCTTCCCCGGCGACAGTTTGAAGCTTCCAGTTTGAACACTGTCCCCACCATCGCCGCGCGACGCTTCTAACCAAAGATGCTACATCCGCAAAAAAGTAACAAGAGCCAAATGTTGTTAGCGTCTGGATGGAAGCCAGCGCTGAATTAAGTGAGGCTGACGGCAGCGAGATCGCACAAACCCTCCGGAGAAGTCACATTGATGGATGTCGAGAGGAGTCTGGTTGTGCTTGCGAGCAAACGAACCCTCCAGGAGTTTTCCCTCACGTCGTACAAAAACAAAAAAAATAAAAATGTCTCACTCTAATCCTAATCTAATTGAAGGCCCCCAACTCGAACTCCCATCTGTTTACCTCCTGCTCCCTGAAGCCTGAATTTAACCTCTTGCCCAAACTCTCGCCTCATAATCTCTGATGCTAACTTGACCCACAATCCTGACCATTCACTATATTAACCCTTACATTTACTTCTAAATCTACCCTCTCAACACATAATCCCTAACTCTAGCCATGTTTCCTTTTTTTTGTAATCACTTTCTCTCTAATCCGTAAATCAACACCCTAACCCAAATTCTAACCCCCTAAAACCTTCCAACTTTCAGTTGGATATGGGTTTAACCACGAAATCTAACCCCAAATCCATCCATTTTCAACACCGCTTCACCTGAAAGGTCGCGGGGAGTTTCTGGAGCCTATCCCAGCTGATTTTGGTCAGAAGGCAAACTACACCCTGAACTGGTCACCAGTCAGTCGCCGGGCACATAGAAAGCCATTCACACCCACATCCAGACCGTCACTGACCTCTAGTTTCCCCGGCCCTAATCTACCACGAACATCCTAACCATAAACCCACAAACCTAAACTCAAAAAACAAACTATCCCCATATCCTCTAATCCTAATTTTTGAATCCCTAGCCACGAATCTAGCCCCGACCCAAATTCCAAAAACCGTAGTCCAAGCCGTTGGTTTTAGCTCCAATACTAACTCTCTGCTGGCGATGGTACCCTGGCGGGGTTTCCCACTGTTTTGTCGAGGAAAAAGTTGCACTGCAGTCAGTCGATTCACAGACAGGCCCCTTCATCGTTGGAAGAGATCTGTCGGCCGCTGATTGATGTGAAGTGATGTTCCTTCCCTTTCGGGGATGACGGCGTGGAGCGGTTACGAGACAGATGGAAATAAAAAGGAGACTTGAGAAGTGCTCCAATAGCAAAATGAGCCTCGGCGGTGCACTTTGGGGAACGACTCGGGCAACCTCCATGACCTCCGCTGTCAGAACTGCCGCGATCGTGCTTCATAGCGAGATGTGACACTTCCGTCATATTTATGTCTATAGACTTCAAAGATCAACATATTTCCATAATGTTTCATGTATCTACTGTTGTTGACCATTTCTAACCTTTAATGTACCATATGACATTTAAAGTCTAAACACCGCTAATGTACCCTAGCCTTAATGAAGCCGGTTCACGCCACATTTAATATCTGTACACCTAATGTATCATATTTACATCTTATGCAATGCCATACACCAAAATGTATCTTAATTGCAACATAGGCAAAATCTGAACAGTACAAATGTACTTTATCAATATCATATCAAATTCAGCCCTGATATACCATATTGACATCATCTTCTATTCAATGTTGCAAATATACAGTATATATATATATATATATATATATATATATATATATATATATATATACAAGCTGTCAGTTTAGCGCATTTTTATTGCCATTAATTTAAATGAATTTTAACGGGATTAAATTTTTTTTCGGGAGATTAACGCGGAGCACGTCACAGCGGATGTTACGTTGCTCTATAAATAAACCAGAAACAAAACAACAAGCGCGCTGCATAGGTCCACGCACTTTGTTTTGCCAGCCACGGTGGCGCGAGACACCGAAAACGGATACTTAAAGAGTTTATGAATGGAAAGTTTACTTTTAAAAAGTTGCCAGATTGCTCCACTGACAAGACCAAAGTTACCTGTATCATACAGGTATACGATATATGCCACTGACGCGATTGTTACTTGTTTGGAACTATTTTGTGTGGAAGGTTACAGTGTTCCGTGTCCATATAAATAGAGCGGGTGGAGCTTCTCTGTGTTCATCTGACAGCGACGGTGCGCTGCATTGGTAGCGACCTAGCGAAAATAATACGTCTCCAGTGTTGTCATCGAACCAAGTGTAGTCATCCGAAATGATGTCTACACAAAACCGTAGAGAGACGTCTGTGCAAGAAGGACCAACAGAATCAACATAGCCTGACTGCTGTGTTCAAAGCAAACTTGAGAAAAACGAAGTATGCAACCATATCTTAAATCCACTATAGGCTGAGTACTAGTTTACCTTAGATGTGCACTTTATAATGTTATATTGCTCTATTTTGATTCCATCAAAAGAGCTGTTAAAGCAGCTGTTGTGTGACAAAATATTGTTTTCACTGTTGTTGATGGACAGTAATATTGCGTGAGAGATTATGTGTGAATAACTGCTCCAAGTGAAAAATGTTCATGTAAAATTGAAAATCGAAATTGTTATTTCAGTAAATATTTGCATTTTGCACGTAGAAAACTGATTCATGATTCCATGTTGATGAGAGCATTAAAATGGGGAAAAATAGGACGAAAAAATATAAAAGGAAATTCAGAAACGATCAAAAAATGCGTGAGTAATCACGATTAATTTTTAGTGAATTTGAGTTAATTATGACAGTTGCATTTTTAATTAGATTAAATATTTTAATCATTTGACAGCTCTAATTAAAATAAATAAATAAATAATTCTCATCTCACCCCTCGGGTGGTGTCCGTCCCTCATTCAGCTCGGGTCCTCTACCAGAGGCCAGGAAATTTGAGGGTTCTGCGCAGTATCCTTGCTGTTCCCAGCACTGCGCTTTTCTGGACTGAGATGTCCGATGTTGTTCCCGGGATCTGTTGCAACCACTCATCTAGTTTGATGGTCACTGCCCCGAGTGCTCCGACCACCACAGGCACGACTGTCACCTTTACCTTCCAGGCTCTCTCCAGCTCCTCTCCGAGCCCTTGGTATTTCTTGAGTTTCTCGTGTTCCTTCTTTCTGATGTTTCCATCACTTGGGACCGCTACATCCACTACAACGGCTTTCCTCTGCCCTTTATCTATGATCATGATATCTGGTTGGTTCGCCATGACCATCTTGTTAGTCTGGATCTGGAAGTCCCACAGGATCTTCGCTCTGTCATTCTCCACCACCTTCGGAGGTGTTTCCCATTTTGACCTTGGGGTTTCCAATCCATACCCCGCACAGATGTTTCGGTAGACTATGCCAGCCACCTGGTTATGGCGTTCCATGTAGGCTTTCCCTGCCAGCATCTTACACCCTACAGTTATGTGTTGGATTGTCTCAGGTGCCTCTTTGCACAACCTACACCTTGGGTCTTGTCTGGTGTGGTATATCTGGGCCTCAATGGCTCTGGTGCTCAGGGCCTGCTCCTGAGCAGCCAGGATGAGTGCCTCTCTGCTGTCCTTCAGGCCAGCCCTCTCTAGCCACTGATAGGACTTCTTGAGATCAGCCACTTCAGTTATGGTCCGGTAGTACATCCCGTGTAGGGGCTTGTCCTCCCATGATGGTCCCTCTTCCAGTGCCTCATCCTCTGTTCCCCATTGTCTGAGACATTCTCTGAGTACGTCATCCGTTGGAGCCTTCTCCTTGATGTATTCATGGAGCTTGGATGTTTCATCCTGGACAGTGGCTCTCACACTCACTAGTCCCCGGCCTCCTTCCTTTCGGCTTGCGTACAGTCTCAGGGTGCTGGATTTGGGATGGGAACCTCCATGCATGGTTAGGAGCTTTCGGGTCTGAACGTCCGTGGTCTGAATCTCTTCCTTTGGCCACCTTATTATTCCTGCAGGGTATCTGATCACTGGCAGGGCATAGCTGTTTATTGCCCGGGTCTTATTCTTGCCATTGAGCTGGCTTCTTAGGACTTGCCTCACTCGCTGGAGGTATTTGGCCGTAGCCGCTTTCCTTGTTGCCAGTTCGAGGTTGCCATTGGCTTGTGGTATACCGAGGTACTTGTAGCTGTCCTCAATGTCTGCTATTGTTCCTTCAGGGAGTGAGACCCCTTCAGTGCGGACTACCTTTCCTCTCTTAGTCACCATCCGACTACATTTCTCAAGCCCGAATGACATCCCGATGTCGCTGCTGTAGATCCTGGTTGTGTGGATCAGGGAGTCCCCAGGATGTCCCTTTCGCTCTTAGCATACAGCTTTATGTCATCCATGTAGAGGAGGTGACTGATCGTAGCTCCATTTCTGAGGCGGTATCCATAGCCTGTCTTGGTGATTACTTGGCTTAGGGGGTTCAGTCCTATGCAGAACAGCAGTGGGGAGAGTGCATCACCTTGGTATATGCCACATTTGATGGACACTTGGGTAAGTGGCTTGCCATTGGCTTCAAGTGTGGTTTTCCACATCCTCATCGAGTTCGCAACGAAGGCTCTTAGGGTCCTGTTCACCTTATACAACTCCAAGCATTCAGTGATTCATGTATGTGGCATCGAGTCATAGGCTTTCTTGTAATCAATCCAGGCTGTGCACAGGTTGGTATGTCGGGACCTGCAGTCTTGTGTGACTGTTCTGTCAACCAGGAGCTAATGTTTGGCTCCTCTGGTATCTCTACCAATGCCCTTCTGTGCTTCGCTCATGTGTCCACTTATGTTAGCCGCAATGATGCCTGACATGAGCTTCCATGTTGTGGAGAGACAGGTTATTGGCCGATAGTTGAATGGGACTGCACCCTTTGAGGGATCCTTCATGATCAGGATCATTCGCCCTTTGGTTAGCCATCCTGGGTGAGCCCCATGCCTCAGCAGCTGGTTCATTTGTGCTGCTAGGCGCTCATGGAGTGCTGTGAGTTTCTTTAGCCAGTAGGTGTGGACCATGTCCGGGCCTGGTGCTGTCCAGTTATTCATATCTGAGACTCTTTCCTGTATGTCTGCCACTGTTATGGTAACTGGGTTCTGTTCAGGGAGGTTGCTGTGCTCCTCTCTCAGGGTCACCAGCCATTGTGCACTGCTGTTATGTGCAACCTCCTTCTCCCATATGCCTTTCCAGTACCTTTCAGTTTCCAGTCTTGGTGGGTCAGCTCTGTTGTTAGGACCCCGCCACTGAGCGTACACTTTTGCAGGTTGTGTTGCGAACAGCCTGTTTATTCGTCTGGCCTCATTCTCTTTCGTGTACCTCTTTAGGCGGCTGGACAAGGCTTGGAGCCTTTGTTTGGCAGTTTCGAGTGCTTCAGGTATGGTCATCTGGATGTACCTCTCGGGTATCGGCCTTTTCATCACACCTCTCTGGGCCTCCGTCAATTGACTCACATCTTTCCGAGCCGCCTTGATCTTAGCCTCCAACCGTCTTTTCCATGGTGGGTAACGTATCTCATGGCTTCCATGGTTGCTCTTATAGCCAAGCATCTCTAGGATCACTGATGCTGAAGCGTATATCAGCTCATTGGTTTCCGTGATTGTTACGGTCGGGATCGCCCTCAGTGCTGCATTCACACTTTCCATGAGACTTTCAGGCGGTACTTCACATAGCCGTTGTAATCGGTTTCTAGGTTGCCCAGCTTTCATTCTCGCCATGATCTTAGCTTTCAGGTCAGTTGCTGCCTCACTCAGCATTTCATTCATTGGGGCTGGCCTCCCAATCTCATCATCTGCATTCATTGGGGCTTGCCTCCCAATCTCTGGTATGACCTCCTCCTCTGATCTGCGTTGTACGTCATCAATCTGAAGTTGTGACAGTAATTGCCGTAACACTGAGCTACTAGTTGTTTCGTGGTCAACTGTGACTGTGGGTTTCGAAGTAACCATTTAGCCCACATTCTCTGCATGTAACCCCTCTGACTAGGTTTGCTTGAGTAGTAGCATTCCAACAGAGCCATGTTATCGTATCTCGCCCATCTCCGCTTTGTTCCAGTAGCCCATTTTTCATCAAGGTGCTCTGGTTCCCCAGCACCTGACGCAGACCTTGTTTGGCCGGGCGACGTCTGAGCCGGCATGTCATTCGTTTTATTGTCTCTCATCATTGTATGAGGTAGGCATTAGCGTGAAGGATCTTGCCCAAGGATCCACACTGGATGGTGTTATGTGCTCATTTTTTTCCCCAAGCGGGATTCGAACCACCGTCTCCCATACGCCAAACCGATGCCTTACCAACTGAGCTATCCAGCCGCTTAATATATATATATATATATATATATATATATACTGCACATACGTATTGTATTATTTGATCTGAACCAACAAACGTAGTTGAGTTTTTTTGGAAGTTCCCTGTTGATCTGACAATTGGCACACATAATTCTGCCTTAAAGCAGCCCTCATTTAAAAAAAAAAAACAATACAAAAAAAAAACAACAACAGCAGCTATGTGCTGTCACTCCAGCGACTGCTTAGCAACGGGAAGAGAAAAGCAGCTCAGCGGCCGTCCTCCTCACGGGTATGTGCGCGCAGGGCGTACAAAACGGTTGCACCTGCGTCACTTCACCGCATGAAATAGAGTCTGAACCTTAACATCTGTTTGGGTTTGCGGTTGCGAGGAACAAGTGGTAGAGGATCAGTGGGGGATGCAACAAACTGCAGTAAGGCAGAGGGAGTCAAGCAGCAAGTCGGTGTGTGTGTGTGTGGGGGGGGGAATATGTACTTTTTGGAAAATCAACATAGAAGGGAATTGTTTGAGGACGACAAAGCAAGAACAGTCACGAAAACCGATCCCGGGTGTGCAAGCAAAGGCGAGATATGTTCCTCCATCTCAGCAACACTTTGTTTTTCACTGTCGGTCGCACAAATCAGCAGGCAATAATTTGATATTCACCAGGTTGTTGTTTTGGGATTAATAGCCAGACCAAATCATGAAGCTCGAAATCAGATGTCAAGATCCCAGCAAGGACAAATATGTGAAAATAGCAAAATCCCTTATTCTACGGCAATATTTATTTGGTCATGTCCAAACTTGGTGTTCATGTAACACACAAGTGTCAAAGTCAAGGCCCGGAGGCCAGATCATTTTATGTGGCCCGCGAAAGCAAATCATGTGTGTCGACTTGCATGATCCTTACTAAAATCTGTACCAAAATGTCAAATTGTCATCTGTAATAAATAACGTTGAGATTCTGCAATAATCTAAATAAAACACTCACTTGAACAATAAAAATTAAATAAAATGTTACAGTTTGCTGATTTCAAAACTAGTTATCCATTAATTTGGTGGACAAGCAAAAATGCGATGAAATGATTAAACATTTTAGTGGTTTCATTGTCATAACCGCCCTCCAAGGGAAGACGTAACTCCAAACTGTCCCGCGACAAAAATGAGTTTGACACCCCTGAGAGTAGTCTCTCACCTTATACACTTTTGACTTTACGTTCGGGTTAAGTACCTCAGGTCAAAGTCGATCCGTATACAGGTATATTTGCAACAAACTGTATTGAGTGATTCTATCAATTGAAAGCCTACATCGAAGGCATGATGGGATGACGGTCATTTTGCGAATGTGTCCTTGTATGACATAGGTGTCAAACTCAGGTCCTGGAGGGCCGCTGCCCTGCATGTTTTCCAAGTCTCCCTGTTGCAACACACCTGATTCAAATGAACAGGTTCAATGTCAGGCTTCTGCAGAGCTTGCTGATGATCTGATCATTTGAATCAGGTGTGTTGCAACAGGGAGACTTGGAAAACATGGAGGACAGCGGCCCTCCAGGACCTGAGTTTGACACCTATGTTGTATGATGATGCATTGCGCAAAACATGCTTTCGTTGACTCACAATTCAGTGCAAATGGCAGGAAAAGTGATGTGGTTACAATTTAAAATAAAAATAAAATAGAAAACAACACGCTGAATAAGTGTACAATATGCTAACGTTACCTGACACATAAACAACAAACTGAGAACGTGCCTGGTATGTTCATGTAACATATTAAGAGTTATTCAGAGAACTATAGCATAAAGAACATGCTAACAAATTTACCAAATTACACAATTGGTGTCACTCCAAATCACAAAATCCAATGAAACCTTCATCCTGTGTTACTTTTAAACAACTTTGTCAACTCCGAAGGTAGAAAATGCGTCACTTCCTCTTGTACGTTGCTTACGTCAGACTCATTGTCGACTTATCAACACAGGCCTAGAGCCCCCTCTCCTGGTTTAATGTGAAAATAACCTGTGAAATGATTTAATGATATGTTAATAATTACACACATAAATCGCTCCAGAGTATAAATCGCACCCCCGGCCAAACTATGAAAAAAAAACTGCTTTCTAATCCGGAAAATACGGTAAACAATAGTTTCAACATTGCACTCTCTAGGGGGAAGGGTTTAAACATACGTTGGGCAATATTTTCCGATTACATACTGACCTTTTCATTCATTTTTTTTTTAAACTGCTTTTTTCTCATTGGGCTCATCTGACCCGATAAGTAATATTGGTTATCAAATTAAAACGGTGTATGTGTGATGTTAAACACACACACATTTGCATGCATGCAGCGTGGGATCTGTTCCCACTCAGTGCTGGTGTGGATGTGGGTGTGAATGTTTCTATATGTCTCTATATGTGCCCTGCGACTTACTGGCGACCAGTTCAGGGTGTGGTAATTACAAATAAGAAAATTGTTTAACTAACTATATTCTTTTTTTAAATGGCAAAATTATTGCAGCCGATGTAACAGAACCCTTCATAATGTAAATGCTCAGCCGGCTGGATTTAAGAACGGAGCAGGCCAAACTTGGCCCACCCATAGTTTAGCCCTTACATAAGGTTTTTATAGAAAGAAGTGATTATGCATGAACCCATAAACACTCTCTGGATGGACCTCAATCAAAAGCAGGCAAGTGGCTGGAAAGAACGTCAGTAGGAATTGTGCAGAGAATGCAAAAGAATGTCGCCACTCTTAACTCGCTGGCACAAAACTGCAATTTCACTCGAAAAAGATGAATTCCCAGCTCTCCACTGAAGCCTTTTCAGTTTCTATTCCACTTTGGCCCGGCCACGTCCTTGCAGGTAAATAGTCCTCACCAAACGCTTTCTGGGCCAAAACGCTTTTGGTCGACCGCTCCATCACCTCCGCTCGCTTCTTCCCATCAAGTGGAAATCTGTGGGCCTCGCACCTCAGACACCCAATCCCGGCCAGACAACTCCAGAGGGTATTAAACAAACATAAGCCGCCGATGGAGTGGCGGCTGGAGTGTGAGATGGCTGCCGTGATAAGATTGCAGGGTGGAGGGAGACGACTATCTCAAATGCGGCGGAACTGACATGAAGTGGAGAGAGGGGAGATGAGAAAAAAAATACAACTTTAACACAATGATACTGAAACGGTGAAACAAAGGAAATTATGGCTGCAGCAATAGGGAAAAAAAGCACAAGAACAAGGCCAGGACCATGACCAGGACTCGTCCTGTGATGCGTTTGACTGGAGTCTAAATACTAAATCATGAAAATAATTTACAATGTTTCCCGGGTGTTGGTGGTTTATGAATTGGTTTGAATTGCAGACATCTGACTTATTTTTAGTCATTAGGTTTTATTTTGGAGGGCTTTGAGATCGACATACTGTGTGAACCCAGGAAAATGCTATTGCTAACATGACCTTGAGGGTTCAAGACAGAGTCAAGGCCTTTGAAAGGGTGACACCAAATCAAGGCTAAGACTTTTATGATTAGGAGCCAAGACTTTAAGTACCTGAGAATAATGCAAGACCATGGCTTTGAGGGGAAGAGACCAACCAAGTCTTTAACCCTTTCATGCACCCTGTAACCTGATCACATGGTAAGCCGTCCACTGTAGTAATCGTTGTCCCTGAAAGGGTACGCAGAAAGGATCAAGCCACAACCAAGATTTTGAATATCATAGACTGAGTCAAGACCAAGACATTAGGTTGCGGTAGAGTTAAAACCAGTACTATTAGGAGGCAAGATTCAAAGACCAAGATTTTGAGAGATTGAGACGGTGTGAAGACGGTCAAAACCAAGACCTAGGGGAATGAAGACAAAGACTTTCAGACTCCAAGACCAAGCTTTGAGGGGATGAGACTAAATAAGTAGAAGACTTTAAGGAGATGAGACCAAGTCACAAATAATATTTTGAGTGGGTGAAACTTAGGAAAACCTTATTAAGGCTCATATTGTCACCACGAATACATCAAGATGTCACGTTACGCACGAAGCAGGAAAAGGGAACTGCTTCGTACGTAACAGAGAATAAGTGGATCCCCGAAGGAGCAGACACCGACAAGGACTTCGTCAAAACAAAAATATTTATTACAAACAAAACCCCGTCAAATAAACAACAGAAAGCGCTGGTGAAAACGAGAACCAGGAAATAAGGAAACGCGACAACAGAAAACGCTTGCAAAAAATGGCAAGGGAAATATGTTTAAGACAAGTACTAGTTCACGTACGCTAATATAATGATTCCTTTGGGACGACGAAAATTTAACCAACAGCAAATGGTATCGAATAAGAATGGCAATCATAGGCAACAGCAGTGGCACGGCATGCAATACTCCGGCAGTGATTTGACTGTCGGAGCGCCTAGATATAGCAGGTGCAATCTCTGGCAAATAGGCAGCAGGTATGCAGGCGACAGAAGTGAACGCGTGCCACCTGCTGCCGAATACGGATCATGACAGTACCCCCCCCTCAACGGACGCCTCCCGGCGGCCCACCCGGTTTGGACGGGTGAGAAGCGTGGAAGTCACGAATCAGGGACGGATCTAAGATCCAGGAGCGGGGGACCCATTGCCGATCCTCTGGCCCATAGCCCTCCCAGTCGACCAGATACTGGAACCCCTTACCCCTGCGCCGAGAGTCCAGGATGGCCCGCACAGTGTACACGGGGTCACCGTCGACAACCCGCGGAGGAGGAGGCGGGGTGGGAGACGGAGCCAAGGGACTGGTCGCCACCGGCTTGATCAGCGAGACGTGGAACACGGGGTGAACCTTCATTGAGGCCGGCAACCGGAGCTTGACTGTGACGGGGCCGACGACGGAGTCCACCACAAACGGTCCGGTGAACCGTGGCCCCAACTTGGCAGACGTGCCGGCCAGGCGCAGGTCCCTCGTAGCCAGCCACACTTTCTGCCCCACCACATAGGTCGGCGCCGGGCGTCGCCGACGGTCCGCGATCTGCCGGTTCCTGGACGCGGTGCGGGACAATGCGGCCCTGGCCTCCTTCCACACGCGATGAGCCCGTTTGAGGTGGAACTGCACCGACGGAACCTCCACCTGACCCTCCTGGGACGGGAACAGCGGTGGTTGGTATCCGTAGGCCGTCATGAAAGGGGACCGCCCAGTAGCTGAAGAGACGAGGGTGTTGTGCGCATACTCCACCCAAGGTAAGTGGTCAGCCCAGGACGAGGGACGGTGGAGACACACGCAACGGAGGGCCGCCCCCAGATCCTGGTTAGCGCGCTCCGCCTGTCCATTGGACTGCGGGTGGTATCCCGACGTCAAACTCGCCGTGGCCCCCAGGGACCGGCAGAACCGCTTCCACACCTTGGACACGAACTGGGGCCCCCGGTCGGATACAATGTCCAGCGGGATGCCATGGAGACGGAAAACATGCTTCACGAGGAGGTCGGCGGTCTCCAATGCCGACGGCAACTTGGACAGCGGGATAAAGTGGGCCGATTTAGAGAAGCGGTCCACAATGGTTAGAATGACGGACCGCCCACGGGACGGAGGAAGACCCGTGACGAAGTCTAGGGCGATGTGGGACCAAGGTCGAGGAGGAATGGGTAGAGGTTGGAGCAATCCAGCCGGAGGCCGACGCGAGGCCTTGCCGCAGTCGCAGGCGGAACAGGCGTTGATGTATTCCATGACATCCTTCCGTTGCTCAGGCCACCAGAACCGCTGGGAGACGAGATGTAATGTCCGGGTCACTCCGGGGTGGCAAGCCACCTTGGACACGTGCCCCCACTGCAACACCTCCGACCGCAGTGATGGAGGCACAAATAGCTTCCCTGCGGGACATTCAGCCGGAACTTGGGCCCCGTCTTGAGCCTCCTGAATCCTCCGCTCGATCTCCCACCTCAAAGCCCCCAGAATGCAATGGTCCGAAAGGATTGCTCCTGGCGTGGGATCCTTTTCCGCGGGATCGTGGAGGCGGGAGAGGGCGTCAGGCTTGGTGTTCTTGGATCCGGGACAATATGTGAGGGTGAAATTAAATCGCGTTAACAGAAGCGCCCACCGGGCCTGTCGCGAATTTAGTCTTTTAGCGGACCGAATGTACTCCAGGTTTTTATGGTCCGTAAAAACAGTGAAGGGTTCTTTGGTCCCCTCGAGCCAGTGTCTCCATTCCTGTAGTGCTGCAACTACAGCTAAAAGTTCACGGTTTCCCACGTCGTAATTCGCCTCGGCGGCGCTGAGACGACGAGAGAAAAAGGCGCAGGGGTGCAGCTTCTGGTCAACCGGAGAACGTTGAGACAAAACTGCCCCCACTCCTGAATCCGAGGCGTCCACCTCTACGACAAACGGGTGGTCAGGATCAGGATGCTGCAGTACAGGTGGATTGGTGAAGGCTTTCTTTAGGTTCGCGAACGCTGTGTCTGCGTCCGGGTCCCATTTGAACGGGAGCTTAACAGAAGTCAACCTGGTTAACGGAAGAGCCTGTTGGCTATAGTTACGGATGAATCTTCTGTAAAAGTTGGCAAACCCCAAGAAGCGTTGTAGTTCCTTGCGGCTGGTGGGCGTAGGCCACTCCACCACAGCCCTGGTCTTTACGGGGTCGGCTCTCAGCTTACCCTGCTCAATGACAAATCCCAGGAACGAGATGGCTTGTACATGGAACTCACACTTCTCTGCCTTGACGAAGAGCCTGTTCTCTAATAACCGTTGTAAAACGAGCCTGACGTGCTGTTTGTGCTCCTGTACTGACCGGGAGAAAATCAAAATATCATCGAGGTAAACGAAACAAAATACATTCAGCATGTCCCTCAACACGTCGTTGACCAGACTCTGGAAGATAGCGGGAGCATTAGTCAAACCGAAAGGCATGACCAAATATTCAAAATGGCCTAATGGGGTCTTAAAAGCCGTCTTCCACTCATCCCCTTCTCGCACGCGAACCAGATGGTACGCACTACGCAAGTCTAATTTTGAGAAAATGGTGGCAGATTGTAAGGGAGCGAAGGCGGAATCTAACAACGGAAGTGGGTATTTATTCTTAATTGTAATGTCATTTAGCCCACGATAATCCACACACGGCCGTAACGACTTGTCCTTCTTCTCTACGAAGAAGAACCCGGCACCTAACGGTGATCGTGATGGTCTGATGAGACCTGCAGCGAGCGAGCTATTAATATAGTCCCTCAATGCCTCTTGTTCTGGACGAGACACCTGATATAATCGGGAGCTCGGCAGCGGGACGCCCACCTGCAGGTCTATGGCACAGTCGTACGGACGGTGCGGAGGCAAAGATCGGGCGCGATCCTTGCTAAAAACCTGTTTCAGATCGTGATAGTAACTAGGCACCCGGTCAAGGCAGATGACTTCAGGGGCATCGTTACAGACACACGTATGCCCCCCTACGGCCGACCGCAAACAATGCTCGTGACAAAACGGACTCCATATTTCTATGGCCGGGCGGTTCCATGATATAATTGGGTCGTGTGTCTTGAGCCAGGGCAAGCCGAGAATAACCGGAACGGCTCGGGAATGCATTAAATAAAACCGTCTGTGCTCTACATGATTCCCTGACAACCTGAGCTTAAGCGGTTCTGTGATCCGGGTTACCACTGCCAGAAGGCGCCCATCGAGATCGTGAACCCGTTTCTTTTCGGCTAATTCCTCGGTCAAACAGCCTATCTCTGAGGCAATGTCGGTGTCCAGAAAGCAGTCGTCGGCACCCGAGTCTATCAGAGCCCTGATCTGTCGCGCCCGAGACGCCCCGTAGATCTCCCCCTCGAGTTCAAGTCTTCTGGGGTGTCCCGGCCGAGAGTCGACTCTCTGAGGCTCTCGAGATTCGGCGCGGGGTTGTGACTCACAGTACTCGACGGGCGTAGTCGGTTGGGGTTCCGATGGGCAGGATGCGGCTCGATGTCCTTGTAGACCACGGTTGGAACACGCCTGGTCCACGAACCGACGCCGTCTCTCCTCCGGACTGGAACTTCCGCCCCCCAGCTGCGTCGGTTCCTCCCTGGCGGCAGCCCTCCGGGCGCTGGGGTGGTCCCCGGACCCAGCTGTCCGAGTGATCTCGCTGGATGCACCTTGGTCCGCTGTATGCTGGAACGGGAACCAACCGCTTCCGTGCTCCCGGCTTCTCTCTCTCAGGCGATTGTCCAGGAGCAGAGAGAGATCGATCAACTCCTCTAGGTTGGAACTGTTGTCGCGGGTGGCCAGTTCGTCTTTAAGTGTATTGTTGAGTCCGCGACGAAACAAGCCACACAGCGCCCGGTCGCCATAGCCACTTTGGGCGGCCAAAATGCGAAAGTCAATCGAGTAGTCCGCCACGGATTGTCTCCCTTGGCGGAGCTCTAATAGCCTGCCCTCAGCCTCTCTTCCCCGCACGGGATGATGGAACACACGGCGAAATGCCGCCACGAAGCCGGGGAAGGAAGACCGGAGGCTCGGTTGTGCTTCGCTCACTGCAATTGCCCATGACGCCGCCCGACCAGCCAATAGGCTCATGATATATGCGACCTTCGCGTCATCACTGACATAGACGGAAGGCTGCAGGTCAAAAACGAGCGAGCACTGGTGGAGGAAGTGCCCGCACTGACCATGTTCGCCTCCATAACGTGGAGGGTGGGGAAGCATTGGTTCCCTACTAAATGGAGGAGACTGGACGGGTACCTCCAGGGTAACATGTCGAAGCTCCGGGGTAGGTGCTCTCCGCCCTTCTAATTTGACTACGCGAGGTTCGTAATCATCGAACTTGTGAGCCAGCATGGAAACCGCGCCGCGGAGCTCTGAAATGGCTCGGTCCTGCTGACTCCTAAGCTGCTCTTGACGGGACAGAGCCGACAAAACCTTCCCAATGTCTGCGGGATCCATGGTGGCCGGAGTATTCTGTCACGTTACGCACGAAGCAGGAAAAGGGAACTGCTTCGTACGTAACAGAGAATAAGTGGATCCCCGAAGGAGCAGACACCGACAAGGACTTCGTCAAAACAAAAATATTTATTACAAACAAAACCCCGTCAAATAAATAACAGAAAGCGCTGGTGAAAACGAGAACCAGGAAATAAGGAAACGCGACAACAGAAAACGCTTGCAAAAAATGGCAAGGGAAATATGTTTAAGACAAGTACTAGTTCACGTACGCTAATATAATGATTCCTTTGGGACGACGAAAATTTAACCAACAGCGAATGGTATCGAATAAGAATGGCAATCATAGGCAACAGCAGTGGCACGGCATGCAATACTCCGGCAGTGACTTGACTGTCGGAGCGCCTAGATATAGCAGGTGCAATCTCTGGCAAATAGGCAGCAGGTGTGCAGGCGACAGAAGTGAACGCGTGCCACCTGCTGCCGAATACGGATCATGACACAAGAAACTACGATTCGGTCAAGACACAGATTTTGAGGGCTTTAAACAAAGTCAAAATCAAGAGTGAGGGTTCTGGACATACCGAAGACAAAGACTTGAAGGGACTAATACCGAGTCAAACCAAGATTGAAAGAGCTCAGACCACCCTGATCCCTAAACCTAACCCCAACCCAAAATCTACCTCTAACCCCTACTCCTAATGCTAACCATAACCCTCTAACCCGAAATCTACCTCCCTAACACTGTCTAGAAGGGTAAACTATTAGATTTCGTCTCAGCCCCTTGCCCATTAAATACTATCTACCCTCCCAACCCCAAATAAAATCACCCCTCACCTTGATACCTGACTCCAAACCACATCCCCAAACCTCACCAATAACCCCGTTCCAAAAAGACCAGGCCAAAAACAAAAATTGATGTGGTTAAGTCTCAAACAGAAACTGGAGCCGGGTAGAAAAAAAAGCAAAAGAACAGGACATTTGACTGGAGTGCAAAGAACTACATGATGAAAAGAATTAGAGACATTCCTGGGGTGTCGGCGTCTAATGAAAGCTTTTCAGTGAAATTACATCATCGGAGTTGCGACTCCCCTGGCAGACCCGTTGGATTTACCCTCAGACGAGCCGAATCTTAGCCGAATCTTGCAGAGGTGCCCGGCATGGCCGCATCAAAGGCGGCCGGCGTTTAAATAATGAAGACGGCAAAGTGTGAAATGTGTTGATGAAAGTGTTGTGCGGCACGAGGCAAAGTGCGGCAGACGTTCAGCTTTTAGGAGCATGCTGAGAAACGCAAGCTCCGGGGAACGTTTCTCCTCAACGGGCTGCTGCTGCGGAGGCTCGCTTCAGATTTTATGGCGGCCTGAAAAGGCTTTTAAAAAAGCCTCAAAGAAGACAGCATACGCGCACGCATAATTTGTGATTTTTTATTTTTTACACCTTGAAGCAAGCAGCATCAAGGAAATGTAACATTTGAAAAACAGAAACTATTGAACTTTAATGCCGTCAAGTAAATGGCATTACACTTAAAATATGTAAATATGATACATTTTTGGTATACACATTACATCTAATGGAAACGCCTTACATTAGAGGTGTTGGGCGGAAACATTGTATCTTCAAAATCATCACTTTTCAAGAACCCCACCCCCCAAAACGGAATGTTTTTGTTCAACCGTGAACATTGCATCATCACAGCCATTGTCAACACTTGAGCTTGGTCAATGATAGGTCAAAAAAATGACAAAAAAAATAACACGTACACGTGAGAAATGACCAATAGTATTAAATTTTCAAAATATATTAAAATTATCAAATTATGAAATGGGAAGTTCCGGCCATGTGTGTGTGTGTGTGTGTGTATATATATATATAATATAATATAAAAAACGGAAATGGAATTTTCAGATGGGCGAAAGCTTCCGTGCATTTTCATGGGCCATAATTTGGGACGTCGTTGCATTGTGCAAACACAATTTAAAATCTGAATCATTTCAAAACCAGTGGCCAAGATTCTTCCACTCATTAAATCTTGTGGCAGAATCCCGCACACTGTGCAATTACTGTATAGCTCAATGTGCAGCATCTCTTAGATGTAAAACAAACAAAAAAAAAATCACATGTCAGTTTTGTACGTTTTTGATGTATGCTCCTCCTCTGGCATCCTTTCACTGGCTCCCCATACATTTTAGAGTTATTTTCAAGATCCTCTTATTTGTTTTCAAATCTCTAAATGACCTCGCGCCACCTTACCTCTCTGAGCTCATCCACCCCTACACACCTGCCTGGCGCCTCAGGTCTGCGGACCAGACATTATTAGAAGTACCAAGAACTAAACTGAGGCTCAGAGGGGAAGACATGACAGAAGACATGTACAGCACTTTGTATGCAGCGATGGTTGTTTGAAAGTGCTCTATAAATACAGTTGAATTAAATTGAATGCGCATACATGTGATGTAAATATGACTTCGTGGATGTTGACCGGCAAATTGGTGCCGTTGTTAAATCCAGCTTCTTTCACCTTAGACAGCTGGCCAAAGTAAAACCTCTCCTCTCTCATGAACACTTTTTGTCACATCCCGGCTCGATCACTGCAATGCCCTTTACTTTGGAGTCAGCCAGTCCTCCATTAAGCGCCTTCAGCTGGTCCAGAATGCCGCTGCTTGCCTCTTGACTGGTACTTGTAAGAGGGAGCACATAACTCCTACTCTGGCATCCCTTCACTGGCTCCCCATACATTTTAGAGTTATTTTCAAGATCCTCTTATTTGTTTTCAAATCTCTAAATGACCTCGCGCCACCTTACCTCTCTGAGCTCATCCACCCCTACACACCTGCCTGGCGCCTCAGGTCTGCGGACCAGACATTATTAGAAGTACCAAGAACTAAACTGAGGCTCAGAGGGGAAGACATGACAGAAGACATGTACAGCACTTTGTATGCAGCGATGGTTGTTTGAAAGTGCTCTATAAATACAGTTGAATTAAATTGAATGCGCATACATGTGATGTAAATATGACTTCGTGGATGTTGACCGGCAAATTGGTGCCGTTGTTAAATCCAGCTTCTTTCACCTTAGACAGCTGGCCAAAGTAAAACCTCTCCTCTCTCATGAACACTTTTTGTCACATCCCGGCTCGATCACTGCAATGCCCTTTACTTTGGAGTCAGCCAGTCCTCCATTAAGCGCCTTCAGCTGGTCCAGAATGCCGCTGCTTGCCTCTTGACTGGTACTTGTAAGAGGGAGCACATAACTCCTACTCTGGCATCCCTTCACTGGCTCCCCATACATTTTAGAGTTATTTTCAAGATCCTCTTATTTGTTTTCAAATCTCTAAATGACCTCGCGCCACCTTACCTCTCTGAGCTCATACGCCCCTACACACCTGCCCGGCGCCTCAGGTCTGCGGACCAGACATGATTAGAAGTACCAAGAACTAAACTGAGGCTCAGAGGGGATCGAGCCTTTTCTGTTGCTGGTCCCTCTCTCTGGGATGACCTCCCACTGAACATTCGTCAAGCCTCCTCGCTGCCCATCTTCAAAACCCTCCTCAAAACTCACTTGTATTCTTTGGCATTCGACTCAGCATGACTTAGATTTGTTCTTGGTTTTACTGTTCGGTGCTTTCTACCGTCTTTATTACCGATTTGTTTTGCTGTTTATTGTACATGTTAAATTGCTCCATGTACAGCACTTTGTATGCAGCAATGGCTGTTTGAAAGTGCTCTATAAGTACAGTTGAGTTGAGTGGAAGAAAATTAAATATGTTGATTCGCTACATTGGAGGGACAGACATAGCACATGATTTTCGGTAAATTTCGGTAATTTTCAGCACACCTGTGACCTTAAAAAGGATAAGTGCTATTGAAAATGGATGCATTAATGAAGTAAATATGATACACTAGAGCTGCACAGAACATTGAATACAATGTATACATGCCGCATTCGAACAGTGTCAAACATGAAGAGGAGGTTTGGTGGTAATTTGCTCCTTGAAAGTTGATGCTGAGCACAGCGAAGACTATTGAGTCGGCGCGTAAATGTTTGATGGCGTTGTGATTCATCTTGGCACGCCGCCGCCGAGCTCCGCCGAGGCCGCACATGTCGACAAAAAAGAAAAGAGCTCCTCCCAAAATTAAAAGCTGCACGTGACAGAGGGGAAACTGCCTACTTAAGACATGACAAACTTATCGTCCACCCCCGCACCAGTACTCCAACACAACAGGCTCGAGTTCAACACCATCAAGCAGCATACTGAGAATTATTCACCACCCGAAGATATAAACTCTGACCCTACTGAAGCAGGAAATTCACATACCAAAAACATGAACTTCGAACCCTTTGATGACCCTTCCAACCCTTTGATGACTTCCAACCCTACTGACCACAAGATATTTGACCCTGAGAACAACTTGGACCCGGACAATAACTTTTTCAAGACCGACCGACCGCGAGGGAGCCAGCGACGACCGACCGTGAGGGAGCCAGTGATGACCGCGAGGAAGCCAGCGACGACTGCAGGGAAGCAAGCGACCGCGAGGAAGCCGGGAGACAACCAGCCAGCGACCACCGCGAGGGAGCCAGCGACGACCGCAAGGGAGCCAGAGACGACCGAGAGGAAACCAGCGACGACTGCAGGGGAGCCAGTGACCGCGAGGGAGCCGGGAGACAGCGAGCCTGAGGGAGCCGGGAGACAACCAGCCAGCGCGCGTGAGAGAGCCGGGAGGCAGCCAGCCAGCGAGCGTGAGGGAGTCGGCGACGACCGCAAGGGAGCAAGCGACCACGAGGGACCCAGAAGACGTCCAGCCAGCAACCGCGAGGGAGCTAGTGATGACGGCGAGAGAGCGAGCGACGACAGCGAGGGAACCAACGACGACCGCGAGGGAGCCAGCGACGACCGCGTGGGAGCGGGAAATTCACATCCCAAAAACATGGACTTCCAACCCTTTGAAGATATTGACTATAAGCCATTCGATCCCGAGAACAATTTGGACCCAGACAACAACTTCTTCCAGAACAAACAAAGGGTAACAAACTCTGACTATTACCTGGATGAACAATTCAACACTAATATAAAATTGGAAAATGCACTTTCAGTAATACACTTAAACAGTAGAAGTCTCTATAAAAACTTCACAAAAATCAAAGAATACCTGACTAAATTCAATAAATTTAAAATAATTGCCATATCAGAAACTTGGCTTGATGAAGATAAAACAACTGAAATGGAAATAGAAGGTTATGAAATGTTTGCAACTAATAGGGAAAACAAAAAAGGAGGGGGGGTTGCAATATATGTAGACAAAGCACTTAAATGCAGTAAAATCGAGAGATTGACAAACACAATAGAAAACCTAATGGAATGTCTAACCATTGAAATACATAATAAAAAGGCATCAAATATCATCATAAGTTGCATCTATAGGACACCAGGATCATGTATTGACACATTCAATAAAAAACTAACAGATATGCTCAGTTACAACAACGATAAGAAAACACGAATAATATGTGGTGACTTTAACATTGACTTATTAAACCCAAATGGACACAAAAAAACAACCGACTTCATAAATACTATGTACAGCAACAGCTTTTTCCCAGTAATCCTGAAACCTAGCAGAATAACAGTTGACACGGCCACATTAATAGATAACATATTTATAAATAAGATTGACCATAAAATGGAAAGTGGACTTCTCATTAATGACATAAGTGACCACCTACCTGTTTTTGCAGTTTTTCATCATTATTTTGATAGAAAAGCTAAGTCAACAACTCACATAACAGAAATAAGACTAAGAACCCAACGCTCCACCGACGCCTTTAAGCAAGACCTAGAAAAACAAAACTGGACCGAGGTCTACTCAAACGAAGACCCAAATACAGCATTTGAAGTATTTCAGTCTACCATAATCTCTTTATATGATAAACATTTTCCATTAACTAAAGTCTCCAAAAAGTATAAAGACCCAAGTAAGCCATGGATAACGAAAGGCATAGAAAATGCATGTAAAAAGAAAAACAATTTATATAAATTGTTTTTAAAATTGAGAACTGAAGAAGCAGAAAAAATATATAAGACCTATAAAAATAAACTAGTAAATATTATAAGAACCAGTAAAAGAGATCATTATCATGCACTATTAGAGCAGAATAAAAGTAACACACATGAAATATGGAAGATACTTAACCAAGTAATCAGAAATAGTCCTAAAAAAATGTATTATCCAGAGTATTTTATCAAAGGCAAAAATACTATTTTGGAAAAAACTGCAGAAATAGCAACTGAATTTAATGAGTATTTTGTCAACATCGGCAGTAGCCTAGCAAAACAAATTCCTGATCCAACAAACTTGTTTGAAATAGATAGATATGTAGAAAAAAACTCCTCCACGATGTTCCTTACTGCTGTAAAACAAGAAGAAGTATCAAATATTATAAAAACTTTTAAAAATAAAAAGTCAACTGATTGCTTTAATATTGACATGACAATAATAAAGCAGATTATAGAATATGTAGTGCGACCTTTCACGCACATATGCAACCTGTCATTCAAAGCTGGTATCTTTCCATCAAAAATGAAAATTGCTAAAGTTATTCCAATCTATAAAAGTGGAGAAAGACATCGGTTTACAAATTATAGACCAATATCACTACTACCACAATTTTCAAAAATATTAGAAAAACTATTTTCTCGCAGACTTGATAGCTTTATACAAAAGCATGCGCTGTTAAGTGAGAATCAATATGGCTTCAGGGAAAAACGGACCACCTCAATGGCAGTTATGGAGTTTGTGGAAGCAATAGCCACTAATATAGACAACAAAGAATTTACTGTTGGGGTTTTCCTAGATCTAAAAAAAGCTTTTGACACAATAGATCACAGTATATTATTGAAAAAACTAGAAAGATATGGCATTAGAGGTGTAGCTTATAAATGGATAAAAAGTTATTTAGAAAACAGATATCAGTACGTGCAACTCAACAATAAAAAAACGAATCAACTAAAAATCACTCACGGAGTTCCTCAGGGGTCAGTGCTTGGTCCAAAACTATTCATCTTATATATAAATGATATCTGCAAGGTCTCAAAACAATTTAAATGTGTCCTATTTGCTGATGATACAACTTTCTACTGTTCTGGAATAAATCTGAAACAGCTCCTGACAACCGTAGAAAACGAATTAAACAAATTAAAAAACTGGTTCGACAGAAATAAATTGTCACTTAACCTGAAAAAATCGAAGTTAATTGTTTTTGGCACAAGACCAATCAAACACCAAGCTAAAATTATGGTAAACTCAATTGAGATAGAAAGAGCGTATGAAACCAAGTTTCTCGGATTAGTAATAGACTCAAAACTATGTTGGAAGCCACATATCGATAACGTAAAAAGAAAAATAGCCAAAACCGTAGGGATCCTCTACAAAACCAAGGAAGTGCTAAATAAGAGATCTTTGTACACATTATACACTTCATTATTATTACCATATATGACCTACTGTGTGGAAATATGGGGAAATGCCTGCAAAACAAACACACTCCCTATTCTCAACCTACAAAAAAAAGCAATTCGAATTATTAATAGATCAAAATATACGGAACCCACAAATCCACTATTTATCAAATTAAATACGATGAAATTTTATGACCTGGTTGACTTTAAAACCGCCCAATTAATGTACAAAGCACACAATAACCTGCTCTGCCAAAACATTCAGAAGTTTTTCGAAATTCGAGAAAGCAGCTATGATTTAAGAGGTACCAATTTATTCAAAAAACTCAAAACAAGAACAAACATCAAGCAAAGAAGTGTATCTATCAAAGGTGTTAATCTGTGGAATAATCTCGACACGGACCTGAAAATGAGTAAATCGCTTGCTGAGTTCAAAAACAAATTCAAAAAAATAGTACAAACAACCTACATCAATCAGAGTTAAAATGATAAATTCAAAACATTAAATATAATGATAAATCAGAACTAAGTTGATAAATAGAGAAAGGTATATAAATATCCATTATGAATACAAGAGAAAATTGACACAAGAGTGTCAGGGTGTGGAAGTATATAATCCCGATACAAACCAAAAGTTGTAAAAATATCACGGTTAAGGGTAAAGTATGAGCCTTAATGGAGACTTCTTTCTTCTTACTTTTTTCTTTTCTGATTGATATAAAAATGATTTATTAGATACAATCACATAACGGGGTAGGACTAGATAAGTTTTTTACTTCTTCCTACTCCCTTGAACATAATAACTGTGTTGTATGAAGATTGATTTCTTTCTTTTTTTATCTACCTTATTTTCTGTCAAATTATTACTGTATATATGTTTTATGTTCAATAAATAAACAAACAAACAAACAAACAAAACAAACAAACAAATGTGACAGCCAGAGATTTTCCAGCCGTGTGCTTCCATTTTCTGGTTGACGTCAGGTTAGCGCCGTGGTCAAATTGGGTTTGTTTGGGCGTGACAAAACCTCCAAACACGAGCCGGCGCAGGTAGGAGAACACCCGTGCTGGTACAGTGAGCAGCTCAAGCTGCCATGTTGCGCTTCACGTTATCGATCGAAGCTGCTGGAATGAAAGAATCTTTGCCAGCAGCGTCATTCCCTGAAAGAGGTGACGTGTCGCTTGAGCACCGATGCAACTTATCAGTTTTGTTGATAAGAGTTAGCAACTTTTGGACTGGCATCGTCATCACCACCTCACGCAATGGCGATGTCATTTCGCAACTTTCGCAACAAATTGACCTCCTTTTAGCAACATCTCTGGAAAATGGCTTGTCAATACTGAGCCAGGGGCCTCATGGGGCTGTGTTTTTTCCTTCTCATTATCTGCATACACCTGGCTAAGTACATTTTGGCTCCAATTCCAGGAGAGGCTTGAATGTTTTATGAGTTTAAACCATCTCGCCTCGGCCCGATTGGGCGTTGGTGTGGAGCTGTTCGCGCCGCTAAGCTCCCAGTAGGTCTCACTCTAAATGCTTGGAAGACACTGATAGCAGTCTATCCGACTCGGGTTTTTTTTTCCCCATTCAATTCAATTTGCGGTACACAAAGATCTGCTTAGTTATGATTCTGCTGAGGGAAACAGCAGCCACATCACGTCAGAACGCCTAATCCTTAGGATACGATGACTCAAAAAATGAGTTTAAGAACTGTCAGGGCCCACGGCCAAATCAAGACTGTGACCCGGTCAAGAAAATATAATTTGAGTGAATGAGACCAGAGTAAGACTTTGAGGGAATGAGACCTGGTCAAAATCAAAACCAAGTCAAAACAAATACTTTGAGGGGCTGAGACCCAGTGACCCAGTAGATCCTAAAACCTTGAGGGTTAAAGACCAACCAAGATGACAGACAAGTCAAAACCAAGGCTTTGAGGGGTTGAGGCCCAGTTGAGACCAATAATTTGAGGGATTAAGATGAAGTCAAGCCTAGAACCAGATAAAGACAAAGCCTGAAGGGTTGCGACTAAATCACAACCACGACTTAGCACCGGTTCACATTGGAGGATAATTAGCCCGATTTCAGTCCCGGACAGATAGACCGTTCCATACCAGAACTGACTACATCTAAGTCAAATCCAGGACTGGAAGGAGCAGATCTTTAATCAAGCCAAGATTTGGAAGGATTACATTTGAGTCAAGAATCAGCAATATGAGACCAAGTATCTCATCCAAACGATTGCTGCTAGCTTGTCGTGATTTTGGCAAATCAACAAATAGAGCTCGGTTCCAAGTTGACGTGATTCTGCAGTGGAGAGAAACATTAAAAAAAAGAAAAACGAAAGCTCATAAAAAGATGAAAAAGTTTATTGCTGGTGTAGCTCATAAAGAAATACACGACACAGACTTTACAAGCCAAACTCGGCAGTGAAGCCCTGCTGATAATTATACCGCACAGGACGCATCATTAAAACAACTCACTGAAAGCCAATAACATTTGTGGCACTCGGCACCATACCTCAATAAAAAGCAGTGGCGGGCTGTGCATTTGGTACGTGGGCCTTCAGTGGGTCTTATTTGATGGGATACGCCACCATCGCATGAACAAAATTAGACAAGCCATCAAAATTAAAAAAGCAACAGAACAGCATGGTACGCAACTCTACCGTGTGCATCATCGAGAGCGGTTCACAATCAATATTTGTCCAATGACATAACAAGAACATATTTAAATTAAAATGAAGTGCGGTGATACATCTGCTTATGAACATCTCTTCATACGAAATTTTCAAGTTATGAAGCCCCTCAACAGGAAAATATTGCCTCTTGTTACGAAATAAATTTCAAGAAATGAAAGGTAAAAATATAGTATGGGTTGCTACTCGCATCTCCGAGTTTCCTAAACGCAACATACTTACAGCTGCTCTGCCATTGGCTATTGCCGAGCATCATCCTGGCATCCCATTGGCTAAGAGGGACTTCTACCTATGTGTTTGTGTGTGTAGATAGATAAATAGATCGATATGTGTCTATGCAGCGTCCTCGTCATTCCCCCCTGCGCCATGAGGCGTTCCGATAGTTTTACATAGATGTGAATCACCCACAAAACGTGTTCACCAGTCAGGCGATCGCTCACTATGCTGATGTTTGCCTTGGACATTTCCAAAGGATTGTTAAAAGCCAACAAAAGCACACGCCCTTTGATCAGCCCTTAACAAAACAGCAAGCAAAAACCACTTCTGAGAGAGAACATGAACTAAAGAGGACAAAAACCGATGAGGACGCAGTTAAATGTTATATGACCATCATTTTTATTCTTTACTCTATTCTTTGTCTTTTACATTATGCACAACTCTCATTTATTTTGCAATAATCTAATTGTAACATGTATTTGCTACATATTTTGATGCAATTTTTTATGCTTTAGGACACTTTTTTTTGGTGGGGGGGGGGGGGGGCTTGGAACGAATTAGGGCATTTACATGGAAAATGCGTGTCTACTGACAAAAATTTCTAGCTAAGAGCTTTCTTCCAGAACCAAATAATTTTGTAAATTGAGGTACCACTGTATGTCATATTACCAATAGATGCTGATTATTAAATGTATTAATGTGTGCAGATTGCTACAGATGAATTTTGCTTGTCCAATTTGGATTTCAACAAGTTTCTGAGCAACCAATCAGATTACGGAAAAATGCTGACGTTTTTGTGGTCAATTTGAAATCCGACTGGTTCAAGAAAGAGAAGAGCTTAAATCAAACAAGTCTCTCATGGGGTATTGACATGGCAACACGTAAGAGGCTGACATCTTATTGGACAAAAAAAAACATTTGCATCCACATACGCATACAGTAAGAAGTGCGGTGAACAGAAACGCTACCATATACCACCAGGGATAAAAATTTCACCAGAGAGACCAGAGTCCCATCCCGCCCCCCCCACCACCCCCAAAAAATGGAGAATGTTGCAGATCCTCCTCTCATTAGGCCAGCCGCCACATTCCTGAGTACGAGACGACTTCGGGGTTGATGAATTAGAGATGACACTGGTGACAGTCGGCCAGGGGTTCCGCTGGTTAATGATGGCGGCGAAACAGGAAAAAGAAAGGGGGCTCACATGCCCAGCTACCAGGCCACAGGAAGTCTTCAGATGGTGAAAACAACAACAACAAACAAACGGCAGCATTATATAATAATGGACAGACCATGACATCATTAGCAGAGCTAGCTTGGACGCTTACTGCTCAGCCGTTTTACATGTGCCTTCACTTCATTATTCAAGTTTCCTGACTGGGGATTATTTGTTGTCGTTTATTTCTAATGTCCAAGGTGCCAGATATTCATTTTTACGAAAATTTGTTATCTCCGTCCGTACTATTTGTTGTCTTCTCAAGACCTCTTTATGCTCTCTGTTCCAAACATTCAAACAGAAATTGAGAGAAGGGCTTTCGGGCACTGTCAGCCTGAAATCTAATTACAGAATGAGCGAAATCTCAAAAATTATCGATGCCCTTAAATGTTGTCAAAAAAATAAAATTAAAAAATGAACAACTTTGAGGTACTTTCTATAGGATGTTTTGAAATTTCTACTCTGATGCTTGAACAATTGATCCATAGCCGAGACTCATAGAGTAAATGTTGTCCTTTGTATATTGTACGCTCTCTTTGTATTTCTGTAACTTGGTGTTTTTGCTATTGCCTGTCTTGGCCAGGTTTCCTTTGAAAAGTCGATTTTTAATTTCAGTGGGACCAACCTGTATAAATAATGGTTAAAAAAATAGCGAGAGAGAGAGAGCGAGAGATGGTAATGGTGAACCAACCAGATATCGTCATCATAGATAAAGGGCAGAGGCAAGCCGCTGTCGTGGATATAGCGATCCCAAGTGATGGAAACATCAGAAAGAAGGAACACGAGAAACTAGAGAAATACCAAGGGCTCAGAGAGGAGCTGGCAAGAGCCTGGAAGGTAAAGGTGACAGTCGTGTCTGTGGTGGCCGGAGCACTCGGGGCAGTGACCCCCAAACTGGATGAATGGCAGCAACAGATCCCGGGAACAACATCGGACATCTCAGTCCAGAAAAGCGCAGTGCTGGGAACAGCAAGGATACTGCGCAGAACCGTCAAGCTTCCTGGCCTCTGGTTAGAGGACCCGAGCTGAATATGGGACGGCACCACCCGAGGAGTGAGACGAGGATTTTTTTTTTAAGTTTAGTAAACTTGTCACACAATTGCCGTAGTCGATTCCAACATCCAGTTGGCCTATGCAATTGTATTTTCTTGAAAAAAAAGAAAAAATTGTATAGGCCAACTGGATGGTGTAATCGACTACGGCAATGGTCTGACAAGTTTACGTACATTTGCCAGACCATGGCCATGTAAAATGAACCGAATGGGAGTATGACTGCATTAGAATCCTCACGCTAACCACTCGAAGAGTCAAGTGTGTTCGATTCTTCTCGTTTCTCAAGCACGGTGAATGGGAAGGTTCTGCGGGGCCAAAAGTGCTTTTCATAAGAATCATGGGGAGAGTCAATGATTTCCTTCATTGACAAAAAGGTGCAGGGCTCTCAATCACTGTCGGCATCCTCAAAGCACCACCGCCGATGACAAATGTAAGTGAAAAGCCTCCTGACACGAGTGTCTGATGGCTTTGCCGCTTTGCCGCCTGTTGGGAATTCATCCCAATCAATCCTGACAAGTTGGTTCCTTCCAAGTTGCCTTGGTTACGCACCTCTGAGCCGGATTTTGTTATGTGATGTTAGCTTGTGGCTCGCGGTGCATTCATGCTAAGCACCTCTGCCTTGCAGTTCGGAAGTTCTGGGTTTGAACTGCACCTGAAAATAGTTTGCATATTCCCAACGCGCTTGCGTAGCTTTTCTGCGGCTTCATCGCATCTCCCCAAATAACGACTCAAAATATTCCATATGTGTGAGTATGAATGGTTATCTACAGTGGTACCTCTACTTACGAACATCTCTTCATACGCAGTTTTCAAGTTACGAAATGTCTCAACAGGAAAATATTGCCTCCTTTTACGAAAGAAATGTCAAGATACGAAAGGTAAAAATACAGTTTGGCCCGCTACTCGCAGGTCCCAGTTTCCTGAACGCAACATACTCATAGCTGCTCAGCCATTGGCTATTATTGAGCGTCATCCTGGCATCCCATTGGCTAAAGGGGGGCTCTACCGGATGTGTCTATCTTTGTAGATAGATAGACATGTGTCTATGCAGCGTCCTCGTCATTCGCCCAGGAGGTATTCCGAGAGTTTTACACAAATGTGAATCATCCAGAAAAACTGTTCTCCAGTCGGGCGATCGCTCACTCTGCTGATGTTTTGGGGGGCTTGGAATGGATTACATGTAAAACGCGTCTCCACTTACAAAGTTTTCTACTTAAGAAATTTCTTCCAATTAATTTCGTAAGGAGAGGCACCACTGCATGTTACTTCTGATTGGCTTAAGACCAGCTCATTGTTTGCCTCCATGTGGCCTGTAATACATGTGATTGACACTTGCCACCTGAAGAGAGACGTGTCATGTCACGCTGTTTTGATTGACATGTAGGAATGAACAAAGACTCTGTCAACCGGCCCCAGTTTGTCTTTTCCTCATCATCAACGGGAACATCAGTAATTTCCATCAGGACGACGCCGCTGTCCCCCGACAGGCTGAGCCGACATCCAACGGGGGAAATGATGGAATTAGGCATGAGGCGCACTCACGGGGTGTCGCTCTGTGATGAGAGCGAGGGGGCGGTAGATGAGGGGGTAGCTAATTAGCCTTTTATTACCGGGGACCCAACTTGCCGTCCGAAAGGGCTTCGTCTGGCTCTTTTCTAGTCGTGAGCGCTCTAATGTGTGCTGGATGGTCTTCCCTCGATGACACCTGTCACATTTACAGCCGCCGACTCTCAGCTGCCATCAGGGAGGCACTCTCCCGCGTTCTACTCTACTCTGCTGTGCTTGGGAGATTGCTCGTACAAAACTACAAAAGTGTTTGAGAGAGCACAGACGCCCCCTGTAAGGTTACATGGGATTTTTTTTTTAACACTGCTCTGCTGTGTTTGACGCTTGGTAAAAGCTGCTCTTAGCTTCTAAAGCTCTTTCTCGACTATCAGGAGCACGTGACGAAGACCAAATTCAAGTAGAGCGGTACCTCTACTTGCGAAATGAATTGGTTCTGGAAGAAATTTCTTAACTAGATAATTTGGTAAGTAGAGGCACATTTTCCATGTAAATGCCCTAATCCGTTCCAAGCCCCATCAAAATTCAGACAATGTTTTCTAAAGCCTAAAAATGCATCAAAATATGTAACAAATACATGTTACAATTAGTCAGTGCACAATAAATCAGAGCTGTGCATAATGTAAAAAAACAAAGAATAGAGTAAAGACTAAAACTGATGGTCATTTAACTTTTAACTGCGTCCTCATCGTTTTTTGCCCTCTTTAGTTCATGTTCTCTCTCAGAAGTGGTTATTGCCTGGCGTTTTGTAAAGAACCGATCCAAGGAGATGTATGTCTGTTTGTGTGTGGGTGTGTATGTGTGCGCTCGTGTGTATGTGTGTGCGCGCGCGTGCGAGCATTTTGAGATGAGACTTTCTCAATCCTGCAGGCCCTGGCGGAGACATTTAACTGCGTCCTCATCGGTTTTTGTCCTCTTTAGTTCATGTTCTCTCTCAGAAGTGGTTTTTGCTTGCTGTTTTGTTAAGGGCTGATCCAAGGACGTTTGCTTTTGTCGGCTTTTAACAATCCTTCGAAAATGTACAAGGCAAACATCAGCATAGTGAGCGATCGCCCGACTGGTGAACACTTTTTCTGGGTGATTCACATTTACGTAAAACTATCGGTACGCCTGATGGCCCGAGGGGCGAATGACGAGGATGCTGCATAGACACATATCTATCCATTTATCTATCCACACACAGACACACGCGATAAAGGTCCCTATTCACCAATGGGATGCCAGGAAGATGCTGGGTAATAGCCAATGGCAGAGCAGCTATAAGTATGTTGCGTTCAGGAAACTCAGAGCTGTGACTACTAGCCCATACTGTAGTTTTACCTTTTAAGTCAAGTCAAGTACAACTTTATTGTCAAATGTGCTGGACAGCACAGATGAAATTTCATCCCTCTCAAGACAACATGCCAACAAGAAGAGCCACTGCGGGTGCCCGCACCGCCATCAAAGGAAAAGTTAACATAGAATGACAAAATAATACAAGACAACACTGTCGTGCAATCTGAGCTACTTTCCTGCATACACTTTGTTGTTTGAAGCAGTTATAGATGAAAGAGGAGCGTATCTTGAAAGTATCTTACGTATGTTGAAATTTCTTTTGTAACAAGAGGCAATATTTTCCTGTTGAGACGTTTCGTAACTTGGAAAATTTCATATGAAGAGATGTTCGTCAGTTGAGGTACCACTATAACAGATTTTACACTAAACGCTACCAAGCTCATAACATGCGATTCGTTCAGCACTGTGCCACTGTCATTTTGGCTCATGTTCAGACATGGTAAAAGTCTTTGTCTTGGCTCACTCTTAACCCCAAAACCCCTCAGTCCTTGTCTTGACTTAATCTCAGCTTCTCAGAGTCTTAGTCCAGACTTGGTTTCAATGTCTTGAAGTCAGTTATTTTTTCCCCCCATTGATTCCTTTGATCTTTATTTTCACTCAAAATTTCTGGACTGATAAAAAAATAAATTGCTGACCATCCTCGACGAGATGTGCACTGCAATGCTTTCAAGTACTTCAGCATAATTTTGAGTTACTTCTGACCCAACACTGACAGAAAGAGTTTCAGCATTTCCGTGAATATTATACTGTCTTTTTATACGGCATGCGAAAATGATGTGTCGGCTTTGTCTGATCACAACTCTCACACCAGCCCGCTGATGTGCTGTTTGCTACCCAACACATGAAATGATTTCATCAAAAGATGCTCCGTCGACGTGTGTAAACGTTGATGTACGTCCAATCTAAAACATTGCAACGCTAGATGAGTTTTTTGGGGGATTTTTTTTTGCAGTTTCAGCCAGCGATGGGCGGCTGATGCAATTTGTTGGGGAAGGCGGAGGTGGTGGGGAGGGTTTGTGGGAGTTGTTATCGGGGGCAAGAGCTGACACGACGCAGGAAAACAAGATGAATAAGAGCAAGCAAAAGGAATTAGCCAGTACGAGAGGCAGACTTTGTATCTGGAGGCAAAGAGAGCGCTCATGTCATGCTACATCTCAGACTCAATCTGCACCCGAAACTCAGCCATTGCGGAGCATATATGGGGGTAATGGGGGGAGGCAGTTGCCCCAGGCTCCAACTTTTGTGAGGAGCAACATTTCAAGAGACACTGAAAAAAAAAAAGAATTGTAGTAGAATAAGAAGCTGTCGTGACTTGGAGGGATGCAAATGGGCTTAATCCTTGAAAATGTCTGCTGAAGACCTAAAAAAATGACTTCCTGTTTGATTTCAGCCATGAGTCCTTGTGCGTCCGAAAGTGACTTGGAATATGTCTGCCTAGATTTGTGTCGATCACTGAAACTAATGCCCTGGGCTTTAACAATTAAGATTATCAATACAGCGAACCCTCGTTTATCACGGCGGTGACGTTCCAAAAAGAACCCGCGATCGGCGAAATCCGTCAAGTACGGTGGAACCTCTTTTCAACATATCCCGTTTATGTTTTCACAATTCAGAGTCCCAAGATGATATCGAAAACACACTTAATTGATAATAGCTATGTCAGTTTGACCCAAGGGGGAGAATCATAATCCGAACGTGTCAGCAACATTGTTTTTATTCGATTATGACTCTATTCATAATTGGTGCTCTAATTATACTATTAAAATCGCCCACTTGGCCATACAGCAACAGGAGGGCTCAAATAAGTTAGAGGTTGTTTCAGTCTAAAACATTAACATCAACGCTGACACTGAGATATGGATGTTAAACATTTACCGAGTTAAAGTGTAAAACAAGCCGGCCGGCCGGCTTTGACAGTGAATCAGCACCCAAGTGGACCCTCATGCATAAATGCATAAATGCATGCAGACGGAGGTAATTCGCCACAACACTGGCTATTGAGTACATACAAACACGCGCGGTGATGCTACATTAGCATGCAGCCGGCCCTCGGAGCCACTCAGTCGAGGCAAGCCCCCACTACTCCACAACCCCCGCCACCCCATCCCACCCCTCCCCACCCCCACCCCTCTAGCCTTTCAAGCTGCTTCAATTTCATCTGATCTCAAAGATTTATGAATTTGGAATTGAGCAGATAAGGCGTCCGCTCATATCGCCGCTCAGCCTGTCACGCCGCAGCGTTTAGCGGGTGGGGGTGCGCCGAGCGTGCCGTGAGCTAAGGACAGGGGCCAATCAGGAGTTAGCGTTGTCGCCAACCTTTTTTCCACCTGATGCTTCAAAAACAAGTGTGTCAGCCGGAATGTCATCAATGGTGAAAAAAGACATTGCATTTCTGGTACGCATTAAATAAATGTATGGCTGTATGAATGTACTTCATGTGATATTTAATGTGTCCTCCTTGTGGCTCTACTGTAGCATTTTACTCACTCAGTTTGCCTCTAATGTGCACTATTTACATTCTATTTAATTGCTGGACTGGTTCGAATTCAAAGCAAGAGCTCCATTGCATCTTCGCTAATGCGACATTATTGGTACTTCTCCACCCATTTTTATTTATTTATTTTTTTGGATTTAGATTTGGTTTTAATCAATTCTAAATCCATCCATCCATTTTCTGATCCGCTTATCCTCTCAAGGGTAGCGGGCATGCTGCAGGCTATCCCAGCTGTCTTTGGGCAGCAGGCAGGGTTCACCCTGAATTGTTTGGCAGCCAATCGCATGGCACAAGTAGACAAACAGCCGTACGTGCTCACACTCACACCTAGGGACAATGTAGAGTGTTCAATCGGCCTGCCATGCATGTTTTTGGAGTGTTGGAGGAAACCGGAGTACCCGGAGAAAACCCACGGTGGCACGTGGAGAACATGCAAACTCCACACAGGAAGACCGGAGCCGGAATTGAATCCTGTGCCTCTGCACTGTGAGGCCAATGTGCTAACCAGTTGATCGCCGTGCCGCCCCCAATTCTAAATCGCTTCCCATAATTTTGATTATTTCCGTTGTGCCATTTTTTATTATATATACAGTATATATATTCTTTTTTTGGGGGGGGGGGGTGGAGAATATCAGTGGTTGTTTTGTGTTAGAATATCGGCATTTGCTGTGATTGGATGGCAACCAGTTCAGGGTGTACCCCCGCCTACTGCCCGATGACAACTGCGACAGGCTCCAGCACGCCCGCAACCCTTGTGTTTTTGTGTTGTACTAAACCATTTGCACATTTCCAGGTTTACACACAATTTTATCCATAATATTCTTTTTTATTAGTTGAGAATATCCACCGTACATGACCTCTGGAGAGAGACGAGAGCCGGCGTCAAATCAGTGAAGTGTGAGACAGGACTAAATGGCACAAAAGATTCAGAAAAGGTGTGTTAACTAATTAACTAGTGTTAACTAGAGTGAATCGAGTTCACTGCCAGCATGCAGCACTCACATCTCAGGTCTGCGCTCGCGTGTCAACGCCAAAAATCAGCCGAATGACGACTTGTATCTCAAAAAGCTCGCAAGCCAGGTCACTCGTATCACACTTCACTGTACCTCTAACGTGACTTGTTTGCCATTTTGCCGGCACACACTCAGTCTGCCAGTACACCAGAACTTTGCCGCCCACCCAACTGCACAACTTTTCCCGCGAGCTCCCGAGTGAAATCACAACGGCGCCTGGTTCCTGCAGACCCGCCTCAAGGTTTGCTGCCACTTTGATGGCAGTCTGACGCCTCCGTTGCAACCGCTGTCAAAGCGGCAAAAGGCTCTGCTCCAGAAAGCTGTCAGCGCCGCCCCAGCTCGACTGTGGCCGCTGTCGTTTTGACCTGCCAATGTTTTGACACTTCAAAAGCATCCCGGCCGCTTGTTCTGAGCTCCACGGGCCTCCTCACCTTGTCTCTTCACCTGCGTTCGCCTTTGATTCCTGCTCAGTCTTACAGCAACTCGGCGCCCCGAGACGTGATTCGCACTTTGTCTGCACGTCGTGCCATCAAATATGAATGTAGACCATACAATGAGGCGGTTTGACGGTCTGTAGGAGCCACCTTTGGACCGTTTCTACTTTATTTTATTTTTTAACCTGAAAAGCATTTTATTGAGTTAGCTTTTTTTTTTTTACTATGCTAGACTAATTCCGGACTGATGTGTTTCAGGTCAGGATGGTATTGGGTTTTGTAAGTCATGTGGTTCAGGAGTGAGACAATTTCATCTGTTTTGTGACCGATGTGGTTTGTGTCTGATCTGATACAGGATTGATTTCATCCAGGACATACGTTGTTCAGGACTGATACGGTTTGAAGAGAGGTTGTGGTTACTGTGTTTCAGTGGTGATATGGTGTACATTGTTGTGATTCAGGACTACCTGGCTCAGAACTGATGTGGTCATGCACATATGTGATTCATGGGTGATGTGGTTTGGTTATGAATTCAAGTCAGACGGATCCTGCAAAGGACTGACGTATTTCAGGACTGAAGTGCTTTATCTTAGTCTCTAAAATGATTAATCGATTCTCAAAACCAAGCATCATTTAATGTGATGTTCGATTAATCGTTGCACTTCTAATCACTATAGTATAGAGGTATGCACAGTTTTACTTACTTAAGACTTTGCAGTTTTTTTTAAGGACCGTATTTTCCGCACAATAAGACACACCTAAAAGCATTCAATTTTCTCAAAAGCGGACAGTGCACTTTATAATCCGATGCACCGTATATATGGATCAATATTCAGATTTCTTGGACGTAGTATTTTAAATGTTCTGTCAAGCGCTTTGTTCCCGCTGTAGTGGTTGTGAAAGCTCGATATAAATAAAGATGTATTGTATTGTATTGTATTGTATTGTATTCCCTTTAGCAGAGCTCCATCTCGTGGATGCATAGCGCAACAGCAGCCACTATTGTAGCTTCTATTCGATGCGCCTTATAATGTCAAAATATCAAAATACTTTTAAAATAGGTCATTCATTGAAGGTGCGCTTTATACTCCAAAGCACCTTGTGGAACAGAAAATACGGTCATCTTTCTTATTAATAATAATTGTAATATTATTAACAATAACATTATATTTTTAAATGTTAGTTGCCATTAAATCCATTCCCGTTCCAAGATCAACACTTGGATTCTGTTCTGTTACTGTGAAGGTACATACTGAACATTGAATTTTAGCATTCGCACTTATAATTCAGGCGGGCCTGTTTGTGAAGACTAACTAATGCATTTATAATGAGGTCAAAGTGCACTTCATCATTTATTTAATGACGTTGATGACGCTCTGCCAAGTAAATAATAATTATGGGACTGTCACATGACACCTTGGCAAAACTGAGCTCATCTGCCCAGGTTGGTCCAGCCATCGAAGCAGCTTAGGTACAATCAGCGTGGACGCTTCTTTGTCTTTATGTGATTGACTGGCCCTCCGTTCAGGGTGCGCCCTCCGCTCTCCTCAGCCAAAAATAACAAGAAATGGATGGAAGGAGTAATTTTTATGTCTTTGTTTTTTAAATCGACCATCTTTAGTCTTTGTTTCGTCATCAAAATAGACGCAGTAGTACATTTGTCTGTCTTTTGACTCATAGAGGTGTTTGATCGTGAAAATGAGAATTCAAATTTTCTTTATGAACCAGTTGTTGTCATTTTTGACTGCTCTTGATGGCATTGCTGGTTTAAGTAAAGGTTTTTAAGAAAACAGCAAGTCAACGTGCTTTTTGCCCAATCTTGATGACAGAGTGCCATCTAGAAGAGTACAAAAATACAACTGTTTCATGAAGCAAATTTGAAGCTTCATTTTTCCGATCGCTAGCATTTGCTGAACTGCATGACGGCAGACATGCAGATTTAAGTTGTCCTGATCCGATCATTGGATTGGAAAACGGTGCAGACAATGTGATTTTCAGCTGATTGGTATCGCCTGAAAAAAGGTTGGATTGTTTGATTTTACTAAATTATAAATTCAAGAATAAGATGTTATTTATTTACTTGATTTTAAATACTTCTATCTTACAGCTACATAAAAAAGTTATATTATAATACCTATTTTTCAAAAATAAAAAAAGAACAACAACAAAAAAAGTTCAATACATTGCCGAGGTAACGGATTGAGAATCCTTAAAAACAAATTCGGACTCGGACTTCGGTGCAAAAAAATGCATTCCGGACATCTCAAATATAAAGCTGCTTGTCAGCTAGTGTTAGCGGGTGCATAGCACTCGTGCTTTTGTGAAAAATAAAGATAGACTTGCATATTTTGCAAGTGGCCGTTTTTCCAGACTTATTTTAGTGACATTTTGCCACACGCCATAGGCAATATTTTGTTGCATGAACCCACAAACTATTCACTTCATCAAGACATCTGTGCTGATTGTTCATTCTGGAGTGGTCAAGCCATCGTCTCGACTTGATGATCAGACGGTTCAACCACTACTATGGTTCATTGATATTCAGCGTCTCCAAATGTTGTGGAATTCAACCCAAGTTCACTCTTTTGAATTTTGAATTTCTTACACTCATTTTATTCCTTCAAGGGGAAATTTGAAAAATAACTGCTCAATAATTTGTATCCAGCTTCGATTCAGAGTACAGCGAAGGAAGGGAACAATGGCAAGCAGGAAGTGCAACAGCGAGGACATTCTGTCCAACGCCACTGCCGCTAATGGGTTTACCGCCGCTGAATAATTACAGTCCCACCTTACTAATGGACAAACCAAAACACACAGTTAAAGACAGAGCGTCACAGTAAATTAAATGTCAGACAAAGACATAAGCAAACGCGCAATCATTGCAGTGCATAACACATGTTTTAGCCAGCACCCAGCGTAAGGTGACAGCATCGCTAATGACTCAAATATCCACATTAAAGCACTTCACAACACTGAATGCTCCTGTCTCGCTTTTAATGACAGGTGGTCTCATAAATGTGCTAGTACACACACACACACACACACACACAAACACATTTAAATGGACTAAACCAGAGCACAGTGAAGGTTAAAACGTTGGCCATTACCCAAATCATCTGGATTAAAGCAATTCATGATGCTTCTTTGTTTTTGAAAACAGGTGGTCTAATAAATAGTTAAGCGCTGCATATGGTTTCTTGCGTACACACACGCACGCACACACACACACACACGCACACACACACACACACACACACACACACACACACACACACACACAGGCATGTACATTGCTTAACCGACTAGTATAATTAACAAAATCATCCGCATTAAATCCCTTCATGATGGTTCTGTTTTTTAATGACAGGTGTTCTAATAAATGTGTGAAACTCTATACACAGTACGGAAGCACATACACCCACACACACACACACAATAAGATCTACAGTGCTTAACAAATGTATTAGTAGATCAGCACCCAGTGTAATTGCCAAAATCATCCGCATTAGAGCACATCATGATCCTTCTCATTTCTTTAATGACAGGTGGTCTCAGAAATGTATGAAACCCACACGCACGCACACACACATACACACACACACACACATGTAGTGCTTAACAAAAGTATTAGACCACCACCCTGTGTAATTACCAAAATCATCCGCATTAGAGCTTGCCATGATGCTTCTCATTTTTTTTTTTAATGACAGGTGGTCTAATAAATTTGTTAAACACTGAATAAGGAGTCAAACACACACGCATAAGCATGCACATACATGGTGCTTAACAAATGTGTATTAGACCAGCATCCTGTGTAATTACCAAAATTGTTCGCATTAAAGTACTTCACTTCACAATGCTTTTCACTCTTGTTCTCATTTTTAATGACAGGAGGTCTACTAAATGTGTTAGGCGCCAGCTATGAAGTCAAACACACACCATCCAGTGTAAGGTTACTTCATGGATAATTGCTAAAGTCATCCGCATTAAAGCAATTGGAAATGCCAAATGCACTTTTCTCAGTTTTAATAACAAGTGGTCTTGTAAATGTGTCAAAGCACCGAATATGGAGTCCCACATACACATTCCATATCTGTAAAATTGAGGCTTAAATGAGATTTTTTTTTTACTCTCTCACTCTCACACACACACACTCTCACACACACACACACACACACACACGCGCGCACACACACTTCCTGTCGGCGAGTGAAGTGTCAGGTTAAACAGAATGAATGGACTGGCTGTGAAAACACAAATTGCAGAGTAAACAGATTACAGTGAAAACAGACTCCTCCGCCTCCCTAAAACCTGAGCACCTCGCCATCATTCACCCCCCTCTCCCGCATCCCACCCCTCCCTCATATCTACCACACACACACACACACTCACATCACCCCCTCCTAACACCCTGCCAACCCCAAACTCCCCCATCTCCATCTCACTCTTCCTACCCTCGTTATCTCCCCCCGGAAGCCACGGCAGCGTTTATGAAGTGCAGCGTTTCAGAGCGCGGACGCATCCATCATGCGTAATGACCAAATATACACACGACCACACATACACACACACACACACACACGCACACGCACAAAACGTTTGTATACACACACATAATCATACATACAGTATGTTTTATGAACTTTGCTTTACGTTTTACATCGAATACAAGGACATTTTATTCTCACCATGAATCAAGCCATTGGACTGGATTATGTACACAAGACTTTTGACTTTGATGAGCAGGCAGCTTTGTTTATAAAGCACATCATTTCATAATTTGTCCACAAAGCAGCTCAATGTGCTTCACACAGGCAAGATCTACAAGCATTTAAAAAAACACAACAGTTCATTACATTCTGAAGCAAAGAAGAGAAAACAAAAGTAGCATACACAATTACTAAAAGGAAATGCATTGACAGCATTTAAAAGTAAAGACGTGAGTCGTTTTCTAAAATAACTAAAAGAAAAAAAAAATGATTTAAAATGTTTAGTGGACCTGAATCAAAGCAATGCAAATAATATTTTAAAGCATTTACACGCAGAGCTAACTTCACTTCTGTTTGCATCTTATTCCATTTGCGTGCAACATAACAGCTAAATGCAGCTTCACAATGTTTACTTTGAATTCTGGGCTCCACTAATTGACCCAAGTCTATAGATTTCAGACCCTTCTAGATTTATTTTCAATCTGCATTTCTTTAATGTATTCAGGACCAAGGACTGACCCTTGAGGGACCCCACACGTAATGCCCATTGAATCAGATTCAAAAATGTTCCAATGGTCACACAATAAAAAAACGAAAATCATTCTTGTTTTTGTAGTTTTATACAATACAATACAATACAATACATGCTGATTTATAGAGCGCTTTCACAACAGCGGTAGCTGTAACAAAGCGCTTAACAAAACAGTTCACATCAAGTTAAAATGTAAACACAACACATAACATAAAACACGGACAGTCGTGCGGTCCTAACCACTTTTCCGTCACGCGCTTTGTTGTTTGAAGCAGTTTGAGATGAAAGAGGAGAGAATCAAAGTGTCCTTTAACCAGTGGATCGGAGACATGACATGCTCAAAATGCGGACACGTCGGCTACAAGCTCAGTTTCAAAGTCAACGAGAAGCTGTCAAGTCCATTGACGAAAAAAGAGATACAATACAATACAATACAATACACGCTGATTTATAAAGCGCTTTCACAACAGCGGCAGCTGTAACAAAGCGCTTAACAAAACAGTTAACATAAAGTAAAATAAATAAACACAACACATAACATAAAACACGGACAGTCGTGCAGTCCTAACCACTTTTCCGTCCCATACTTTGTTGTTTGAAGCAGTTTGAGATGAAAGAGGAGAGAATCAAAGTGTCCTTTAACCAGTGGATCAGAGACGTCATGCTCAAAATGTGCACACGTCGGCTACAAGCTAAGTTTCATTGGTTCACTTCTCCTGTCTCATGGAAATCCATTTCAATTCCAAGCGGTGACTTTCGGTTCTAAATACGCATCGGCGCTATAGTTTAAGGTGATGTTATTTCAGCCTGATTTGGTTCGGGACTGGTGTGGTTCAGGGTTGATATGAACCAGGACTAATTTGGATCAAGACTGACCTTGTGACTCAGGACTGATGTGATGTAGGTGACATTAGAACACAAATGAGTATTTCCTGTAAATTAACACTGATAAAATAGTCTATGTCTTTTCACACCACTCTCCTGACTAGACCGGCCTGTGACTCCTGGTGCTAGGAGTCCACAATGCAATGTAATAGAGCATCCACACGGAGCAAAGAATCTGCGTCACATCCAGGACAACAGGTGTATTGAAACAAAAGAATCGCTTTAGACACAATAACACAATGCTAACCACAGCTGCCAAGCATTTATGCTAATGCGCATTCAGAAGAAGAATGGCGGATTAGTGCGCGCTAGCGTGTTAGCTGGACGACGTCCATATCCGTCCGGCTTTTGGCGGGAGGGGCGGGGACGTGGGGGTCACGATGTACTGGGATTTATGTAACATGCTAATTAGCGACAATCGTGTTCTTGAATTGAAACAATAGTTTTACTTTTCTGAAGGTTAATTTTCAGTTTTTAATTGTGCTCATAGTTTTCGAGGTAAAAGTTTGTTTTAGTTTTTCTTTTGGTTTTTTTGCAAGCACATCACTGCACACACCACTCCAAGTGGTCTAGTGAAAGTGATGAATTTGGACACTTACTAAGTGCTCTGATTGTTCATTTGGCAATGCCATGACTTGGTTGGCTTTCTGCATTTTTTTTGGGGGCGGGGGTATCAGATGGAAATTTCATCCAACACATTTCAAATTTTGCACTTGTTTTTTGGGATGATTAGTTTGAAGACTAGACTAACGACTATTGTTTTCCACTTTGATTTGAAACTCTCAAAACAGTTTCAGGACTGGCGTGCTTCAGGACAGATGGGGTCCGTAACTGATGCAATTGAAAACAGTTGAGGACTAATGTGGTTTGATTCCAGGCTGATATCATTCAGGACTCACACAGTCCAGATCTGAGATAGACTGATGTGATCCAGCACTGGCATAGTTCAGGACTGATGTGGTTGAAAATGATTGAGGATGATGTGGTTAAAAGCTGATGTTACTCCATACTGATGTGTTTAAGATCAGTGTGGTTGATGTGGACCGATATATATTTATTTTATTTTACTGTAACTTTGTTTGACCAGGTAGGTCCCTTGACAACCATTTCCCATTTACAATGACAACCTGGTCAAGAGGCATCTGGTTCAGGACATTTGAAGACTGATGTGACTTGCAACTGACGTGACCTGGGACTGATGTCAGGGCTGATATAATTCAGGCTTGATGGGATTTGAGTCTAATGTGGTGAAGAATGATTGACGACTGATGTGGTGCGCAACGGATATGACTCCAGAGATTTATGTGTTTCAAGACTGATTCTGGGGAGATGTACTTCCAGGCTGATGTGACTCGGGGCTGACAAATATGTTCAAAGTCTCATGTGATTTAGCACAGTTGAGTGCTGCTGAGGCTTGAAACTGATGTCGTTCTGGACTTAAGTGTTTTAAGACTGACAAATGTAGTTCAGGACTGAGGCCCTCCAAAGAATTTAGGGCCTTGTTCACATTTCAAATCGAAACAACATCCTAAACAAACAAATGATGAGATCATGGTCAGCGTCTGGATGGCGCCATTACGCAACCTTTTATGAGGTGGTTGTTTCCTGCTCATATTCCCGGCGATGCGGACAGATTGTCACTCTGCCGCTCCCTAGCTATCCTCTCGCTCTTTGTTCAACAAGGCACAAACGCAATTACAAAGTGCTACATGCTGACACTTTATTAGCATCATCGCCACTAGAGAGGCGGCAAAGGCAAGCGCGCATGTGCTTCCTTGTTTGAAGTGTCGAGGATGAAAGATTGTCCTTTTCCGAGCCGGCGTGGCAGGTCATCACTTACACTTCACATATTATGCGTCGGGTTTGAGGGGTAAACAAGCTAAATGCCGCAGGTCAGAGTCTAATGGCATCATATTTCAGCGCGTCGCATCTGCGCCTGTGATCTCTTCATTAAGGCGGCGGTTGATGAATGCAAGAAGTAGGACGATGCGTCTTAATCACGCCACTGCCGCCTCGCAGGAGAAGAAGAGGAAGAAGTAGGTGCACTCAGTCAGTCACTTCTCAGGCGCCTTCATCCAGCGTGTAATGAGATCTGACGCAACGCTACGCACGAGGACAAGTGATTAGCTTAGCGACCACCTCTTCCTTCATTTCGACCACGACAGCATCCTCCTAAAGTCAAAGGACCATGCCTAAAGCGGTTACTATGACAACAGTGGTTGAACAGCCACATTATGATAAATACTGAATGACTAAATAGCTTTCAAGCGAACTAATTGACTGACTGACTGAATTAGCTTGCTTACAAACAACATAACTAACTGACTGACTTACTCAATAACACACGTACAAAGTCACTAAGTTTATGGCTTACCAACTAATTGATCCACTGACTGATTGACTGAGTAGCCTTCTATTGATCTGATTTATTGATTCACAAACCAGTGAACGAACTGACAAAGTGAATTACAAAGTTACTGGCTTATTGGCTAACTAACTGACTGACTAACTGCCTGGATAGCTTACTAACTGACCGACCACTTGACTGACTAAATGACTCACTAGCTGGCTGCTCCACTCACTAAATAATGTTACAACCTGATAAACTGATTGACTGACTGAATCCTTCACTAACAAATTAACTGACTGATTAGCAAACTAGCCAGATGATTGACGGACTGTGTGACTGCCTAACTGACTTGATGGCTTACTATTTAAGTGGCCAACCGCCTCACACATCGAATAGTTCACCGACTGACTGACTGACTAGCTCAACGACAATTTGTCTTTTTGAATAACAAAATTGCTAGATAGTTAGCTAACTAACTAAACTAAATCACTCACTAAGTAGCTAAATGGATACCTAACTAACTGACTGGGAAAAAAACCTAGAAAAAAACAGCCGAGCCATGACAGAATGATGAATGGAGCACTGTCGGAATTGTTGCATCTCCAGCAAAGCATCCTGGGAGAATCCACGTTTACCTCCTAGCCGGCGGACAGCTTGCTTGGGAGACTTTAACGTCACGCTGCCAGAACCGGAATCAGAACCACAGGAACAAATACGCACCATAAATCAGGCATCTGGTATGCCCGGGGCGGCCCATGACTTTACAGCCACTCTAGGGGGTCCCAGGGGGTCTGGGGGGCGGGGGGGGGGGGCGGAGGGGAGTGATTGTTACAGTACGTTGTGGGCTGGGCCAGTCATTAAAATGGACCACATGCCATTAGAGTGGACACACTGGTCCATAATGTTGTATCATATCCTTCCAGATATTCATTATTCATCCACCCTCATGCGGTACAACTGTGTACATCAGGGGTGCACTACACACCGCAGGATGCTGATGGCTAAGTGTGTGTCTGTATGTGTGTGTGTGTCTAGTATAGTCACACATTCAAAAAATGTGAATAAGTTAACTCAGAAAAATGAAAACACTAGCCAAGCACTCCATTTATGAGGAGATCCCGATGGACACGGTCCAGGTCTGCTTCACATCTTTGCTGGAAGGACAAAGATGAATAATCACCATTCCAGCTCAGTCAAGAGATCCCACTTCTGATGCCAGGTTTGTTGAGGCAATTCCTGTTAGGAGATCCCAAGGTAGATGGTTGTGGATCCGGAGAGACTAGCCTCAGTGTCTTTGCTGGAATACTAAAGATTAAGGGCAGTCTCAATTCAGTCTTAGTCAAGAACTTCTCATTTCTCAATCGTGTACTATGAGCTTCTGATTATTGTTCCGCATTGGAGGCAAAAATCCTGTTCATATTCCACAAAATGTGAACCAGTGTGCTTTAAAAAGCTAAAGTCAAAATCCACAAGGCAGTAGGATGTTTCGCACCACAATCTTTATCCTGTGTAACGGCTTGGTGTCTATTGTTCATTATTCTCCTGAACATTTCTTCAGGTAGCTGGTGTTAAAATTCTCAGGACTTTCCTGTTACAAATGTATCCTATCTTGTGATCTGTCTAGTTATATTCAGATATTGATGTTATTTTTATTTATTTGTTCATTTATTTATTTTGGTGAAGTGATTGTCAGCCAGTCGGACAAATTTTAACGTTGACCAAGCTATATTCAACCTACATCTCCTTGGTGGAGCGAATCAGCGAAAAATAATGTGGTTGATTGTCAGTGGGGGGTTTGTCCCGCCGGTCCTGCTTTAATCCTCCTGGGAAGAGAAAACGGAATATGCTGGATCAAACAGCCCCCTCCACCCCTGTCGGACATCCACATCAAGGACACAGTGTGTTTCGGGGGGAAACTCAGGTAACCTGAGTGGCCACTTTCCCTCTACCGGACCCCCCCCCCCCCCCACCTTGTCCCGCACTAAACGACCGCAGTGTAATTAGGCCAGACCGCACAAAGGAGGGGGCGACTCATTAGGAGACCACCGATTAGATAAGGAAGGTTTAGGGTCTCCCCCGTCTCGCCATCCACCTGCTCGACTCTCATGTTACCTGACAGGTATGAAGTTCAGGGAACCTCCCACGGGATCCCCTTATGGGGCGGACTGATGATAAGCTTCCAAACTCTCAACTTTTTGGACTTTTCCTATTGATTTGTGAAAAAAAAAGGAGGATCTGGAATGTTTCAGGTGCCTCGGGGCGACATGGTTCTTGTGAGATTCTCTTAATTTGTCATGACAGATCTTGTGTAAAAGTCGAGGGGTGTTGTACTATTTTTGAACACTAGTGTGAAAAATTCATTGGAATTTTGGAACAGTTCACAAACAGTTTGGGTCTCATTTTTTTGTTTTCTATCTGGATCGAATACCTCAAAGTATTTTCAATGTCATAGCCAGAATACTACAAGATTTTTGTATTTCATCTATCAATCAAACTTTATTTATATAGCCCTTTTCATACAGAAAAATGCAACTCAAAGTGCTGAGCAATTAAAACTTTAAAATTAAAACATAAAAAGAGCACCTCCATTTACAGATATATATCCCCACGTGCATGCCTGTGCTCTCTCTCTCTCTCACACACACACACACACACACACAATAATACACAACATGCACACACACCCTGATGACCCTGATATTAAAAAAATTTAAAAAAAATACATAGCAAGGCACAGAGAAACCATATGAGGATAAAAAGCACCCAAGGGGAGCTAATCCACGCTGAGTGGCAGACGCCACTGCTCCCAGTGTGGAGGCCCACACAAGAGGAAACACTGGCGCTTAAAAATAAAACCTCAACTGTATTTATAGAGCACTTTAAAACAACCACCGCTGTATACAAAGTGCTGTACATGGAGGAGATATATATATATATATATATATATATATATAGCGGCGGCCCGGTAGTCCAGTGGTTAGCACGTTGGCTTCACAGTGCAGAGGTACCGGGTTCGATTCCAGCTCCGGCCTCCCTGTGTGGAGTTTGCATGTTCTCCCCGGGCCTGCGTGGGTTTTCTCCGGGTGCTCCGGTTTCCTCCCACATTCCAAAAACATGCATAGCAGGTTGATTGGACGCTCTAAATTGTCCCTAGGTGTGAGTGTGGGCTTGGATGGTTGTTCGTCTCTGTGTGCCCTGCGATTGGCTGGCAACTGATTCAGGGTGTCCCCCGCCTACTGCCCGAAGACGGCTGGGATAGGCTCCAGCACCCCCCGCGACCCTGGTGAGGATCAAGCGGTTCGGAAAATGGATGGATGGATATATATATATATATACACACACACACACACACACACACACACATGGCCGGAACTTCCCATTTCATAATTTGATCATTTTAATATATTTTGAAAAATCAATACTATTGGTCATTTCTCACGTGTACGTGTTATTTTTTTGGTCATTTTTTTGACCTATCATTGACCAAGCTCAAGTGTTGACAATGGCTGTGATGATGCAATGTTCACGGTTGAACAAAAACATCCCGTTTTGGGGGGGGTTCTTGAAATAACAACAATAAAACAATAAACAATGAAACAATACATTAATAACAAAGAGAGTAGAAAGCACAAAAACAGTAACACTAAAATTCACGTCTGAGTCATGCTTGAGTCATAAGCCAAAGAATACAAATGAGTTTTGAGACGAGTTTTAAACATCGGCAGCGTGGGGGCTTGCCAAATGTTCAGTGGAAGGTCATTCCAGACTCTGGAATCCAGAGAGAGGGTCCAGCAACGGAGTTCTTGGTACCTCTAATAATGTGTGGTCCCCACACCCGACGCACTGGGCAGGTGTGTCGGGATGGAGGAGCTCAGAGAGGTAAGTTGGAGCGAGGCCATTTAAAGATTTGAAAAGAAATAGTAAGATCTTAAAAAGAACTGTAAAATGTATGGGAAGCCAGTGAAGGGATGCCACAGTCGGAGTTATGTGCTCCCTCTTACGAGTACCAGTCAAGAGGCAAGCAGTAGTATTCTGGACCAACTGGAGACGCTTAATGGAGGATTGGCTGACTCAATAGTAAATGGAAAGGCTTGAAGTGAAAGAAGTCAAACAAGTACGTAAATAAGCCAAGTTAAAAAGATGTACCTTAAGCCTCTAAAAGGCAGGTTCTTGGATTTAACTGGGAGAAAACTCGATCAAGTATCCTTGCATCAGCCAAGCTAAACTTTCCAGTCTTTCCTCCGGTAGCAAAATAAACCTGGACAGTCAGGTTTATTGAAACTTAGAATGTGATGAGCTAAAAGACAGGATCTTTTGTCCTTCATTTCTGAAGTGGTCTGCGAAGAACTCACAGGGGGCTGTGGTGTCTTTGGGGTACGTTTTAGTATGAGAGCTGGGGTGGAGAAAAGAAGTCTGGGGTTGTTTTTTATGAACTGTGATGCGATTCAAAAAATAGATGCTTTTGGTGACCGCGGCTGTCGTGGAATTTGTCTCAAGGTGGTTCAGGGAACTCGGGATCAAAATCCATTTGATAAATCTCGTTCCTTTGTCAGAGCAAGAACACTATGGATTTTCTATTTTTAATAAATTATGCTTCAGATATCTGATATATTCAACCTGCCAAGAATTTTTGTTCCACGCTGGAGCCACAACCTAACTGACAATGTAGCGTTCATGTCTATGTCTTTCTGTGACTCTTCCAGTCTTTCGGTATCTCTGTTGCAACCTGCTGATGACACTCTGTGACATTCTAAGCTTAGTGGCCCCTTCCTCCTGTTTGAAGCATCACAATGGCAAGATACTGTTGATCCATGGTTCGGTGTCATCTTGGTCTCATGATGTCAAAATGTGAACAGTGATGAGAACGACTGTTGAAACGCTTGCTCCAATTGAACCAGGACATGTCTTGGTTGATTCAAAGATCAGACACCTGTTGTGAATTTTTGGCCGTTCAGTAAGCTCTTTGTTAGAGAACACCAGCTTGTGTGAAAAGTACTGAAACATTTAACACTTGTACACACATGCACACACACACACACACACAGCCTTCAATCGCTGACCGGCATATTGTCCATCTTGACCTCCTCTTGATTCTCTCCTTCCTTCCGTCAGACCTTTTTTTTTTTCTTGGTTAAATTGGATTTTCATTTGTGACGGCGCAAAAGCAGCCTCTGCGATCTCGCCGCCTTCTCCCCGCATCAATTTTCTTTGGCCATCTTCTTCTCCTGCTTTTTGCTCCCTGGTGAAATATGCCCTCTGCCTGGGCTCTTGGACAGCAGATCTATTTTCTTCTTGATGGATCTTGAGGAGGAGAAAGAAAAAGAAGTGGAAAAAAAAAGAATCATCCGTCCATCCATCTGGGCGCCTTTGCTGCCGGCGTGAGAAGTTGAGAAGATGGAGATCAGGCAGAGCATGTTCCTTGCAGGTTGTTCTGACCTAATACAAACACGCGCACACACACACACACACTACACAAAAAACATTTTTTTCCTCATACTACTGAACATTGTGCTATTTAAATGGATCTGTTCAATTAGCTGCACGGTGGGCGAGTGGCAGGGAAATATGCCTCGCAGTCAAGATTCAAATGGGTTACCTATCAATACAGGGGTGTAAACAAAAACGTATAAGATGTGTGAGTTGTACGATACCATCGTCCCACTCCAATCGCCGCTTAGCATTGATCGCGCTATAAGACGATGGCAATAAAGCTGGCTCTTCAAGTGAAGCGTAATTAGCTTGCCTCCCTCCGACTAATGAAGTGGACGCTGCCTGTTATAGGAACGGACGTCAGGTGATCAATAACACCCCAGAAAAGCTCATCCTTCAGCGAGCCCAACACGCCGATTCCTGAAATTTCGGCTTGGAGTCATAAATGCTCGACACAAATGCATCCACTGTAGTGACTGATGTGGCTCTCGTGAATTGCAATTATGGTAAGAAAAAAAGTAGCGGACTTTGAATAGCTGTCCATTGTGGTGGCTGATGTGCAACTTTGATAACAAGACTGGTGCGCATTGAAAGGAGCGTTTGAATAATTCTCCACTGTCGTCACTGATGACCAGCTTGGACAAAGCACGGTCCGACATTAAGCCTTTTTTTTACGTAGTGGCCAGCGTTAATGTCTAAACTTCTAAAAGAATCAACTTTTGAGTAATAGCCTACTGTAGTCACTGATCTACAATTTTATGATCAAGACTCAAGCCAATAGAAGAAAATAGCTTAAGGAATAGCTGTCCACTGAAGTGAGGAACGTGCAATTTCATCTTAAAACTGAAGAGGAACACATTTTGATGTCCTCTGTAGTGACTGACTTCAACATCGATACTTGATTTGCCATTGAGAGCACAAAGGAAACAGCTTTTGACTTGGTGTCCACTGGGGTTACTAATACTCAATTTTCAACATCAGGATTAATTTAATTTCATATCGACTCTTATGAATATAGAAAGAAAAAGCTTTTGTATTCTTGTTCACTGTAGTGACTGATGCATGGCTAATGTCCTGGTATACATCTATTGCCTGTCAGCACTTGAAAACTTTCCATTGATGTTCTAAGTTTGTTATTTCCGAAAGAAATCCCGCTGGTGTGGTTTGTGAGCTATGATATTTGAAATATTTCTTTATTTAACTGGCTTCGGCCATTAAAGCCTGAAGTATAACCGCTGCGTTCTGCCGCCACGTGCAAAACTGCCGAGAAAAACGAATCAGGGTTTTTTTTTCCCTTCTTCTTTCTCCGCAGCCTCTCTTGTCCAAATCAAGTCTGCCGGCCTTCGATAAGGACGCTGCCCTATTCCTCTTATCAGACAGGAATTCAACAGTGTGATCCCAACGCTGGCTTTTTGATCAGGTTTCGTTCCCGCCAAACATATTTGCTAAGGCTAATTAGCATGCTACACTCTTGTAGAACCTGACACGCCTCCTTCCACATGAGACTGAGCTTCATTCGATTGCCCCCCCCCCCCGAAACTGCATACCCCACAATGTATCTTCATCTTTAATATCCTCATGCTTGTCCAAATCAAATTATGATCAAGGGGATATTTTTCATTTGTATTTATGGTAGTCTCATATGAATGCACTACTTCATCCTTCATCAATTATATTTATTTGTTTTTATGTTACACCAGTGGCTTTTATTTCTGTTGAACACAATGTCCTAAACATTCATTAGAATTGCAGACCGGTGTACAAGTGGTGAGCACGTCGAGCTCACAGTGCAGGGGTACCTGGTTCGATTCCAGCTCCGACCTCCCTATGTGGAGTTTGCATGTTCTCTTGCATGTGCAGGTTTTCTCCGGGTACTCCGGTTTCCTCCCACATTCCAAAAACATGCATGGCAGGCTGATTGAACACTCTAAATTGTCCCTAAGTGTGAGTGTGAGCGAGGATGGTTGTTCGTCTCTCTGTGCCCTGCGATTGGCTGGCAACCGGTTCAGGGTGTCCCCCGCCTACTGCCCAAAAGACAGCTGGGATCTGCTCCAGCACACCCGCGACCCTTCTGAGGACAGCGGTTCAGAAAATGGATAGATGGATATTCACATTCCATCACAGCACATGGCAAATAAAAGGTTCATAACCGGCCAAAACAGGAGCAATGAGAGTGTCGAACCTTTTTTACCGTAGATCTACTTTTCAAGCAGCCAACCTCTCGCGATCGACCCGTTACCGCACGTGCGCAGACACATGCACACAACGCAGGCAAGGTGAACAGTAAGCCAAGGGTACGGTGGGGTCTTGCCAATGGAACAAAAAACAAAAACAAATGTTTTGTCCGTTAAAGTTGAATAAAATTCATCTGTACTTACCGTTGGGAGTGATTTTTGTCGAACCTGACGAGAGGAATGTCCCTGTTTTTCCCGCCTTTTGTTCCTCACGTTTAATATAAATGATTAATCTTGTGCCGTTTTCACCATTTTCAGACTTCCCCCATGACCCTGCAAGACCAGCAGGTGTATGCAAATGTGGCGGTTAAAGAGACCATTCTCGAGACTTTCAAACTCCACCGTGAACACTAAAAATCCATCGATACATGACTTGGACTCTTTGACTATTTCGAGATCCCCCCCCCCCCCCCCCGTGACCATTCAAAGATCAATTGTGGCTACAAAAACAATTCTCAAGACAGTTCCAAGCTCCCTATTGAGCACCGTTTACCCCTGTCCCATCAACGTTTCACACATTTATGGCATGTAAAGTTTCACAGTTTCAAGATTTGTTTTAACACCAACTGGGGAAATCAAAAATCCATTTGAATAGACTTGGAACAGCCTTGGTGTACACAAACTCCAAAGCATCACAAAAAAATAAAACCAAAAAGACATTTTAAAATATTTTGGGTTGTTTTTAGGAAAAGTCATTCAGGGTGAAACAATAAAACACAGGGCATTTTTCAACTCTCAAATGTCAAAACCGGTCAATTTAATACCAAAGATGATCCAAGGGTTAATGCGCCATCTCTTCCCTCGCCACTATCGCCTCAGCCGTGGAATTCCCTCTTGCTTATCCCTGCACATTTCGCTAACGGCCCTCTTTTTGGCGAGACGCTCCGTTAATTCCGAAGTCAGCACAAGTTTTAAACGAGCCCCTCTGACTTGTGCCGCCGTTGCCGGGCGGATTAAACTCAGTATTTTAAGTGTCACAGACGCAGCGGACAGGAAAAGCCACTAGAAAAAAAAAAAAAAAGTCCTTCTTGTTTTATATGCGGACGTATTGAATTGATTCAGTGTGCAGGGTTTGCATACATTTGCATAAATCTGGGAGGGGCCAGCCTAAGTGCATACTAGAGGATCATTTAAGGGAGGCAAAGCATACTTTGTAAAGTTTATTTTATTTTTTTGGGCTTGTTTTCAAACATGTGTCATGATTTTGATTGGGACATTTGTACATGTATTCCAATGAATTTGAGGATCAGGTAGCATTGACGATTAATGGAACCAGTATGGAACAGTAACCCCAGAAAGTTGAAAGAAGATCAAAAGATGGTCTGGAAAGATTTGAGATTTCTTCAAAGTTGCAGGCAGCTAGCTTAGGGCTAGTCAGATGTACTTCGGGAAGCAATCCGATTCTCATGCGCCTGATAGATTGCAGACGATCGGTTGAAGAATGATGTGCTGAAAATGATGAGAAGCATACAAAGAATGTTTAGTCTACTGACAGCACATTGGGCAAGACGTCAATCAAAATGATCAGCAGAATGTTTGGAGATCTGCTGTACATTGCCAGTAGCCGACCAAGAACAAGACGTGTCGTTTTATTCATTTGTGGCGGTGTTACAGTGTGGGCAGATGTGCCACAGATGATCCAGAACTACTCTACACTTTGTGAATGGTACAGTGACAAGCCCATACGACCCGAACAACATTATTAATCCATTGATTGTGCCCCTACATGAACAACACAAGCCTATTTCATCTTCATCGAGACGTTGACATTCTTTGTTGTGGTGTACCCACCATTGTTGTTAACTTTTTGTTTCAGTGAATTGTTTGAGATGAGGAAATCAACACTGCAACCTTATACAGTGGTACCTTTACTTACGAAATTTAATTGGTTCTGGAAGAAATTTCTTAACTAGAAAATTTTGTAATTAGAGATGCGGTTTTCATGTATATGCCCTAATCTGTTCCAAGCCCCCCCCCCCCCCAAAAAATGTTTTCTAAAGCATAAAAATGCATCAAAATATGTAACAAATACCTGTTACAATTAGATTATTGCACAATCAATGTAGAAAAAAAAAGAATAAAAATGGTGATCATTGAACTTTTAACTACGTCCTCATCGTTTTTTGCCCTCTTCATTTCATGTTCTCTCTCAGAAGTGGTTTTTGCCTGGCGTTATGTAAAGAACCGATCCAAGGAGATGTGTGTCTGTTTGTGTGTGGCTGTGTATGTGTGCGCTCGTGTGTATGTGTGTGCGCGCGCGTGCGAGCATTTTGAGATGAGACTTTCTCAATCCTGCAGGCCCTGGCGGAGACAATGATCTTCAATTACCAAATGTTCTTTGCCGCACTCCAGACGGCATTGGGAGAACTGAGAAGGCGAGCGGGCAGATATTAGTGACAAAATGGAGAAATAGATGAAAGATGAACATTTTATTCATCAGCTTCCATTAGGCTGTGCGCCGCCTCAGCTACTTGGACGGTCCTGACAATTTTGCAGATGGTATGCTTTATAAACAGGCCTTCTACTTTCACTCCACTTTCCCCCGCTTCTTCTACCCCCCACCCCCCCCCCTTCATCTATATTCCCCAGCGGGGGAAGGAGCGCGGAGCCACAGGAAACATGGAAGCTACTCTGAAATGGTGTCAGAAGTGGGATCCCATCCAATACATCAAATTGGGTAAATACATCAACAAAACGATTCAACGATCAGTAGAGATCGTAAAATCATTTTTGTAATTGGTGCTCATGTCAGGGTTTTGATTTGTACTTCTTCAAGTTCGGTGTGAGAAGTTGGATACCACCAAACACACCTAAGTCATGAAACAGTCACAACTTTAACCAAGGTCAAGAGACACTTTTGAGCGGTCGCAGGTGCTCACATCGGGGTTGCATTTTGGGCTGCCCAGTTTTGCGACAGACTGATGTCAGAAGTTGTGTCCAATCAAAACCACCAAACAAGTCTGTGTGTGTGTGTGTGTGTGTGTGTGTGTGTGTGTGTGTGTGTGTGTGTGTGTGTGTGTGTGTGTGTGTGTGTGTGTGTGTGTGTGTGTGTCTGTGTGCGTGTGTGTGTGTGTGTGTGTGTAATAGCTGCTGGTTTTGAAAATTCAGCCCCCCGCAGCCAGTTTGGGGTGGCACCATGATATTTATAAGAAAACCTTTATTTGTCTCCCAATGGAGAAATTCCCAAATTACAGCAGCAAAAACTATGAAAGGCAGAAGTCAAAGAACAAAAAGTGTACAAGTAAATATAAATGATAAAATATAAATATAAGCATATTCAGAATGGGCGAGTGCGGGTGAGTGCAGGTTTTCAGGTCAGGTCTGTCGATTCAATAGCCTGACAGCAGTCGGCAGGAACGAGCGATGGTACCTTTTCTTGCAGCGCAGGTGTATCAGTCTCTGGCTGAAGAAGCTGCCCAGTGCTGTCAGGGTGGCCTGGAGGAGGTGGGGAGGTCTGTCCATCATAGTTTTTAGCTTGGCTACCATCCTCCTGCTGCCCACTTCCTCCAGAGTTTTCAGGGAGCATCCCAGGACAGAGCTGGCCCTCCTGACCAGTTGGTCCAGTCTCTCTGTCCCGGGCTGAGATGCTGCCTGACCAGCAGACTATGCCATAATGAATGGCTGAGGCCACCACAGAGTCATAGTAGGCACGTTTATTACCAGTCGACCCACAAAAATGTCTCAAGAAGTCATGCCAAAAAAGACACAGTCGGTCTGACTGTGTGGTTTGAATTGGCAATTTTAGTGGTCATTTCCAGGGATCGTTGCTCCTTGGAGTTATTTTGGGAAAATTCAGCCCCCTCAGCCAGTCCCGGGAAGAATTGTTCGAAAAGACACAGGAAGTCAGCCATTTGGGATTGAAGCAGTTTATTTTGGCCGTTTGTCCTTGAAAATGGAACTCCTTCAAAATTTTCCCCAATTGCGATCACATTTGCACCTTTTATACTGCACAAATGAATGACCATCAATTGCAGAGCATATGGAGTTTTTGTTGTTTACCTGTGAGCAGACCATTGCATTGAAATTTGATGACTTGCTATAAAGTACAAAACAGTAGCTGGCTTGGAGTTTGTTTGTTTTTTTTTATTTCAGCCACTGAAGTCATTTTGACTTAGCAATACGAAATTTTGTGGTCATGTCTATCAGGCATATAGAGCTGCAAAAAAAAAGGCTCATGATGCCATGCCCCTAAATAAATACAGGAAGGGGACTATTTTGGTTTGGTCATTTCAGACTCAGTGGGTCCAAATTGCAGCCAACTACATAAACAAAAAGAATCCAACCCCCGAAGTCACTTTGATTTGGCAACACGAACTTTGGTAGAAATGTCCATCCTTGGTAGATCTACAAAAAAGTCACCTGCCATTGTGGTTTGAACGTGTCTTTCAGTGTGTTTGTGTGAGTGCGCAAGGAAAGGCACGCGGCATGAAAGAGTGTCTATCCGCCCGGAAGGCGGGCGGGGTCATCACCGCCCTAATTAAGCCGTTGAGTATTTTTAGCTTCCTGATCTGCTGTCAGCCGCTCCGTGTGTTTATCCGAGCTGTGGAACAAACGCATTCATCGCCAACTGTCATGTTAGCGCCCCTCCTGTCGGCCGCGTGAAAGGCGGGCCTGCCGGGAAGCGTTACATCAAACCCACCCACCCCCCCTCCACCACCACCACAACTCTCCCGTTAGGAGCACCTTTAATTACTCGCCGCCTCTCAAGTCCTGTCGGCTCCTCTCGCTTTTTTTGCCACGATTCAAGCGGCTACCTCCTGCGAGTCGTCAGCTTCCTCGCTTACACCAACGTGAGTTTCAGTGAGTGCCAAACTGAATTCATGTGTCACCTTCACTTCTATTAAATTTTCTGATTCGGAAAGATCCTTTGGCGGCAATAGCGGGCTTAGTTTCAATGTATTTTGATGAATCGCTGTTACTATTGCCAAACATCGACAAAAACGACAGATGAGAGCAGTGATATAACTTCACTGCCACGATCCATCTGCACGCAATGACCAAAACTAAAATGATTTGGTTACTTAACATCAACTATTTGTCCCATATGCATGGTCCAAATTTGGTAGCAATTAGATAAAATGTGGATGGACAAAACAAAATAGACAAAACAAATCTAAAAAGGCATCAAACAAAAGTGGCAGTTGTCGTGTGCAATGCTCACGCATGACTTCTTCAGATTTTTTTTTTCTTTGCCTCGGCATTTGATGTTGCCAGGTTCATCTGGCTTTGGGCTGACTTTTCAATAAATATGGAGTTTGGTAAAATTGAGTGAACCGAGCCTACAATGGCCACTTCACATCAAGTTTATAGCTGTCTTTTCAGGCATAGCTCCTTGGTGTCCTTTTTTAATGTCACCTTGTGATAGAAATGCTGACCAAATTTCATGATGTCAGGTTATAAACTGGCTGCGGGAGATGAATTTTCAAAGAAATCACTGTGTGACTTCTTGAGACTTGATTGACCGTCTACTTGTGATAGGCATGCCCACCAAAAGTCTTGTGCCAAATCGAACTGGCTGTGGGGGGCCAATCCGATGCTAATTCCAAAATCTCTTTGACTCTCCTAAGAGACACGCCTAGCGAAGTTCAATTATTTATCCTTCACAATATTTGTTTGTTTGTTTGTTTATTGAACATAAAACATATATACAGTAATAATTTGACAGAAAATAAGGTGGATAAAAAAAGTAAAAAGAAAGAAATCAATCTTCATTCAACACAGTTATTATGTTCAAGGGAGTAGGAAGAAGTAAAAAACTTATCTAGTCCTACCCCGTTATGTGATTGTATCTAATAAATCATTTTTATATCAATCAGAAAAGAAAAAAGTAAGAAGAAAGAAGTCTCCATTAAGGCTCATACTTTACCCTTAACCGTGATATTTTTACAACTTTTGGTTTGTATCGGGATTATATACTTCCACACCCTGACACTCTTGTGTCAATTTTCTCTTGTATTCATAATGGATATTTATATACCTTTCTCTATTTATCAACTTAGTTCTGATTTATCATTATATTAAATGTTTTGTTTATAAATGGATTTTGATTCTGAAACAGTTTTGCCTTTACTTGGGCTTTTTTTTTTTTGCAACTGTTACAGTCTGTAATTCGTGAGGGAGCAAATTGGTTTTATTTGATGCAATCAAGTCTTTCCGATGTTAAGGAGGATCTCGGCGACCGTCAAATGATTTGCTCAAATTGGCGTTTGTTTATAGGTAATATTTTCTCCATTTTCAAATGTCTGCCGCATGTTTCTTTTTTTGTTGTTGTTGTTTTCCGCGCCTGCGCCTTTCTGCCGCTTCTTTTCCATTAGAGAAGATTTCCCGAGCGGTTGTGTTTTTCAAAGCCGCGTTTGCCATCATTGACTTTTTATGGACTCAAACCCGCTGGCATCCTTTTCGCACGGAGCGGCTCCCCGAGCAGTTTTTAGCCGGCCGACTTTTGATTTGCACGTATTTAAAGCACACCGGCACAATGTTTCCCCGCAGAAGCTCCGTGGCCATTTTTACCAGATGTTTTCACGCCATTTGCTTTTTATTGTGATCATCATTCCCTTTCTGGGAATATTTTCCATTTTTCACCTCTCGCTTGAAATAGTTTTTCTTCCTCATTAAAGTCCCCCCCCTTCTTATTAAGCTTTTATTTCTCCCGTTTGGAGATAAATGTTACAGATCACTTGTGCAAAGCAGACACTGCTAATTAAGATTATATTATGAGCACATCAAAGGGAAAAAATTTTCATGCAAAAATGTCAGGAATTGTTTCCTGGCTTTTAAGCCTTTTTTTTTTCAGTCTCAATCCCTTCTTACGATTCCGCGCTGCTCAGTGGACCAGGTGACCCCCGAGACATGGCTGTGGATAATGAATTATTTTTTTTTTCCTCCGGCCAAAGCCTGAAGTGAAATAGTTTCCTTTCTCAGATGCTGTTATTCTGAGGCCAAAATGAATCACCATATTTTGGGCTTTTGCCAAAATCAAGAACTCACCAAATTGTCTGGTCAAGTTTGTTCTGGTGAAACTTTGACAAATCTGCATTTTTTTTCAATATGAACACCAAGAATTGTCTTGTCTCCACCCCCCCCCCCCCCAGATTGTTTTGAAAATGGAGCAACTGAAGACAGTTTCATTTAGCAACATATAAATTTGGAACCATGTCCATCATGAGTAGACCCACAAAAAAGTCTCAACGAGCCATGGCCAAAAAGTCACAGGAAGTCTGGAATTTTGGTTTGAAGAGATCAATCGCTTTAGCCATTCATGCATTTTTTTAATATTCCAACGTAAAATTGGTTAAGCATGTCTATCATAAGCAAACCCCCAAAAAGAATCAAAAAGGCCATGCCTGAAAAGATACACCAAGTCTGCCATTTTGGTTTGAAGCAGCCTTTTTATGGTTGTTTGGAAAATTTATGAACACTTGAAAATCCAGCCAAGTCGACTTAGCAACGTGAAATGTGGTTAGACATGTCTGTCATAAGTAGACCCACAAAAAAAAGTCATGCCTGAAAAAACACAGGAATTCGGCCATTTTGATTTGAAACATACATTTTGGGCTCATTTTGTCCATTTCCAGGGATACATCAAAGACATCCTCCAACCATCCAACCAAAGAGATCCTCCTGTCTGCCTGCTGTCAAATTTTAGCCTTGCATACGAAACATATGGCGAGGGCCCGTCCATCTTTATTTTATTGTCGCTTTTGTTTTGTTTTTTCCATTTCCACATCGAATTGAAACAAATCCCAAAGCGCTTCAAAGCTCGAACTGCCACCTGACTTCCCTGAGAGGAGTAGCGAAATGATGGAATGCTGGCAGAGGGTTTCGGGTTGGATGGGTGGTGGTGGGGGGGTGGGGGTGGAGCAACAGGAGGAAGGGGAGTGGGGAGGAGGGGGTCCTCTCACACAATGAAGTGACAGAGTTGGTTTTGTCTCGGGAGGATTTGGTAAATCCGTAACTGTGTCGAGCAGCTTTGGACAGAAAGGAAAGGTCTGCCTGAGCGTGACAACCGGCTTTATTTTATGTTATTGTATTCAAATTTAACACATCCCCAACACTTATCGTCCCCCTCCCGCCTCGCGCACCCCCGCCATCGCGGCACACACTTTGAAGACGGCTCACCACGGAGAAGGACACATTTTCCCTTTTCTCCAAAGTCGCCTTGTCGCGACTCCAAGCGGAGAAAGTTCTTTTTTTTCCACTCGACATGCTGAAAAAAATGCTCACTTAACCCACTAAGTCCAAAAATCGCATCCTGCTCATCCCGTCTTGCCTTTTATACGGAAAAGGTCAAAACATTAACTGTCGGCTGGAAGGAAGGCTTTTTCGTGTCGCCACTCTCACGTGCACCTGGAGGACATTTTTATTCAGACAACATGTCAAAGACACTTCCTTTAAAAGCAGATCGTAAAAATATAGACGTGTGTGTGTGTTTGTGTGTGTGTGTGCGTGCGTGTGTGTGTGTGTGTGTGTGTGTGGATATGTTTTAGCCAATTTTCACACTTGCTACTTAGGCTGCAAATCCAGTCATACCTTGGTTTTCGATCATAATCCGTTCCAGAAGGCTGTCCGAAAACCGAAACCACGCTTTTTTAAAAAAAAAATCTTTATTGAACACGTCTGGTCAGTAATTGAACGCTACACGAGGAAGCGTCACTTCCTCGTCTACCCGAGGAAACGTCACTTCCTCGTGTAAGGAAGGCGAGAGGAGTCAAGTGATGCATTCAAGTGCGCTCAGTTTGTTCGAGAACCGAAATTCGGTCGTCATCCGAGGCATAAAAAACTCTGAATTTTTGGTCAAAAACTGACTTGGTCGAGAACATAGACGTTCGAAAACCGAGGTTTGACTGTATTTCATTTTTTCTGGATCATTTTTTCTGAGTGAAAGATATGGATTCTTTGTTTGTCTATCCATGTAAAATGACAGGCAGAGCAATGAAATATTCTTCCATTAGATGGCAGAAGGCACAGTTACCCAAAGTGGCCGGCCACCTTCCTTCCTACCATTTTTATGGGAGAATAATTAGTTTAAGATAAATGAACGAACATTTCACACCGAGTACTTTCTGGCATGGCTTCTTGAGACTTTTTCGTTGGTCAAATCATGATGCTATACCTACCAAATTTCTTGTTGCAAAAGTCAATTTGGCTTCTGGTGAAATTTGCATGACTGCAATGGCGAAAACAACTGCGTTGCTCCAAACCAAAACAGCAGACTTGCATTGCGTCTGTTTTTTTTTGTTGTTTTTTTGTGGGTCTTATCATGATAGAAGGTGGCCTGGTGGGCAAGTGGCTAGCGCATCGACCTCACAGTGCAGAGGTCGTGGGTTCAATCCCGGCTCCGGCCTTCCTGTGTGGAGTTTGCAAGTTCTCCCCGTGCTTGCGTGGGTTTTCTCCGGGTACTCCGATTTCCTCCCACATTCCAAAAACATGCGTGGCAGGCTAATGGAACACTCGAAATTGTCCCACAGTGTAAGCGTGGATGGTTGTTCGTCTCTGTGTGCCCTGCGATTGGTTGGCAACCGGTTCAGGACGTCGCCTGCCTAATGCCTGAAGACGGCTGGGATAGGCTCCAGAACCCCCTCAACCCTTGTGAGGACAAAGTGAATCAGAAAATGGATGGATCATGATAGAAAAACCTATCAAATGTCATCTTTCTAAATCAAACTGTCTTCAGGGCCCCAATTTTCAGATTTGCACGAATACCACCACCGCAATTGGAACTTCCGGCTTATGTGAGTAACCTGAGCCGCATGCTGCTTCACTACAGCTTTATAATGTTCTGACATGTTGCGGTAATTCCCGCCGGAGGAGTGAAATTCCTACTCCCGCTCTCGTTCTTCTTCATTACTCACGGGTCAGCGACTCCGTCAAACTCTCGGTCGTCGCGGGACGAGACGGAGTCTCCACGGACGCCATTTGAGCGCTAAGCGCGGCTTTAATGAAGCCCGCCGGGACACCCCGAGTGAGCGGGTGGGAGGATCTTGCGGCAGGGACGTTGGGGGGAATCCAATGCGCTGCTGTGTGAGGGCCGCGCGAATGTGCAGGCGGACGTCCCGATGCAGCAGGCTGGGAACACTGTCGCAGCAACACCTTTACTGCATCAGCCATGCTTTTTTTTTTTTTGTGTGTGTGTGTGTGCGTGTGCGTGTGTGTGCGTGTGTGTGTGTGTGGTAGGCTCGGACAACACACAAGCGCCTTTTATCGCAAACAGCATTTTTTTTTACAGTCAGTTTGTGTGTGTGTGTGTGTGTGTGTGTGTGTGTGTGTGTGTGTGTGTGTGTGTGTGCGTGCCCCCGCGTGTGTGCGCGTGCGAAAAGGAAGTGCAGTTGTCTTGTCTTGAGGTCCAAATAAAGCCACCTTAATCTTGCTCTGCTGTGTGTTGACTGATGTCTGAATCATGATGAAGCTTCCTAAGCCGCCCTGACAGCACATGAAGGGCGGCTTTTATTCTCCGTTGTGTGGTTGTGCGTGCGCGTGCGAATGTTTGCTTGTCTTTTAAAGCCTTGGGTGTGAAGATACAGTCTGTTAATCTCTAGCGGCTTGTTTTCAACCAGTCCACCAAATAGCAACTGTTATGCAACGCAAACGCACATTATACTTGGAGAATAAAAATGTGGACCTATTGTTTAGCATTTCTGTACACCGTTTTGAGGTTCTGAGTTCAAGTTCCCACGGTTAGCTTCATTGAAGATGAAATTGTCCACAGGTGTCAATCTGGGTGAGATTGCGTGTTTGCGACCAGTCCCTAATTCTTTTGGATTTGCCCTAACACGGACTGGCGACGTGTTGTGACTGATTGACAACTGGACATCCAAATGCATTCTGATGTCGACCACGGAAGCTGCTTTTGATTCGCCGCCAGTGGGATCCACAGGTGTGACATCAGGGTGCAGATAGATTCAGAAGAAAACAACCTTTGAAGCTTGTCGACTGTAGTAACTGATGCGTTGACAGTGAATCTGATGTATCGTAATTTCCCGAGTATAAGATGTCCCCTAATACAATACTCTCACCACCCCCCTCCAAAAAAATATGATTGAAAATAAATCTTCCCACTTTCCCACATGACTGAACGAAGACCAACAATCATGACGGTAGGTGACTCGACAATGTACAACTAGCGAACAACATGCACAAGTGTTAGATGTTGCCAATGCCGGTGGGCTAATGTGGCTAATTAATCTGTGAACAGATAGACTATGTCTGTCCAAATGCAGGAGCCGAGAGAGAGATCATGTCCTGACTTTTCGTCAGGAGCTCAGTGCTGAGATGAACATCAATGATGTCATAATGACGGATTCTGGAGCAACCACACAAAGCTTCCTATTTAGCTGGTCTGCTGCACTTAAAACCCCTTGGAAATGGTGAACCTCAATACAATGTCAAAAGTTCTCAGTCTTTCGCTGGAACTTTGGTTTGTGATTAATTTATTTTTTAAATAATATTCATCCATTTTCCGAACCGCATGATCCTCACTCGGGTCGCGGGGGGTGCTGGAGCCTATCCCAGCCGTCTTCGGGCAGTAGGCGGTGGACACCCTGAATCAGTTGCCAGCCAATCGCAGGGCACACAGAGACAAACAACCATCCACGCCCACACTCACACCTAGTGACAATTTAGAGCGTCCAATCAGCCTACCATGCATGTTTTTGGAATGTGGGAGGAAACCGGAGCACCCGGAGAAAACCCACGCAGGCCCGGGGAGAACATGCAAACTCCACACAGGGAGGCCGGAGCTGGAATCGAACCCGGTACCTCTGCACTGTGAAGCCGACGTGCTAACCACTGGACTACCGGGCCGCCCGGTTTAAATAATCTTTTTTCTTGAAAAAAAAAGCATATTGCCTGTTATTCACGGGAAATGAAGATATGTTTAACGTAGCAGCTTTGATTGGATGCCTTCTGTCGTGACTGATGCCTGGTTGCGATCGGGGGGTTTTTTTGTATGTTTTTTTTCTCTGATTTCTCATTTCCCGTGACAGCCGCAATGAAGTGGTTTTCAAAATACAACGAATGTTAGCGTCGCAGGTGTGCTGACTTCAACACGCTGAAAAGTAAAATATCAAATCAATTATTGATCGGCATAAAATGTCAAACAACAGCAGGCTTGCAGTGTGATTGGAAGGCAAAAAAAAATAAAATAAACTAAACAAAAAATTTTTTAAAGTGTCTGATTGCCGAGAGCTAAACGGCAAAAAGTGTCCGGCGTGGTAATAAAGTGGAAGAAGCGATGAAATGGTGATTAGAGGAAACACTTGTTTTGCCACCTTAAAAACACACAAACACACACTTGTTTTTCTGTGCTTGTTAAATGTGTCAATCACGCAAGCGACGTCTTGCCGGCACAAAATTGATGCACAGTGATTTTTTTGATTGATTTGTGTGTGTGTGAGTGTGTGTGTGTGTGGTTTGTTCGAAACCAAAGAAACATAAACACAAATCTGCAGTGAGGCAGACATTTCTCCGGCTAAAAAGAAGTAACAAAGACAACATTTTGGCTCCTTCTTTGGGAACCTTGCACGTCAAACGGCAGTCCAAAGCATTTGTGTTCTTGCTCAGGTGGCAGAAAATAATAATCCCCCAAAAGTGGCCCAAAAAAGGTAGACCTTTCTCAGCTCCCTTCGCTTGATTCGATTATTTTTTACATTTCATCTTATTTTATTGTTTCATTTAATTTTCTATTTTGTTTAATTCAAATTTTGTTAGATTTGCCCAGTCATTTATTTTGTATGATTTATTTTGCCTTTTTTATTTGACTGTAATTAATTTTTTAAATCATTTTATTGTCACTTGTTTACTTTTACTTCTTCCTTTCATAACTTTGCTGCTGTGAATTGGGAATTTCTCCATTGCGAGACTAATAAAGGTTTTCTTATCTTATCTTATTTCTGTAATTTAATATTTTTGAATTCACGTTATTATCAATTCTCTTAACGTTGACCTTTGTTCTTCCGGCGTCATTGGCGCCTAGGGCAGCAAGTTTTCTCCATTTCACCCTGTTAGTTGCAACACCTTGAATGTCAGCCCAGTTGACTTTCGTTCAAATCTTTAAAAGTTGCTCGCCGGATCGTTTTCGGCCGTCCCAGCTTTTTCTTGCCTTCTGGGATCCGTTTCGGAGCTGTCAAGGCATATCGATATTTGTTCATTCTCATCCAAAGCAGCATTCATTTTGTTTTGTTGGCCTTAATCTAATTTTACTTTATTTGATCTTGTTTAATCTAATTTTCTTTTGTTTAATTTGTTTTCATTCAATTGTGTTTTCTTGACTCGATTTTATTTTCTTAAGGCGCCATTCAGTGTTATAGAACACTTCATCAGAATCAGAATCATCTTTATTGGCCAAGTATGTAGAACACACAAGGAATTTGTCTCCGGTATAACACGGTGATCAGTATTTTATTTTAGCCAGGCACCATTTTAATTTTATTGAAATAATTTTATTTTATTTTGGACATTAGCTGACGCAATTTTCCTCATTGTTTAATTGAGATGTCAACCCCCAAATCTTTTTTTTTTTTTAAATTTCACATCTCAACTGAGCCCTGAGAAACTGTGATGTCATTTTCAGTTGATAGCAAGTGGCAAAATGGCCACCCCCTGAAACGGACAAAAAAGTGAATTTTGCTGCCGAACTCATATTCGACAAACATGAATCAGAATGTCGTGTTTCAATGAGTGTGGAGGCAAAAAAAATATATATATATATCTATTTTTTAAAAAACAGTTTGCGGTTAACGTCCCCTTGAATTTTTTTTTTTTTTTGTAATTTACTTTTTAATTATATTTCAGTTGCTTTCGTAAATGCGTAAATGCGACATAGCAAGATAAATGTGGCTTTTTGAAGGGTTCCGGAGTTTCGCGCAAGCGTCACGGCATTGAGAAAGAGAGGTTCGTCAAAAGCGCCACCTTGCCGTTGTCGTTGCCATGACAGCAGTCGTAACTTCATGAAAAAAGAAAGCGCTCACTTTGGCCGCAGATTAAATCAGCTCGATTAGAAGCACCGCTGGGGACGGGGGGGGGGTTCTGCACTTCTATTAGTTTTTAAATGAAGTGCCGGCTTGATTTATGGGAGCGGCTCGTTTTGTGGGGGCGGCGCACAAGTTAAAGGAAGTGTTCGGAGCGGCGCCACGGCTGTAAAACGCGCTAAAGCCTAATCAGTGATGACTGATCATTCCTTATTAGCATCGTATTGTTTGTACTTAATTTAATGCTTTCCTATTAGCATAACCCACTCACCAGCGCTTTCAGGAGAAAAAATATATGTCTGTGCACTTCTTAACCCTTTCATGCACCCTGTAACCTGATAACATGTTAAGCTGTCCACTGTAGTAACCGCTGTCCCTGAAGGGGTTCAATTCCCTCGTGTCACTTGTAACATAATCCGAACTGTGAAAACAAGGTCGGCTTGCACTTGTCGCGTCTTCCTTCTCCAATATCGGGGCAGACAAGATGAGATGTGTGGCGGATTGTGTCAAAACGAAAGAAGACATGCGTGTTAAGGTTCGTATAGTTCGGATCTTCTTTACAGCCACTAGGCTGCTTGTATTCCAACCGTCTCGTTGCATTCAAGTTTGCTTTTTTTCCAATTGTATCTCTCATTTGTCCCAAAGCGCTTGTCCTCTCTCTTGTCTCACATTTTTTCCCCCGTGATAAACGGGAAATAGTCAAGTCAACATCAAAGCAAAACAATTTTGTTAGTTGCCTACCCCTCAACTCGCTCCACTCCAGGGTGTGATACCCAATTTGGAATTTGTGTTCAGTCAAACCTTTGTACATAGACGCTCACATGACAAAATCGTTCATGTGAATGGAAGGTGTTCGTGAAGTGAAAAAGCAGAACATCGGGGGCCACGGTATTTCTGGAAATAAATGTTGCCCTGCGTGTCGGTTTCAGGCTTGACACATATTTGGAAACTTGTTGGAAGGATTTTGTGGAACTGCAACCAACGTTTTCTGTACATGTCCGCCTATATAGCATAACTGTCGTTGTAAGAAAGTGCTGTAAGCCTTCACATTAGCATTTTGCATAACAGAGGCCCAGATTTGCATTCCCTCGTGTTTCACAGTTTACACTTTGCCAATAGAAGCCCGATCTCAATCTTGTTTTTGCTGTTTGATGGTTGAAGGTGTCAGCAAAAAAAAAGTATTAGCATCAAAATCACCATTCTTTCTGTTTCTTTTCCCTCAGAAACTCATTTTCTCTGCTTATTGGTAAGAAACCGCATAATTTTGGTCAAACCCATCATCTACTGCTCAATATTAAAGAATGAAAGAACCTAGACAGAACTTTTTTTTTTTTTTTTTTTATGATCAAAGAAGCGGCACTTTCTTTTTTAGGTAATATTGCCACAGAAGACAATATCCGGCAGTGATGTGTTCCTCGAGCCGGACCGCCCTTCGGTCCTCGAGCCGGTCCTCGGTCCTCGGCCTTGGCCTCGGAGTCAAGTCCTTGGCCTTACTATACATGGTCGTTTTTTTCGGGTTAAAATGCCTTACCATACATGGTCGTTATTTTCGGGTTAAAACGCCTTACTATACTTGGTACATTTTTTCGGCTAAAAACGCTTACTATCCATGGTCGTTTTTTTTCGGCAAAAAACGCCTTACTAAACATGGTCGTTTTTTTCGGCTAAAAATGCCTTACTATACATGGTTGTTTTTTTTTCAGGTTAAAACGCCTTACTATACATGGTCATTTTTTTGGGCTAAAAACACCTTACTATCCATGGTCGTTTTTTTCGGCTAAAAATGCCTTACTATATATGGTTGGTTTTTTTTTCGGGTTAAAACGCCTTACTATACATGGTCATTTTTTTTGGGCTAAAAACACCTTACTATCCATGGTCGTTTTTTTCGGATTAAAACGCCTTACTATAAATGGTCGTTATTTCTGGGTTAATACGCCTTACTATACGTGGTCGTGTTTTTTCGGCTAAAAACACCTTACTATCCATGGTTGTTTTTTTTCGGGTTAAAACGCCTTACTATACATGGTGTTTTTTTTCGGCTAAAAACGCCTTACTATACATGGTCATTTTTTTCGAGTTAAAAGGCCTTACTATACATGGTCGTTATTTTCGGGTTAAAACGCCTTACTCTACATGGTCATTTTTTTTGGGCTAAAAATGGCTTCCTCAACATGGTCGGGTTTTTTTCGGCTAAAAACGCCTTACTATACATGGTTGTTTTTTCGGGTTAAAATTCCTTACTATACATGGTCGTTATTTTCGGGTTAAAACGCCTTACTATACATGGTAGTATTTTTGGGCTAAAAACGCCTGACTATACATGGTTGTTTTTTTGGGGTTAAAACGTCTTACTATACATGGTCGTATTTTTGGGTTAAAACGCCTTACTATCCATGGTCGGGGGGTTTTCGGCTAAAAACGGCTTCCTAAACATGGACGTTTTTTTCGGGTTAAAACGCCTTACTATACATGGTCGTTTTTTTTCATCTAAAAACGCCTTACTATACATGGTCGGTTTTTTCGGGTTAAAACGCCTTACTATACATGGTCATTTTTTTTGGGCTAAAAACACCTTACTATCCATGGTCGTTTTTTTCGGGTTACAACGCCTTACTATAAATGGTCGTTATTTCCGGGTTAATACGCCTTACTATACGTGGTCGTGTTTTTTCGTCTAAAAACGCCTTACTATACATGGTACTTTTTTTTCGGCTAAAAACGCCTTACTATCCATGGTTGTTTTTTTTCGGGTTAAAACGCCTTACTATACATGGTGTTTTTTTCGGCTAAAAACGCCTTACTATACATGGTCGTTTTTTTTTAGTTAAAAGGCCTTACTATACATGGTCGTTATTTTCGGGTTAAAACGCCTTACTCTACATGGTCATTTTTTTTGGGCTAAAATGGCTTCCTCAACATGGTCGTTTTTTTTCGGCTAAAAACGCCTTACTATACATGGTTGTTTTTTTCGGGTTAAAATGCCTTACTATACATGGTCGTTATTTTCGGGTTAAAACGCCTTACTATACATGGTAGTATTTTTGGGCTAAAAACGCCTGACTATACATGGTTGTTTTTTTGGGGTTAAAACGTCTTACTATACATGGTCGTTTTTTTCATCTAAAAACGCCTTACTTATACATGGTCTTTATTTTTGGTCGAAAAACGCCCTACTATACATGGTCGTTATTTTCGGGATAAAAAACGCCTTACTATACATGGTAATATTTTCGGGCTAAAAACGCCTGACTATACATGGTCGTTTTTTTGGGTTAAAACGCCTTACTATCCATGGTCGGGTTTTTTTCGGCTAAAAACGGCTTCCTAAACATGGTTGTTTTTTTCGGCTAAAAACGCCTTACTATACATGGTCGTTTTTTTCGGGTTAAAACGCCTTACTATAAATGGTCGTTATTTTCGGGTTAATACGCCTTACTATACATGGTTGTTTTTTTTCGGCTAAAAAAGCCTTACTATACGTGGTCGGTTTTTTTCGTCGAAAAATGCCTGACTATACGTGGTCGTTTTTATCGTCTAAAAACACCTTACTATACATGGTCATGTTTTTTTCGGCTAAAAACGGCTTCCTCAACATGGTCGTTTTTTTTCGGCTAAAAACGCCTGACTATACATGGTCGTTTTTTTGGGGTTAAAACGCCTTACTATACATGGTCGTTTTTTTGGGGTTAAAACGCCTTACTATACATGGTCGTTTTTTTCGGGTTAAAATGCCTTACAATACATGGTCGTTATTTTTGGGTTAAAACGCCTTACTCTATATGGTAATATTTTTGGGCTAAAAACGCCTGACTATATATGGTCGTTTTTTTGGGGTTAAAACGCCTTACTATACATGGTCGTTATTTTCGGGTTAATACGTTTTACTATACATGGTCGTTATTTTCGGGGTAATACGCCTCTTTATACATGGTCGTTTTTTTCGGCTAAAAACGACCTACTATACATGGTCGTTTTTTTTCGGCTAAAAATTCCTGACTATACGTGGTCGTTTTTTTCGTCTAAAAACGCCTTACTATACATGGTCCCTTTTTTTCGGCTAAAAACGCCTTACTAAACATGGTCGTTTTTTTTCGGCTAAAAATGCCTGACTATTCGTGGTCGTTTATATCGTCTAAAAACGCCTTACTATACATGGTCGTTTTTTTTTTCGTCTAAAAACGCCTTACTATACATGGTCGTTTTTTTCGTCTAAAAACGCCTTACATGGCGGGGGGGTTTCGGCTAAAAACGCCTTATTGTACCTGGTCGTTGTTTTAGTCTAAAAACGCCTTACTATATATACATGGTCCCTTTTTTTGGGCTAAAAATGCCTTACTATTCACGGTCGTTTTTTTCGGCAAAAAATACCTTACTCTACATGGTCGGGTTTTTTTCGGCTAAAAACGCCTTCCAACACATGGTCGTTTTTTGGGGTTAAAACGCCTTACTATACATGGTCGTTTTTTTTTTCGGCTAAAAACGGCTTCCGAAACAGTCGGGGGGTTTTCGGCTAAAAACGCCTAACTATACGTGGTCCTTTTTATCGTCTAAAAACGCCTTACTATACATGGTCGTTTTTTTTTTTTTTTTTTGTCTAAAAACGCCTTAATTTCCATGGTTCCTTTTTTTCGGCTAAAATCGCCTTACTACCCATGGTCGTTTTTTTTCGGCTAAAAACGGTTTCCGAAATATGGTCGTTCTTTTTCGGCTAAAAACGCCTTACTAGACATGGTTGTTTTTTTCGGGTTAAAATTCCTTACGATACATGGTCGTTATTTCCGGTTTAAATTGCCTTACTAGACATGATAATTTTTTGGGGCTACAAACGCCTGACTATACATGGTCGTTTTTTTGGGGTTAAAACGCCTTACTATACATGGTCGTTTTTTTCGGGTTAAAATGCCTTACAATACATGGTCGTTATTTTTGGGTTAAAACGCCTTACTATATATGGTAATATATTTGGGCTAAAAACGCCTGACTATATATGGTCGTTTTTTTGGGGTTAAAACGCCTTACTATACATGGTCGTTATTTTCGGGTTAATACGTTTTACTATACATGGTCGTTATTTTCGGGGTAATACGCCTCTCTATACATGGTCGTTTTTTTCGTCTAAAAACGCCTTACTATACATGGTCCCTTTTTTTCGGCTAAAAATGCCTTACTATTCATGGTCTTTTTTTTTCGGCTAAAAACGGCTTACTATACATGGCCGTTTTTTTTCGGCTAAAAACGCCTTACTAAACATGGTCGTTTTTTTTCAGCTAAAAATGCCTGACTATTCGTGGTCGTTTATATCGTCTAAAAACGCCTTACTATACATGGTCGTTTTTTTTCGGCTAAAAATTTCTTACTATATACTTTACGTGGTCATCTTTTTGCGGCTAAAAACGCCTTACTATATATACATGGTCGTTTTTTTCGGCTAAAAACGGCTTCCTAAAGATGGTCGTTTTTTTGGGCTAAAAACGCCTGACTATATATGGTCTTTTTTTTTTCGGCTAAAAACGCCTTACTATACATGGTCGTTTTTTTTCGGCTAAAAATTTCTTACTATATACTTTACGTGGTCATCTTTTTGCGGCTAAAAACGCCTGACTATATTTACATGGTCGTTTTTTTCGGGTTAAAACGCCTTACTACAAATGGTCGTTATTTTCGGGTTAATACGCCTTAATATCCATGGTCGTTTTTTTTTCGGCTAAAACGGCTTACTATACATGGTCGTTTTTTTTCGGATAAAAATGCCTGACTTTCTGACTTTCGGGTTGAGTGAACGCTGGCACGTTTTGGCTGCCGCTGCTCAACGCGTATTGTTTTGTGTTTTTTGTTATTGTAAAGTGTCCTTGGGTGTCTTGAAAGGCGCTTATAAATAAAATGTATTATTATTATTATTATTACTATACGTGGTCGTTTTTTTCGTCTAAAAACGCCTTACTATACATGGTCCATTTTTTTCGGCTAAAAACGCCTTACTATTCATGGTCGTTTTTTTCGGCTAAAAACACCTTACTATACATGGTAGGTTTTTTTTCGGCTAAAACTTCTTACTATACATGGTCGTTTTTTTCGGGTTAAAATGCCTTACCATACATGGTCGTTATTTTCGGGTTAAAACGCCTTCCGATACATGGTCGTTTTTTTCGGGTTAAAACGCCTGACTATACATGGTCGTTATTTTCAGGTTAATACGCCTTACTATATATGGTCGTTTTTTTCGGCTAAAAACGCCTGCCTATATATGGTCAGGTTTTTTTCGGCTAAAAACGCCTTACTATACATGGTCGTTTTTTTCTGCTAAAAATGCCTGACTATACGTGGTGTTTTTTTTCGTCTAAAAACGCCTAACTTTACATGGTCATTTAATTCCTCTAAAAACGCCTTACTATACATGGTCCCTTTTTTTCGGCTAAAAACGCCTTACTATTCATGGTCTTTTTTTTTCGGCTAAAAACGCCTTACGACACATGGCCGTTTTTTTTTTTTGTTAAAATGCCTTACTATACATGGTCATTTTTTTCGGCTAAAAACGCCTTCCTATAAATGGTCATTTTTTTCGAGTTAAAATGCCTTACTATACATGGTCATTTTTTTTTGGCTAAAAACGCTTTACGATATATGGTCCTTTTTTTCGGCTAAAAACGCCTGACTGCACATGGTCTTTTTTTGGGCTAAAAACGCCTTACTATACATGGTCATTTCTTTCGTTGAAAAACGCCTGACCATACATGGTCATTTTTTTTTTCAGCTAAAAACGCCTTACGACACATGGTCATGATTTTTGGCTAAAAACGGCTGACTATATACATGGTCTTTTTTTTCGGCTAAAAACGCTTTACTATATATTTTACATGGTCATCTTTTTCTGCAAAAAAACCCTTACGATACATAGTTGTTTTATTTTTGTTGAAAAACGCCTTACTCTACATGGTCGTTTTTTTGGGTTAAAACGGCGTACTATCCATGGTCGTTTTTTTTTTCGGCTAAAAACGCCTTACTAAACATGGTCGTATTTTTTCGGCTAAAAACGCTTTACTATAGATGGTCGTTTTTTTCGGGTTAAAATTCCTTACTATACATGGTCGTTATTTTCGGGTTAATACGCCTTACTATACATGGTCGTTTTTTTTTTCGGCTAAAAACGCCTGACGATACGTGGTCATGATTTTTGGCTAATAACGGCTGACTATGTACATGGTCATTTTTTTTTTTCGGCCAAAAAACGCTTTACTATATATTTTACATGGTCATCTTTTTCAGCAAAAAACGCCTTACTATAAATATGGTTGTTTTTTTAGGCTAAAAACGCCTTATCGTACATGGTTGTTTTTTTGTTGAAAAACGCCTTACTACACATGGTCGTTGTTTTCGGCTAAAAACGCCTTACTCTACATGGTCGTTTTTTTGGGTTAAAATGCCTGACTATACGTGGTCATGTTTTTTTGTCTAAAAACGCCTTACTATACATGGTTGTTTTTTTCCGCTAAAAACGCCTTCCTATACATGGTCGGTTTTTTTCGAGTTAAAATGCCTAACTATTCATGGTCATTTTTTTCGGCTAAAAACGCCTTACTATACATGGTGGTTTTTTTCGGCTAAAAACGCCTGACGATACATGGTCGTTTTTGGGGGTTAAAACGCCTTACTATCCATGGTCGTTATTTTCGGGTTAAAACGCCTTACTTACATGGTCGTTTTTTTTTTCGGGTTAAAACGCCTTACTATACATGGTCGTAATTTTCGGGTTAAAATGCCTTACTATACATGGTTGTTATTTTCGGGTTAAAACGGCTTACTATACATTGTCATTTTTTTGGGCTAAAAACGCCTTACTATACATGGTCGTTTTTTTCAGGTTAAAACGCCTTACTATGCATGGTCGTTATTTTCGTGTTAATACGCCTTACTATACATGGTCGTTTTTTTCGGCTAAAAACACCTGACTGTACGTGGTCGTTTTTTTCGGCTAAAAACGCCTGACTGTACATGGTCGTTTTTTTCGGCTAAAAACACCTTACTATACATGGTCGTTTTTTTTCGGCTAAAAACGCCTTACTGCACATGGTCGTTTTTTTCCGCTAAAAACGCCTTCCTATATATACAATACAATACAATACAATACATGCTGATTTATATAGCGCTTTCACAACAGCGACAGCTGTAACAAAGCGCTTCACAAAACAGTTAACATAAAGTAAAATAATAAACACAACACATAACATAAAACACGTACAGTCGTGCAGTCCTAACCACTTTTCCGTCACACGCTTTGTTGTTTGAAGCAGTTTGAGATGAAAGAGGAGAGAATCAAAGTGTCCTTTAACCAGTGGATCAGAGACGTCATACTCAAAATGTGCACACGTCGGCTACAAGCTAAGTTTCAAAGTCAACAAGAAGCTGTAGCATCCATTGACGAAAAAAGAGATTGGTTCACTTCTCCTGTCCCATGGAAATCCATTTCAATTCCAAGCGGCGACTCTCAGTTCCAAATACGCATCGGCGCTCTGCGCCAACGCTCCTCTTTCCTCATCCTCAACTTCAGCAGCCATCCATCCAGCCGCACCAACGCCGACTGTCCAACAGCGCCGACATAGCCACTGAACAAAACGGGATTGTGAAAAATGCTGCCCATTACAGGCGCAAAAAACACAAGCACCCCAGGTCTGTCCAGCACCGACAGTCAATGGCGCCGACATTCCTCCCAATCAACATCTGTGCTGGTACAGGCGTGCTGCCGAGAAGGCGCAACCACCAAGCACAGATACTTCTCCTTTGACGAATGTCGTGGCCAAAAAGCGCTGAAAACAGTCCATATCAGGTCCACACGATGAAACAACAAACAACATGTGACAAAACAAAAGACAAAAATACCAAAAAAGAACAAAAAACCAAGGCTCTTGAAGAGCACTTGCCAAAGGCTGCCTACTCGGGCGCCATCTTGGAGAAAAAAAAAAAAAAAAAAAAAAAAAAAAAAAAGGTCGTATTTCACGAGTTAAAATGCTTTCCTATACATGGTCATTTTTTTTCCGGCTAAAAACGCCTTCTTATACATGGTCGTTTTTTTCGAGTTAAAATGCCTTACTATACATGGTCATATTTTTCGGCTAAAAACGGCTTACTATACATGGTCGTTTTTTTTCGTCTAAAAATGCCTTACTATACATGGTTGTTTTTTTTTCGGCTAAAAACTTCTTACTATACATGGTCGTTTTTTTTTTTCGGCTAAAAACGCCTTACTACACACGGTTGGGGGGGTTTTTCGGCTAAAGACGCCTTATTGTACATTGTCCTTGTTTTCGTCTAAAAACGCCTTCCTATACATGGTCGTTTTTTTTCGGCTAAAAACACCTTACTATACATTGTCGTTTTTTTTCCGCTAAAAACGCCTTGCTACACATTCGGTTTTTTTCGGCAAAAAACTACTTACTACACACGGTTGTTGTTGTTTTCGTCTAAAGACGCCTTATTGTACATGGCCCTTGTTTTCGTCTAAAAATGCCTTCCTATACATGGTCATTTTTTTCAGCTAAAAACGCCTTACTATACATGGTCGGGTTTTTTTTCGGCTAAAAACGCCTTACTACACACGGTTGTTGTTTTTTTCGGCTAAAGACGCCTTATTGTACATTGTCCTTGTTTTCGTCTAAAAACGCCTTCCTATACATGGTCGTTTTTTTCGGCTAAAAACAACTTACTATACATGGTCGTTTTTTTTCGGCTAAAAACACCTTACTATACATTGTCGTTTTTTTTTTCGCTAAAAACGCCTTACTACACATTTGTTTTTTTCGGCTAAAGACGCCTTATTGTACATGGTCCTTGTTTTCGTCTAAAAATGCCTTCCTATACATGGTCATTTTTTTCAGCTAAAAACACCTTACTATTCATGGTCGTTTTTTCCGGCTCAAAACACCTTACTATCCGTGGTCGTTTTTTTTTTCGGCTAAAAACGCCTTACTATACATGGTCGTTTTTTTTCGGCCAAAAACAACTTACTATACATGGTGGGGTTTTTTCGGCTAAAAACGCCTTATGACACATGGTCGTTTTTTTCGGCTAAAAATGCCTTTCTATACATGGTCTTTTTTTTCGTTGAAAAACGCCTTATTATACATGGTCTTTTTGCACGTCTAAAAACGCATTACTATACAGGGTCTTTTTTTTGGGCTAAAAGCGCCTTACTATACGTGGTCGTTTTCTTCGGCTAAAAACACTTTTTTATACGTGGTCCTTTTTTTGGCTCAAAACGCCTTACTATATACATGGTCGTTTTTTTCGGCTAAAAAAGCCTTACTATACATGGTCGTTTTTTTTTGGGCTAAAAACGCCTTACTATACATGGTCGGGTTTTTTTCGGCTAAAAACGGGTCATCGTTCACTTCAAAGAGCCGGCCTTTTGTACCGGCTCGTTCGCGTTCGACACATCACTTGTGAAAATGTTGGTGATGAACATTCAGAAATCCTGCCAAAAAGAACCCTTTCTGCACTGAAATACAATGAAATTAATTTTGATTCAGTTTGCTGCAATACAAACCGGATACTTCATACTTGACCATAAAGTTAATTTAAAACTTAGTACCTCAATTCAAAAACAAAATCTGATGTTGAAAAAAAAATGTTGTTTTGTATTTGTAAGACTGAATATGAAAATAAACAGAATTTAATTTTCTGTGAGGATCAAATACAGTTTAAAAGAAAAAAAATCTATCGTTTCAAATTCAGATTGTACAATTCAGATTCAGTCATTCAATTTGATTCAGAGTAAAATATACAAATCCATCCATTATCTGAGCCACTGACCTTCAATTCACGTAATTCAAATTCAGTATAAACTATTTAAAAGTTATTCATGTTTAGTTTTTGGTGGCAAATATTCCGCCCCACAGCGTCACACCTAGTTTAGTTTTGGTTGTAAAGTGTCCTCGAGTGTCTTGAAAGACGCTTATAAATGAAATGTATTATTATTATTATTATAAGAAATTTCAGTGGTTATTTTAACTGACCATTCATTGTTCATGACATGTACAAATGTTTGTTTTCCTAACACACTGTCCATTCTTGTTTTCTTACAGTTCTTACAGCCGCTGTGAGACCTAACAACCTAACATCTTGGGCCTCAGACCAGGAAATTGATGTCACAATCAAAAGATGGCTACATCTGGCTCCTGATCGGGATGGTGACAGCAAGGAGAGCATGAGAAGAAAAGAGGACATGGAGAGCGCAACAATTTGATGGACAGAAAAATACCGTTCAAGAGTAAGCTGCATCCCAATTTGGACTTTGTGTTCACTGTTAAATAAAGAAAAGTGCATTTTTCCAGTGTATGTGGAGTTATATGTGAGGTTCACAAATTATGACAATAAACATATAAGTCATTTTTGAGCCTTTTTTTTTTTAATGTGGGTCAAATATGGCTCATGAAAGATGTAGCTTTGTTGAGGTTGAAGCCTGTTCTGGCCCAGCGTCGGGCCGGAGTAGGGCCAGATCTGGTTTTACAATGCGGCTTAGATCTGGGCCGAATGTGGGCCAGATCTAAGCCGCATTGTAAAACCTTTCTCATCAGCGAGTCCCAGCTGATGAGGTAAACTGTAAAATTATCACTACAGAGATTACCGCTTTTTCTGCACTCAGTGATTGACTTCTATGCAAAGTAATTTCTCAACTTGTCTTCCGTGCCATGTCATGCCTGTTGAGTGCTGATTTACTTCATATTAAGAAACTACTGCACTAAAACATTAATTCATAAATATATATCATATGCTTTTATTTTTGTTTTTCTCAGTATGTCTAACACGTACCCTGACTGTTCTACTCTTTGAATAAAAACACTTCATTCAAGCGTTAGGGAGTGCAAGGGGTTATGATGGAGGGGTGTTGCAAATCATGAAGACCTGCCAAGTGGTATGATAGCATTGTTTTATACATGTCCTCGGCTAGGCCTCAGCTTCAAAATCCGTCCTTGGCCTTGGCCTCGGAGGCAAGTCCTTGGTCCTTGGCCTCGGAAAATTTCTCAAGTCCTTGGCCTTGGCCTTGCCTCGGAAAATTGTCCAAGTCCTTGGCTTTGGCCTTGGCCTCTGAGTCAAATCCTTGGCCTTGGCCTTGGCCTCGGGTTGCCGGTCCTTGGACACAACACTCATATCCGGTGGGTCTTGAAAGCTTAGTCCAAATGCTCTCAGTCAAAGTTTGCTCTGGCAAAATTAGAAACTCTCCTGTGAAAACAGCTGCCAGCCACTGAGTTGATGGGAAAAAAATTACCTCGGCTCATGAACAATTTATGAATGGAGTGTATGGACTGAGGTTCCAAAGTTTGTGAAAATTAGCCGCTTTCAAAACACGACGCTAACAACCAGCATCATCATCAAAACACAAAACTCAAGCCAAAAAGATCAAATCACAAAACTTTCAGCACTGAAGTACAAAGAGAGGAATTCCGAAAGGACGGCAGCATTCGAAATGTGACATCCACAAACCCGTTTGGGATTTACAGTTGACAAACGGGAGTGTCAGAACGATGATATCCATTTAGCCGCGACAGCTTTACAGCCGCGACGCTCGCTTCGCACTCAATCGCGTCATCCCGAGGTGCTTTCCCACCCAAAAAGCAGTCTCAGGATTTATTGTTTAATTTGCTTAATATGGAAGAAAGGGTGGGGGGATGGGGGGCTCACTGGAATTTATGGCAGGCCCTCAATTAAATGAGACTGCGGGGACCGGTTAGCGTGAAGAGATGGCGGCTAATGCAAATGAGCCGGCGCCGCTCGATATTGCTGTGTTTGCCTTTCTGCGCAAGGCCTTGTTTACCCTCGCCTGTGTGTGTGTGTGTGTGTGTGTGTGTGTGTGTGTGTGTGTGTGTGTGTGTGTGTGTGTGTGTGTGTGTGTGTGTGTGTGTGTGTGTGTGTGTGTGTGTGTGTGCGCTCACTGTATGCGTGCGCGAGCTAATGGCTCACAGTCGAACCTAAAAGCAAATGTAGAAACACATCGAGTACATTCCCGGCCGGTTGCCGAGGCAAATGAATACAAGAGGCGCGGCGCTTGTTAGCGAGGCTAAATGAATACAAGAGCGCAGCTGGGTGTTCTGTCAATAGCGGCAACTTTTCCGTCTTCCCCTCCTCGTTGGAAATTCACAGAGGAAGGTCAGTTTTTTTGGGGTTTTTTTTTGTGTGTGTGTGTGTGCGGCGAGATAAAAAGCACTGACTGGGGCGCTTTTGCGCAGCTTAACCCTGAGACGTTCTTCCGCTGTGAATATAAATATGATTAAATGAACTGTCAGGGTCGAAGCGGCACCGTTAAATAAAAAGAGTGAGACCGGGCCGGGTCTTTTAGTGCATCCTCTTGTGGCCCCAAAGGCCCTGCAGTCACTTTGCGCGCTCTGATCTTCCCTGGGAAATACCGGATCGGAATCGCGTCACTGGCGGGTAAGAGCGCGGGATGAATACTGATCGGGACGATGCCTGCGTGAGCGTTTTGTTTCGAAATTCAAATCCACACGGTGTCTTGGTTGCCGCCACGGTGAACGGACAATGAGAATCAGCGTCAACTCCACCGAGAAAAAGCAAATCAAGATCGGAAGCCGTCGCTAATGCAGAGAAAGCACAACAGTAACATGAAAAATAGCAATGTGACACGATTTCCCAAATACAGTCGGTCGGAAAATGCTGAGTCCGCTTGGAATTTTCATCAGGAAATGTGTTCCGGAGAACTTTATGTTTTGCGTCAGAAACAACGATGTTCCCTATTAGGGCAAACGTTTCTGCGTGGTAGAAAATCTTAACATGACGGAATGTCTTTCCATACTTACTTGTCTTGTCCTTGTTTATCGTAGCTGCTTGTTATGGATGATACTCGTGTTGGTGATACTTCTGATCATCATGTTTTCACATCGTCTCAAACGGCATCACCAGTGATAATTCTACAGTTTGAGCCCTGCGAGTCCCAGGGACTCGCTGATCAGAAAAGTATGAGTCCCATTATGCATTTAGAGAGTCCCAAATTTCGAATTCTGAAATGGTCTACTGATTCAATTGCATATGATAATAACACAAATGACAACAATATGTATTGATAATAGGTTTATTTCTTATAAACAAATGATGCAAAATTTTAATTCAGGCATACAAGATTATTATTGCAAAAAAAAAACTATCCAACTTTAGCTGCTTCCTCTGTGATATCTCCGCAATAAACTTTCACAACACTTGTTTTCACGTTACACGACTTGGCAATCGTCTGCTGTCCACATGGTAAAGGCCGATCTCGTCTCGCGATCTCGGAAATCTCGTCACGCGAGATTATTTAAAGTGAGATTAAAACAACAATGGTGGCGATTGTCAAACTGCGATCGTTGCTGGAAAAAAAGATTGACTGTTTTTTTTTTGCTTTTTTTTGGACTGAGAAATTTCCTTGCGTACCAAAAACGCACATTATTTGGAACTGTGCATCTGGCGGGAAAATTATGCGCCTAGGACACCGACTCATGTCAAATGTTTTCACCCCGAACGCTAACCGATATCATCATTTCGGAAATCGAAATTGCAGCCCGCGTATCCAATTGGCCTCATTTCAGAGCTTCCCAACTCTCATTCAAACACGACAGTCGCCAACAGGAAGCGGCAACAAAACAAAGTTAAAACAACATCAAAACAAGACCATCAACATACAGAAACAAGAGACAACGGCATCTTAGTCACCTCCACATCAAATGGCAAAAGTATCAACAGAAAAGTTCCACAACATCTAAATGTTAAGAAACTGCAACGAGGCTGACGACAACGTCAACTGTGTCGAGTAACGAAAATCAGCAATGCTGACAACATTACAGACATCAAGGTGAATCATAAGCTATAACAACACGGGAGTTAGCAAAGCCGAAAACTTTTGACACCGTGTGAGTGAGTCGGTGACAAACTCAAAACAGAAAAAGATGAGTGGGCGTTTGGTAGCTCCGCCCGCACATTAAATCATCCGAGCGGAAGTCCTCCTCGGAATTGATTCATCCCCAAGCACGTCGTAAAACTTAAAATAAAGTGTCGGCGGAAGTGGATTAGCATACGCTAATCAAACGTGCAATCGAGACGCTGAAAAGGGAGAAAAACATCCTCAAAACATCAGGGGAAAAAAAAAATCCCTAATCTCCTGTCACCAGAACCCGAAAGGCGCCAAAGCGCAGCGCTGACGAATTGCCTCTCTGATTGAACCCAGACATCATCAATCACACGCCGAGCCGTCCGTGCGCCGCCCGAATGTCCCGATGGCTTTATTGGTGGCATCCGGGGAGATGCCTCCGATTTGATGCTTGGGGGATTCCTCGGACCGCCGGATTGTCTAGCGATATTATACACACGCGCGTTTGATTCCTAATCTTGCCGGACGTCAAACAACACCCCCTAAACTCAATCCAGCCAATTACACGACAGATTCGATTGCTTTTTCGCATCAGAACAAAACAATTACCGTATTTTCTGCACTCCAAGGCGCACCGGCTGCAGCAGTAGTGAAGGCTCAAATTAAATAAAGCTGTATTGTATTGTATTCCCTTTAGCGTAACTCCATCTAGTGGATGCATAACGCAACCACAGCCACTATTGTAGCTTCTATGTGCCTCATAATGCACTGCACCCAAAAGATGAAAATAATTTTAAAATAGGCCAATAATTGAAGGTGTGCCTTATATTCCGAAGTGCCTTATAGTACGGAAATCATAGTATTTCCAAGACAAGAATCGTATTTCAAAGTATGGTTGTCCTTAAAGTTCCATTTTTCAAATTAGGGCTTTGGCACTGAGTTAAGGTTTGGAAGTATGGTTTCAACACAGGAATAGGGTTAACATTTGGGCTTTGAAAAAAGGGTTTGGTTTTAAATTCTTTTTAAAGAGGGGTCTCAAGCAGGTTTTGAGTTTCGGACAAGGATTAAGGTTATCAAATTAGGGTTTCAAGCCTTGGGTTGGGTTTTAGGCATGGGTTAGATTTTGAAAATGTTCAAATGTTCAAATCTTTTACCACAAAAAAAAAGCATGCGATTCTTCTTTGTATTTTGTCAGAAGTCTAGCTGTACCATACTGCCCCTCACAGGTCAGTCCAGGTACTACACCAGACTTCTGCTTTGCGACACCACCAACAACACCAACAATAATAATAAAAACAACAACAATAATAATAAAAAAAACTATTATGATTATTATTATTATTATTACATGAAATGTATATCACATCACGCAAGAAGCGAAGGCAACTTCAACTTTTGTGCCGAGTGGAAAGTTGTGTAAAGTTGTTCTGTGACTCACTGTGTATGTTTTTGGCTCGAGGGCAATTCTCTCTTTCTTGTAGCGAGGTCCAACCAAAGGTGCCCTCACCGGCTCAACGCCCCACCCCCTCAGCACCTCACCCCCACTCCGGGGCTGCAGTAATATCCACAGTAATGACTGTGCCAAGCAAACACAATATTGAGAGCTTCTTTTCTTGTCCGCAGATATTATTTCCCAGTGGAGGACAGGTGGAATTAAAAATGAAATGTATCTTTTTTGGGGTGTTTTTTTTTCATTCTTCTTCTTTCCACCCACCATCACTTTTATGTATTAAGATCTTTGCTCGGGCATCGAGATCAGGCTGCAAGTGACGGTCGGCCTCGGGCTACGGTTTCGAGACAGGGTGACAGAATTTCTTTGAAAGTGATCAGAATTTCTAGTTTTTGTTTAAAAGTAAAGTTTCAAGATAGAGTAACGGTTTGATGACCGCTGAGGGTTTCAAGCAAGTGTGAGGTTTTCAGAAAAGGGCTTCAAAATAGGATTAGGGTTTCAAAACAGCATTGTGGTTTCAGATTAGGGGCTACATTTTCAAATTCAATTGTCAAAACTGGGTTAGGGTTTTAAATTAGGGTTTTGAAGCCAAGCTTTGAGTTTCCAAGTGTATGACTTCGATTTAGAGTTCCAAGACATGATTGAGGTTTGAAATGAGAGTTTCAATCTTGGGTTAGGGTTTGAAATGATGGCTCGGGTTTAAAATTAGGATTTCAAGACAGAATTAGACTTTCAAAGTAAAGTTTCAAATTTGGAGTTCAAACCTGGGTTAAGGTTCCAAACAGGGCTATGGTTTGAAGACATGATTGGGTTTGAAATTAGGGTTTCACCTCTGGTTTCGGGGTTTAAAATACAGGTTCATGTTTCAAATTTGTGTTTGTGTTTTGAGACAAATTAGAATTTTTAGACAGAGTTAGGGTTTCAAAATAAGACTAGGTGTGGTTTGAAGAAAACTGAGGGTTTCAAGCATGGATTAGGGTTTCAAGAATGCTGTTTATTGGGGGTTGTTTTTGTTTTTTTGGAGGGGTTCTCAAAAATATTTTTTGCCCCTGCAACATTGCTATCAGATTTCAATCTCAGTGATGATCACACAGCAGGCAAACTAAATAATTATTTCATGGGTTTTGCTTCCAGTCAGTCTGTTGTCGCGTTAATTAAGCGTCGCTCAGACGTTTGGCCGCAGGCTTTGACCTGATAGCAAGGGAACACTTTTCAAAAGTTTGACTTTGTGTCCCTCAAGACTCAAGACAACACGCAGGGAACAATCGCTTCCAGTTTGAATCGTTGCTCAAAAAAAAAATAATAATAATAAAAGATGCTGTCCTTCCAATGAAAGTTTTCGCTAATAAGTTGAGCATTGTGTTCCACTTCAAAATAAAATAGCTGACTGACCGTGTCCTTGACCCTGACCATGTCATGCATGGCTGCTTGAGATTTTCTTGTGGGTCACGAGGTAGCAAATTTCATGATGCACTTCACAATTGTGGGGACTAATTTTTAAGATTTGTGTGAATGTTACAAATGTCCCAAAAATGGCTGCTTCGAAACAGAAACGGCTGACTTCCTATGACTTTTCAGGCATAGATTCTTTTTTTTTTTTTTTTGTGAGTCTACTCATGACAGATGCAATGACCAAATTTCACAAAGCTAAGTCAAAATGGCTTCGGAGGAACAAGGACACGACCCCTTTCAAACCAAAATGATGTTTTTCCAGTCATGGCTTCTGGAGATTTTTTGAGGGATCTACTCATGATACACATGCCATCCAAATATCATGTTGCGGCATGATTCAGACTCATTTTTCGAATCTGCGTGAATATCGGAAATTTCCCTAAATTGCTTGCTTTACCAAAATGGCAGTTTTTTGGGGGGGTTTTTGTTTTGTTTTTTTGTTTCTACTCATGATATACTGTACATGACGACCAAATTTCATGTTGCTGACTAATACTGGCTTGGGGGGCTTAATTTGCAAAAACAAAAGTAATACTTGCTGGCATCTATTGGTGATGAATGGTAATTTTTTTTGGGCTTTCCTTGGTGTTCCCAGAGTGAGTATTTGAGTCGCTTGGGCATTCATCAGTCTATCACAGCCCAGCGAGTCTCTCCATCACGCTCAGCTGATCAATGGACTGGAGAGCGTTTGGCCCATGAACACTCTCAGCCTGCGACCCTCCCCCCCACACTTCCTCTCCGCCCAAAAAAAAAAAAAAAAAGTCTGTGATGGCGAAATACGCGTCGGATCTGGCGAACGTTCAAAGGTGGGTGTGAGCCGGTCGCGCTCGGCCCGTCGCCATAATTGAACGCTCCCGCGTGTCCGAGGGCGATCGGTGGGAAGCGGAGGACGTGAAGCGAGACAGCTGCTGGACGACTGCCAATCAGGAGAGTCCCACCTCACCAGGTACGTAATGAACATCTTGTTCCTTGATCTTTGGATTAAGAGTGATGACTGTTATAAAGGCAGATCTGCATTAGCAAAAAAAAAAAGGCAAAATTAGTTTCAAATGAGGGTTTCAAAATGGGGTTTAAATTAAGCCATTTCTGAAACGGGATGCCTTTGAATTCACATGTTCATATTAGGGTTCCAAGCTGTGGGTTAGGGTATCAAATTAGGGTGTCAATCTCAATTTAAGTTTTCAGAGCTGGAAATGCTTCAAACCAAAGTGGCCAATTTAGTGTATGTTTTCAATCGTGGTTTCCTGAGACATTTTTGTGGGTCTTACTCATGAAAGACATGCCTAGAAAAATGTTATCCCGCGATTTGAGCCTGGCTTCAAAGGCTGAAAAACAAACCAAAAAATCAATTCTGGGCATGTTGGTGGCACCTGAGTTAATTTTATCCAAATTTTCCTCTTGGATTGTAACCAAAATGGCAGACTTCATGTGTGTTTTGAGCTTGAAGTTAGCTGAGGCTTTTTTGTGGGTCTACCACTTTTAATGACGCTCAGTGAAGGTAGTTGTGGGACCTGATTAAAAATAATCATCATCATCAAAAAATGATAATGAATCCGATTGCGAGCAAAGAAGCCTAAAATTTCTGCTTCAAAACAAAATGGCTGACAATCCATGTCTTTCTGTCATGATTTCTTAAGACTTTTTTTTGTGTGTACCATACCAGATTTCAAGAAGCTCAATAGTACTGGCTTCTGAGGCTGACTTTTTCAAAGACTCTCGCCATGTAGAGTCGGCCATGGGTACCGAGTGTCAGCAAGAAAGAGAAACGTGAGCTGGAGGCTACAGCAGCAGCATGTGGCTGGCCATTGGTCCTCCAATCCAATCAATCAAAAGAGTGTCTGCCTTTACAGCAGCTCCGATACTTTTTTTTTCTTCTACTTTCTTCCTTTCATAACTTTGCTGCTGTAAATTGGGAATTTCTCCATTGTGAGCAGGTCACGGGTGTGTGAAAGGGTTAAAGGACACTTGGCCGGTGGCTTTTCCAGGGAGCCTCTAAAAAGTTTTGCCTGGAACAAGAAATATCACGTGGGCGAGTGCACTCAAGTGACCTCGAGGAAAACGCGCAACACTGTTTAGTCAGCCTCCGCCGCCGACCTGCATTGATTTGAAGTAAGCGTGAATTATGATTCTGAAAGCCGTTGCGATTTGAGTGCGGCGGGGCCAATACGATGAGCTACCAAGCCGAGGAGCTGGGAAATATCAAGTTATCACGTCGGCTATGACGACAAGCGCATCCGGCTGCTGATAACGAGCGGCCAGATAAGGCGCTCTCTGGCCGAGATACGTGCAGCGCTCGCCACCGCCGCTTGTGATGTTAATATGAATTATCGCATATTGAGCATTCTTCTTTTCGTCCGGAATCCAGAAATTCCACTGGGGTTCATTTACATACAGCAACATTTTGACAGTGAGAGAAAAATGTGTCTGTAACACAATGACAACGTTTTGACTGATGAAATTAACCCGGTCTTCAAACTCTCAAATGAGGTTTGAAACCCTCGTATGAAAAGCTAACCGTGTCTGGAAACTCCTCCTTAAAACCCTAACACCTCCTCAGAATCTGAGCTCCAAAGCTTACTTTGAAGCCTTGGCCTTGCCTTGTTTAGAAACCTTATTCCGGCCTTCAAACCTGAATTTGACACATATTGATTGAACTGGACATAAAACCCGACCTCAGAAGCCCTAAACCTCATTGAAATCCTCACTTGAAAACCTTACCCTGTCTGGCTACTTCAAAAGTCAGACTTAACACTGCTTGAACCCATAATTTGAAACCCTAAACCTTATTTGAAACAGCATTCCAGGATTGGAACCCTGCTCTTAAAACCCAATCCATTTTTGAAACCTAAATCTGGGTTCAGAGGCATAGTTTGAAACCTTAACACTTTTTTGAAAGCCTATTCCAGCCAACAAACCCTATTAACAAATGCTTAGCCAAACTTTTAAGTAAGATTTGAAACCCTAAAACAGTTTGAAAGCTTAATACCCCTTCCTTCCAACCCTACACTGAATCACCAACCCTTTTTTGAAACTCCAAGACCTTAAAACCCTAACTTGAAACCGTGACCCAGTCTTGGAACATGAATACCCTGAAACTAGATTTGCCACCTTCTTTCTGCCTACAAACCCTATTAAGAAATGTCAAGCCAAACTTTAAATTCAAACTTGAAACCCTAACAAAGATTGACAGCTTAATGCCCCTGTCTTAAAACCCTCCACTAATCCTTTTTTGAAACTCCAACACTATCTTAAAACCTTAATTCGAAACCCTAACCCAGTGGAGCCCTTCTTTTAATACCCTTAAACTAAATTTGACACCCTAAGCCTGGTTCAAAAGATTAATGTGAAATTCCAGCCTGGGCTTGCAAGGTGAAATCTTATCATTGTTTTGAAACCCCATTCCTGCATTTGAAGCTTAATTTAAAATTTCAAACCCTAACATAGGATTATAATTTTAGCCCTTGTTTGAAACCCTACTCTTAAATCCTTACCTTTGTTTGAACCCTTGTCCTGTTTTAAAACCCTAACCAGGACATGACACTCTTAATCTGTCTTGAAACCCTCATTTAAAACCCCAACCTTGTCTTGAAACCTTATCATTGTATTCCTGCCTTTAACCCTTAATTTTAAATGCTAATGCTGACTTGAAGCTCATATTTGAAACCGTAATGATAGCGTGAAAGCTTAACCCTGGCTTGAATCCATAATTTGAAACCGTAACCCTGAGTGCCAAACTTGCTGGACTGCATGTTTGTGAACGCACATGTGATAATGATGTAGTGATGTTGGGAGGTCTGTCGTGCAGTTGGTGTTTTAAAAGAAAACAATTTTCCCGTATTTTGGGGAGTTCCTAATGGGTTGAAAATCAGTTTGACCATCACAGAATCTTCCAGAAAATAGTGAACAAAACAACAAACTTTTTGCCAACAAGTAATTACATTGTCACTCTTTTATCAAGTTCCCTCCACAATTATTTATTTCATTTATTTTTTGAACAAACTCAGTTCCTCCCCCGTCCAAAACTTTTTCGTTCGCCAGCCGTGTCGTTTGCCACCGTGCCCTCCTCGTTTGCGGGGTCGCCACCGGCCAATCCGAGTCGGCTTTGAAAGACAGCATTACGCCGCAGTCGCCTCTGTTTACCATCATAAACCGAGCCGTCGCCTTTGAGTTGACCGAGCGCCGCGTGTGCCCGCGACTCGCCTGCCGACTTGTAATTACCCCATTAACTGTTTATTTTCTCCGGCTAACCATAACAACATTTGGACTCCAATCATCTGGGCGCCTTACTGGCGTAATTGCTGGCCGCCATTGTTTGCGACACGTCGATGGGGTACAAAGTGGGATTCGCGTTCCCCGCCGGCAATTAAGTCATGAGCGAGACCGGCGGCTAATGAGATGGGACTGGACGATGGGCGGTCGTCCACCCTGGGTAACAAGGCCGTGAGGTGACTCTGAAGATGACACCGATGTGCAAATTTTGCACATGCCAGCAATTTCTTCAAAGGTATGGAAATGAGAAGGGAGTGGGAACGTGATTCCATTAACAGTGGACATGTGGTGATTATATTGTTTACCGTTTGGCCTCTTTCAAAAGGAGCAGGTGCCAGCCGCTGGTTTGCAACCAGAGACTAAATTAACTCTGCGGAATGAGAGGGAAGGAAACAGTCAAAAATCACACAGTTAAGTTGCAAACCAACATCGGACAACATGTTTTCAAAAAAAATCCAAATGAGTCAAGAACTGACAAAGACAAACTGACAAGACAAACACCAGAAAAGGACCCTGTCAAGAACTGCTTCCAGACTAAAGAGAGGATCCAAGTCAAGGACCACGTCAATAAATGAGGTCAACGTTGAAGTCATGAACCGAGACAAACAGCAATCAAGAACCATGAAGAAAAAAGGTCAAAAGCAAGTCAGGAAATTATGCTGAGAACCAAAATACCAGTAAAGAACCGTGTCAATAACATGAACAACCAAGTCAAAAACCTGCTCAGAAACCATGTTGTGATCAGGAGTGGGGCTCCATTGCTCCAAAAAGTGTGACCGCAATAACGAATAAATAAAATGCTGTACAGTAACCTCCACTCCATTGTGGTTTCCGCGTTTGCGGTCATGCTGTTTCGCACATTTTGGCCTCCTGTTTATTTTGGGTGTATTTCCACTGCCAACCACTAGATGGTGGCACACATCTTTCTGTGACGCTAAATTTCAAAGAACGCAAGCAGGAAGTATATGAGCTCAGCCCAGTTTTTTGCTGAAGCTCATTGATTGTCAAATCCTCGATGATCCTGCTTTTTTAACCCATAAAAAGAGACAAGTGTGCCGCGAAGCAAGATGACAAGGTTTTATCTTAAGCACGGGCACTGGGAATATGAGCCCCTTAGGTGGCAAATAAAAGATAGCGAGATAGCGCCGTCTTTGCGAGGGAATAAAAAAAATTGTTGTTTCTTTTTTGTTTGTTTACCGTAAACAGGAATCAATAGACTGTTTGTACAATATTTTTGTCTTATCCATTGCCCGTGCTCTCCCGCAATATATTAAGTGTTTAAACGTGTTTGTATTCTTTTCAAAGTGTGTTTAAAGGAGTTTAAAAGAAATAATTGCGATAAATGCAAAAAGCAATACTTTAAATGGGTATTTCTATTTTGTATATTGTGGATTTCACATATTGCAGGGCTGGTTTGGAATGTAACTCCAGCGACGGAAGGGGCTTTCCTGTATACCGCACTCTACGTGTGCTCTTGTCCAATATCTCACAGTGTTCGGGGAAAGCATTGCGCAGGGCGGATGACAGCGAGAAGGGGGGTGTCTTGAGTGCGGCGGTGCAGCCATGCGCTAAATGATGTTGCTTTAAGGCTCCGTGCTAGACTGCCTCGTCCTCCTCCTGTTCCTTATGCCAGGAGGCACAGCTGCTAATGAATAAATCAAGACAAAATCATCTTCAGAAAAATGGTCAAAAATGATTTAACACACACACACGTCAAGAAAAAAAAAGTGAAGAACCACTTCCAGAAATACTTCAAGAACGAAGTCAACAACTGTGTCGAAAACTGTTGAGATCCAAAAAACATGTCAAAAAGCAAAGTAAATAAACAAATATAACCCCACCCCTCTAAAAATAAATAAATAAATAAAATGTGAACCACATTTTATATATTTTAAATAAAATGTGAACCACATTTGATTTATTTTTGGGGGAGTGAGGTTCATAACTTAGTCTAAAAATAATACTTCAGAAACCTGAATTTGAAACCGTAACACCATAACCCAAACTGAAAATTTCATTTCAAACCCTACTTTGAACCTCATATTTGAAACCCTAACTGGAAACCCTACCTGACTTCAAACCCTATTCAGTAACCTAGCTGGAAAGTCTCATTTGAACCCCTAATTCTGGTTTGAAGCCCATAACTCAGGCTTGAACCCCTCGTTTGAAACCGTAACTGTAATTTGAAGACATTATACAAGTCTTGAAAACCAAATTTGAAATGTTGACACCCTAACCCTAATTCAGGCATGAAACAAATCAGGGTGACAAACCCATTAGGGTTTGAATCATGGTTTCGAGACAGGTTCAAAGTTTGAATTTACAGCGTCAAATTCGGGTTTCAACCTACGGTTATGGTTTTAAGATAAGATAATAAGATAAGCAAATCTTTATTTAAAAGAGTGTTTCAATCCCAAGGCTAGTGTTTCAAATTAGGATGTCAAAGGGTGTCTTGTTCATAACATTAGGGTTTAATCCAACGATACAGGTTTTAAAGTCAGGTTCAGGATTTCAAATGAGGGTTTTTAACACAAGGTTATGGTTTCAACGACAGTCTTAATGCAAAAGCTCGGGTTTTAAGCACAGCCCGTCTCTACTTTAGCTTGCACCTCGCCTTGCAGTACTCACACCGCATCCTGGTGGCGCTGCAGGGCTGTTCAGCGGCAAACGCCGGTGAATATTAAATAATGAAGTCATGAATATGAAATCGAGAAGTGATAAATATTCATCATCAAGTGATGAATATGAAAGGCTGCAAGTTCATTAATGTAATTTTCCAGCGAGACTCTGATTACATACACTTGCGCATTCAGCAGGGGAGCACACACAATAAAACACAAAATGAATAAATAAATAAATAAAGTTGTAATTGTGTGAAATATGATATTAAAAATACATGGAAGCAGAAAAATTAAACACATGGAAGGAGCCGGTGTGAAAATGATGTGTGTGTGCGTGCGTGTGATGTCCCAGAATTCCTGTGGCTGATGCTGATATTGAGGGAGGCGGTGCTGGGGGGGGGGGGGCGCACTGGGGGGGGGGGGCTTCACATTTCCTCTAATAGAATGTAACTAGCATCATTACTTTTTCATCACAGCCCTCCCACTGCTGTCGTGCACATCGAGGAACATCACTTTCTGCCGCGCGCCGCCCACCCTCTCGCCCTCCCCCAATGCCCCCCTCCCTCCTCCCCCACCTTCATTGGGCCCACCACCACTCAATTAAAGTGCCCCGCATCAGGAAAAGAAAAGGGAAAAAAACTGGGGAAGCAAACGTGGGCCCTGAAGGGGACGGCGACGGCAGCGGCGGCATCTTCTTCTGAGGCTCTGAGACACTCTGCTTCTCCGCGGGCTGACATCTTGGATTTGGCGCAGATAAAAAGCAACAAAGAAGAAAAAGAAAGTACTGAAAGAGAAAAAGGCTCGGCGGGGTTCAAGACATGAAGACACTCGGGGACGCGTTAAGAGCTGGACGACTTAAAAAGACTTGCAGAAGACCGAGGGGATGCCATTGTTGCCCGGAAATAACACATGTCGCTATGGCAACAAACACATACACAAAAGTCGATTGAGGAAACACAAAAATCACCAAATGCACAAGTTGAATCATCAGAGTTTTATTGAAGACAGAAGACATGCAAACATTTTGGTCCTGAACCAGAATCGAACCAGCTTGTGTCCTCGTCACGTACTGACCGAAGCCAAGACACGCTATGAAATTTGAAAACGGCAATACATCATCGGACAACAAGAGACCCTGATGAGAGCTCAGAACCAAAGAGAATCCAAATAAGAACCAGACGGTAACCAGTCAAGAACCAGAGCAGAACTGCTACAAAACCAAAAGATGAACCAGCAAATCGCAGGATCAGAATTGAAACCAAACCAGTGAAGCCGTAAAACATGCTAACTGTAATAAAACCATGAGAGAGTCTGAATGAAACAAAAGTGTGAAATGGAGAAAGAGTCATGAACATCCAAGGTCTCGTTTGAAAATGAAAAGACGGCAGCAGATGAGAGTCGAAGCAAAACCAGAGCGGGACCAGGACATGGGGTACGGAATAACCAGGGCAGAAGCAGGGCAGTTCCAAAAAATACAACCAGAGTGGAACAAGAGGAATAATCAAGAGCAGAGCCAGAAGGGAACTCCAACTACAGCAGAACCAAATCAGCACCAGAGCTGAACCAGAGAGCAATCAAGACAGAATCAGAGAAGAACCAGAATGGAACAAGAGAATGACCTCAAATGAAACAGAGTTGAACCCAAGCAGAATCAGAAGAGAACCATAACAGCATCCGAGACGAGCCAGATCAGAATCAGAAACTGATCCAGAGACGGACCAGGACATAACCTAAGAATCAAGTCAGAATCCGAGAACTATAGTAAAATGAGAGCGAAATCAGTGCTGGAGGACTAAAACATTACCATAACAAAACCAGATCAGAGGCGAGGAGTGGAAGCAGGCAAAACTGGGTTCTGAGGATTTCTCACTTTCAAAAAAGATGATCAAAACTAAGACATTTGTAAAATCAAGTCAATGCCTGTAAAGAATGAGACCAAATCGAGCTAAAGGGAAGGATGGGGGTCATGCTTTGGGAGGGTATTCTTTCAGGTTTGGGGTTCAATTTAAATCCACAATGCTTCAGTTCGGGTTGCATTGGGGCCAAGCAGAATTCGGTTCGGGTTCAAGTGAGGTCACGTCCCAAGGCATGTACGGGTTTTGTAAAACATGTTGATGTATAATAAATGCGGCTGTTCGTAAGCGGCCTCAATTCTATTTTAGTCACTTAAATGCGACTGCGTTACTCGCGCGTGTGAAAAATCTTGTATCAAATAAAAGCTCTTACGTAAGATGTCTTATTTTATTCATGCACTTATTTATTTATTCTGGCCCCACACCGGGCCTCAGGTTATACAATGGGAGTTTGGGGGGGGGGGGGGGGGGGGGGGACAAATGGATTTTCTGAGTTTTCAGCTCGGTGTTCATAAATGATTGTCCACCATTTCTGTGCGCGTGCGTGTGTTTACTTGCATAAACGAGGCGCTAATAACGCAACGCTCGGCTGGCCCACGCTAACTGAAGCTGTAGTTTCGTCAATGGCCTCGTTGGGCTAACGAGACGTGATTAGCGAGCCTAGCGCGCGAGCGCGCACATGTGAGCGAGTGGGCTAATAAAGTTTGTGTGCCTCGTCGTCTTCATCTCCTCTTTAACCTACATAAGGAAATTAAAATCCTATAATTATCTTCAATTAACAGAAAGAGGGACATGCAGTGATTAAGGAAATCAAGTTCAGGGACTATTTTCATTATCTTTTCACCCTCCCCATCCTCGTACCGTATCCTTCCCCCCTCCCAACCACACACACAGACACAGACATCCCCACCCCCACCCGGCTTCCTTTAACGTTCACCTTTAAGATCACCACTTTGCTTTTAATTAACTTTTTTCGTGACTTGTGACTTTCAAATTTTCTGACCACTTGTTTCACTTTTGAACAAGATCACACTTTCTCATTAGCCGGACAAAAACTAGCATTTTTTATCAAATGTGAGGATGACGTGTTTTTTATTTATTTTTTTGTTCCAGCTGGGTTTTTATTCTTTTACCGAGACTCTCGTTTGACTTTTTAGATGATAAATGCTCATCAAAACAAACAAATTGCTGCCATGTTAGGGTTTATGTTAGGCTTAGGGTTTGGTTTGACTTTGGGGTTACTTTCGGGGAGTTAACAGGGGGTGGTGAAGGTCTGAATTCGAGTTAGGGTTAATATTTAATTATTTTGCTAAGTGATTTTAGATTTGGGTTCATTTTAAAATTACATTTAGTCTTCTTAGCAGCTGAGAAGACGATTGGTGTCTCTCTCCCCCCACTCGTGGACATTTACAACTCTCGTCTGACACGCCAAGCCATCCGGATCACAGGTGACCCCACCCACCCATCTCACAGCCTCTTCGACCTGCTGCCGTTGGGGAGGAGACTGCGATGTCTCTGTGCTAGAACCAGCAGGCTCAAGAACAGCTTCTACCACCAGGCGGCCAGGAGACTCAACTCCCTCCCTGTTCTGCCCACACTTCCCCCACCTCTACCCCTGCCTCCTGCCACAGACAGAGGCCCTCCCTCAGCATCCAACACCTGATTAGCTTTAACCCACAATCATCACAAGTGCCCTTGGTTGTCTGTTGTTTGGTATTTATTGTTTTATTTGTTCATATTTAAATATTTATGTCTTATGTATTTTTATGCAGTTCAGTTTGGTGCCCTTATATTTTAGCTGTGTGTGTTTCAATGCACTGCATGTTGGCACTGTGGGTGAGAGAGGAAAGTAATTTCATCTGTGCTGTATTGGATTGGATTGGATACAACTTTATTGTCACATACAGCACAGATGAAATTTCTTCCCTCTCAACATATGTTGCACATAGAGCATATTTGACAAGAAAGCTTGACTTGACTTAGTTAGGTTTGGGGTCTGAATCAGGATTAGGTTTGGTCTAGGTTAAGCGTTAGGGTTTGAGTTTGTTTTATGGTTCGGGTCCATCCATTTCGATTTGGAAACCTCCAGCTTCCACAATTCCACATTTTGGAATTCCACGCCCTCATGTCTGACACAGGAGTATCGAATTTGAAATATCAGGTTATGGTCACACAGCAGGGTGTCATGCTCGTTTCAGATTCCGATGGTTTTCTGTACTTGTTGACAAAAACAACTTTTAATGTGAACGCAGCGTGTTTGCAATGTGACATGCATGTGCACAGAGCACGGTGTCAAGCGACATGCACCTAAAAAAAAATGACACGTGGAACAGTGTTTACGGATGTAAGTATGGTCCAATGTTAATGGGCTCATCGTTTTATCATCTTTTTATGTACAGAGGAGCAATGCAGGAGGAGGTAGAAATGTTTTGCGGAAATGAGGCAAAGCTTTTCTGATTTCATGGAGACATCGACGAAAGATGACGTCATGTGATTGCCACGCGTAATAATTGAACCACCTGTGTGGCTGAATTACGACTACCACCACAAACGTCCAACTAAAATACAATGAAAGTAGACTACGAATGAAATAAAAACTATATTTCCAACCCAATAAACAGAAAACAAAGACGTTAGGGAAATAACCTGCGCAAGTTTTCCCCCTTCAGCAATCAATCGTTGCGTGCGTGTGTGTGTGTAGGTGCGTGCGTGCATGTATGTGTGTGTACATGTGTTAAAGACAGTAGCGCGACTGTTCACATGCAGGTTAATCATTTGCGAGGTTGAAAAGGTCCAACTGCATGTGGATGTGAATGTAAATCAACCAAAGTATGGTTCGTGTGTGCGGGTGTGCAAGTGCGAGTGTGCGTGCATGTGTGTGTGCGTGTGTGTTGTTGGCCGGGCTGGACCGCCTGCAGCAACGCCAGGAGGACCTTGCTTGACTAAAGCCAGAAACTCTCACACGCATTCATGCGCACAGCGGATGGTCAGTTTGTAAATTACCGGCCGGGGTGCACAAAAAGCGAGATGCGGAGGAGCGGTGGGGGTGGGGGGGGCAATGGCCTTGGGCATCCACCTGAGGCAGTCATCCACAGCACAGTACCCTGATTGTGTCTTTACAGGATCGTAGAAGATGTCCTGGCAGGCCATCGACTTGGGAAAACTCCATCCAGTGCACCTGCACATGTTTTCAAATCAGGGTTTCAAACTGGTTTGGGTTTGAAAGTATTGTTTTGAACTAGGAATACGTTTTCAAAGAAGGGCTTGTAAGTCGGATTAGGGTTTTAAAGTAGGGTTGTAAACAAGGGTTAGGAGTTCAAAGTAGTGTTTGTGACCTCAGGTTTTACAGCAGAGTTAAGGTTTCAAATTAGGGTTTTTAAACTAGGGTTAAGGTTTCAACATAGGGATTTTAACTAGATTTCAAATTTTACAGTGGGTTTTAGCTTCGAAAGTGGGGTTTTAAACTACAGATCGGGTTTCGAAGTTGGGTTTCGGAGAAGAGAAAGGATTTTAAACAAGGGTTAGGATTTCTAAGTAGGGTTTCAAAGTAGGGTTAATTTTACAAAGAAGGGTTTTAAACGGTAATTAGGGGGTTTAAAATAGAGGTTGGATTTCATATGAGTGTATTAAACTATGGTTAGGTTTTCAAAATAGGGTTTTAAATGGGGACTGAATGTTTTTTAGAAATATATATAATATATGAATTAATTATAATTCATAATTACTTTCTCATCATATTTGTTTTTGCTCACTGTCCTGAATTGTATTTTAGTTCTTTGTTTGTAAATTTGCATTACTTGCCGTTCATATGGTTATGATTGGGCGTGACAAGCCACATGCTGCTTCACCAAAGACACAATCTGCTCTGCTCAATGACAAAAAGAAGATAGAAGAGATGAACGCAACTCCAGCCTGAAGGATTCGTGTGGTGGTGAGCGGAAAGAGGATAAAGGCGGTCGCGCTGACCCACATCACCTCGCTCGCTCGCTGCGACTATTTTTAACATCAGTCGCTAATTAGCAACACGCAAATTAGCATGGGAGGACGCCGCGGGAGCATGGACGATGCCGCGCAGCCTCGTGCCTTGGCGACTGCTTTGTGTCATCAGGTGGCATTGTTGCTGTCAACGAGTCAACTGTGTGTGTGTGTGTGCGTGTGTTTGTGTGTATGTGTGTGTGTGTGTGTGTGTGTGAGTGCGTGTGCTAAGCCGATCAATGATTGTATTGATTTTGGCTGAAACGATGTGATGTGCTTCAAGTACTTTTTCTTCTTTACTCAATCAAAGAAAGGATGTGTGTACGTCTGTGTGTGTGTGTGTGTGTGTGTGTGTGTGTGTGTGTGTGTGTGTGTGTGTGTGTGTGTGTGTGTGCGTGTGCGTGTGGACTGTTCCTGGATGAATAAGAGCAAGTCCATGAGAAGAGAATAAAAGTTTCAAAACATGGAAAGGTGAAAGAGTGACAAAAAGACGGACAGACAAAAAAGATGATGTGGAAAGATGGATGGATTGAAGGATGGATGAAATGAAGACAGATGAAATTTTGGACAAAGAAACAATCACACGAAAGTTTGAAAAAGAAAATAATGGTGCAGGAATGTAAGATGGACAGGTTTGAAAGACAGAAAAGTGAAAGAATGACAGACAAAAAAGTAAAGATGGATGTGCAAAGATGGCTGGATTGATAAAAAGATGAATAAATGAAAGGATGCAAAATGAAACGATCGGCATATAAACGATGGATGTAAAAAGATGAGCAGATGAGTGGGGAAAAAAGGGCTAATCGAAAGATGTGAGATGATTCAACCTAAAGATAGATGTGGAAAGACGGATAGACTAAAAGTTGGATGAAATGAAGGACAGATGGAAATGCAAAGATGAAAAGAATGCAAAACATGGACAGAGGAAAAATTCAAAAAGATGGGCAGATGAAAAAATAAATGAAGAATGAACAATGGACAAATTCCAAAGACGGAAGGGGGCAAGAATGACAAAGATGATGGACAAAAAAAAGCAAAGATGGATGCGAGAAAAAATGGCTGGATCGAAGATGCAAAATGAAATGATGCACACACGAAAAAATGGATGTAAAAAGAAGATCAGATGGGGCGAAAAAAAAACGGAATGACCCCAGGATGCTAGATGGATGACTGAAACGATGTGGAATGATGGATGACAGTGACATGAGAGACGGACAGAGGTAAAGATGGAGTGATGGATGGATGAAGATGGAGGAGAAGAGTCATTATGGTGATGTCATCCATACATCTGTGATGTCATTCCTCCATCACGGATACCCAGCATTTGTAAAAATATCGGCAAAAGTACCGGGACCCTTTTGAAGTAGAGGAAATGGAATCGAAATGTTGGGACACATGAAATGAATTCAAAATATAAACAAAATGATTGATGAACTCTTTCAGGCACAACAGTCACTACAGTGGACAGCTTAATTCGTTTGATTATGAATTCCAAGTTCGTCCTCGAATCAGAGACCAGGTGGCGCCACGGTCGGACTGAATGTATTTTATTGTAAAGCTATAAGGAAGAAGTAATTACATGTCAATCATTTCTTTGATTTGCTCAGCAAAAATCCCCCCCAAAATAGAAGCACTGACATTGATTCCAAAGTCAAACATGCAGATGGACAAAAAAAAAAGTCCAAACCATCAAAAAGCAAACAAAAACCCAAAACCCAAATACGTCACCCAACATTCCTCCGCTATAACGTCTTTAAAAACCAGGAAAAAAAAATAAACATCCAAATGAAAATTGGACGAGCGGCGCGACGAGCCTACGCGAGCCTACGAACATCGGACGAGCCTAGACGCCACATTTCCTTCACACGCTTCGAGTATAGATACAAGAGAGTCGATATAGATATTTATATATATTCATATTTGTCATCTCATCAGAAAAAGAAAAACAACAACAACAACAAAAAAACAATTGCATGTACATAAAACTGTACAAAAAACAAGGCATCACTAGCATTGTTTCTATAGAAATATTAACCGACCCACAGCAAGTCTACAAACATGGACAGGCTTCTTCTCTATAATTCGGTAAAAGAAAAAAAAAGTACTCCGCTTCGAAGTTGGGAAGCTTGGTGTTGCTGCTTCCACATTTTTTATTTTTTTTTTAGCTTTGTTGTGTAGGGTAAGGGTACAGAAATTTTTTTTACAAACTCCTCGCGTTAACCTGTTAGCCGAAAAACCTCTTCCAGATACGTAACTGTGCAAAAAACAAGTAGGCTATTTTGTGGCATTTGAAAAATATCGCCCTTTTTGCAGGTTTTCTTTTGTTTTTACATCAAGTGAATGTCGATTTGTGTCCTAGCAGCTTGAATTACATCCATTTAATTAATTTGTGAGGTCATAACAAATTAACAAGAAATCACGTTTGCAAATTACACAACGTTTACATTATAAAAATGTGGTGTTTTTTTTAATCGGCCAGTTTGACATAGAAAAAGATTTTTAAATAAAAACGTTTTTTTTTAATATTAAACCATGAACTACAATAATACATTTAAAACCTTCATTTGCACTTCTCGTATGTCTGTCTCACTTAATTTATTATTTATTTTTATTTTTTTACATATTGATAACATGACTTTAAGTCAGCTTGAATGATTCCGATGTAAATAACATAATTGCAACTGAGACGGTGAAGCAAATTTTCATGGAACACATCCGGTTTGCGAATTATCTCACAATTACTTCAAAGATGTTTTTTCCGCACATTATGGCAGTTGAAAACTATCACCATTTTTTGTGGGGGGGGGGGGGGGTTTGTCGAAAAAAAAACACAAATGAGGGTTGTTTTTGAAATAGAAACAATTAACTGGGATTACGTCATATATTTACGCTTCTCATACGTTTGACTTCGTTTGTGGTTATTTTTTTCATGCATTAAGATCAAGTTGATTTTGCAGAATTAACTCATCAACTTGTTAAGCTCTTTGAATCAAAATCATAATTAACAAATGTGGTACTAAAAAAAACCCCATAAATAAATAAAAATTCTGTCCAATTCACAAGTTGATGGAATTTTTCAAACATTGCTTTTTAGTTTACCGTAGCTTTTTTTTCCATTAGATTTCAGGAACACTGATTTGTTTTCGTCACTTTAATCATTTCAAAGGTGTCCATTTTTTAACCAAGAGATCACAACAAACTGTTTAGGCGACTTCAAAATTACACTCGACATTTTTTTAAAAAAAGAAACAAAGAGCTTTAAGAGCTTTTTAAAAAAATATTGAATGGTTTACTGTTATGACTAAGAGAAAAAAATCTAAAGATATTTAACTTGTTATCTTTTGCGTTCCTCGTACATTTGACCTAATTTGCTTCGCTTTTTTCGTCAATTTCCTTTGAGTGGCTTGAATCATTTTGACTTTACGAACTTCCAATTTCGTCACTTGAAACACACTCTAAGACACAAACTTCCATTGATGGCTGAAATGATCCCCAACTGTCCCCCAAATTATTTCAGATGCATTTCATTTCAGCTGAACGTCTGCAATGAACAAGCGTCAACTTCATTTAATTCCTGCGTAATTAATTTGAGATTTTAGTTTTTTTTCCCGACACATCCGAAGAAACCCAACTTCCTCTTAGCGGCTAAAATTTATCGTTAACTTGAGAGATCGTGACAGATTGGTATTCAAAGTCATGATTTTGACTTGTCAGACGTTGACCGATTTTCTGAGATGTTTTCCCATTTTGAATGGCACCAACGTCATCAACTTCTGATTTTTGGAAGTATAAAAACACAGTGTGCCCGCTCACTTATGTTTTGTTCAAAAAGAGAAAAATAAAATAAAATAAAATCAATAAAAACATTGAGCGCATATTGATAGAGGAAAGCAATGATTGACTGATCACCTGAGAAAAATGTGACAGCCAAAAAAACATTTTCATATTTATAAAGTCTGCTTGTTTCATGCTCAGAGTTATAATACACAGTTGAAAAAAAATGAATTGTGGGAAATGTCGGTTCCAACGCTTATCGCTCAGTCTTAAAGAAACATTTCAAATTTGAGTGTCAAATTGTCCGATTTTGTTTTGGAATACAAAATACTTGAACAAACTGTAAAAACAGTTTCTTTTCCTTCTTTAGAAATGTTAACAACCTGTTTTTTCTCACGAAACCCGACTTCCCCGTTTCCAGAAACCAAAAGATTCGGACTCTTGCCACTCGTGCGGTACGCGCTCCACAAGGCACCCAGCGGCGTGAATGTAAGACGCGCTCAGCTCAGTGTTAGCGTTAGCATGATGCGTGTGCGGGAAGGAGGAGCTTGGTTAATGTTTGCTTGAATTTGTTCCCAACTTCACTTTCGAGCTTAGATGAGAGCTGAAGGGATCAACTTTGTGTCCTTTGTTTATTGTGACAAAAATACAATTAATAATTCAAAAATGTTTGAATTTTTCAGACTAAATATTAGCAAACAATGCAAGGATGGAAACCAAACCGGTTTTGACTTGTAGCTTGGCCTAAGAACATAGTTGCCTAAGTAATTTTTAACATCGTGAAAATATCAACCAAAAAAAAAGTAGCAACGTGCTTGCTAAAATTTATTTTTATCGTAATTTTTTGATTATTTCCAAAAACATTCTCATATATAACACAGGCAAGTTAGCCATGAGGCTAATGAAGTACTTCTTCCTGGAGTGGGGGGCAGAAATATTGGTGAAAAGGAAGTTGTAAAACACGCATGGTCGCTAACTAATGAACCAAAAAAGGGCCTTTTCATCAGAACAGGTTTGGTAGGCAAGGTTCGAATTTAGCAGCAATTGGACTCAATTTCGAGTTGTTTTTGGGTGACTCATGAAAGTGGATGAAATGAACCGAACCGTTTCGAACAACAATGGCAAACTTCCCAATCTTTTTTGGCATGGCTCCTTTAAAAGTTGTTTTTGTGGATCTGCTCATGATAGACAGGCCTAACTAACTTCCAAATTGCCAAGTCAAACTGCGAGTGTGGACTTAATACTTCCATAAATTTTCAGGAAGCAAGGATACAAAATGGCCTACTCGCTATGTCTTATTGGCAAGGTATCTTGAAACTTTTTTTTTTGTGGGTTATTTTGTGGGATACACATGCCAACCAAAATTCAAACACCAGAAATTTGGAGTTAGGTGTAATTTGTAGGCCAGCAACGGCAGTGATTTTTTTGGGGGGTGTTTTCTGGCAGGCTAATAAATAAAAGAAGGGAAGAGAAATTCATTTTTTTTTCTTTAGAGGGTCAAAAAGTCTCACATTAAGACTTAAAAATAATTTGTGGTGCTGCTTTTAAACTTTAAGAAATTAACTACACTCTCTCTTTCTCTCTTGCTCACACACACACACACACACACACACACACACACACACACACACACACACACACACACACACACACGCACACACGCACACACAGATGCACACACAGATGCACACACACACTCAAAACCAACAGAGGCGGCAAAAGGCCACTGAGGGTCAGCGGAGGTTAATTGGTGGCAAAGAGTAAGCATAACCTCCGTCCTCCATCTTTACCTCATGCAGCAAAACACGCCGGCCGCTCGGGAGGCGCGAAAGGGAAAAAAAAAAGAAAAGACCTGATTCCTGACGGCCAGGTCAAGAGGAAAGACGAAAGGAGGAGGAGGGGGAGGAAGGCAGAAGCATATGTTGGGCCTTGAAATGGAAATCGTACTTCACAACCTACTTTTGAAATGAACACGACTGGAAACGGACCAATTAAACAAAACAGGGACCAAAATCAAACAAAAATGGCCAACTACTAGACTGCTTCTGGGGTGCTACAGAGCAGGTTGGGGTGTGGGGGGTCACATCTGGGATTACGTCAAAAGAAACTCATTATGGATGAATCTTTGAGTAGATGTAAAAACCCACACAAAGTCAATTTACCCATCAGGCTTTGTTTCTGTCTGAAAGAATCATCATTAAAGCCCTCCAAATGGAATAATTTGCCTTGATACACTCATACAACTAATTAATTTCAAAAAACAAAGCAATGGTCATAAGAACAATTTTGTCAATAGTGAGCTGCTGCTTTGACATTTCCTGTCAACTTTCAAGCTCCTTTAGATGAAACTACGGTTCTCAGTGCTTAGAATTGAAATTGAATTTGACTTTAACATTTGTGCTGATTTAAATATAAATTCTGTGGCGTCAACATTTAATCCGGACGACGACAACAATCAAGAAAAAAAATGCAACCTTCAGCTCTCATCATGATGATGATGACGACAATGCTGAGAATTTCAGTTTTGACTTGGAAGCTTTCAACTTCCACTCTGAGCATCTGGATTACTTCCCAATGGTGTTGTGCCATCACGAGTGTGTTGTGATATTGAAGAGAAGAAAAAAATACCCCCTCCCCTCCAAAAAAAAAAAAATTAAAAATAATAATAATAATAATCCCAGCAGGGTCTGTACATGCAAAACTCATCAGTCCCGTGGTGTGACGTCACGTGAGCTTCACCATATTTACATGTAGAAACTGGGAGAAAAAGATTCCCACCATGTGTAAACAAGTCAAACGTCCTGGAAACAAACAAAAAAAACAACAACATTGGAAAAAAAAATAGGCCAGGCTGTTTGATGTCCAGAATGGTTGTGGGCAAATTCTCTCCAAAGATCCAAAGAAAGAAGTCCAAAGTCAGGCTAGATAGTTTCACACAGAATACTGCGAAAGGATTTACAACATAGTCCACTCGAGGGATTGTGGGGGCAGGTGGGTGAAAAAAATTAATGACACAATGCATTGTTTGTTTACATTCCTTCCATTTTCTCATTTACAGCTGATTGGCTGGCACAAAGCCAGGTGGGCGGGGCCTAGAGCAGTGAGCATAAGGGAAGGTGGGATAAGGGAGACTGTGCTATAACACAGCCAGGCACAGGTGAGGTGTTTAAGGGCTGGAGAGGTGCTCGATAAGAGATTTGTTAGGGGTGGTGAGGTGTATAGGGCATTGGCCAGCTGTTTGGATATGTCTGTGAAGGTGCTAAATCTGGCAGGGAGTTGCTTGGGTACGTGGGAGCTTTTGTGTGAGGTGTTTGGGGGCACTGAGGTGTTGGGACGGGGCAGTCAGGAGTTTAATAGGGCAGTAAGGTGTTTGGGGGAACAGTTAGGGCAATGCTGATTGGCTGATGTTGGAGCGGTAGGAAGTGGGATGCGCGCACCCCTATTGGGCATTCTCCACAGGGTGCCTAGGATGAGTGTATGGAAGGGTTTGGAGGTGTTTTGGGGCCCAGTGAGCTGTTTACGGGAAGTAGTGAGGTATCAAGTGAGATAGCGGAGGGAAGTGAGATGTGTTCAACAGGAAGGTGAGCTGGGTGCGGGTGACATGGGTGTTTGGTAAAGTAATGTCTTTATTATGGCAGAGAAGATGTTAATGGTATGGTGAGGTACTACGGGAGGTGGTTGGGGGCTGAGTAAGGTGTGATGTTTGAGGGCCTGGTGAGATATTTAAAGGGGTTGTGAGGTGGTTGGGGTGTTGGTGAGGGGTCAGGTGGAAGAGTAAATGGTTTAATGGGACAAGGATGTGGTTGGGGTTGTGGTGAGGTATTCAGGTGCGGTAAGTGAGGTGTTTGGAAATCACATAAGGTGTGTAGGGTAGGGAGGTGATACAGTGAGGGAGGTTTTTCAAAGCCTGGTGAGGTGTTTAGGGGGAAAGTAAGGTGGTGGTGATGATGTGTTTGGGTGGGGCAGTGTGTTGTTTGGGGTCGGGTGATGTCTTTACCGTGACAGTGAGGTGGTTTAGGGGTGGGACAGGTAGGTGTTTGAGGGCTGATGAGGTGTTTGAAGGGTGAGGTGTTCTGGCGAGCAGCGTCAACTGGAAGCGATGGTTACCGGGGTGCGCGGGCCTCCCTCACAGATAGATCTCCCGCTTGGCGGCGTGGCCTGTTGGGGTGGTGGCCGAGTGGAACTCCACCGCCTGGCTGAGGGGGATCTCCTCCAGGCCGCAGTCTTTGGCGGGCGTCTGGCCAGTGGCCCCCAGGGGGTAGGCACTGCTATAGGGTGTCATGAAGCGCATGTTAGCCACCCTGCCCCCGCCCACGCCGCGCTCCTCCACAGGGACGGGCTTGGGGCTGCCGTTGGCTACAGGCGGTGGGGGCGGCGGCTCGCGGGTGGCGTCCATCTCCTGGTAAGGCACGAAGGTGGACAGCTTGGGGGGGACGGCGGCTCCCTTGGAAACTTTGCGGTTGGGCGACGGTTGGCCCGGCATCCAGCACGAATCTGAGTGTCCGAACTCGGTGCACTCACGTGTGCAGTTGCCCGTCATGGCCACATCCGGGAGAGGCCTTAGGTCTGCAGTGAGGAGGGGGGGGGGGGGGGGGGGCACAAAACACAACACACACTCAATAAGTCCCGTTGGCATGACGACAACAACAACAACCACCTGAAAACAAACTTTAATTAACTTCGTCTATAAAAACAGCTTTCCCAGGGGGGAGGACCCCCGGGGGTGCACAAGATTAAAACCGTAATAGTGGAAACATTTATAGAAAAAGTGGGATACGCGCACCTCCATTGGGCACTCTCCGGGAGGTGCCCAAGATTAAAAACGCCAAGATGCTTTGTGGTAAACATTGATGTGTTTTCACTCCCAAGTTTATTAAAAAAAAAGAGAGGTTGAATTATGACTATTTGGGGGTGCAATTGGGGGTTTATCGTGCGCCAATGGGGTTTTTGAAAATGATGCGCATCATGAAACACTTTCTTCACGCTCTAATACGACATACTATGTATGCATTTTAGCTGTAGTACACATTGCTCTCATGTATATTTTGATATGGATGTTCTGGAAACTCAGGTGCAACAATTCAGTCTTGTTGTTGCCAAGGGGGTGCGTTATGCAAAATGAAGAGCGCTATCGACTAAACCGTTGATTTCAGTCAGGATTTTAAAAGTGGGTGCGTGGCTTCAACGGTTTTGTCTTGGCCGTTCTATGATGTAAAATTATTCAAAAATCAACCTTTATATGTTCAACAAGTTCTGGTAGATGGTTTTGGTAGATGGGAGGTTATGGTGCTACGGTAGGGGTGCGCCGACACTGTTGGGTGTTTAAAGGATGCGTGTGGCTTCAAAGGTTTTGTTACACCTATTGTACAACGTAAAATCAGGGAAATAAAAGTCATGCTCAATGGGGTTTGTTTAGTTGGATTCAGGGGGAGTTGTGGCGGCAAGGTTAGGGGGTGCGCCAGAGCTTTCCGGATTGTTAAATGGGGTGCATAGCTTCAAAGTTTTGTTACGGCCGTTCTGTGATGTAAAATTATTCAAAAATCAACCTTTATATGTTCAACAAGTTCTGTTAGATGGTTTTGGAGGGGAGGTTGTAGTGGTAGGGTAGGGGTGCGCCGACACTGTTGGGTGTTTAAAGGATGCGTGTGGTTTCAAAGGTTTTGTTGTGGCTATTATACAAAGTAAAATCAGGAAAAAAAAGTCAAGCTCCACAGGGTTTGTTTAGCTGGTTTCAGGGAGAGTTCGTGGCGGCGTGGTTGGGGGTGCGCCAGCGCTTTCCGGATTGTTAAACGGGGTGCATGAACAAAGCCAATTAGTAGCCCAACAGGAAGAAAAAGAAGGGAACGAACGATGTTGGGGGGGGGGGCGAGAGAAGAAAGAGTGAGGAAAAGGTCAGTGAGGCAAAAAGGCAAATGTGAAACGCGTATGCAGAAAGGAACCTTTCTCTCCCCACGCGTGACATTAGATCATTCTCTAATATCCCAAGCTGCGGACGAGGCGGTGCGAGGCGAGGGGGGGGGGCGCGAGGGTTCTGTCCTGGCGCGAGAAAGCAGGCGGGAAGCGAGCGCGTGCGGGCGCATGCGAGCGAGCGAGCGCTGCTGCTGACTCGACCAACACATTCACTCACACATTTCTTATTCCTCTTTTTATTATTCCTGCTCACTGATGTACGGTTGGTTGGCGCTTCCTGTGGAAAAAGGTGGCAAAATGTTGAGTCATGAACTCGGCTTTTCTTTCATTTTGCATTTGGTTCCAAAAATAGGACTTCTGTTCTATTCTTTGAGGCCAACCCTTTAAAATGTCCTCACCGAGAGGTGCAACTATGAATCGATTAATGGACGAATAATCGATACTATGAAAAGCAAACACTCAGATATAATCTTATTTAATTTGCTTTTATGTTCATTTTATTTATTTATTTATTTTAAATTGTATGACTGAAGTGTCTTACATTTAGTATCCTACCCGTTTCTGAGCCCCGCCCCTTAGAGGAAGCAGGAAGTGCTCCATTACAGCTGTCTGGGTGCTTCACTGTTGTGGGTGTCTTTTCGTGGGCCAGTGTCGCGCTTTTCTGCGCTCACCCCAGTGGCACACCCAAAGTCCCTCACTACGACGGCCCCTCTCTCACCGCCATACAATCCGGTGTGCCCCCGCTATCGCCCAAACTAATTAGAAGTACCAAATGGAAATTATTTCCAGATCAACATCTGACATTTCACGCCGCCGACATGAGTAAAGGAGCTGCAACCGGACGCTGGCCATCCCTCCGCCTCCTCCTCCTCCTCCATTTTTTTTCACAGACGTAAATTTATCTTAAAAGCAGGAAGACATCAAACCGTGTTAAATATGGAAATGAAAGAGTGCGCCACTTGACACCGCCTTCAAAAATACCCCTTTCACTCCTTAAATGGATTTAACCAACTTCTAAAAGGACACCAAAAATGTTATCTCGTTTTTTGTTTTTATAAAGTGACATTTTGAATCACCTTTCACACAGAGATTCTGCATTAAGTCATAAAAATGTGTGTGCATTTTTCAGACAAATTGGGCATATCCAGGGAGTGAAAGAATATCCAGCATTGAGCCTGTGCCTTTCACACAAAAGCCGTCCAGCAACACTGTGTCCCACAGTCCTGCTTTTCACACAGAGATTCTGTTAAAATGGTGCACCAGATTTGTGAAAGTAGATCCAAAATCTGTCATCCTGTGCCTTTTACACATAATCCAAATTTAACAGAGTGGCAGGTGCTAAAGGTTACTCTTCTGTCCCAGCAAAGGTGTTTCCCTTCTCACAGACATTTTCAAAAATGGCATATCCGAGCTGTAAAAGTATACCCGCCATTTACATTTCGCGCAGAACTCAGTCAAGGGAGATATTGCCACACCTTTCACACGGCAGTCCAATAATTAACAACAATAGGATAGAAAAGGTAAGGGTCATATTTTAAATTTTGGTGATTACGACATTACACCGTTTCCCTTTCACACAGAGGTTCTGCAAAAATAATAGCGTTTTTGAGATCTGAGATTTTTCAGCCCGTGCCTTTCACGTAGCACTCAAAAAAAAAAAAAAAAAAAAAAAACAAGCTGGGAGAAGTGAGTGTCAATTATGCCGCCACTGAAAGAGCAAGTGCAGCTAAATGGTGAACGGGAGCTGTCCTCGGTACTGAAAACTTCTCTCGATCTATTCTTGCGCTTTGCATGCACAGCAAACTTCAATAAAAGTAGGGGGTTGGGGGTTTGTTTAAAATAAAAACATTTTGTCACCTTTGACGCAGCTGACTTCTTGTGGTGCAGAGAGAAAGAGAGAGACGTCACTTTTGTAGTCCTCATTTGCATCTTCGTGTTGAAAGTCACCAGAAAAACTAACTTCAACTGACTTCACGCGTCCAACTGGATGCGTGAAGTCAACGAATGAAGAAAACGTTGTTTTAAATTTCTATTTCATTAGTTGCAAGTCAGGGCGGCCCGGTAGTCCAGTGGTTAGCACGTCGGCTTCACAGTGCAGAGGTACCGGGTTCAATTCCAGCTCCGGCCTCCCTGTGTGGAGTTTGCATGTTCTCCCCGGGCCTGCGTGGGTTTTCTCCGGGTGCTCCGGTTTCCTCCCACATTCCAAAAACATGCATGGCAGGCTGATTGGACGCTCTAAATTGTCCCTAGGTGTGAGTGTGGGCGTGAATGGTTGTTCGTCTCTGTGTGCCCTGCGATTGGCTGGCAACTGATTCAGGGTGTCCCCGCCTACTGCCCGAAGACGGCTGGGATAGGCTCCAGCACCCCCCGCGACCCTAGTGAGGATCAAGCGGTTCGGAAAATGGATGGATGGATGGATAGTTGCAAGTCAAGTATAAGTCACTCTTTTCTTGTCTGCTGCTTCATTGGACCACAACGTGAAAAAATAATTACACAGTAGATTTCGGATATAGCGGCCTGGTGTTCCAGTGGTTAGTGCGTCGGCCTCACAGTGCAGAGGTACAGGGTTCGATTCTGTCTCCGGCCTTCCTGCGTGGAGTTTGCATGTTCTCCCTGTGCTTGCGTGGATTTTCTGCGGGTGCTCCAGTTCCCCCCCACATTCCAAAAACATGCATGGCAGGCTAATGGAACACTCTAAATCGTCCCGAGGTGTAAGCGCAGATGGTTGTTCCTTTCTGTGTGCCCTGCGATTGGCTGTTCAGGGTGTCCCCTGCCTACTGCCAGAAGACGGCTGGGATAGGCTCCAGCACCCTTGAAAGCATAAAGCGGATCGGAAAATGGATGGGTGGATGGATTTCGAACATAGTTTTTTTTTTCAAGATAATTAAAGTGTTACTTTTGAAAAGTAATCACATCCTCTTTTCACTCAGGATTAATGCTTTTTATGCACCCTAAATTTGGCATGACCTTAATGTTGATGGAGTTCTCTACTTTTAATTGGCCAAAGCACGGTGAGACATTTACGAAGAATGCTTACTGATGACTAAATAAGCGCTGACTGACCACCAAGTGACGACGACGCTCTGGTTTCCGTCGTTTCATCCCGTCTTCACTTCCTGGTTGTTGTGATCATCTTTCACAGATGCCCCACCCTCTCCACAGCGACATTGTTGTGCAGGCATTGTGTCGCGGGGTCACATTAAGAACTGTGCCTTGTCACTCTTTATTCTCACTTCAACAACTTTTGTAGGGATTTAATTAGCCGGCAATTACTTAAAGGACGCAGGGACGACGAGGACGAAGGGGAAAAAAAGTTGGAGGGAAATGAGACAGAAGGAGGTGGGGGGGGGTGGGCTCGGTGGTTCTTTTATGCGTCACGTTTGGCAGTAAATGAAGAAGACGGGATTTTTTTTGCAAAAGAAAGAATATGAATATGAGAATGAAAAAAGTGGAATATTGGACACCCCTTCCAAAAACATTATCATCCCCATTTCTGAACTTAATTTCTAAGACCTCTGAAGGGGGAAAAAAATCTGTTTGTTTTATGTGTTTTGTTTAACGAGCCATTTTCAGACCCGCTCACACAACGATCCAGCAAAAGTGGTATAAGTTGATTCAGGAGTTTTTCCTGGTGCCTTTCACACAGAACAGCAAAAGGGTGTTTAAAAGTTAAAAAAAAAACAAGGATATGTTGAATTTAATGGACAGTGTGAAATGGGCTTTCATTATGCTTTTAGTGTCTTTTTCCTATTCCCCTTTCACACAGATGTTGCAAAATGTCACATTCCCGGTCCGACTTCGTGCAAATTGCCTTTGACGCAGGCACTACACCAGCCTCTGTTATACCTGTGAGAGGACCTCAAAAGTCAGAAAGGTGCCTTGGTCCCTCCCCTCTATGCCAGTACCTTTCACAAAATACAGCACATAAAGGGGGGGGGGGCGGGGAACTAAGGGCTGTGTGAAAGGAACTTTTCTATAAAATGAGCTTCTCTTCATGCATACTATGTCTGAAGGTGGAAAATTAACATCAATCCAAACCATTCGGTGTTGGTACGATTTATTGTAAAATAAAATAAATAAAATTAAATGTTCAATTAGGCGGCCCGGTAGTCCAGTGGTTAGCACGTCGGCTTCACAGTGCGGAGGTACCGGGTTCGATTCCAGCTCCGGCCTCCCTGTGTGGAGTTTGCATGTTCTCCCCGGGCCTGCGTGGGTTTTCTCCGGGTGCTCCGGTTTCCTCCCACATTCCAAAAACATGCATGGCAGGCTGATTGGACGCTCTAAATTGTCCCTAGGTGTGAGTGTGGGCGTGGATGGTTGTTCGTCTCTGTGTGCCCTGCGATTGGCTGGCAACTGATTCAGGGTGTCCCCCGCCTACTGCCCGGAGACGGCTGGGATAGGCTCCAGCACCCCCCGCGACCCTAGTGAGGATCAAGCGGTTCGGAAAATGGATGGATGGATGGATAAATGTTCAATTATGGGTGGCTGTTTAAACTTCACACCCCCCATTCCTGCTTTCCGTTGATGCTCTTTCACACAGGCACTCATCTACCTCTGGTACTACCTCAAAAAAAATGAGACCTTGCCTTTATGTTGCTACCATTCACACCAACATCAAACTGATGGTTCAAAACGGAAAAAAAATAAACTTTTGTTGGCAGTGTGGAAGGGGATTTTTCGTTAGCTTCTCTTCACATGTCCTAAATTTGAGGGTGGAAATTTTTAGTGTTGGTGCTGTGATTAGGGAAAAATGGTGAGTGTCTTAAAATGTCACATGTGAGAGGGTCTTTAAAACTTCTTTTGTCTCTCACCTTTATGTCGTTACCTTTTGCGCACTCCAGCTACACAAAAGGGAAGAGGAATAACAGGCTTTTGGAGCCAGTGTGAAAGGTTGTCAGAGTACAAAATAAAAAGTGTGAAAAATGATGCGTGGTTGTTAAACTTCACACCCTGATTCACCCTTTTGGCTAATCCCCTTTCACACACATTCTGACCTGTCTCTGTTATGCCTCTGATATGACCTGAAAAGCCAGGGAATTGTCATGGTCTCTTGCCTTTGTGCCTCCTGCCTTTCGTACAGAATAGCCACATTGGGTAAATCGGGCTGTGACGGGCAGCGTGAAATTTAGATTGTCCCTTGTGAGGAGGAGATGCATTCCGTGCATGTGTGTGTGTGTGTGTGTGTGCGTGCGTGCGTGTTAGATGCTCGGGTTTTGTAGCGTTTTGTATTTTAGTGTTTGTGAAAGAATCGGACAGAAGGCGCCTGGAGCGAAATCAAGTGCAATAATGCTGTTGCAGCTTCTCCAGCGCATAAATATTTGACCACTGCGAGGAGTGTGTGTATGCGTGCGCGCGTGCATGTTAGAGGTCTTTAAAGCTGCAAGGGTTAGTTTTGCTTTAAATTCACGAAAAAAAAAAATTAAAGTGTGTCTTCAGGATATTCACACGTAGACACGTACAGGTATGTATGTGTTCATCCTTCCATTTTCTTTGTTGCTCGTCCTCATTAGTTTGAGCCGGAGTGTATCACCCGCTGCTTTGAACGTATATCCTGAAAGTATATCCTGAACCGATACGTAGACTACCAATCACTAATACACACACATATCAACATTTGAGTGTCTCCAATAAATTTGAAATGCATTTTTGAGAGGGGCGGGGGGGGGGGGGTGAATAAGTTAGCAGCAGACTAGTGGCTGGTCAATGGAAGAACACTCATAAAGTAGATAAACAATTCCACAGTTCCAAAGACAAAATGCATGATCATCTCTGATGCAATGGCGATTGATGGTGCGTAATGGAAAGATGCACACACGGTTTTCTGTTGTATCACATGAAAGTGGAGGTGTTTCAGTTTTGGATTTCAGATGAGTTTTCTGTCATTGAAACAATTCAAACAGTGTGCTTATCCTTCGGAAGGCGATTGATGATGAGCGGCGGTGATTGATGGCGAGTAGTGGAGACATGCATTTGTTTCGACGAGTTTTAAATCCATTTTGCCTGGTTGAAACTATGACACAATGGTGCCATAGTGATCTCTCAGATATGATTACACAGCGGCAATTGATGGCGCGTAATGAACACCAGCGCACCGTTTTCTGTTGTCGTCCATGAGAGTGGAGTGGTTTTCGTTTTTCAATGAATTTTCTCTCGTTGAAGAAACAAACATTGTGGTCTCTCACAAGGGCGACCGATGTCAGGTAATGGCCATATGTGCACATGATGTTTCCCTTGTCTCATTCGTTGGACGTTTTGGTTTTGGGCTTTCAGAAAAAGTTTTCTAAGCATGAGACTAAATGGCATCATAACACAATGGCGATTGATGGCCAGTAAGGGATGCCTGTGCACAATATATACCATTGTGTCAAAAAAGAGTCCATTTCATATTTTTTGTCCACAAATCAATCTGTTTCCTCCCAGGAAAACATGTCAGATGACAAGGAAGAGGAATGCCCAACGTGTGATGACTGATTTGATGATTTTTTTTCTCACTTTGGAGCCAGTTTTCTGTCATCGAAACACTCAGAGGACAAGAGCTGATTACTGGCACATGATTGACATGTGCGCACATTGTTTGCTGTTATATCCAGAACAACAGTGAAGAAGTTTTCGTTTGGCATTTCTTTTTAATCAGTTTCCACTCATCCAAGCAGTTTTTGGCTGATTTATGCCGCATGACGGACGTATGCACACGTTGTTGTTTTCCCGTCATGTCATACGAGCGCATCGGAGCTGTCATCGCGTTGTAGAGTAAAAGCGCCGTTGGCGTTAACATGCACATCAAAACAGGAAGTGCCACTCTCGCTGGAAATAAGTGACCCCCCCCCCCCCTGCACCCCTGTCCTCGTCAGAATACGCAGCGCCCGCTCCTGCCTGAACGTAAATAACATCAACAGTAAAGTAAATCAACGCACATCTGAGGCGGTACAGAATTAGCGGCAGGGTGACGACGATGACAAAACCGATTATTAATAGAAGAAGAAGAAGAAGGAGGAGGGGGGCTGGGTGAGGGGGGGGGGGAGTGGTTGTCATCCCTGCGGTCCGGTCCTACTATGACAGGAAAATTCAATTATCCAACAAAAGTGAATAAATTTGCAGAGCCGGCGCCCGCGGCGGGAAAATCTCCCAGGATGCATTGGGGAGCAGACGGGGATGGGAGGGGCCAAGGGGACCAGGGGACTCATTATTGGGACGCCGCCATCTTGGAATTTTGCTGAAAGAAAAGAAGACCCACAGTGCGAGAGTGGAAACTTCTTGACAGGCAGAGGGTGAAGTCATCTACAAAGAAGTGAAAACGTCCTCAGTGACAGGAAGTGAGGTCATCCACAAGGACGGGAAAACTTCCTGATGGACATGGATGTGACATGACAGAAATGGAAATTAAAACTTCCCCAGTGACACGAAGTGATATACTCTCCAAGCAGTTCGACATGGACAGGAAGTGGAACGATCCACAAGGAAGCAGGGAGCGTAATTTCCCGAAAAAGAAATAGAATGTGATATAATCTAGAGTGTGGGAGAGTATTCAATAATCTGGAAGGATGGAAAATTTCCAAAAATTGAGGAAGGGAAATGATCTTCACTATGAAGAAACTTCCGCATCGAAAGGAATTGATGGACCAGCAAGCAGGAAGTACAATTTCCAACAAGGAAATAGGAAGTGCAACGATCCACCATGTAGCTACAAAATCCAAGCAGAAGACACCCCAAAATAAAAAATAAAAAAGATCATCTTCTTGGGCGAAATGGGGAAAGCGTTAAATTATGAGTGAGTTCCTTTCTCACAACTTCCTGCACCACCGCAGACATCGACATCACACGACACACTCACACACACACACACACACACACACACACACACACACACACACACACACACACACACACACACACACACACACACGCACACACACGCACTCTAACTCAAAAACAATGTCTCACATACCACACAAACACTCTTATACGTGGGAAGTCTCTCAAATCTCAAAGATACACATTTCTCCCACAAAACACACACGCCTTCTTTCATTTGCATAACCTCTCTCAAAACTGCAACACACGCGCACACACTCACACGCACGCACACACACTTACGTGTTTTGGTGCATTTTCAGCCCCTTACACCAACACCAAAACATTGTCTCTCACGCACCACACTCACATGCCCACACTCACAAACAGCCGCACACGCTCTCAACACACACTCTTTCTCACACACATACACTGCATTCATGCGCTCACTTGTCACTCCCACAAACAAACGCGCACTCGCACAACACTCTCTCTCACAAACTCAGACACACACTGATCACGTACACATTCATTCTCATGCACATACACTATCATTACACATCATACATGGCCTCACACTAACTCAAAAACATGCACTCTCACACAACACACTCACACGCTCACATTCACAGGCACACGCACTCTCCCAAAAACACACACTTTCATTGTCACACACACACTCACCCACGTACCCTCACTCTGTTTTTCTCTCAGATTGACAGACGTACACAATTTTGCTTGCAACACACAATCACACACAATCATACATCCAGATCTGTCTCTCACAAACACACACTGTATGCACTTTCTCACTCGCTCTCACACACACTTCCACGCAGAGGCAGCATGACTGACGTTTCTCGGTTCCAAACTTTCCACTCGAGCTTGTGAATGCAGTGCGGACCACGTGACGCCTCTGTAGCGCCACATCGCGTTGTGGACAACGCGAGCCCTGGGGCGGCGTCACATTTAGCACGTCTCCGCCTTATTCGTTCATTTCACGCCGAGAACACGAGAGAACACCGCCCCGGCCAGATAACAACTTCCTCTTTTATCTGCTCTTAGATAACCATACAAAGCCGCAATTCACCAACCAACCTCGCACACTGCATGTGCGCGTGTATGTGTGTGTGTGTGTAGTGCGTGCTTCTTTGAATCGCATGTCCTCATGTGAACACAGTGGGATTTTTTTGGGTGATCAAGATTTTAGTTTGAGCGGCACTGTCACACTTAAGATCTGAATGTGTTTGCATTTTAACACATTAACACACACACACACACACACACACACAGTTTTTTGATGAAGACTTAGATGGATTTGCACAGAACCTCTGGAAAGTTCTCTCTATTGTCGGTGGTTCTCCAGGAAGTTTAAAGCTTCCTCCAAGTCAGATTCCTCACGGGATTTTTTTTTTTTTTGACAGAACTTTACTGAAACGCTTCCAAGAAAATGACTTCTTCATGTTCTTGATGTATGCGCGTTGTTGTGTGTGTTTGTGTGTGTATGTGTGTGCGCGTGTGTGTGTGTGTGTGTGTGTGAGCAAGAGCGAGAGATGTGCGAGTTTGTGAGAGAGCGAGTACAGAACCCAAGGTGTGAAATGGAATTTGTGGCCTTCACCCCTTGGGCATGCCTCCTGCCTTTTGGGAATGAGCGAGCACCATGTACCTTTCATGCCGCTCAAAATCTTCATGCTGGTGTGAATCATCATCATCATCGTCATCATCTGGCACCACTCCCAGCCTGATCTCCCTTGCATCTTCGCGCCCCCGCTCTCATAGTCTCCCCTTTGTAACAGATCCCCGTGCGCGACGAGGCACTCAGCTAGGAGGCGGAGGACGGCCTCATTTGCATACGTAACGAGGCAAACAAGAAAGGAAAATAAAAGGATTTGTTAGCATCGGGTTTGAGGGATTTTTTTTTCACTTCCCTGTGGCGGTTTTGACGGCCGTCCAGGAAGCCGGCGGGAAAATTCTTTGCTGTTTATGCGCACGACGGCGGCGGGGGAGGAGGAAGAGGAAGGTTACGGTCATCCCGTCGGCTTCTTCATCCTGCCGGGTAAATCTTCCTGCGTTAAATGTTGACGATAAAAACAATAACAACAACAACAACAAAAAGGGGCCCCTGCCTGTGTTCCCGTTTTTTTTTCCCCCTGCAGAATTCAGCGGGATATATAACATTTTTTTGCTGCCTAATCTGTGATGCAAAAGAATTTACAGCGTGAAGCCGAGCCGTTATCTCGCTCACGCAGCACGAGAGCGAGCGGGAGAAAAGGCGCGAGGCGGCTGAATAATGAATCAAACACGCTCCCGCCCGCGCCGCACACATTTCCCGCAGCTCCCGTTAAATATTGAGTGGCCCCCTTTCACGCACGCGAGGAACCGCGGCGACGTGTCGAAATCCACAACGATGAGCAGCGCGACCCGTCCTTGACTTTTTACCCCGCTTTTTCTGAATGCATTCTGCCCTGTTTCAACTTTTCCAACCAAACAAGAAGCTTGGTTGACCCCCACTTTACAACTACCCCTTTGTGTGTTCGGTGTGAAAGGTAAAGGTGGATAAATTTCACTTGTCCCTTTTCATGCAGTGGTTTAATAAATGCAGGTGTGGAAATGGGGAACAAAAAAATGGGAGCATGTCATGAAGTTTCTTCCTGATACTTCGTCGTAGCTGCCATACCACCTCTGAAACCATCCTGGTGGATTTGAATTCTGCAGGTGAACTTCAACCTCCCCATTCTGTTAACCTTTCACGCGACTTTCAACAAGGGGGTGGTCATAAAGTAGCCCCTTTTTACATTAAAACACTTCTGCATCTGATCATTTCTCTGAAGTTGGGGGGGGGGTTTCAATCGACCTTTCACGCAGGTCAATTACCCCTGGGAAAGGAGCGGCAGTAAGAAAATATCCCTTTTTCAAACAAAAACAGTCCTACATCTGATACTTTCTCAGAAGTTGGGAGGTTTTTGAAACTACCTTTCACGCAGATCAATAACTCTGGAAAGGTTCAGCATTGAGGGGCATTCTCAGTCGCCCCTTTTCACAGACACACAGTCCTGCCTCTGACCGTATTGCAGAATTGAAAAATGTGTGGGTGGATTTAAACCACCGATTCCCGATCGACCTTTCATGCAGACCAGGAGTTCAGGGGGACAAAGGTTTGGTTTTCAGGCTCAGTAAGAAAGCAGCCCCTATTCACACACATTCCCCTCTGCTACTTTCTCAGAAGTCAGTAAATGAGGTCGTGGATTTCAACCGCCCATTAAGAGTGTACCTTTCACGCAGAGCGACTCCTCACAGGAGCACGCCTTCAAGGGTCACTGAGCAGCCCCTTTTCACCCGTAGACAGTTCTGCCTCTGCTACTTTCTACAAATTTAGCATTTGAGATTGTGGATTTCAACGGCCCATTTCGAGTCTACCTTACACGCAGTCGGGGGGGGGGGGGGGGGTTGGCTTCGAGGGTCACTGACAAAACAGTCCGTTTGCACACAGCCCTGACAATGATACTGCCTCTTAAGTCACACTTCAACCACCCCGGTGGTCCACCTTTTACGCAGATCAAAGACTCAAGGGGGAAAAAAGCGAGAAAAAACTTGAGAATCAAATCTTTCAAAAGTGTGTATATTATCGTGTGTCCTTTTATTGTGTGTCTGTGCATATGTTGAAATTGTTCATTTCTTCTTTTTGTTGAAATAGTTCTGTGTGTGTGTGTGTGTTTTCTTGTTTTTTTTTTAAATCCATGTGTAGTATTTATTTATTTTTTTACTATTTTTCTATTAGTGTGCTGCGTGCAAGAGTGCCCCCTGTGAGCTCAATTAAAATTGCAGCCATTAGTGTGAAGCGCGCGAGAAAGACTTGACAGTGTTCGGATTCAGAGGAGAGGCAAAAACATCCGAGTGACTCTTTGCGCTTCATTAAACACGCACACGCACACACGAGGACCCCCGGGAAGTCTCAAGTCAGCCAGCAAGGGTCAAAGGGCACCAGGAAATGGACAGGAAGTGGACCGTGGAGGGACAGGGCTGGTGTTTGAGAGAGCGACACAACTGGAGCAGAACAACATGGACCCTCTGGACACATGCACACACACACACATACACACACACACACACACACACACACACACACACACACACACACACACACACACACGCACACTCACATCATCACATCCCTTAAGCCAGCAAATGTGAGTGATGTGATGCGACGTCCAACGCGTCCATTTGCAGTCGACAGGACTGGGAGGCTTTGGCCCCGCCCCCCGGCGGCGGCGGCGGCTCAGCCAATTCGACACCGGCGGCTATGAGAGAGTTTAGTGACTGCAGAGTCAGATGCCAAATCAGAAGGTCGGAGAGATCTAATTTCGCTTCTTGCCGAAACAAGTGTGTGTGCCTTTTGGTTTCAACACTTTGAATGTGTGAGCATTTCATTTTAACTGTTTCTATATGCGTGGGCGTGTGTGTGCACAATGGTGTATGAGACTGCACACGTGATGCCTGGTGTGAGCGTGTTTCAGTCTGTTTGTGCAATTGTGTTTCAATTGCGGGTGTCTTTTGTCTTCCCATTTTCATGTGGGTGTGCGTACGTGTACAAGTGATGCTGCGCATGCATACGCGTGTGTGTGTGTGTGTGTGTGTGTGTGGTGTGTTTGGGTTTGTGTGTGCCTAACTTGCATTTAAACTGTTTCTATGTAAATGAATGTGAGCGCGTGTGCGCTCACTCAAGTGTCTGTTACAATAGGACTGTGATACTGTGTGTGTGAGTGTGTGTGTGTGCGCGCACGCTTTCAGTGTTAAACTGCGGCCGTGCTCAGCATCACAAATAATGTAAACAATTCTTTGCCTTTGCACCTTGTGTGTGTATGTGTATATATATATATATATATATATATATGCATACACTATAGTCAGTGACACCAGTGACCCGTGTTGGCCTCAGTGAGTTTTTATCTATGCTTGTGTGACCCGAATTGTAAATACAGAATCCCGCACCAAGCTGTGTGTGTGTGTGTGTGTGTGTGTGTGTGATATGAATTATGAGCATCAGCCTCCCCGTGACCCTGATGCATGTCCGTGCAGAATGACTTTGTATCGTGCATATCAATGCGCATGTTATCTCTTCAGTGTGTGTGTTAGGTTAATTGAGGGGAGGTGTTTTAAGTGTTGCCCGGGGAGATGCGCACCGCCACTGCTGCCGTCCTCTCATTGTCTATTCAGCACCATGATCTGGACCAAAAAAAAAAAAAACGGACATGCGCAGCTCCAGGTGGATGGAGGTTGGGTGTGTGTTTGTGGAGAGGGGGTCGCCGCTTCACGTCTACCCGCAGAGCAGCACTCGTGACTGGGCAAGCGCGAGCCCCTCAGCTGGAGCTCAGACGAGAGGCTAATCCTTCCACGCGGAGGAGGCGTTAATATTTGAGGATGAAGTGAGGGGAAGACAGCGCGATTTCATCCTGGCGAAACACTTTCACACCACTTGACTTTCCGCTGCCGTGTCACGCAACCGTGCGAAAGGCACCGTCACAGAATGGGGGGCAAAGGCAATTTCCCCTGCCTCTGATGCGGTATCAGTTTCATTACATCCGTAATGGTAGCGTGTGCATTTTTTTTAACCCCTGAAGAAAACACAAGAGATGACGGAACTATTCGTGGATTGCGGGGAAAGGTTGCTATGTTCTCTCTGTTGTCCAATAAGAACTTGAGGTTCTGAATTTGTTTCATGACACCACCTTTACGGCAACTTTCCCACTTTGTTCAAGTCACTTTTTAAATAATGTGCACCACATTGTTGTTGCGTGCGCACCACATTCCAGTCTCTCTACATAAGTTACGAGGAGTGCTCCCTTCCTATTGGTCAATGCAGAAGAACCGATCGAAGGACCACGTAGGAGATGTCACACAAATGTGGCAAGACGAGCAAAAATTACTGACGTGCCAGACTTTCCTCGTCATCTCTGAGCATGTCACATGACGCGGGCCGGCGACGCGCCGAGATAACTTTTCACCCCTCAATCTGCTCTCGGCTTCTGACGATCTTCCTTCTGTCCTCTAGATCGTCCCCGCTCTTTTCAAGATCCACTCAAGAACTTCTCACATTCCTTTTTTCTACTCTTGACAGCTTTTTGATAGTTTTCTGAAGCTCTCTCTCACTCTCTCCTCAACATCAGCCCTGCTCTCCCGGATCTCGTCTTTTTTTGTTTTCGTCTCCAATCACAGTTTACCTCTTTTCACCGTGAGATCTCTTCTCTAGATTCCTTCCTTTCTCCTCCTCCGTTGACACGACACAAGTCCAACGTCATATTTACTCATGTCTCTTCCCCCTCCTATGTCACACTCTCATATCTCTCCTCTCTCATTTTCTCCACAGGTGACCGCCGAGGCACTGTGAGTGTGTGTTTGTGTATATGTGTGTGCATCTATTGCGTGTGCGGGAGTGTGTGTGGGTGTGTGTTCCGGGGAAGTGGATTATCATGGTGGTCTGCAGGAGTTGCCGGCAGCCGAGCAGAAAGCTTTAATGAGAAGTCGCTGTTTACTAGGGACAGACTGGGACACCACTCACCCCCCCCCTCCACACACACAAACACACGCGTGCGCATGTGCGAGCAGGCACTTGAAGCACACACTGTAACTATTGCAGTGATGGAGGTTGGAAGGTTCCTTCTACAAACTAGTCGGCTCTGTGTTTCCTCATTAAGGAAGACAGTCAGGACAGTTACAAAGGCGTGCGCACACACACGCACGCTGAAACTTTTTACAGGGTAGCTGCAGATATAAAAATACTTTTAAAAGGCATTTTTGAAGCCACTTTGGTCAATTTAAACATCTCACCTTCATTAATTGTGACAACTACGTGTTTTTTTCAAAATGGTAGCGACTCAATTTTTTTTGTCTGTCGGACATGGTCAACATCTGTCGGTCTTGAGTGTATTGGATGTTTTTTTCTCTGTCGATGTCAGGTGTGGCCTTCGGGGACAGTCTGAAATCACAGTTTTCCTGCTGCACCACACCTGAGTGATTGTTCCAAGTATCCCCAACTATCTATCTACCTGGATTATGTCCGTCCATCCATCAAGCTAGCTTGTATTTTGCCTTCAGGGACAGTGTGACATCCCCTCTCACGCATCAACTGAAGTACATTCATCTATCTATCAAATCTAGTCAGGTGCCTTCAGGGAAGTTCTGAAATCATAGCTTCTGTCTCAATTTAAAGTAAGACGATTTTCATCCTAGCTAGCTTTTAAATTCATTCACCAACATCTTGTGTGACATGGAATAGTTGTCAGGTAGTGACAATTGCTTTTAACGCAAAATAAATTTGTTTTCTGGGTGTTATAAACTTCACACCCTGGTCCGAGCTCCCGGCAAAATGCATTCAGACAACTTCTGTTCCGCCTCTGTTACACTTTTAGCACTTAGCGCTTGGTGGGCATTGGCGGTAGTGCTCTTGAGTGGTTTAGGTCCTATTTAGCTGACAGAACCTTTTGTGTCAGCCTTGGCTGCTCTGAGTCACGCACTGCTCCCCTGTCATGTGGTGTTCCACAGGGCTCAATTCTGGGGCCTCTGCTGTTCTCGCTGTATCTGCTCCCATTGGGTTCCATCTTAAGGAAACATTGTATTGGGCCTTAAACTGGACAGTGATTTCAAACTTGATCGTTGTTAAATCCAGCTTCTTTCACCTTAGACAGCTGGCCAAAATAAAACCTCTCCTCTCTCATGAACACTTTGAGACAGTAATTCATGCCTTTGTCACATCCCGGCTCGATTACTGCAATGCCCTTTACTTAGGAGTCAGCCAGTCCTCCATTAAGCGCCATCAGCTGGTCCAGAATGCCGCTGCTCGCCTCTTGACTGGTACTCGTAAGAGGGAGCACATAGCTCCTACTCTGGCATCCTTTCACTGGCTCCCCATACATTTTAGAGTTATTTTCAAGATCCTCTTATTTGTTTTCAAATCTCTAAATAATCTCGTGCCACCTTACCTCTCTGAGCTCATCCGCCCTTACACACCTGCCTGGCGCCTCAGGTCTGCGGACCAGACATTATTAGGAGTACCAAGAACTAAACTGAGGCTCAGAGGGGATCGAGCCTTCTCTGTTGCTGGTCCCTCTCTCTGGAATGACCTCCCACTGAACATTCAGCAAGCCTGCCCATCTTCAAAACGCTCATCAAAACTCACTTGTATTCTTTGGCATTCGACTCAGCATGACTTAGATTTGTTCTTGGTTTTATTGTTTGGTGCTTTCTACCGTCTTTATTACCGATTTGTTTTACTGTTTATTGTATATGTTAAATTGCTCCATATACAGCACTTTGTATGCAGCGATGGCTGTTTGAAAGTGCTCTATAAATACAGTTGACTTGACTTGACTTGACTTAGCGTGGAAGCCAGGAAATTAAGACATCTTTCTCTTTAACATCCTGTGTTGGTTTGTATCTTTCACGTGGCGCAGCAGGATGGGGAAAAAGCTGATTTTGATTGGTAGTGTGAAAGGGGGTTTTGAGAGCTAAACAAGTCAGAAGAATATAGCTTGAAGTGTTTGACATCGTCAGCGTCTGGCGTGACGTATAAAAAGTTGTCAGACTCTAACAAATTCTTACAACATAACAGGGAGATTGACAAACGAGTATTCTGTAATAAACTTCACACCACCCCGTCATTGCGTTACCTTTTCACACAGAAACCGTTACGCCTCTATTAAACCTTCAATACCACTCCAGATGCCAGAAAATTAACAGCTCTCCTTTGGATTCTGTTTACCGCTCATTTCACACAAGTTGCCTTTGATGGCAAGTGTGAAAGGGGCTGATGAAATTCTCTGTGGGATGTTCGATATGATTTACTGTCACCTTTCTTCCCGTACGGGTATCCGATGTGTGAATACGACCCTTTAGCGCTTGCAGATGCAGACAGTGTGCAGCTCGTAAAAAAAAAAAAAAGAAAGAAAATTAAATTAGCGCTGAGCTTTTTAACGTCCATTTCGCGCTGCCACTTTGAGCGGGGCAAGCGCCTAATAAACTCTCATTATTCTCTGATTCACGGCGCCAAAACATGCCGGCTCCACTCCCGACGCTGTTAATTTGTGACGCGCGGCCGCTAAACACTTGGTTAGCTTTATCTGCCGTCGTAACGCGTGCGCTGCGGTGCTTTATTAGCACTCACGCCGCCCTTCATTTGGCTGCGGTTAAATCTAACGTTTCCTCTCCTTTTCAAAGGGTTTTTGGCCTCTCCAGGGAAACGGACGCTCTTTAGTTGTTTCGCAATGTTGAACAGCAAAGACAAAAACGAGAGCAAGTAGCTGCTAGGTATTTTCTTGTTGAAAAAAACCCCACAGTCTTAAACTACAATAATAACCTGAAACAACATCAAATGTTCACAAATATCACACTGGTAACTGTACTAAATACTTGGCTAGTAATCAAACTTGGCCATGAATGACTTAAAAGTCAAATGTAGTTTTGTCCAATTTTCTAGTACATGGGTTTCAAATTTGGTAGATATATAAAGTTCGCCTTTGCGTAAATCGACCAAATTATCCAAAAATGGCAATCCCAAAGCAACTCTGTGTGCGTTTTCAGGCATGGTTACTCAGGACATTTTTTGGAGTGTCTACTTCAGGTAGATACACCTACCAAATTGTATGTTACTAAATTTAAATGGATTTGGGGGACTGAATTTACAAATGTGCATGAATGGCCAAAATTCCATAAATATCACTTTCAAAACATAATGGCAGACTGCTTGTGTATTTTCAGGTATGACTTCGACAGATTTTTTTTTTAAACACTTGCTGACCAAGTTTAACGTTGCTGTGGGAAACAGGCTGTGGGGGATGAATTTTCAAATGATTTGAATATATATCATCCAAATTTGCTGCAAGGCTTTGACCAAAAACAACAAGAAAAATTCAAATTCTTGGCAATTTAGTTTTGTCCATCTGTCAAGTTGGCTGAACAGTTGACACTGTCCCACATCTATAGAAAATAGTTTGCCTTTGATGCACCCCTGAAAATGGCCAAAATGACTCGATAATGGCTGCATCAAATTCTGTATTTTCTTGTATGGTTTCATAGTGTTTTTTGTGGATCACCTCACGATTGACAAGTTGACCGAATGTCATGAAACTGGTTTGAACTTTGAATGTCATGAAACTTGACCCCCCCCCCCCCCCCCATGAAAAAAGTATATTTAAAAGAATAAATAACAGTGTATATATATATATAAATAAGGGCGGCCCGGTAGTCCAGTGGTTAGCACGTCGGCTTCACAGTGCAGAGGTACCGGGTTCGATTCCAGCTCCGGCCTCCCTGTGTGGAGTTTGCATGTTCTCCCCGGGCCTGCGTGGGTTTTCTCCGGGTGCTCCGGTTTCCTCCCACATTCCAAAAACATGCATGTCAGGCTGATTGGACGCTCTAACATTGTCCCTAGGTGTGAGTGTGGGCGTGGATGGTTGTTCGTCTCTGTGTGCCCTGCGATTGGCTGGCAACTGATTCAGGGTGTCCCCCGCCTACTGCCCGGAGATGGCTGGGATAGGCTCCAGCACCCCCCGCGACCCTAGTGAGGATCAAGCGGTTCGGAAAATGGATGGATGGATATATATAAATACTAACATGGGTGCTTCAAACCAAATTCCAAATTAGCCGACTTCCTGTGCCCTTTCAGGCATGGCTTCTTGAGATTTTTTTTGTGGGTCAACTCGTGATGGACATTTCTACCAGATTTCATGTTAAGTCAAACTGGCTGGGCTGTGCGGGCTGATTTTTACTTGTATTTTTTTCTTTGTGAGACTTAAAAGGAAAAATCCAGTCAGTGTTGCACGCTTGACTTGCGATATGCGTGCGCGCGCACACACACACACACACACACACACACACAGTCTTCCAGTGTGCGAGTGTGGCAAGATGGATGACTGCACATGAACACATTCACACATTCATACAGCCACACAGGCACAGTATCACTGTTGGTGTGTGTGGCGTCCAGAGAGTGGGATGGTGATTAGTGTTGGGATTCTGGGATTGTGGCCTCAGTTTTCATTAAGAGCCATAAACTCACGTGTTACATCACCGCACACACACGCACATACACTCCTTGTGTGCTAGGCGTGCGAATGTGTCTGTGCGCGTGCCAGTGGCCGAGCATTGAAGACGATCGAGTGCGAACGAGAAAGATGTTGTTTATCATGGCAGTAATTAAGCCCGCTGTTCAACTTTAATTAAAATATAACAGCAGCACTAAGTATGAACGCACACGTACACACAAAATACATTTTTAGCTGGCTATTTGCACCCAAAAATAATGCTACATAAATTGCGATAGGAAGCAGCGCGATCCGACGTTCATGATCCAAAAAAGGCCTGAAACGAAATGAGATTAAAATGTGAGCTTGGGAATGTTAATTATTAGCGAAACCTCAATTAAAATCGAAATGGCTTCCTATGTATATGCACAGCCGTGGGCCAAAGTCTTGAGACGGCACTGGTTGAATAGGACACGGTTAGCAGGATTATACCAATGGTGCTGTTTAATGAATGAAATCAATAAACTAAACAAAAAACACACCAAAAAAAAAATGCTAAAAGTGGCTGAGCCAATTTTTATTCAAATAAGTGGTCCACATAATGGATAATGGATAATGGATAATGGATAATTATTCCATTGACTCCAAGAATCACCAAGGGCTACACACTCCTGTTTAAATGCCAGGTTTTTGTGATATACAAAATGGGACCAAGATAAATCGTTTTGAAACAGCGAACATATCGAAATAGATTTCGACTCAATGTTGTGCAGATCTCCACCAAGGCTCAACTGTGCAAAGATGGACATGTGAAGTTTTGTTTCAGGCATGGCTTCTTGAGACTTTTTTGTGGGTCTGCTCATGATAGACATGTCAGCCAAATGTCACATTACCTGTCAAATTAGCATCAGGGGTTGATTTTTATTTATTTATTTTTAATTTATCTACTACCTTTATTTTATATGAATGGCCAAAATGAGTCTAAAAGGTCTGCTTCAAACGAAAATGACAGCCTTCCAGTGACATTTTGGGCATTGCTTCTTGAGACTTTTTTTTGTGGGTCTTGTTGTGATCGTCATATTTCACTATGCATGAATCAACGCACAACATCAGCTAAGCACAACTTTATTGTCATAAAAACATGTGGATAAAAATCATAATTGTCATATGATAATAAATACATTCACAGGAACAATCCCCCTGATACACTCCATCTACGTAACTACATCCCATAATACACACGCACACACACACACAAACCACCATTACAGACACGTGATAAATAGTCCATTCAACTATTAGGCTTTGACAAGAAGGAGGCTCGACTGACTGGCGATGCGGGCGGGCCTTAGAATGAATAGAGCCGATGTTTTTGAATGTTACATAGTAGCACTTTCCAGTTTGTTAACAAGAGTTGACATGGAAATGAGCAGTTAACTAACATGCCAAGTCATGACCTCTTTGTAAACTAGTACGTTTAATTACTCCGATGTGACGCAGCATATTTAGTGATTAAATTTTTTTTTAAAAAAAACAATAATGGTCTTACAAACTGAGAAGTGGTTACATTTGTACACCGTAGTAATTTCTGCATTCCATATACAGTGATACTTTGACTTATGAGTTTAATTTATGCCTTGACCAAGTTTATTAATACCATTATTCCATTCCAGCCTGCAAAAAGAATGCTATAAGTTTGTTGTCGTTTTAGTGGAGACAAGTTGCACTTATCTGAAGCTCGCGCATATCACACATTAGTTTTTTTGAACGTCTCCATGCCATTTGATTCCTTGTCATTCACATTAGCCACCAAGCCTCGCCTAGCGCTCTACCCTAGCCGCATAGCCTAGTGAGCTAGCCTGGCCACCTAGCCTAGCAATTAGCAGAGAAACTGGCTGAGATCAGAGACTTTAGCAAGCAAATAAAAGTAAAACAGCTTTTGGAGAGGTTTTTTTTGTTTTGTTTTGTTTTGTTTTTGAGACGGGCTGACATCAGCGAAAGCAAATGCTAATAATGCTAACGAGCTAAAGGATCATGTGGTTGCTGCCATTATTTGAACACATCACACTAACATCTTGTAGTATTATTGTCAATTGTTTGAAAAGGGTATCCACAGCGGGCAGGAAGCCACAATGAAGACCTCTCATTTGTGAAATGTGACGACAAGGAGTAAACCCTGTCTTGGTAAACCCAATTTTGAATGCATCATTTTTTCTTGACAAATGTTTTGATTACACAGCACAAAGAAAATATGTCAAAATGTATCATGCCATGGGAATTGAATGCCAGATGTAAGGATTAGATGTCATTTTTAGGATTTCCAGTTAGGATTAGCAGAATTTGAGATTGTGGGTATTGTTTTTTGGTTTGAGGTTGGGTTTGTGTTCGTGGGCTAGGGTTCGGTTGTGGTCGGCAGTTTGGTTAGTCGGGGGGTGGGGAGGTGGGTTCTGTGAGCAGGGTTATTGGTGGACACAATAGGCTTTGGGTTAGTGGATTCGTAATTTGAGCGGATTTATTATTTCAAATTATTATCAGCACATTTGCAGCCCTTCATATGAATCAATACCCCATAAGTAGCTTATGAGTAGGTTTCAAATTTGGATTTGTCTTTCAGGGGTAAGGGTAATTTGTGGTTAAGTAAATACATTTATAGTTGGACAGTTCTATTGGGGTCCGTGTTATGTTTAGGGAAGTGGGATTCGGGTGCGATAAGGGAGTTTGGGTTAATTTAGTGCAAGGTTATGGTTAGGCTCAGTGAATTCATTTGGGGTAGGATTTGTGTGTAGGATCTCGGGTTGGTTGCTTCACAGCTTGTACTGTCGGTTGAGGGTTAGAGGTCGTGGGTTGGGGGTCTTAAGGTTCGTTAAACTTGGTGTAATTAGTGTATGGTTAGAGGTTAGGTTAGTTAAGGTTACTGTTAGAAGGTTTAGGGTTGGTGTAGGTGGTGTTATGATTAGATTTAAGATGAGGATTTGTGGACACGCTGTTTAAACTGTGACCGGACTTTTTACATCATGTGTGCTCAAAGAAAAAAAAGCTCTGGTGTTTTAAGACAGTGATTTTATAGTCTTTTAAAAATATTTCAGTTTACCAACAATGAAGTTTGAGGACCAATTAACAATATATATATATATATATATATATATATATATATATATATATATATATATTCTCACTTTTCTGTCAGGAATCCAGTCCAATGCGAGCTGTCAGAACTTTGACCAAACATACCACTGAAACAAGCACCAAAAAAGGAGGGGGCTTAAAGTAACCCTGAAGCAGAAGTTTGCTTGTCACTTGATCATTTGATGAAAAGCGAAAAGATTATAAAAAAAAAAAAGATAATCCAGTCAGTCCACGGGCGTCCCCAAAAGGTTATTTCTGTCTTGTTGTGAATATTTTCTCCTCATTCCAAGAAACCACAAAAAGTCATTCAGGAGCATTAAAAAAATAAAAATAATTACAAATGCAGCAAAGACTGGGGGACGGGGGGGGGGGGGGGGGGGGCGGTAAGCGCAATAGTGTTTAAAATGGACCAGGAGGAATAAGAAGAAGAAGACAAAAAAGTGTGTCTGTTCTTTGGGACTTTTTAAGGAAGTCTTTTTAGTCCGGCCGCCCTCTCCGGCTGGCTGCTGGACGACGCTGCACCTATGAGAGGATAGACACGCAACGTCTTACACCTCAGTTCACCTCAGGTAACGCCAGGCACAAGAGCACAATCCATGCAAAAAATAAAAAAAAATAAAAAAACGAAAAAAAGAAAATTTCAAAAAATAGAGGGGATGGGATATTAAAAATAGGAGTGGCTTGAAAAAAATGTACCGGCGTATTGAAGCAAAACTAATGCTTGGAGGAGATGAAACAAAAAATGAACGTACATTTCTCATCATTAAAGACATCAAGCACATGATCCAGATTATAACACCTTTGAAAAAAAAATCGTAGGACCTTTCATGTTTGAATATCAAAGAAATCAAACAGACATAGACATAGTTAAGTTGAGTAAGTTAGCATCTAATTTTCCTTTTTTTAAATTGCGAATGAACTCCTATTTACATTTTGTGTGAAGTTGTTTTGATTCATTGCTACTTGACTTGTAGAATTCTTGTCATCCATATTGGCAAGTTAGCCAGGCTTGTGAAAAAAAATCATTTTTGTTCGGAAACTGCTAAAATTGCCAAGCACTTCCTTTAGCATCGCCGATTCTCCACAAAAACTCCCTAACTTGCTAGGTGAGCGAATTTTCACTTCATTGGTGACCACACTTTTCCTTAAGTCCCATTTAGTAATTTAGTTTTGAAAGTTGTCATGATGTTGTTTTGATTTTTAGTCATGTTGGTAAGAAGGTCCAGCTTTGACCAAGCCTTGAGCCGTTGCTAATCCAAAAAGGGAGCATTTGGGGATTTTTTTTTCAGCATTTTTTGACACACTTCTACATTTCTGAGGAGCATGATCTTTTTTTTATTTTTTTATTAAACTGTTAGTTATACTCTGCATGGCATTCACATTTAAATTACCATGAGCAAAAAAGTTCCAATTTATGTGGCAAAATAAAATTCTAAAGTAAACAGAAAATGTGTATGTACGACACGACGCAGCCATGTTCTAACATCACTACCTCTTTGCCTGAAGTTGTCATCTGTTGCTTCCCTTCCCTCATTTGTATGACACTAGCTTATTCTGCTTTTCATCTTCTTCTCCTCCATTTTCCCCCTCCTGCTACAAATGTCGCTTCCCGATGTGGGAAGTGGGTCAATGAAAGCAGCTTCCAGGTGTCATTTAAAGGTGGTAACATTTAAAGGTGAGCGAAAGAAAAGGGTAAGCCACGACCATGAAGATCATCCCAAATAGGAGTTCATCAAAGCCTTGAAATTCGCCCAAAATGACTGCTAACCAAAATAGTCAACATCCTTCTCAATTCATGACATCGATTTTTGAGACTTTTTTTTGTGTGTTTCCTCTTATGAAAGACTTGTCCAACCAATTTCGTATTGATCTGTAAAATGGTGTCGGGGTAGTTTTTTTTTTTTTTTTTTTTTTGGTTGTGTGAATGGTCGAATTGACCACAAAATGATGACACCAAAACACAATGGCTGACTCTGTGTTCAATTTCGGGCATGGGTCCATGAGACATTTTCACGTTCTGTTATGATTGAGAAATTTTATATTGATCTGTGCAACCGATGCGAGGAGCTCCTTTTTCTTTCCCTGGGTAGAGTTTGAATTATCTACCCATGCCTCTGTGGGTTTTCTCTGGGTACTCTAGTTTTCTCCCACATTCCAAAAACAGGCATGGTAGGTTGACTGAATACTAAATTCTACCTTGCTGTGATTGTGATGTTTATTATTTTGTTATTATATTAATATGAATTCAAGATGGCGCCGCGAGAGTGTCTGCCTTTACAGCAGCTCCTATACTTTTTGTTCTTCAACTTTCTTCCTTTCTTAACTTTGCTGCTGTAAATTGGGAATTTTTTCCATTGTGAGACGGATAAAGGATTTCTTATTCCTATTATTGTGAGTGTGAATGGTTTGTCTATGTGTGCCCTGCGATTGGCTCGTGAGGATAAGCGGTTCAGATCATGGATGGATGGATGGATCTATCACGAGTTTATTTTCAAAATGTCTCCCAAATTCACGAGAAACATGTTTAAAAAGACACAGGAAGACTGCCATTTCACTTCAAAGTGGCAATTTTAGGCTCAACTGGCTTAGTTGCAGACAACTTTATTGAAATAAAAATATCAGCCCCCAATGCCAGTTTCAAAAAACAAAATGAAATTTGGTAAACATGTCTATCATGTGTAGATCCACAAAAAAGTGTAAGACAGAGGAAGTCTGCCATTTTGCTTTGATACAGCCATTTTTTTCCTCAATTGGCTCAGTTGCACCCAACTATCATGCATTGAAATTAAAAACAAAAGATTCATCCCCCAAAGCTCGTCTCACTTAGCAAACCGAAATTTTGAAAACATGTCTATAATGAGTAGACTGACAAAAACAGCTAAGAATCCATGTCCACAAACACACTGGAAAGCGAACATTTTGGCCCAAAGCGGACAATTATGACTCAACTGTCTCAGTTGTAGCCAACTGAATTTACATTTAATACAAATTTCAGCCCCTGAAGCCACTTTCTATCATGAGTAAAATCTACACAAAAAGTCTCAGAAGGCACACCCAAAAAGACAGACAAAGGCTACCATTTTGGCCCAAAGCGGACATTTTAGACACAACAAAATAAAAATAAATAAATAAATACAGTCAAACCTCGGTTTTCGAACGTCTCTGTTCTCGACCAAATCAGTTTTCGACCAAAAATTTCGAGTTTTTTTATGCCTCGGATTACGACCGAAAATCGGGTTCTCGACCAAACTGAGCGCACTTGAATGCGCCACTTGACTCCTTTCGCCTTCCTTACACGAGGAAGTGACGCTTCCTTGTGTAGCGTTCCATTGTGAGCAGACGTGTTCAAGAAAGATTTTTTTTTTTTTTTTAAAGAATGTGGTTTCGGTTTTTGAACAAATCGGTTTTCAAACCGCCTTCTGGAACAGATTATGGTTGAAAACCGAGGCATGACTGCAAATAAATACATAAAACAGTCCATGATGAGTAGACCCACAAAAATGTCTCGGAAACAATTCGAAAATCTGCCATCATGGACCAAAGTGGACATTTTAATCCCTGGAGAGATCCATGGATGCATATATTTAACAGCGCTAATAAAGTGTGATTGAAGCATGAAATAAAAATGATGCTTGTTTGGCGTGTTCCTCATTACAAACTGTCTCTTCTGACTGCAGTCACTTATACTCCGCTGAGGAAATACAGCAAATATTTGCTTTATGCTAATGAGCGGTGCTTCACGCAAGCAAATTGCCTCAAAGCAAACAAACAAGTCGGCGAAGTAGACCTGCGAGCCGCTGGACATTTTCACAAGATGGTCGCAAGCCGCCTTCAAGACGCTAAAACGCGTTAATGGCCACCACTCACGTTTAATGTGCATGGAAATTAATCTTTAATGGGGTCGTGGTCTTTACCCGGCGCCATGTTGTCATTAGCATAGGCGGTGATAGCGCACGCTACATGTACATCAGTGGTAATTATGCCAATCTGAAAGACAAACATTCATTTTTAGCCTCAAAGTGAATACATCATTAACATACAAACTTTGGCAACTATAATATCGATATCGTACTGTGAGTTACCAATGTTTATGAAATACTTAGCATTAACACGGCTCGGATGTGCACGCTTCTCGCTTTAATGACCAAAACGTTCCATTTATTCTGTTATTTGATCATTGCTTTTGTTTCAATGTTTTTTCTCTTTTGAGGCTTATTTGGATGCACAGACTCAGACATGAATAGTCGCATTCAGAGTGAACGTGAAAAGCACTTGTCCGACACACGCAGTGTGTTGTTGGCTTGCATATGAAAAGGATTCCAATGACGTAGCTCCTACACGGTCAAGGTAAAAATATATTTTTTCCCCCGTCAAAGGCGCAAAGTGAGCAAAAGGAATAAAAAAGCAGAGATGTGAAAAGACAAGGCCAGACCAGTTGAGACCAGATGAGATGAGGAGGCATTGAGAGGACAAGTGCAGGAGAGCGAAAAACACTACAAAGGAAGAACGTCATGCGGGTCACGCCTTCAACAATAAACATAAAAAAGGAGAGATGATGAGTGTGTGTGTGTGTGTGTGTGTGTGTGTGTTTGCCATTTAACTCATTTGAGAACACAAAATGGAGTCTCGCTGTCACTTTTCATCCTACAGTTCCTCCTTTCTATGCCTCCTCCTTCTCCTCTTCCTCTTTGCTTTTGCCATCTTCCTCCTTTACCGCACTTCTTACTCCCCATTTATCTCTTCTTCCTCTTCCACTTTCGACTTCTCCGTCTCTTCTGCATTTCTTTGCTCACTCTTCTCCTTCTCATCTTCCTGATGCTATTTTCTTCTCTTCCATCCTTCCTCCTCATCTTCGTTTTGTTCTTTGGTTTTCTCTTCCCTCGCCTCCTCTTCCTCACCCTATCTTCCTCCTGTTGCTCACTTTTCTTCTCCTCGTCCTCCAACTGCATTTCCTTCCGCCCTTTTGACGCGTCGGCATTTCTCTCCCTCACAATTGACGTGGCAAACTGAGATTTGCCTCCTATTCTTGATCCTCTACTCAAAAGATGTGCTGATCTCAAATCCAAGATCTCCATCTACTGTCGTCTGTCATTTGGGTTGTTTACATAGCTGAATTTGGTGGCAGTGAACGTCTGGATTCGCCTCCCAAAAATAAAATGACAACTGAATTCATCAGGTAAGTCAAGGAAGAATTTTGATTGTATATGCTAGTGTAACGACAAACATTTACGTTCCAGGTGTGAAGTTTTCCTGACATGTGTAAGAAAAGAAGATGGATCATAAAAGGCATTTTAATGCCAGGATTAGCATGTTAGCACGAGCAAAGGCCACTTGAGTCCTTGGCCCTGAACGTCTGTGTAACTTGTGTAGATAATCCGCCGGGCCTTTTGAATTTCTGCCTTTTCACGCCGCATTCACACACCCGGACGCCTTTTCATTTGCTCTTTTGTGTGCCGCACAATAAAGGTGCCGGCTGAAGCGCCGCCGCCGTCGCTCCTCAGCCAGACCGCCCCCACCCCTCCCCCCACCTTTTCGCCTTAAAAGAAGGTTTTGTTTTTTTTCTGACGTCTGCACCGTCTCCATCTCGACTTCCTTTAAAAAAAAAAAAGCCTCGGGCTCCCATATCTCACTGGCTTTAACAAGCGTTCATTTTGTTCCTGACCCTTGAAATAAATGCACTGACAACCGTGCACAGGCCTGAAAAGTGATTCGATCAGCAAAAGCTGTGAATTTTTGTGAAACATTGAAGGCGCGTAGATATTAAAATACCACGTGCTACAGGACAGAATGTGGTACACTGTGTGTATGGACTGAATATGAAATTCATTTAAAAAGGGAATATGATGTAAGTATGCTATTTTGGAGGTGGAAAGAACAATAAACGGAATGTAAACAGCATCGCTTTCAAGGCTGAGACTTTACATTCGATCTGGCAGACGCTACAGGTGCCTCACAGTCAGACCGAAACAAACATCTCCCCACACGCCATCACACTTCAAAAACACTGACATCACAATCTGTCAACCACACTGTGGGATATTATTGTTTTCTATCCTGCTCACTTAAACGGTCACATTGTACAGCATCTCCAAAACCTGAAATTCTTCAATAGTCCAACGCCTGAACCTTCATTCACAAACAATCTTCTTTTTGCACTTAACGGGACTTTTACCACTGCAAACTCAAATACATGCTCCTGTATTTTATTGTTGAACTTGTCGTTTTTACTTGTAATTGTACATTCGCTACCCCTTTTTAATCTTTGTATAGGTGGAAGGGGGCCATTAAAGTAATAATTTCATGACTGGCAGCTACCGCTGTGTTTCAACTGTGCATAGGACAGATAAAATCCTGAATCTTAAATATGACGCATTGGAAATGGATAGAAAATATAATGCAAATATGCTACATTAGTGCATCCGTCATGTGATGCAAATATGATTACACTCACGGGAAATACAATAAATGTGATTTGAATATGCTACATTACAAGGCTATGGCCTTCCTGTGTGGAGTTGGGTGGTTCGCCCCGTGCCTGCGCGGGTTTTCTGCGGGTACTCCGGTTTCCTCCCACCTTCCAAAAACATGCATGGCAGGTTAATGGAACACTCGAAATTGTCCAGAGGTGTGAGTGTGAGCGCGAATCGTTGTTCGTCTGTGTGTGCCCTGCGATTGGCTGGCAACCAGTTCAGGGTGCCCAAAGAACGCTGGGATAGGCTCCAGCACACCCACGGCCCTCGTGTGGATAAAGCAGTTCAGAAAATGGATGGACGGATGTTCAAATATGATGAAATGATACTACATTAGAGGTGTCCAGAACATCTGAGGTAAAAGTGATGTGCTACATCGTGAAATACGAAGTAAACTTGAGTGTAAATAATGACACAAACACATCTGCCAGTGGGAGAGATCCGATATGTCGTCAGCAAGACAAATCAACTCCGACCGGACCAATCGCCACCACAACAAACTGCAAATCGGAAATTGACTTCCTCTCACAAGTGTGAGATTTGCGCCAGGAAACAACACACAAACACACACACACACAAACACACACACACATGACACTACACAACGTACACATAAATGGAGGTGGACATGAATCTCCACGCTTTCGTGCTGCCGTACACTGATGGCTATATATTTTTTGCGCACACACATGGTTGTATTTTCTGGGATGTGACTCATGACTTCCCCTCACTGCGCGCAGACAAACTTTGAATGGGAGTGTGTTGTTCCTTGCAAAAACCTTTTTTCAGTCCTGGTGTCAGATTCACAATACGGAAAGAGAAAAGGGCAGTCTTGTTTTTTATTTATTTTTTATTGTTACTTATTATTTTTTATTGTTAATAATTTCCCCCCTCCCAAAAAAGTAATTGACAATTTTTGTGAAAAAAAGGTCATTATTATGACAATAATGTATTTTTAGAGGAAAACAACAGTAGTTCGGTGATTAGCGTGACAACCACACAGTGCAGAGGTCGTGGGTTCAATCCCAGCTCCGGCCTTCCTGTGTAGAGTTTGCATGTTCCCCCCAGGCCTGCCTGGGTTTTCTCCGGGTACTCCGCTTTCCCCCCACATTCCAAAAACATGCATGGCAGACTGTTTGAACACTCTAAATTGTCCCTAGGTGTGACTGTGAGCCCGGATGATTTGTTCGTGTCTGTGTGCCCTGCGATTGGCTGGCAACCGGCTCACGGTGTCACCCGCCTACTGCCCAAAGACGGCCGGGATAGGCTCCAGCACCCCTCGCGACCCTTGTGAGGATAAAGCGGATCGGAAAATGGACGGATGGAAGGATAATATAGTCATAATAATAAAAGACAATATTATTTTGGGGATGAAAATGTTGCCTTTAGGGAGGTGAGTCTGTCATTTGTCCACATTGTTAAAGAATCATATCCTTTAAGAATCAAAAATAAATAAAAAAATAAAAATAATCTGATTTACTTCCACCACAATATAAAGGTGACTGAGTTTCAATCAGACACTTGCCACCTGCTCGGGAACCTGTCAGACATTCCCGAAGCGAGCAAGCCGGTCGGCAAACATCTGCCGGGACATTTGGGCCCTTGCCTCTGCGCCGGTGTGAGGAGGATGAACATAATGACGTTGACGCTCTCTGTACACTCTCGGCCTTGGCTTGCACATGAACAGTGCGCCCCATTAATGGAACACGAGGACTAGGAGGAAGAAGGTTGGTACGTTCTGACTTTGTCGTCCCGCCGGAAAAGAAAAATGTTGCTGCGCTGCGGGGGAGGTGACCCCATCATCTGCGACGCCATGGATGTGTGTCACCGTACAGGAGTGTGTGTGTGTGCCCCCACCCCCCGAGGCTCCATCCTTGTTCCCTCCCCCCAAAGTGAGCTCTGATCTGTGGCCGTCGGTGATGTTGCATGACGGATGTTCCTGCTGTTAAACAACACTGACATGCTGCATTTGTGTGTGCATGTGTGTGCGTGTGTCCTGTTCACGTTGTGGAGACTTAAATGCAAAGTTTAGGGTGACAACTTTTCGGGATTAATGCAGCCTAAAGGATACCACATTCATATCCTGTAGGCAAACTAAAATGGCTGACTTCCTGTATATTTGCAGCTACTACTTGCTGAGATTATTTTCCAGCGATGACTTCTTGAAGTTTTTTTGGCGAGGCTTGTCATGGTCGACATGGCCACAAAAGTTTAAATGGATAAATCAAACTGGCTATGGGGGCTGAATTTCCATATTCTAATATGTCAAAATTTCGCCCCATCATCGTATTTCATGTCATGATCTTTCAAATCATCAATTCATCTGACTCATTGTAAAAATCAATTCACTACACAAATGTTTATTATTAGGTGTATTATCATACAAAATATATTTTGATTTGCACCGCCCTGACTGCAGCACAACTATTGCCAGGATGGTCACGCACGGAGGCAAGATCGGTTGTTTTTTCCCTCCCACAACCGCGCAAACACCCCTTTCTACCTGTGCCAATCTATCAAAATACCAAAAGAAAGAAAACAGACTGCACTTTGCACTTCACTGGCCACGAGAATAGGCATGTGAAAGTCTGAATGTTTTTTAGATAACCAGTGAAAATACGTTAATTATATTTGACAAGGCGGCCCGGTAGTCCAGTGGTTAGCACGTCGGCTTCACAGTGCAGAGGTACCGGGTTCGATTCCAGCTCCGGCCTCCCTGTGTGGAGTTTGCATGTTCTCCCCGGGCCTGCGTGGGTTTTCTCCGGGTGCTCCGGTTTCCTCCCACATTCCAAAAACATGCATGGCAGGTTGATTGGACGCTCTAAATTGTCCCTAGGTGTGAGTGTGGGCGTGGATGGTTGTTCGTCTCTGTGTGCCCTGCGATTGGCTGGCAACTGATTCAGGGTGTCCCCCGCCTACTGCCCGAAGGTGGCTGGGATAGGCTCCAGCACCCCCCGCGACCCTAGTGAGGATCAAGCGGTTCGGAAAATGGATGGATGGATATATTTGACAAAGCCTGTTTTTTAATTTTTTTAATTTTTTTAATGGATAGCTACAATGCGTAATTTCAGCTAATTACATGTCAATGTTGCACTTAAGTACCGGTTTTTAGGCACTATAAAGCTCACCTAAAATAATTCAATTTTCTCAAAAGCCGACAGTGTGCCTTATAATACAATGCTCAATAGTATATGGCTCAATATTCGGATTTCTTGGACCTAGTATTTTAAATGTTCTGTAAAGCACTTTGGTTCAGCTGCAGCAGTTGTGAAAGCTCTGTAGAAATACAGCAGTATTATATTGTATTGTATTGTATTGTATTCCCTTGAGTGTAGCTGCGTCTAGTGGATGCATAACAGTCAATATTGAAGCTTCTATTCTATGCGCGCTAAATATGAAAAGTTTTAAAATAGGCCATTATACTCCGAAGCACCTTTTTGTGCGGAAAATATGGTATGTGCCGCGGGCCCCAAACGGCCCCCCGGACGGAGTGTTGGCACCCCTAAATGTACATTAGAATCCATCAGGAGAATGCAGTTAGTCAAACAGGCTTTACTCGGCTCATACCTGTCATGTGCCCACCCCCTCCCTGGCGTCCTGCCGTCCGTCGTTAATGTAAGCCATGTGGTGCGGGCGTAATGCCATTTAATGCTATTGTCTGTCAAATCTGCTTATGGATCAGCCAGGCCGGGATGCAGCCCGGCGAGCCCAGGCTGGATGGGCAGATCGTGTGCCGCGGATGACGGGATAATCCAATCACTGTGGGCGGATCACGGGTAGCCCGCTCGGCGTATTGCTGCCAGGGAGCACCTGGATCTCTTTGGCTTCTGATTGTTTGCTGGTGCGGCACTAGATATAGACTGGCAAAGTGATGGTCTCCCAGATATTATTCACGTTATTTGAATGCTAACACTCCATTTCTGGGTGTCTTGCTTTCCACACATTCGCGTTTCAGTGCTATGATGTAGTTGGGAAGGGCATACGCGGTTGTGATGTTTGAAGCGGCCCATCAATGTGAAGCACGGATGACTTCAAAGGCGGACGGCGGGAAATCAACCTTCAGGGTTTTACACAAAGTTTTACACATAAGCCGTCCCAAAAACCAACAGCATCCACTTCACAAGCACATACAATAGCGCTCACTATTCATGCTGCTTTTTGGTCTCATTCACATAATTTGCATATATGGCTTGAAAAACGGGGAGGAGGAGGAGGAAATGGCAGAGGAAAAAAGTGACGAGGAGGAGGAGGCATAATGTCATGGAGTCTGATGGCTTGATCTTTATAGTATCTTTGATTTGGAATTGGCCATTCGGGGCATGTTGCAGAGTGAGTTGTCGTCGCCGTTGTGTCAGTTATCTGACAGACTACCAGTGAGAGATAAGGTGCAAAGGTTTTTCAAGGCTTGATTAAAATCACAATTATTCAGGGTTTCGGTAAACGGTTTTAAACAACAGCAACACGACCAACAATCGTCAATACGAAAGAGAGAAGGAAGCCTTTTTTAATAAAGAAAAAAATCCAAGCCATTACGATTTTGCAAAAACAGTAAATGACAAAGGCCGTGTATCTGAGGTGTACCTAATTGTAAGATAACAAGCTAGGTAGTATGCTCGGGTCGAGTCACGAAAGTCTCAGAGAAAAATGTTGGTTTTATTCTAAAGCAGGGATGTCCAACCCTGGTCCTCGAGGCCCCTTTATCATATTTTAGATGTCTCCTTCTCCACCGCATCTGATTCAAATCATCTGGATCTTATCAGGCTTCTCAGACCTTGCTGATGAGCTGATCCTTTCGATCAAGTGTGATAGAGGAGGGAGACATCTGAAACATACTGAATAGGGGCCCATGAGGAGTTGGGTTGGGCACCCCTGTCCTTCCAATCATAACAAGAAGCATTCATGCACCCATCTGTGGTCGTGATCTTGTCTCCCAGTAAATGGCTTGTAGTACAAATCTCATTCTAATTAGCCGCATGTGGAGTAACAAGCTCCAGGACCGAGATTACCTGCCTGTCTGCATCTAATCCCGGAGATCATCTGCCTGCACTTCCTCATACGTCTTTTTTGCCCCTCGTACTCCCTCGCAGAGTCACGCGACTTCCGGTATTGAAACGTTTTCACTTCCCACATCTTCATGTTGGGATGATGTTTGCATAGTGTTTAGATGCATGGATGTGGGTCAGAATTTGACGAGTATCCTTCATGTATCATTTGAGCTGTTTGGATGGTTGAACTGTTTTGTGAAAGTGATGTGAGGAGCTCTCAAATACTGGCCTAACCCTAACCCGAATGAACAGCCTATCCTTCAGACTAACCATTTTAACCGTTATCCAAACCGAAACCTACAAAAACATGGCCTGAAAACTCCGACCCACAAGCCCCGCCCCTTAACAACGGTTTGAGGGTTAGCCCAACATTAATCCGCTAACCAACGAACCCTAACCCACTAACTCTTACAAACTCCAAACGAAAAACCGAACCCTAACGAATACCTAACGAACAGACTATCTGTAATCCTAATCTACCAATCATCCAACCCTAATCCAAAACCTCATGCAATTAAACCCTGACCCCAAACACGAAGTAGATAAATAAACCCTGATCAAACTACACTAACCCTAACCTCATCCAAGACATTCGAGTCTGATTCAATGATGTCTTATCACAAAGCTACCCGATTTACCTTGAACCCAACTAACGCTCACCAGCCCTCAGACCTGTGAACCGATGAACCTTAACGATGGTTAAGGCTAAATCCGAAACCTAACTCGTAACCCACTCACGTCAACTATCCTAAATTGCAACCCGCTAACCCACTGAACCGAATCCTAAATATCAATGGATAACTTTAATTCTAACTTAAAGACTAATCACAACCCTAACTGAGCCCGAGCCAGCCTGTTCACATCTTATGACAAACCTAACCCACTGATCCCAACCCCTAACCCACAACTAACCTTAACCTAACCGATTAACCCACACTGACCTAACCAACCAACTCACTCTCAAGTATGAAATATTGCAAATTAATTGAAAACAGACTCAGTCTAACATGAGAGCAGACGTGTTTGTTTGGACGAACATTTCGCCCCGCTGTGTCGGAAACCCTTTGGGCGGAAAACCTGATTAACTCGGGAGGGATCGTTGCGCTAATACGTGGCAAATAAGTGGATTAGCGGAGGGTCACTGCGGATTAGCCGCCGTCTTTTTTGTTCCACACCGACATCTCCCCTCCCCAAAAACCTCCCCTCGTAATCTGCTGGAAATCCTGTGAAGCAAAAGGCTGGCGGCCAAACGGGGATCCCATTGCTCCAGACTGGCTTTTTTTTTTTTTTTTTTGCATTTTCAGGAATATTATCAAATGGAACGTGAAGTTGTTTTCCAAGGTAAAGAGTTTCAGTTTCATTCAGCACTGCTTACCCGCGCTGTGGGTTAATATTGCCAATGCTGGAACTAGCAGACTTTGACAGCTGCTAGATGACGGGGTGTTTTGCGTGAACCAGGCACTATTTTCGGTCTGTGAAATCAGAGTCATTTAGTTGTGGGTTTATTCAGTTGAGGTTCCACTGTATGTGAACACAACCGTACCTAATGTTGACCTTTCTTGTTCCATGTTCTTTTCCTTCAGTGGTGTCTAAAGGCGGGTGGCAAACCAGCTCCATTGCATGTTCGTGCCACCAACTGATATTGTCCTTCCACTGCAAAGAAACCAATGTGACTTGATGATGGCATGATGTCTTGAAGTTTGCTGCCGCCCTCGAGTGGTGGTGGTCAAAAGCACAGTCGGATAAAATTTTTGCTCATATCGCAAGACAAAAATATATCATCGAATCGACAGCTTGCAAAACTCGCAAGTTAAGGCACTTGTATCTCAAGGCACTCTTGCATCATTACCTTTAATTGCTAAGTCATTTTAATATGTCTATTCATAATTTTTTGAGTTATGAATTGATTTTGAATTTTTTTATTGGGTTCATTTTAATGATATTTGGAGATTTGTTCATGTCACAGTCCACGGACAGTTATTAAAACTTCATTTTTAACGAATTTTCCCGGAGTTTGTATGTCAAATTAACCCTCCCCATTGAAATGTATTGAAACACCATTAATCTGTCCCAGTACCCTCAAAAATAATTTTTCGGTGTTATGTTGTAAAAACAGCATTGTATTGAGTAAAACCATCATAAAAAGTTACCACAGTATGACCTGATTTTTATTTTATTTGTACTAGAACTGATTTAAAATGAATGGCAATAAAATGAAATGCCACATGCTGACTTCACTGAAAAAGTGTTTGAGGCAATTCGGCCTCAAATCAAGCCAAAAAGAACCCTGCTTAGCGTACGATTACCTCCTGGCTTTGGACCGTTGCCCTCCTCCACGCGCTGTCTGCTCGCCCACATAAAATACAGAGCATCAAAAGCGCGCGTTGCCATGACAACCGCCCCACATGAAACCCCCTCTGCCCCCAACCCCCGTCTTTCCATTCACGCCGCCTGTCCTAATTGGCCGTCTGGTGCCGACGGGTTAGAGGGGTCGCCCGGCGGATGAATATCAAGGCGTCCTCTCAAACGTGGCCCAGCTTTCATCGCCGCTTGCCTCGGCTGAAGGGATGCCAGCGGGGCGGATAATTGGCGGGTGGGCGCGTGCTCGGAAGGACCTGGCGAAGTCTTTGCAGCGTGTCCATGTGAAGGCAGCGCATCGAACTATCATTTGCTCTACTACAAACAGAAAAAAAAATTAATAACAATAAATGCCTGCTGGTTTGAGAAGGTGCCAAAGGTGGCAGGTGTTGGTGAAGCAACAGGTGCGATGGAGGGTGACTGAACTCAATTGTTGTTTGGCACCTCAACAACAATGTAATTGTTTGTGAGTGATAACTTTGAAAGCATTTTTTTAAAAGTATATTTTGATACCTATCGAGATTGGTTCAGGTACGATCCTGAGAAATGGCCAAAATCCCATAAAATGGCACCTTCAAAACAAACTGTGCATTTGACAACATACGTTATATTTACATTTATGTGCGTTCTGTCACAGATGATTATTTTTGTGACAATCAGGCATTCCAGAGAAGGCGCTAGTGAGCTAGTCAAATCTTTATTTCGCCGAGTTTATGAGGATTTTAGCCCCATTAGCGCTAATATTGGTTAATCCTGAGTGAGCAGTCACCGTCACCAGCATCACGTTGAGCGACAGGAAACGCTTGAGTCGTTCTTTTCCTTTTTTCCAATCTTGGTTTAAGAGCACAGGTCCACCGTGACCTGCTCATTAATTAGCAAGCATGGCGTTTAATTGGCGCTATGTGGCCAGCGAGCACCTATAAACTGCCGCTAATCCATCAGCCGCCGCCCATTTTAGTTGCCGCTGACAACATTTTAATTGAAGTGAAGGAGAGGCAGCTGGTTAAAGCTTTTACTTTGACAGGGGACGTTGAGTTGCAAGCGGGGAGCTACATGTCCCTGGATGCTCTGAACTAAAACGCTTCTGCTGCTTGGGTACACTCAATACTTTTTACTGTCTAACTACATTTCCTTTGTGAAACATTGGAAGACATTAAAAGACCTTTTTTTTTGCAAACTAACCTTATTGTTTTTGGAATGCGGGAGGAAACCGGAGTACCCGAAGAAAACCATGCAGGCACGGGGAGAGTGTGCAAACTCCACACTGGAAGGCCGGAGGCGGAATCGAGCCCTGCACCTCTGCACTGTGAGGCAGACATGCTAACGAGTCGACCGCTGTGCCACCAAACAGAATACACTGATTTGCAAATCATGTTCAAACAATACTTAATTGAAGACACTACAAATACACGATTTTGAGGTTCACGCTGACAACAATTATTGTTTCTAGCAAATAATCATGAACTTATTTCAGCAAGTAAAAGCCAAATCACATTCTGCACGTGTTACAACAGCATGGCTTTTGGAGTAAAAGAGTGCAGGCAGTAGACTGGTCTGCCTGCAGTCCAGACCTGTCTCCCATTGAACATGTGTGCCGCATTATGATCCGTAAAATCCAACAAAGGAGACCCAGACTGTGGAGCAATTGAAGCTTTACATCAGGCAAGAATGGGAAAGAATTCTACCGACAAAGCTTCAAAAATTAGAGTTCCCAAGTGTTTGTTGAATATCGGTTAAAAAAAAAAAAAGTGATGTTGGACAGTGGTAAACATGGCTGTCCCATCTTTTTGGAAAAGGCTTGCAGCCATAAAATTATAAATTCATGATTATTTGTTGAAAAGATGAAAGTTTAGCAATTTGAACATCAAATATCTTGTCTTCGCCAATTCAATATAGGTTGAACATGATTTGCAAATCATTGTATTCGGTTTTGATTTATATTTAACGCAACATCCCAACTTCATTGGAATTGGGTTTTTAACTTTTCACGGCAGCGTGCGTGCACATTGCAGGTGACTTTCCACAGATGATTAACTCCATTATCAACCACAACAACACCAGCAGTGGGTGTCTTCTTGTTTCTACGGCGACATCTCCTCCCGGGACGGTGGACGGGTCAGCACGAAAACAAAGTTAGACTCACCAGGGACACACTCGCATCCGTGTACACACACACACCCGCACATACACACACACACACACACACACACACCTGTTCTCATCCCCCGCTGACAACACACACACACCAACCTGTGTTCATTAGCTCCCATGATGTCGAGCTAACCTAGCGACCAGATCCGTGGCTAACTCCCTGCTGCGTCTGCGTTCTCATTGGACAGCTTCCCAGGTGTCATCCCCCCGTTCCTCTGAACCTCCCCCACAACCCCCCACCCCCCACCCCCGCAGCCGGTTGGTGGGCCATCTGCGGCAAGGACGTCAACAGAACTCACCGGGAACAGCTGGCGAGACGGGACCCGAGCCAGGGCCTGGTGGGTGGCGGCTTTGGGCAACTCGCTTTTAGATCACAACGACATGCGGCGCAAACCTCATCAAGCCACAAATAAATACACCCAGTTTTATTATGATAATGAGTATTAATATTATCATTACTATTAGTATTCAAATTCTCAGTGGCCCTCATGCCTCTTTGCCTGTTTTATGCAGAGGCCAGCAAAGGAGGATGTGGGGTCACAGCATCGCAGACAATCTTAAACTCCGAATATGAAACCTGAACCATGTCTTGAAACCCCAATTTTGAATACCAACCCTGGCTTGACACCTTCATTTCAAAGCCTAACTTGAACCCCTAATTTTGAAACCTAATCTTTGCTAGAAACCTTATTTGAAATTTTCACTTGAGACCCTATTGGAAACCCAAACCCTGTCTTGAAACGCATATTTGGAACCACGATCCCTGTCCTGAAACCAAACTTGAATACCATCATATTAAATCCTAACTTTAAACTTGGAAACATTCATCCCATTTTAAAACCCTGACCCAAATTTAAAACCCTTAGAACCACCGTTTGAAACCCTATCAGTGGATTGAAAGCCTTACTTTCAGCTGGCGCAAACACCATTTTGAATGTTTTGAAACTCATAACCCTAATTTGAAACCCTATTTTGAAACAGTGCCATTCTGTGTTGGACACTTTTAAAAGGTCCACCTTCGACTGAAAGCCTAGAAAACACGACCCTTTTTTTGATCGTCACTTGAAATCCTAACCAGGCTTGAAATCTTGAAACCCCAACAGCCACCCAAGCAGAACAGTATTGATACTGTGTCGTTGTGTGAACACACACACACACACACACACACACACACACACACACACACACACACACACACACACACACACACACACACACACACACACACACACACACACACACACACACAATGGCTTCAGTATCCTCCTTTGCTGTGTTCAGCGTAAAAGACCGCAGCAGATAAACAGCAAATCTTGCATTTGGCTAATTTTGTGTGAGATCTGCGTGAAAGATGGTTAAGCTACTTCCCGTGTCTGCGTGTGTGCAAAACGTCCAGCACAGATAAGCTGAAATAAACAACAGACCTGGAAATAAATCCACCTCACTCTCGCTCTGCCTCTAGGGGAGGTTGGGGGGGGGGGGGGGGGTTGTCGGCGAGCGAGGGCATCGGAAGAGCTCCCCGCAAAGCTCCTCCACATCACAGCGAGCGATCACTCTGCCACACAAATAGCAAAACACAGAAGCTGAGAGGAGAGGGAGGTGCGCGCGCGCTTCCACGGGGAGGAATCACCTCTCATATCAGTGGCGCTTTTATCTGCCGGCTAATGAGCATCTCACACACACACACACACACACGCAAAGACATGCACACCCGCACTCTTCCTGAGCACGGCAGTTTCGTCAGCCCCCCATCTCTCAGCGAGTGTCCCACTTCCAAAAGCGTGGACGTCCGCTTTCATGGTTACGCAACGCCGCTGCTAGCTTGTGCGTTGTTCAGCCTGGAAAGCCTTTGAACACGCTCGAACACTGCCGGCTTTAATGATTGCGTGTGTGTGTGTGAGCCATTATTAGTCAGTAAGTGATAGATATATATTTTTTTGCAAAGTAAGCAGCTGCCAGCAGAGGGAATATACGTTAGCCTGATGGGCGAGCCAGTCACGAGGCACGCTGAGCTCCTCTAACGCTCATGAATTTAGGCTTACATTTGATCTTATACTAGCCAAGAAAAAATGTTTACTGTGTACATATGTATAATAATATGAATAAAGAACTGATTATACATCTGCAACAAGCTGGGACATATCTAAACCTGTGACAGTCAGACAACCAACTTTCTATAGCACCTTTCAAAGGAAGCTGAACTGTATTTAATCAACCTGTCAGTCAATAATCTGTGACATCACCAATTGTGACCTCATCAACCTGAGATGTAACCACCAATCACCAACTTGGGACATTATTAGCCTGTGACCCCAAACAACCCGTGACATGAACAACCTGTGACATCACCAACAAGTGAGATCATCATGTGACATTTTCGGTGGTTAGCCTTAACATGCAACGCCACCCTGCTGTGACATCTTAACCCAATCTTAAATAGACCTGTGACGCCAACCTGTGACATAATCAACCCATGACATCACTACCCTGGTTGACAATAAACCTGTGACATCACTCACCAACTTGACATTATCAACCTTTGACCCCAACCAAGCAATAACTTTGTCACCACGCTATGACATGATTCCATGATATCAGCAACCCAGTCCATAATTAACATCAACACCAACTTGTGACCACCCCGTGACTTCACCAAACCCCAACGCACCTGTGACATGATCAACCTTTGACGTCAACAGTGGTGTCACAAACCAACCTGTAACGTCAGCAGCCCTTGACTTTGTCAATCTGTAACCTAACCAACCTGTGATGTCATGGTGCCACCGCACCAACCTGTCATGTTGAACCCTTTCATGCACCCTGGAACCTGATAACACGTTGAGCTTTCCACTGTCGTAACCACTGTCCCTGAAAGGGTTAAAATGCTTTCTTTCAAATTCTGAGCCGAGCGGCCTCGTTGTGACGAAAGCCAGTGGTAGTGGTGCCGCCGCTCGGAACGGTGCCTTGTACTCCAACATGAAGACGTGCTCGCTTGCATCTCCTCGCGGTCTAAAAGCTCTTGTAATGGACGCTAATGCCAGCGGCTCTTGTCCGCTACGCGCCGCTAATGTGTCCACTTCCTGTCGATGGCGAGTGTGTGTGGCGGGAGAGAGCTTCAGGATGTTGATGATGACGATGAAGATGCTGGGGGGGGGTTGCAATGAAGGCTGCCGAGAGTTTTGCCAGCGACAGGAGGCATAAAATGGTGGGCTGATGCTGTGTGTGTGTGTGTGTTTGTGCGTGTAAGTACTTTTATCTTCCGTCCGCATCAGCCCGAGTGAGATTTTCTATCTGCACTCTTCATCTTCATCATCCTCACTTTGTTCCTGTCCTCCGCACATTAAAGCTCACAGACGTACACACGCGCACACAAACACACAGACACACACAAAAGACTTTCACAAATGTACACCCACACACACTCCTACGATACAAAGACAAAATCTCACAAGTAAACTCTCACACTCAAGATACGAATACCCACTCTCACACACACAAAAATACCACAATTTCGCACGCACACAGACACTGTCACACACACATGCACTCTCTCTCACACACGTTTGTTATCCCTTGTCATAACACATACCGCACACACGCCTCTGTCATACTCACTATCGTACTCTCCCTCAGACACACATGCACGTAGCTAACAAACACACAATCACATGCGGTCCTTCCCGCACTTTTGTTTTCCCATATCTTAAGACATTTACCCACGCGCGCACACACACACACACACATGCACACGCATATACACAAACTGAGAGATTTCAAGCAGTGTGTGACAAGTGGATGTTAAATGTCTTGTTTCTCCTTTCTGGATTTTGACAAGAATGCCTGAGAGGTTTTGTGAAAGACACCCGGGAACCCTTTGAACTTGTCAATGCAGTTTTCCTTTCAAGGATGTTATCTGCACCTCCTGGTTCACGAAGCATGTAGCTAACGCGTACGTAGCAAGCGACACGCTGGCGGGGGGAGCGCCTCGCCAGATGGACGTGTTTCCCCTCTGATGGACGGATTACGATGATATGGACCAGCAATTTGGATTGCATCCAGATTATCATCCATGGGCCTCTCCCATCACGTGAGCGTGCTTCTTCATGCTATCGAGCTAAAAGATGGAGTGATGCCTTTATCTGTCGTCCTTTTGCGTGTTCCTTTCCAGATCGTTGCTGTTCGCATGGAGACCAATCGCACCAGCGTCCAATTAATATGCACGACATAAAATGACGTCCCCTCCACAGTTCAACTCAATTTAGTCCCCATTCTCTTCACCATACTGGAAATGACACCTGTACTTAACTGCAGCATAAAAGTTCAGTCCGAGAGGTGTGCAAGTGTGTGTGTGTGTGTGTGTGTAAGTGTGTGGTCAATAAATGCAAAGCGCGTTCATCAGGAGCTCATTTGCATCCGAGTTCCGCACTTAAAATTGCATTTCATTGTCCACTGAGGCAACATTTATCATTTGGTCCATTTGCCTTGATTATTTCTGCTTAAACATGCACGAGCACCATGCCGAAAAGTCCAATTCAATTAGCAGACGCTTCTTCTGACCAGCAATTCTACTTCAGTGCATTCACTTGCTTAATGAACTCTCACCCCGACAAGGCGGTGACCTCTGAGGGCAGAACGTGCTCTTAAAAAGTGTTTAATCAAATATAATATGATCATATATATTTTAATATGATTCATAATTAAGCTTAATGATGGATGGACGAGTGAACCCTCCAGGACTTGAGCGCTTTGCAAGGCTAATTCCGGTTAGTTGCTCTTAATTCCAGGATGAGAAGTCATTCAAAAATTAGAATGGTAAGTTGATGCTTTTTGCCGCAGTGTTACCAATTACACAATAAAAAGATTTAGTAGCTAAAAAAAAATAAACCCCCAATAGAGCACATCAAGTCACACATTAAAATTAAAAGGCCGCAACAAAGGTCGACAATTAAATTTGCAATACGCCCTTGCACACTCATCAATAAACAAAGAAAGTTGCATAAACGTGGCCAATTATGCAATAGCGCTTCAGTTATCATCCAGATTGAGTCGAGTGTCCCAAAAAAATGTCTGCAACTAATGTTGTGTCGATCTGCAATTCTTTTTACAACATGCCCCCGTATGATGATGCAATGATCAAAATAAAAATGTGCAACCAGCAACCCACATGGAGTCACATATCAAATTCAAGAATGGAACAAAGGCTTTCTAGTTAAGAAAATGATTGTTTTTAAAGTTTGTTTTGCTGAAAAATGTTACTAAGCAAACAATAGATATTCAGTAACAAGATTTTAAAAAAATTATAACCAACAAACTAAATTGAGTCACATATCAAATTAAGGCGCGTGCCGAAGGCTTTCTACAGCTGCATTGAAAACAACATGCATGACAATATGTCCTTCTGGGATGATGCATCATTTGCTTGAAAACGTCACCAATCACACCATTTCGAGACATATTTACATAAATGCACAACCAACAGACCCTGTTGAGTCGCATCAAATTACAGACTGCGACAAAGGCATTTTAACCTGCAATTATTTTTGACAATATGCCCTTCTATGTTGACGCAAGGATGAAAAAACATGTATGACTTTAGCTTTTTAGCGTTCCAAGCCGGCACTTTAAACCGGGCGCGCACGCCAAAGCAAGCCGACACGTCGCCGTCGGGCTGACAAAAACGTTAACGAGCGCCAACCCAATTCCAGTTTCCTCAACAATCCTCCCCCTGTGGATCCTTAAGTGGAGCTGATGGAAGGTTGGGCCGGCCGTCATTTGCATAATTGTGATGTTAATGCGCTGAGCCGTGGGACTTGATTATGTTGCATATTGATTGCGTTGCACGGGGAATGGCGGAAATCCGATTAGACGACGGGATTCCCGCCATCTACTATCATAAACTTGGTCAAAATCGGGCGGCGAGGAGGAAACTCACCGTTCTCGGGGTGCTCCATTTCGCCGATGCTGCCGTCGGGCGTGGTGCGCTCGTAGTGGTCCTCAGGCAGCGCCAGCGGGCCGATCCGAGGCCCGGACGACGACTTGGAACTGGGAGTCTCCGACTCGTCCAGCCCGCTGTCGTAGTAGCTGTGCTGGGAAGCATCCTGCAGGTCCTGCGGCTGGTTGGCAGTGGAGAAGGTCACCCGGCGCTGCGGCAGCTGGGAAACAGAAGTTACAATGTTACATTATTAACGATGTCATTAACGATGAAAAAAAAAAAGATGAACTATGGCAAGTCACATATCATATCCAAGGCCGCATCGATGGCTTTCAGGATGTGGTTATTTCGTCAATAAATCCCCGAATAATGTGGCAACGACCCCAAAAAACAAATAAATAAATAAAAATCCTGTCTACAAAGTGCCAATATTCAATGACAGAAGGTAGAAATCAACAAACTACAAAAAAGGCTTTCACAATCTATGACAATTTTGGCAATAGGACCTTTTATGATGATAAAATGACCAATTAACTTTTTGGGGTTTTTTTACTTGACAACATCACCAGTCACTCAATGAAGTAATTAAGTAAAAGGGTAAAAATTTGTCTTAAAACACATCAAGTTGTCGGAAATCAAATTAAAGCCCGTGACGAAAGCATTCTACGATTGCAATCATTTTGGAAATAAGTCCTCTGGTGAGGAATCAATGGCCAAAAACATCACACGACAAAAAATGAATACGATCCAATAACAACGTAGAAATCGGCGAAGTGCAAACCGCGTCTCATCGTACATGAAATTAAAGCTCCCGTCAAAGGCATTCAAGATCTGCAATAACTTGAAGTGAAATGATGATGCAATGATCAAAAAATATCACAAAGTGTCCATTTTAAATAAGATAAAAGCTCGACAAAAAAAAAAAGGATAAAACTCCCCCCAAAAAACAACCCCATCACTGTCAGATATCAAATTAAAGATTCTAGATGTGCAATGATTTTAGCAACGTCTTCCTACACACCCCAAAATTTATATGTATTCATTTCCTTTCCCTAGAAAGGTGACCATTCAAGAACATCACTGAGTCATATTTCTAATCAGAGACCGGGACCAAGACTTTCTCGATTGGCAAATATTTTGGCACTATGCCCTCCTATGTTGACACAATGTCCAATTATGTGACAAGAGCATTAAAATAGCCCGAATCTCAAAACTCACCAAATCACATCATATCATAAATCAAATCAAAGCCAGTGACAATCGCTGTCTGGATCTGGAGTCCCTGAAAATATTTGGTGCCACCTCGAGCCAGCAGGTGTCCATGCAGATGCCTGAAGGGAGCCATTTTGTCTGCCCGGCTATCAATCACGCGCATGAGTGCCGCTTAAACGTGCCAAAACGCACACGGACACGCGACGTCTTTCCCGCCGCGTTCTCGTTGGCGCGGCGGAGTTAATTTGGAGTTGAAATGTCATGTGAAGGCGGCGAGTTAGTTTGCATAAAGGCAGCGGGCTGAAAACAAACTTTGACGCTTCATTGACTTCGTCTTTGTGGAGGAGGAGGAGGAGGAGGAAGCTGTCTGACTTGATGCTTTTATAATTAAAATACAATTAGCTGTCCATGTAGCGCAGCAGGACACACACGCGCACTGAGCCAGACACGCGCACACTGACACACACACACACGCACCTGAACAGGGACAGCCAGATAAACAGCACATCCCTGGCTGGCCCGATACTCTGTCACCATGGAAACTGGTGTCATCCTACTCGCGACCCTGAACCACTTCAAACGGCACCAAAATAATTTTTGGGTGTTTTTTGTCCAAGTGGCGACCATCCACAGTATGGTGCCTCAGTGTGAAGGCGCGGTGCAAGGGATCAAACTGGCGGCAACACTAGCGGTGGCCAATTGCGACACCTCTGAGGATCGGATTGAGCGAGGTTTTTTTTTTTTTTCAAATGGAGAACAAACATGGTAATAAGGTCACAGAAATTTGGATAAGTAAACATAATTGTTGTGTTTTTGTTGCCGTTTCAACAGGCAAAGTAGAAAATGTCTGAATTAATTTCTGCTTGAAGTATCGGAGGCTGGCATCCTTCACGACTACCCAATACCGTAAAATAAGACCGGCATTGGCCTGTTACCGATATCTAGTATTGGTACTCGTCCATCCCTACTAAAAATGCAGCATGTCAAGTGTCAAAAATTGAATAAACAACAACAGTTTGGAAAACAAAAAACAAAAAACTGACACACAAAAAACACGGACAGAAAAAAATGCCAAACAAGTTGAGTAACAAACATGTATGCTAAAAAGTATCGTGTGAGGAATGCTGAAAAAAAATAACGCTTACAAATGCTCTGTAAAAAATGTTGATGAACAAATGGCGAGTTATATAGTATCAAATGTTTGTGAAATGTTCAGCGATAAAAGCTGGGTCATAAATGACAAGTTGTAGTGTAACAAATTGTTTGGTTAAAAAAAAGATCGCGTAACAGGTGCCACAAACAAATATTGAGGCACTGCAGTTTGGAGTCACGGGTGTTCAGGAGCAAATGTCGAGTTATAAGTGGAGAGCAAAACTTGGTTAGAAGTGTCAGAATGAAATCAAGTAACAAATGTTGAGTGACAGACATCGAGTAAAAAGCGGACGTCCAACATCCCTCTCGTTGCCGTCCCAACTGTCCCATCGACACCTACACAGCAGGAACCAAACGCAAAACCGCTTTGGCAGCAGTTCGATGCTCAAACACTGACACGGGCGCGCACACACACACACACATACACACATGCACACACACACACACACGTGCATGTTAGCAGTAGTTCAGGACATGTCGGAGCGTGTTATTAATAAACACTTCCTGCTTCCTGTTTCCTGCTGCAGGATAGGAATCGGCGTTTGGCTCTAACAAGCCAGACGGAAAGAAACAGATACAAAAATGATCATGACTCCTTGCCCGCCTGTGTAATAGGCGAATGCCAAAAGCATGAAAATGCAGAGATTCCACACACGTCTACTTTTCCCCGGAGGTGGTATTTATTTATTTATTTATTTATTTTTGAAGAAGCTAGATTTCTGCTTAAGTACCGAGTATGAGGACTTCTGCCACATGCACGCACGCACACTGTGACAAACCCTTGTTTGTTTTTGTCCTTTTTGTATTTGTGCGCTGGCGTGTTTGTTTGCCATAAATAGAAGTTGTCGTCTCCGCTTTCTTAGCGCTGAGCACATCACAGTCAAGAAACAAACGTCAAAAAAATAAATAAAAAAACCACAACCTCACTGTCACCCCAGGAAGCCTTCGGATTCGGCAACAGCGCCGTTTGCGGGACGCCCACACGCGCCTGTATTTATGTTCGTTTCCCACGTCGCATGTGCTGGCTGCTACAAGCTAGCCGCTATGAGCTAACATACACTTGGTGAATTCATTCATAACAGTGTGGTAGCATGATGGGTTCCATCTAGTGGTGCGTAAAAGAATTCCTGCCCGAGTGCAGTTCAGTTGTATTTCACTTTTAAGTTCAACATATTTGCATTTAATCTGTGACAAGGGCTTGTTTTAATTGAAATATACAGGCATAATTTGAATTCAAATTTGATGTGAAGTACATTTTAAATGCAAAATACTGTAGCGACACAAAAATCTGTCTTGTTTTTCGTGAACACTTGGGCCGACTTTGCTCCTATTTTTTCAACGTTGGTTATTTCTATGGTAGTCTATACAATTTGACGTGATGCATAAAACCTTGTTTGGTAGGGGGAAAGTGTTTCATTTGCTTTTACGAAAAGCAAAGGGAATATAAAATCAATTAAGAGAGAGCAATCAGATTTTTGTGACAGAAAGTAAGCAATTGGTCGACGCCTCCAGTTTGAGCGAGTAATGCATACGATTTTTAAACACACACACGCACACACACACACAAAGTACAAGATAGAATGAAGACATGAGGAGGAAGAGGAAGTAGGAGAGGAGGAAGATGTGGAAGAGGAGGAGGAGGAGGAGGAGGAGGCTCGCTGATGATTAAAAAGCAACCACGAGAGGAGAAACGAACGACGCCTCGCCGGCTGTTTGTCAGCCGAGACACAAAGCGGAAGATAACGCACCGCCAGTGTGTGTGGGCGCGCGTGTGTGTGTGTGTGTGTGTGTGTGTGTGTGAGAGAGAGAGCGAGAGAGCTCCTCATTACCTCGCTGTATGGGAGATAAGAGTGTGTGAGGCTGCATTGTGCATGCTTATAAAAAGTGTGTGCTTATCAAGTATGCATGCCCACACACACACACACACACATGCACACACGTACATACACACAGCTAACGTGGAGAGCTGCGACATCCCATAATTCCACACAACAGCACCACTTCAGCTTCAGTGCACAATGAATGACGAAACACAAATGAAGAATGTGTGTGTGTGTGTGTGTGTGTGTGTGTGTGTTTGTGTTGTCAGGAAAGAATGTGTGAGTATGTTTTGCATGTGTGAATAAGTTTTGTTCGTCAGTGAGTTTCTGTCGTCAGGGAGTATGAAAGTGTGTGCGTGTCTGTTGTGAGACAGTTTGTGTGTTAGGTGTGTGAGTGTGTCTCTGTTGCGAAAGGGTTTGTGTGCGAGTGCGTTAGGCGTGTATGAGTGAATGAGTGAGAGAGTCTGTCAGTGAGTGTGTTGTGAGAGCGTATGCTCGCTAGTGAGTGAGTGAGTTGTGAGAAGGCATGTGTTTGAGTTGTATATTCTGAGAGGGGTTGTGTGCGTGTGTGTGCGTGTGTGTGCGCGCGCACAAGTTGCAGCCGCCTGCAATCGGCCGCACAAAATCGAACCCTTTAGGGATGCGCCGATGTCGGACGAAGCAGATGTGTCCATGCTGTCCACCCACGTTATTCCGACAAGTTCTCAGAGTCATGAAAGCACTCTTAGGATGGCCGCACATGTTTATGCCAGTATGGGATGCCGCCCATCTGTCTCACATACAAAATGCGCGTTTGGTCACAACAACAACAAAATCTCTGACACCTGAAAAGAGCCTAAATTGGCTGCTTCAAACGAAAATGGCCGACTTCCAGGCAGTGTTGAGATGTTTTTGTGGGTCTGCCAAATTTTATGTGCTAAGTCAAACTCGGTGGGTGAATTTTCAGACTTCAAAAGTAGCTTGTTGGGTCTAAAGTGACTGTGTCCTCTGCTGGTTGCTGACAGTGATTTATAAAATCAAGACTGGACAAATTTCACACATCATCTAAAAACAGGCAAGCTAAGATGATGACTCCTTCCCTTTTTATCAGCAGCAGCCCATTAAGGCAGCAAACTATCGAGGCTTGAATTCACTGAGCATGATGCTAACAATGGAAAAGATCGAGAATTGATAAATAGATCTGCCTTTGAACACAACCAATTGAAGTTGACAAATCCCTTCCTTTCCTCGCAGTAGCAGCCCATTTAGGTAGCATGCTTGTCATGTGCCGTTTGCTGCTAATGATGGAAAAGATCAAGAACTGACTAATCGAGCCACCATGGGAAGACAACACACAAGATTAGAACTCTCTCCCGCTTTACGAACAGCAACCTTTTGAGGCAGCAGACTGGTCAGGCCTGAAATGAGGGTTACAACTAAAGATGGAAAATATTGGGAATTGACAAATGAATGCACGATTGAAAGACCGTCAACAAACAACACTACGACTCTTACCCTGTTTACTGAAAGCAACTACATGGGTTGCAAACCAGCAATGAAACAGACTAGACGGGACTGAAAGGCTGGTTGCTACTTAAAATGGAAAATATCAGGAATTGACATCACAATACGCAATTGAAACACCGTCAACAAACAAGATTATGCATTTTTCCCTCCTTACTAACACCAGCCTGTTCAGGCAGAAAACTAGTCGGGCCTGAAGTGCTGCTTTCTGCGAATTACGGAAAAGGTGAGGAATTGACCAATCTATATACACCATGGAACGGCCATCTACAAACATATTTATAACACGCCGACTACCTCCCACGCAACCCGTTGAGTCACATGTGCTCATGTGAGCATGGCGAGCGGGAGAAGGCTTCAGCATCAAAGGCAGCTTGTCCGACGGGCACTCGTCATGCATGAACGTCTCAGAACCGACTCGCTCGAGGTCAGGCGGCCAAGAGCGCAGAGCGCATTTCGGGCGGGGATTTTCCTGAGGCGCTCGCGTTAGCATTAGCCGCTTTCATGTTGGCCTTACCTGGAGTTCCCCTTGTTCTTCAGACGCTAATTCGCCGAAAGTAAACCTGTGAACAGGCACAAGAAAATCCTGCGAGGTAATCAGGCCTAGACGGAAAAAGATTAAAACCATCCGAGTGGAAGTTTACCAATTATTTGGATTAGCTGATGAAGCATGATGATGTGCGCGTGCTCGTGTGCATGTGTGTGTGATGTGAGAGTTGTGGGTGTGTGTTCTGACCATTATAGTGTGTGTGTGTGTGTGCGTGTGTATACGTTTGTGTTTGTGTGTAGGTGTGCATTAGTGAAGGAGTGTCAGTGTGTGTATGTTTGAGCCCGAGTGTGGAAATCAATGTGTGTTCGTGAAATGTGTGTGTGTGTGTGTGTATATGTGTGTGTGAGTGTGTGTTGGCAATGACATTTTACACACACACACAGTCACACTCACACAAAAGAGGTCATCTGAGTCCATCATCTGCTTCCAGAGTTCAGTAGAACGCCAACATTTGTCTGCCCTGCAGGTGCGCGCGCCTGTGCATGTGTGTTGACACTGACACTTGACGTGGCAAGCTGATGAACTCGCAAGCGACACACACCCATACACACACAAGTGAGAGGGGAGGAAAAAACCCCCCATAAATCTCCTTTCTCCGCTGCTATTTTTCAATTTGCTGCCTGGCTGCTCCCCCGGCCGAGGCTCAAACGTCCGGACAGAACCCGAACGCAGCACCGACGGCTGACCGAAAAAAAAAGCTCTGCAAAAAAGGAACGGATGACGACTCAACGCTTTTTTTTTGGTCTGAATGTGCGCATTCGAGAGCTGCTGACTCTTCTCCGCTGTCACTCTGACACCACAGGCCTCCTTTTGTGCATCTTCTTCTGCATACACACGCACTCACTCACGCACAGGCACGCGAAAGCCGCTTAAAGGAACGCTATCAGTCCAAAGCAGCACTGCAGGTATGGTGTTTAATTTAATATATGCAACAGTCATGTTTCTTTGTTGGAGGGGTCCGTGCAAGAAGGATGAGGATTAGCAAAACGGTTGTCACAACACGCAAAAAATGTTTTTCAAATGGCAATAAACGCCACAATGGTCTGCATGCTAAAGCTGCTATCAATCAGATATCATCCTCAGGCTAATGAAGCTAGCCCACAGAAAAGTTAACGAGAACGCGCAAAATGACGAAAACCAAAATTGGAGCATAATTTTGGCCACAGTGCGCCAGAGAGACTACACTTTGCAAGCCTACCACCAATTAATTCAGCAGAGGTGCAAGCAAAATATGAAGCCAGATGACTTATCATTTTCCTCAAGTGACGGAGAGAGTGCATGGCAGTGTTACACATGCTGTTGAGGAACTATATTCACTATGTTTGTCTTCTTCGGGTATCCGTAGCAGAAAAATGGCTCCGATACATGACAGATTCATGGGAGGCGCACCTTCTGTAATATAATTAGCTACATTTAAAAGAAATACATTGAATTGAATTACCCTCCCCCCAAAAAAACAACCCTCAAATCACAAACCGGCTGTGAAAATTAATTACAACTAATTGTATCTGAAAAACAAGTAAAAATCAAATAAATAATTTGAATTTAAAAAATTACATCCAAAACAATTCTAATCCTGGCCTCGCAGTGCACAAACAACGTCAACATGACGAGCTTGTTGCAAACAATCAGCAAGCATTCACAGGCTAATGTGGCTAGCCCACAGAAACCAGGGAGCATCAACATGCTAATACAGTTAGTCACGAGCACATTCACAAGTTAATGAGGCCCACCACATCTCCCAGCTAGCATAAGCATTTTAGTAAAGCGAGGTGATGACAATCAGATAGAATCCAGATGCTAATGCAGCTACCCCAAAGCAATTAAAAAGCATTAACATGCTAATGTAGTTAGCTGATAGCAAACACATTTACAAGCTAACGTACCGTAGCAGCATGGCTAGCAAGCAGGTAGCGGGTGAATTCATGACATTGTATGAGGAAATTAAGCCTAGCGGAAAGTGATGTAATGCTTTAGTTTAAGCTGCGTGAGGTCAAATGTGAGCGTGACAATGAGTACACGAAACAATCACACATGTGTGTGAACAGTATAGACAATAACAATAACAACGCTGATCCTGTTTGACATCCTCAAGGGCCAAAGGTGAAATTGTGGTGGTTGTCTGTTTTGTGTGAAGAGACACTTTTTGCATTGAAAAGTAAAAGTTTGCCAGGTCAGTGCTAATCGACCTTGAACGGACGCTGGCATTAATCTTTCCCTATTCAAGTCTGGAAACTGGTTCTTTATTATTATGTTTTTCCTTTTTCTTTTTATATACTTTTTGAGAATGGGGGGGGGAGGTGTGCCAACTCAGTGGGGATACTAAAAAAGGTTGTGCATTTGGGAGACGCAGCTATACGCTGAGTCTATAAATCACACAGGCTTGCTGCGTGTGTGCACGCAGGTGTGCGTTAAAACGTTTCCATACATGTGGATAAAAATAGCCTGGAGGGGGGATGGGGTGCAAGGAGTCGGGGCGTAGAGAGAATTGCGCTCGCAGGAGGTCGGGTCGATTGTGTGGAAACAATAGAGGACAGAAAACCATGACCGTTTGTGAAGACTTGCAAAAAAAACCATGAAAACGGGGCCAGAAGACTTCAAATATGACAGCACTTCAATTTGTCTTTGTCAAGATTTGGTATGCTGCCTTACTTCTTCTTTTGATACATTCCGCACATGTCAAGAACAACATAAACAAAGAAATATAAACAATGTAGGAACACATGCCCAATTAGACCTCCTACAAATAGGTCAAATATGTCTTTTTCAACATGCCTTGCCCAAAGGTGTTAAAATAGACAGACATTTGGATGATATTAGGGTAATATTGGAACATTTTACCCAAATCTCATGAGCTATTGCAGCTAGCAGCATCTTCATGTCCGCCCGCTTGCCCGCCATCTAGCCGTCGGGCTTCATAACAACGGCACGCGGCGGATACCAGCCAGCGTTCATTAGCGTCCGGGCAGGATTAGCTGCCACTTGCCTGCCAAGAATGGCCGTTGCCGGCCAACACGAGGCTCCGCAGGGAGGCTAATGCTAATGCTTAGCCTAATTGTAACATGGCTGCCTGCTACTAAAGATCCACAATTGCCTCGAGTGGCTCACAGCATACAAGACAAACCAAGAGCTGCTCGCTAACAATTATTTTAATAATTGATTTGATCTGTCAATTATTTTTAAAGGAGGCTGATCATGATCGATGGTTGATCGAACAGAGCACATCAAAAGCATTCATCACGAAAGACGTTGTATCACAGATGCAACAATTAAATCGACAAATAATGGATTTTTTCATTAATTATCAACTAAATTACTATAACAAGTAGTTTAGACAGTGAGTGCATTATCACCAGTTTGTGCATTATTTGCACTGTAAATTCAAAATAATGTCTTGTTTTTGAATTCAGATCGAAATTATTTTTTTTAACTCTGATTCATCAATCATTTGAAAAAATAATGGGCAGATTAATTGATTATTAAAATCAGTTGCAGCCCTAACATATTCATCCTTCATTTTCATCTCATCTGTCTTTGGACAAGCGGAGATTATACACACTGAACTGGTCATCAGCCAATCACAGGCTAATGCTGAGACTAATGCTAACTCGAAATATACAGTGTGACCAAATTGGGAAATCCAACAAAAATGCCTTTCAAGTACTGCTGTCTAGAAGAGACGCTAATGCTAAGTCAAACCAAAAACACACACGACCCAAAATATATTGTGGAAATATGGAATGAGTGTATGCTCTCGAGACTAAGCTACGGTTTTATTTGTCCAGCTAAGAATACTACAAAACATTATGTTATTAATTTACTGCATTTATTCTTTCCACTTTGTTACATTTTGGCTTTGCCCTACAGATAGCCAGCTAATTATGCGCTAAATGGTTTGTGTCTATGCGCAGATGCAAGCTAAAGGTGGAGGAGCACTTAAGAAAGGTAACTCTCTCTCACAGTGTGTTTGTGTGTATGTGTGTGCGTGCGCGCGTGTGTGTGTGTGTCATGACAAAGTAGTAGCTTATCTATTAGCATTAGTATTGTGATTCAAAATTGTGTAGCTCAGAGGTGTCAAACATACGGCCCGCGAGCCGGAATCAGCCCGCAAGGAGGTTCAATCAGGCCCGCAGGATAATTTAAAAGTGAAAAAAAGACACAGAATGAATATTTTTAATAAGGTGCAATTCATTGAGTATCCACAAGGGGACACCGTTTTGATCAGAGAAGAAGACAACAGCAGCCTCAGTCCGTCACTGAGACCGACCCATCACAGCAGACGCTATCAATAGCACTCTCACATTTATACATTTAATAGCACTCTCCTTAGTTTGTAAGGTGTAGGCAGGGATTACATTTAGATTTTATATGCACGTGTAAATGGTTTAAAACTTCCTTTCTTGATAAATCTCGTTTAGTCTTAAAGTGCATTACTATATTTTTCAATACCAATTACTTGTTAAAGTTTGTAAAATCAGTGGGATCAGTTGCTATGCATATATGTGAATGATAAAAGTAAATTGCACATTTGTCGAAGAAAATGTAAGGTGCTTCATGAAATGTTTTGTAAAAGATATGTTCATTAAATTTCAACATTTCCCTAATGTTTTTGTGCTTCTTTATACCGAAACAAAGGAAAGACATTGTTTTGGTTATTTATAGCAAAGTATGGTATCATTTTAATGGCCCACTTGACATCTACCGAGGCCGTATGTAGCCCACCATGTGAAATGAGTTTGACACCCCTGGTGTAGCTTCTTCACACCATGGGGAGATTAGCTCAGTTTAACACACACTGAAAGAGCGCTGGTTTTGGCCACCTTGAAACGTGACTTGTGGAGCGCTTGTTTTGCTTATCTTTTAACAAGGCTCTTTTGCTGAACTTATGACATCAATGAGGGATCGCTTATTTTGGCCACCCTGAGACGACACTGGATGCGCCCAGGATTTCACTGACGAGGGATTGCTTATTTTTCCTCACCGACTGACGTCTCTGAAGAGGTGTCGTGAAGGGAGCGCTCATTTTGTACCCCTTTAGCCGTCATTGAGGGAGCACTTGTTTTGTGCACCAAATGACACCACTCCGGAACCTGAAAATCTCATAATGGGAGTGCTTGGTTTGCTCCTGTTAAGACGTCACTGATGGAGCATTTGTTTTGTTTACCACAAGACATATTGCGATAGCACTTGTTTTGCTCACATTCATACATCACTGAAGTACAAGTGACACCAAGGGAGCACTCGTTTTTAACATCTTAAAGCGTCACTGAATATGCACTTACACGCACGACATACCGAGGGAACGCTTGTTGAGCATACGTCAGTGAGAAGAAACACTGGTTTTGCTCACTTTCAAACGTCACATCAGCGGAAAAGCGTTTATTTTTTGCTCACCTTAACAAATCACTGAGGGAGCGTCGATTATGCCCTCGTATTGACATCACTGAGTTAATTTTTGCTTTGCTCGCCTTGAGACACACGCTTCATTTTGCTTTTTCATCTTTATATCTTCTTGATAGTTTCCATTTTTTCATTGACAGATCTTTTTTTTCAAACTATTAGTGGGGGTAAAAAAAAGTAAGAATAAAATAAATACAATTAAAATATCACATAACGAAACACTAAAGCAGAGGTCTAAAAAAAAGGAGTTGAAAAAAACCCCATATATACCATATTTTCCGGACTATAAGTCACAGCATTTTTCATAGTTTGGCTGGGGGTGCGACTTATACTCTGGAGAGATTTATGGGTGAAATTAGTAACACATTATTATATAATTTCACATTATTTTCACATTAAACCACAAGAGGGCGCTCTAGACCTGTTTTGATAAAACCATGATGAGTCTGACGTAAGCATCTTCTACCTCCGGAGTTGGTGGAGTTGCTTTAAAGTGACACAGAGGATGAAGATTACATTGGATTTAGTGGTTTGGAGTGATATTGATGGTTTGGTGAACTTGTTAGCATGTTCTTTATGCTATAATTATCTGAATAACTAAATAACTAAAATATGTTACTTGAACATACCAGGCACGTTCTCAGTTCATTGTTTATGCGTCATGTAACATTAGCATATCATACACTTATTCAGCGTGTTGTTTTCTATTTTATTTTAATTTTAAATTGCCTGTCAAGATGGCATGTATGTTCTTGGTGTTGGATTTTATCAAATAAATATGCCCCCAAAATGCGACTTATACTCCAGTGCAACTTATATATGTTTTTTTCCTTCTTAATTATGCATTTTTTGGGGTGGTGCGATTTATAATCCGGAGCGACGTATAATGCAAAAAATACGGTAAATAGTATATGGACACACACTCACACCTATACACATCTACCCTTTATATATCCTTTGGTAGACAATAGACTACATACAAGTTGACATGCTATACACACATTTATATCCAGTATACACACACCGCCTACCCAATTAACATTATTCACTGATTCATTATTGATCACAACATCTTTGTTTTTGAATCTTTCTTCCCTTGTTGATAGCCCCGCCCACACCGAAGCGAACATGGAACACAACTCTCACACAGAACGCCCACACCTCATCTTTCCCACAACTTCCTGTACTATACGGGAATGTGATCACTTATGAATGATAACATGACAACCATCAATAATTCAGAGTATGAGCTGAGCGCGAGCATGTGGGAGGAGGGAAGGCAGGAAGGAAAGGAGGCAAGGGAAGGACACTTGAGTGGGAATGAAGAGCAGCCTTTCTGAGTGAAGAATTAGGATTCTACTGCAGACCTCAGCACAGCGACATAAATCAAACTCGCCCGCCCCGCACAAACACACTGCTGATGGATGAACACACGCATGCACATTTTACAATACGTATGACATGGCAATGGGCTCCATCATTGACATTTACACACTCCATCTCACCATGGATGCAAATGTAGCCTTTGTTGAGGCTGCTCATTTTTATGATCTTTTTTTTTTACATCATATCCTGATGTAGCAGGGCAATAAATCATCAAGCAATCAACAACTAATCATTTTTAAAATTAACAATACAATACATCCTGATTTATATAGTGCTTTCACAACAGCTGCAGCTGTAACAAAGCGCTTAACACAAAAGTTAACAAAGTGAAATAAACACAACGCATAACATAAAACACGGACAACTATTTTGATCATCAGTTCATCACCGAGAAACCTTCTTGAACTTAAAATGGTACAAATCCTCTGAATTTCAGCCACTCAGCAGAAGGTGTGGCACAACAATACTCTAATCAATGTCATAAATGCCACCAAATGGCATGCGGAGCCAGTGGGTGGGGGTGCATTGACTCGATGCTTTTTTATTTATCATTTAGTTTGTTTATGGTGCTGCGCACAACGTGCGGCTGCCAGCTGGCGGCAGCCCCAGTGGCTCATCAATAAGATGGACAGACTGGGGAATGACTGAAGCGGAAGAAGCCGTCTGTCTGATTCCCCCGGTTTGTGATACCCCACTCAACAATAAGCGGAATAAATAAATACATTTAAAAGTTGGCGCAAGAAAGTTTACCGTGAGCCAAACGGCCCATCAGACTGATTCCGTGCCATTTGTCCGTCTGAGAAGCTGGCTTTGGTAGCATTTGTCCGTCTGAGAAGCTGGCTTCAATAGAAAGCTGCGGATGTGCATCACGCAAAAAGACGCCGCGGCCATTCGGCGGAGTCAACTTAACGCTTGTCATGAGGATGAAGGAAAAATTTATTGACTGACGTTTGGATGTCTTTGTGCATGTGTGTATGTCCACATGTACATATATGTGTGTGATACAGTGTGTTCGTGTCTGCGCGCATGTGAGAGAGATTGTGTGTGAGTGTGTGTACGCGTGTGTGTAAGGACATTGTGACTTCCAGGGATTCCCCCTACAGCCCGAGTGCTTGTTTTTTCCCCCCATCTCGCTTTTGTTGCTCATCCATTGTTGACTTGTTCCTTCCTGTCTTACAATTATTGTGTATGTGTGTGTGTGTTCCCTGGGGAAGGCCTTCAGGCGTCGCACCATCGCCCACGCACTACGTTAAAGTGTCCTCGTCCTCCCACATCACAGGACAGGAAGTGATGACATCACATCCTCCAAGTCCTGAGAGCAAGGAGACAGGGCGCCTCAGGAAGTAGACACATCCTGCCATTGACAAAGAATCTTCAATAACGATTGTAGGTATCATATATTTTCTTGAGCGCTTGTCCTCATTTGGGTTAAAGGCGTGATTGAGACTATCCCAGATGACTGTGGGCAAGCAGTGGGTTACACAAGGGACTGATCAACGTCAGGTCGACGTGGACAAACAAGCATGCTCGATGGCGGCAACAACCAGACACCTCCCCTGTTATGTTTCAAGCAGTCCACCCATCCATCCATTTTCTGATCCACTTTATCCTCACAAGGGTCGCGCGGTGTGCTAGAGCTTATCCCAGGCGTCTTCGGGCAGTAGGCGGGGGACACCCTGAACCGGTTGCCAACCAATCGCAGTGTTTCAAGCAGTGTGTTTACATATTATGGCAAAGAGTTTTCAACATCGCCAGCGTCAGCCTTCGCCATATGACATCACGAGACCATCGTGTCACCATGTCCACGCTCTCATCAAAAGGCAATTTTTTTCAGGAAAATGGTGCTCTCCTTTTAAATTGTATGACTTCTGGGTCTGTTGCTTTGAAGATGTTTTGGACACGGGCCATCAACCATTACTCAAATGCACTTTGGACTATCAATCAATAGCATTTACTCCAAACAATGCACGTGCGTGCATCTATGTTAGCGACATATAGTTATAATCAAATTAATGACAATATCTTCCACTAGATGGCAGAAGGGACAATTGAAAGACATCAGTCTGTTGCCATTCATACAACAGTTATTATGATTCTGAATTTAATTTCAGGAAAGAGTGGGACTGATAAGTAATCAAGGTCGTATCTCAGTTTATTCTTCTATTAAATCAACATTGCCCATTGAAAGGAAATGTAGCGACAGGCCCTGAAGAAAACAGCCACATTTTGGTGTTCAGAGAAAACAAAAATGTCATTATCCAAAAAATAAAAATAAAAAAAATTAAAAAAAATTAAATGTCAAGAAATGAACAGCTTTTATGACTCGTAATTTTGCCAAAAGTCACATACGCAAAATCACACACTCACATACGTTCTTGTGTAGGTGTGACATGCTCGGTGTGTTATCATTTTTGCATGTGTGTGTTTGTTTGCTTGTCCCACAGAGCTGCTAAATGCCAAGGCATTACGTTGATTAATTTTCACTGCAGTCTGTATTGTCAAAACAAAAAATAAAGAATAATATGATGAAAATTAGCCAAGTGATGACTCATTGCCCAGCAAGGTACCACTGGACATTCTTGTACTGATGTTTTTTGTTAGATTTTTTTTCTTCCTTATACATAATATCTACTTTGTCTGAATAAATGTTTGGAAAGAGCGTCCATTTTAAGAACAGTTCGGTCAAAAATAACCCACTTTGGGTCAAAAAGAGATCAATCCTTTACTTGGGTTAATTTGACCCACCTTTTTGATTCATTTTGTAAAAAAAAAGAAAAAAAACCACACAGTTGGGTCAATTTGACCAAACAGAGGAGCGGTCCCTTTATGACCCAACTTTCCTCATCATTTTGTTCAAAGCAACCCAGTTGGGTCAAACTGACCGAAGTACACTGAAAAAGGTTTTTGTTTGAATGTACTCAATTCACTTTTGTCAAGTGGTTTCACTAAACAAAATCACATGGATCCAGATCCATTTTTTTCAGTCGACCATACTATACATCGACATGAAAATGCAATTTTGTGTAACCATTTAACAAATCAAAAATGAGTCAATTTAAGACACTATTTTTTTCAGTGTAGTGAATCGATGTCTTTTTGACCCAAATAGGATATTTTTTGGGGGGGGGGGTGAACAGTTTTCAGAGGATAGCGAAATGCTTTTGGTTCGCAGTGCAAGGCGTGAAGAGGGCAAGAATGAGCAGTGACAATTTGGATTGGTCGACAAAACCTTATATGTGTGTGTGTGTCTGTGTGTGTGTGTGTGGGGCGTTCTCTCCTGTCTCGTGTCAATATTAGTCTGTTTGCGCACACTAACCTTTGACTCTAGACATTTACCTGCTGGGAACCAAACATGGCCGCACCATAGAGGGGAGGGAGGGAGGGTTTGTGTGTGTATGTGTGTGTGTGTGTGCGTGCGTACGGATGTGGATGAAGGTGTCATTCACAGCTCGCTGACAGTCAATTTGTGTGCGGCCTCTTTGAAATTCTGCTCGTCGCTTAGCTGCCTGCCCGACACGCTGCGAAGGACAGCGGGACGGTGCGCGGACGCCGCGTTAAAACGCTTCGTGTTCACGCCGTAGCCGGCAAAGTCTTCCTGAATTCGACCCCTTCCCCCGACTACCACGACCAGTCAACACTAATGAAGAAAAAAAAAAAGGCGTGATTATCAGTGTGTGGCCTCGACGGTGGAGGTGGGCAACTCCGGTCTTTCCGCCATCCTGCATGTTTTAGATGTTTCCCTCCTCCAGCAGGCCTAATTGAAATGGTCGGGATCATTACCAGGCTCCTGCAGAGCTTGCTGATGAGCTGATCATTTGAATCAGGTGTGAAGAGGGAGTCATTGAAAACGGGCCGGCTGGACTTGGGCACCGCTGATCTAAAACATGCAGGATGGCAGCGTCACAACGTGAACTGATTGAGTGGCAGCCATTTTGAGCATTTTGACGGAGTGGATGTTGCGTTCTACAACATAAGCATAGAACCAGATATGCGATAATTCATCAATGAATCGATGAGCAAATTATGCAACAACTATTTGAAAATTGACGAATCAGAGATGTCCAAGTCCTCGGAATTTCAGCCTCACATCAGAAATGATTCTCTGATTTCTGATGTGGGGCTGAAATTTGTCCTTCATGAAAGCAGTTGATTGGCTTCTGTTTTTCCAAAATACAACATTGGCAAACATCTGCTGTTCCATTCTTTGAAAAAACAAAACAAAGACTGATGCTAATATATGGGTTTTTTTTTTGCTTTTGTATCAATAGGCGAATGCATCTCACAAAAAAAAAAAAAAAAAAAAAGACAACTGACTCCAACCCTGTGGTGAGCCAATTTGGAACTTAATGATTATTTTGCCACCAGATGTCCGGTCTATGGATTGTTTTGATTTGTTTGATAGTTTCATGGGCCACAAAGGCAAAAAAAAAAAAAAAAATGCTTCCAAGTCACTGCCTTAATTTCATTTTTTTCTGCTTTTCAGTCCGAAATCTGTGCTTTTGGTGAAACCCAACCCATGTTCTACTCCGGATTACTAAAGAACGAAAAGAGCTAGAGACAAACTTTTTCTTTCTTCACATATCTATTGTAATATATTCATAGCCTATTCCGTACTCCTGCAATGTAGCATATTTTCATCATAGGTAATGTTCTATCATTTACGCTGCACTCACGTTGAGAACCGATGTGATTGTCACCCACACTTGAAAGAGGCCCAACTGATTCCCGGCAGCTTTTTTTTTTTTGCACTTCATGCTGATGTGACACACGTCACAATTCTGCCACTTGAGAAAATGACGTGAAGTGTGTCACTTGGAGCATGCGATGAAAATCCAGCCTAAGTTTGCAAAATCCTGATGTAATCCAATCACATCACAGCCTTTGACTGGCTAACATTCAATCACACACACGCACAGAGTTGAGTCATGAGTGGCATTTTTGGCCGTGTGAGTGAACACACACCCGGGAGACGCGGCTCGTGCCGATCTGCTGACTCGTCACTGCTGTGAAGAAATGTTTCAAGTGTCACCGTAGAAAGTGCGAAAACGGCAATCTAAAAAAAATATAAATCAAATTCAAGGACACATTTGGTTTCTTGAAACGGAGGTTTTCCGCTCGCCGACATGCCGTGTTGTCACTTGACCTGTTTGCGTGTGCGTGTGCCATAAAACCTCTAGCCGAGAAAAGATGAATCATAGAGACGTGACAGGGACGCAAGAGGAGGGAAAGAAATCAAGTTGCGAGGGGTCGATGCGGTCAATGCGCTCCTCCAGAGGTTACGTTACACGCTGCGATAACGTAAAGTTGTTTTCAACGACGTGTCTTGTGGAAAAGAAAGCCCTGGTTTAGGGTAGAATTATTTGGGTTTAGGGTTAGGGTTCGGGTTCGGATCAGGATTGGGGCTGGAATAGAGTTGGGGGCTACTGTAGGTTTAGGGCAGGGGTGTCAAACTCATTTTTGTCGCGGGCCACATTGAAGTGACCATTTTCCTTAGAGGGCCATTATGACTGTGAAAGCATTGAAAGACGTCAAGAATAATGATTGATTGTTTAAGTTGCTGTAATGAAGGGTTTGGAAACAAGAAAATGTTGACCGTATTATCCGGACTATAAATCGCATTTTTTTATAGTTTGGCTGGGGGTGCAATTTATACTCTGGAGCGATTTATGGGTGAAATTATTAACACATTATTATATCATTTAACATGTTATTTTCACATTAAACCGCAAGAGGCCGCTCTAGACCTGTGTTGATAAAACCACAATGAGTCCGAGCGTCTAAGCGACGTACAGTAGGAAGCGCTGCATCATCAACCTCCGAGGTTGGCGGAGTTGCTTTAAAGTGACAGAGGATGAAGATTCCATTGGATTTAGTGATTTGGAGTGATATTGATGGTTTGGTGAAGTTGTTAGCATGTTCTTTATGCTATAGTTATCTGAATAACTATTAATATGTTACTTGAACATGCCAGGCATGTTCTCAGTTCATTGTTTATGTAACATTAGCATGTTGTACACTTATTCAGGGTGTTGTTTTCTATTTTATTTTAATTTTAAATTGCCTTTCAAGATGGCATGTATGTTCTTGGTCTTGGATTTTATCAAATATATATACCCCCAAAATGCGACTTATACTCCAGTGCGACTTATAGTCCAGAAAATACGGTACAATATCTCTCTTATTTATTAAACAGGAGAAGTTGAAATTTTGGTCCAGATTTTCACAATCATGGTAGAAGTTGACATGTTCGATTTGCTTTCGTGTGCCACATAAAATGATGTGGCGGCCCAGATCTGGCCCCCGGGCCTTGAGTTTGACACCTGTGGTTTATGGGTTCAGGTTCTGGCTAGGGGTTAGGGCTTGGAGATTGGTATGGGCTTGTTGGCTAAAGCAGTATTCATGAGGAAGCGGCGTACAAATGTGACATCATTTAAAGGAGACAAGCCAATCAAAACAACAGCGCTTTCCCCGTTGAAACGGCAAAAACGCGAGACGGCAAAATCTATGGCTAAATCGATAAAGCAATGTCGGTAGGGATGGATGAGCGTAGAGAGGAAGAAACCTTTCAGAGTAAAAATGTGATCAAGTGTCAAGAAGCGTCGGTGCACTCTGAAACCCGAGAGTGCCGATGAGATTTCAACTGAAACGCCCGTTGCGCAGGAAGTGCAACGGAATACAATCTCGTCACCTGGCTGAAATGGAATCGGATGACGCGCGCACAGACAGAGTGATGGCAGCCGGCATGAGTCAGGGCGAAACTGCGAGGTTTCATTCTGGTCTGGTCACATTCCTGTCGCTCCACAAATGATAACTCAACAGGTGATGCTAAGCTAAGCTAACTCCCCTGGAATGGAACTGGGGCTCTCAGTCGGTCACAATGTGGATAAACCTGTTGTTGGCCTATTATCAGGGTCTCTCCCATGACCCATTTAAGTTGACAGCTTCCCCGTGTCAAAGGTACTGGGTGGCATTTTGATGTGAATCAAAACCAAGACAGTCGGATGTGCAAACTAATTTGGCCAACTTTTTGGCTACTTTTCAACACAACAGGACAGAAAACTTGAGTGTTGTGTATTAAACTTGAGTATAAGTCCCGACATTGTGAAATGCCCTTTCGCACAAGCAGTGTACCAACCGCCCCTGTGCACCTATTCCATGTCGCTGGTTGAAAGTGTTGTTAGCATCTGAGCTTCACCTTAGCACGTTTAACGCATTGTGACATCTTCCTGGTAGTCCCGTTACCACTTTGATACTTTGGACAAAAAGTGGAAAATTGCCGGCTCGTCTCCCCTTCTGCACCAGTGACAAAAACAAATTTCGCAGCTCAAACACCCCCTTGCACACTTTCACACTGCGAGCAATCATGAAAGTAATATGAACGAGTGCAATGATGCTCGCCGAGTGACCTTCTCAAAATATGAACAATCAGCCAAATTTTTGCAGATGAAACGCTATATTACTGTATGTTGTACAGTATCGGTATTATTCTCCATAAATTCCGTCTTTCTTCAGTCATTCGATTTGTGATTCCTCTTATAATATCATCGGCCGGTAAATTGGTTGTCCGATTTTTTTTTTCTTACTGCCAATTATCAGAATCTGCTTCAGCCTCAAAAAACGGATATCGGTTGGCCACGAGTCTTCGGTGAGTCGCTTTCAAGCCGTAACCATAGTGACGCTTCAATGCCCTATTCTCCTGCGACACCTGAACACGACACAGAGGCCAGACAAACTGACAACGACTGATTACTCATCATACCGGATTGACCGGTTTGGTGATGCGTGCGTTTGTGTGTGCGTATGTGCGTGTGTGTGTGTGTGTACAATAAAGTGAAGTCACACTTTCTTACTGTACTTCCGTAATTCTTTCTTTTCTGATGATGTTTTACTTTTATTCGAAAACAGATGGGTGATTTCTAATCCTTAGGTGATCAAAAAAAGAAAAAAGCTCTTCGTGCGAATGTGTGTTCATGTGTGTGCATGATGCTTACATGTAAAGGATACATCCTCTTCCTCCTTTTAACCATCAGTTTGTTTCAAACGCTCATTCCGCTTGTGCCGAGGCCAGCGTTACATTAAAATTCCCTTTGCAACGCTAATGGCTATCATCCCGGCGATGGGTCAAAGTGTGTGTGTGGGGGTGGGGGGGGCAGTAGAGGAAAAAGGAAACTCGAGGGAGGTAGCGGAGGGAAGGAGCGAGGGAGTGAAGAGGGAAACAGGACAAGACAAGCAGGGATTAAATACATTTGTTTTCTCCCGCACCAAATTAGTATTGACGGTAGCTCGCGCACACATGCACACGCGGCTGAAAAAAAGCAGCCATGTTGAACATTAATTTTGTGTGTGTGTCTGTGTTTGTGTGAGAGAAGTGATATGGCGCACGCGCACACATGCCCGCACACAGACACACACAAACACGGAAGCTGTTCTGCCTCACTACCTTCTGACAGGTAAAAGGATGCATGTATAAAATGGTAGCTATATGGCAGTATATTGGTGTGTGTGCGTGTGTGTGTGTGAGAGGGAGTGTGTGCCACACACACACAAACACACACCAATCCAAAGTATAAAAGATAACAAAATTCCGTTCAGTGTTCGTGGCAGTAGACACGTTGTGGATGTACTGTCATTTTTATTGAGGTTATAAAAATGACCCACAAAATGGCTTGCGAGTCACAAACTGGAATAGAATGTTCTGTAAAAATATAGTTATGAGTCACAAAGGAAACAGCAGGCCAAAAAGTTGTGGCCAGCAAACAGGCCCTTTTTCACAGTATCAACTACTCGCAAGGGTGGCCGATACCTGCCATGTTTAAGGCAAATCTGACATGGAGGACATCCTCCTTGCCCGTACTTGACGTGACACTGTGGTGGTTTGGCATATCGGCATCTCATTTGCCTCAGAAAGAAAGAAAACTATTTGTTCAATTATCTGTCATTGTGTTCATGGCAATGTTATGTATCAAAAGTTGGTTCTGATTTATGTTTTTGGTTGTTTTTTTTAGATGCCAGTTCAAATAACTATTAATCAGTCGTTTACTGTAATTACTGGAGTATAAGCCACTACTTCTTTCCCCAAACGTTTAACTCATCACTTTTAACGTAATCCGGTTTATTTATGAATTGTTACAGACGAGCATCATGCTGTCAATAGATTTTCCCCATACTGGATACTCATCAGCACTCATTTGCAGTTGGAACAACACAATTTTACAGCCGAGGGAGGAGCCGACTGGTTGGCTGGCTTGCTGGGAGAGATCAAGAGACGGTGAGAAAGAGAGCAAGAGGGAATGAGAGAGAGTGAAAATGATAGAAACGCGGCTGTATGAAGGAGGGATTGAGCCAAAGTAAGCAGATTTGAGTTTGACAATAAATTGGGAACAAGTGCCATAAAGCCATCCTTGCAGTGTGACCCCGGTCAAAGATCATCTGCGAATTTGCCTCGCGTGACAGCAAAACTCTGAGAAAGTTTCTGGGATGCTGTGTAACTGTGGCTATGTTTGGCATTGTTCTTTTGGGTAGTGTCTGTCGATGGGTTTGTGTACAAATTTTATGGCTGTTGCAGATTTTTAATCAGGTGCGGTTATTATCGTGGAAAGAAAAATAACACACAGTATATAAAATAAACACATTTTATAAAGGGCTAATATTGGCTGACCAACTACCTAGTCAGGCCCATGTGAATTTTCCAAAATAGTTTCGGCAAAGCTAGCAGGTCAGCACGAGGCTGCACGGAAAATGACCGACACCTTGTCAGTCACGCATTCCGTCTCTTATTGGTTGTTCTTCCGTGGGTGTGGTGATTCTTCAAATAAATTGCACACTTCCTTTTAAAATCGGGAATTCAAATTTTTTTTTCCTCCAAGAAAATGTTGCAAAATGCATCTCCGCGCTCATACTCAATCTATTCATCAACGAGAGCGGTTCCACTCTGAAACCCAACAAAAATTAAAGCAAACAAAGCGTGAACACAAAACAAACCTATCGGCCATATCCCAGCAGAGGAACTCAAGCCGTTTCTGGATATATGCGCTCAACTGTAACCTGCCCACAAGAAATATTGGCTAATATTAAACCTGAGAGCCTTTCTCATCTCAGACACACCGCAGGAACAGGAACGGGAACAGGAAGATGATGCTGATGAAGAGGAAAAGGAAGAGGAGGAAATCTTGTGGCCTGGCGGGGGATGTGGGAATCAAATTCAGACAAGATGTCCAAAGGCGAACGGAGGGTTCTATTGACTCCGCCACAAGCTGCGAGGATCGAACACTGGCTAAAATAAGGCGGGGGGCCGACAATCAGGCAGGGTTTGTGCATGCGTATAGGGTGTTTTGTTTTTTTTATACGTGTATGTGTGTGTGAGAGAGAGAAAGAGAACAAGAAACTTTGAAGAATGAGGCAAACATCACAAAACATTGTACACACTACACGTGATGTCAACCTATGAAACGGTTAGGCTTTTTCTTTTTTATCGATTCCGAGGTTTTTTTTTCCCTCAAATATCGTCTTTCCATAAATAGAGAAGCTATTTTTTGCATCAACATTACACTTCCGTCATTCATTGTGGTGAGGGACTAAGCCTACTTGGAAAAGCAAAAACAAAAATCCACAAATCATTGAGGCGCCATCAAAATGGTTGGTAATTGCTGATAAGTGTCATAAAATGGCAGCAAAGGACTACTTTTGTGGAAATAAATGTCCTTAAGTTCCTTCCACCAGATGGCCTGAGCATCAAAACTGTGAATAGGGACGACTGTGTGGCTACTAACGGCTGATAGGTTTCAAAATATAATTGTCCAAATAAGCAACTTTTCAAATCCTGACGATTTAAATATGTTCAAAAGCAACTGTGGGATGAATGCTGAAAACATTTTCCCACGATGCCCACGGGGTTTTGACTTGCACATGGGCAAGTAAACAAACAAACCAAAAAAAATCTTTTTTATTTTTTATTTTTTTTAGCATTTTTCCTGCATATAACAATGCATTTGCAAGTAAACACTTTTTGTTTAAAAAATAAAACTTTATATATCCACTTAATTATTTCACACTGATTCTGTAGTTAAACTTATAGCAATTGTATTTTTGTTCTTTTTTTTTGGAAGAGATTACTTTTTTTTAATCTGGAAAAGATTACTCGGTTTTACATTGCTTCCTATGAGAAATATCACTTTGAATTTTGTATGATTTGATTTGAGTCAGACTTTCTGAAACGGATTTATCACGAAAACCTCGGTTCCACTCTTTTTCAATTTGCATTTGGCAAAAGTGGAGTTCAACAAAAAAAAGAACTGTTAAAAATTGGGAAAATTGCTGGTTTGTGTTTGACTTTGGGGACTGTGTATGTGTTTGGGAGGGGGGGGGGTTATTTGTGAGCATGTGTGTGTGAAACATGCTTGTCAACAAACAAAGTATTTCTATGGGCATCAGCCATAGTGTACATGCTAATGCAGAATCTCTCTCTCTCACACACACACACACACACACACACACACACACACACTCGCACGCACACACGTTTACAAGCTAAATTCTCCTATTTCTTTCATGAAATTGGATTCATGGCTGCACTGCATGCATCCGGTGCTTTCGATTCTTTTTGTCCAATCAGATTTCTGATTTTCTGTGTTCCCACTTCAATCTAATCTGCCAGTTCCTTCATCATATATATCTTTTTTTCTGGCCCACGTAATGTCAACTATATCGACAACGGGTCTGCTTCTTTCAACAATCGCCGAGCAAAATTGGGGCCAGCGCGCCGGCTCTCAATTACGTTGGCATTTTTCCATCCTCTGATTGGTTTGGACTCCTCCATATGATGCACAGGCCACAGATGTGTGCTGTTAAATTGCCTTTTTTTTTGTATAATATCGATGCGTTGTATAATCGCGACTTGTTAAGTGGTGGGAATAGGTGGATCAAGTCGGTCGGGTAAGTCCCCGGTACGGCGCAGAGTCTTTTACGTGTGTGCTTTCGAGTGAAGCTCCATTGTTCACAGTTGGCCTCTTCCTACCCCCCTGGAAGGAGAAACTCGTAAAGCTGCTTCTTTATGCTCGGCCACTTTTCTTTCTTTTTTGTTTTTTCTTTTTTTTTCTCTTGTAGCCCGTGCCCTCCCCTGTTGAGGAGGTAGAGGAGGGTGATGAAGATGAGGGAGTCAAGTGCTCCCCTGCTGCTTCACCTGTTCACCCCATTCAATGAAAAGCAGCAACTATTCAATGCATACACGTTCCCATTGTTATGTATACATTCAAAATGACCAATGTTACGATTTAGATGTAGTCTTCACAAAGCGAGGGGTGTAAAAGCTGTGATTGTTGTTTTTTAAACGGATGATTGTGGGAGGGGGGGGGTGGGGGATCTCCTGGTGAGAAACAAATGCCCAAGCACAAAAGGAGCCATTTGGTTAACTTAGGCACAGGGGGAGAACAGACATTTCCACGTCTGTGGCACAAAAGTCTACCTTTTCTTTTTTTTTTTTCTTTTTTCTGACCTCCGGCGGCCGCAGCCACTCGTTTGTCCGACACCTACATTTTTCTAACTGATTGCTATGTTGAATTACTCCCAAACTGCAACACACCGCTTTGTGGTCCAGAAAATAAATCCTCCCAGGCAATTTATAATCCACGGAGTTTGGTGTTATTTACTGATATTCCGATAAGAAAAATGGCCATCTTTGTTTTGTTTTTGTTTTTTAAATCAAAGCAACTTTATCCGCATCTCACAGGGTGTGCCATGTCGGAAATTCATATTTCTTGACAGTAGAAGTGTTGTAAAGTTATTTACTTTTTTTGTTTTGTTTCCGTTTCCAAAAAAAAAAAATTGGAAACAGCCAATCATACGCTGTGTTGGGGGACTGCGCAAAGCACTCAACCAGTTCAAGCTGAGAATTATTTTTTTTCCACCGGACTTGAGCTGGCTCGCGAGCGAGATGAAGAGAAAGTCAGCGAAGAAGTCACTGAGGTCAATATAAGCAGTTGCTAAGTAAATGAGTGAGGCGAACGCATGTGGTCGCCATTTCCATGCGGTTTCCTTTTTGCGTGACCTTGTCGGTCAGCTCGGCGAGCGTTTTGAGGGTCGGAGCTGAACGCCATCGTGTCACTTTGTGCTCAAACATCCCCACACGCAGCAGGAAGCTGGTTTGTTCTCTCCTCGCCGCCGCGTATCCCACATCATCCGAACAGCACACGTCAGTGCGGAGTATGACGTGCGCCCTTATCCCAGCACACAAATGATTTGGAATCCATGAAAACAATATTTCCAAATGTGTGTGGTGTTAATTTTGACTTGAATTGCTTCTGATGTGAACCCCCCCCCCCCCCCCCCCAAAAGGCCAATAAAGAGACAAATCCGCCTGTGTCGTCTCCGTTGTGCGATGCCTGACGACCTTTCACCCCCTGGGCTGCAGACAGGTATCCACAAAAGTGTGACCTTTGCCCCTGCGGCCTTTCCCGGTGCCTCTAGAGCAAGCACTTGTCAAGCTGACCTCTGCAGCTTGGATCGCCACCAGGACATTTAAGGGACAATTTGTTCAATAAAAACAATCATAATCAGAATAATAATGTCATATCCAACTTAGACTCCTGTTCATGTTTCTTTCATGATTCACACTTGAGATTCATAATGTCTTTTCTTTCATTCAGTTGTGCTTTTGTCTAATTAGGTAATCAGTCAAATGTGACACACGTGCACACACACTATAATTACACAAATTTATTTGCACCCTTCCACTTTCGAGTTGAAAGGAGCTAATTAGCCAGCAGTTGAGTTTGGCAATTACCTGAGCTTCATTATTGATATTTGTTCACTTTTACCATTTTATTTATTGTTTCAATTCAGCTCCACCTCCTTATTTGTGAGCAACGTGTCCAAATTGACAGGGCGTCAACAAACACTCCTCCCTTGGGGCATCGCAGTTAATGAAAACTACACTGTAAAAACAACAACTAGAAAAAAATGAATTATTTTCAAATTTTCTAATGAAATAAAAATACTTAAAACGAAATTGAACTACATTGTACTTTTACAAAACTAACTATAATAACAGCGAAGATGACCTTCATTTTCTTTGTTGATTAAAATCATGAATAAGCTTGCAGGGGTTCATTTTGAAAGTATTTATTGGGGTGTTGGGCAAGGTAAACAGTTATTTCAGAATTGTTGTTGACAAGATTTAGGGATTTTTCTTTCTTTTTGAACTTGACAAAAACTCAACACGTAATTTTTTCTTTTAATCCAACACTAAAACTAATAAAAACTAAAACACAGCCTTTTCAAAAAGAAAAAAAACTTTCTTGAAAAACAGATTAAAACTAACCGAACTTAAAATAAAAGTCAAAATTAAAGAAAAACCAATTGTAATGAAAATCCCCAAACTATTGTAACCCTGTGTAGCACCCACACTTTCCCTGTGCACATTTTCCCAATAAAGGTTCAATATAGACAATTTCACATTTGCGCATTGCACCCACACTTTTCCCAATGAAAGGGTTCAACATCAACCTGGTTCCTGGATTGTTTCAACACCCATATTTTTCCCATTTGAAAATGCTGAACACAACCCCGTTCCTTCAGGGTGGAACACCAACAATTTTCTCAACTAAAGGATTCAAAACCCACAATTTTCTCATTTTCAGCTACTGTTGCATATTTGTGTGGTCCTCCCTGACAACCTGTGTCAATAGAAAATCCTCTGAACCAATAAACCGGAAGCCTACTCTGGATTCAACCAACAGAAAAGAGGCAAGGTCATCCAATCACACGTTGTATTCAGTCTGTCTGGCGCCAATCGGCATCTTTTGTCCTGCGTGATCTCCCCGCAAAAAATAAAAATTGGTGGGAGGAAAAGATGAAAGTGAGTCGCTGTGCATGCGTGTGTGTGTGGTTATTCTAGCACGCTGTGCCGTATGGTAGTGTGCCTGTGTGACTGAGTTCAGAGGTTGCGGGTGGTCACTTCCTGACCATTAGCAGGATAAAAAGAGCCTCATCAATCAGCCTCCACCTGGTTGCCGCAGTAACCAGGGGATAACCAGCACCATGTGCGGGAGGCTCACCTTTGACCCCTGGCAGGAAGACTTTGATTCAATTTGCTGCCAGTCTCTAAACTTGCTTTGGTCGCACACGTTTGAAGGCTTTTGAACTCGCCAGCATCTCAGATTACACTTTCACAGTAAAAGCCTCTCTAACATCAAATAAATAAAAGATAGATAAAAATCATAAAAATGCAACAAATTAGGGCCGATACCAGCACTATTTTTGAGTGTTTGGCACTTGTGGAGACTGACGATACTAGCCGCCGATACTTAAGGCAAAGAAAATCTGACATTGGGTAAGTCCTTCGAGTACTCAAATTGTGAATACTCATACTGTTATTGTTTAAAAAATAAGAATTGCCAAATAACATGCCAAATAAAAAATGAACAAAGAAAAACACAATTACAACATAAAACCGTGTGAGCAAACCAGAAAATAAATCAATTAAAAAAGCAAATATGACAATTGAAAAGTATTTTAAAAGACAAAACTACAGCAGTAACAGCATTTAAAAAATACAGAACCAATATCATTTTTAAAAATATATTTTCACACATTATAAAAAAAACAAAAAAACAACAACACCAATTTAAAGTTGAGGGCCACTAAACTAGGATAGTTCAAAGGCAATCAAGTTTTGTGGCCTGCACGCCAACGTAACGATTCTTCGCACGACCCCCCAAGTGGAAAATAGAACGGAATTTTCTGCCAACAAGCTGCGGGCCGATCATTTATCTGTGACAGCATGCTTCGTGTGTGTGTCTGGCTGTGAGTGTGTGTGTGTGATTGTCCGCCAATGCCGCCGGCGCCATCGACAATCGCTCAAACCCACACAACAACCTGCACTCTGTGTGTATGTAATCAGCTACCAACAACACACTTTTCAATAACCCGATTGCCCCCGGAGGCTCCAAACACTCTTCCAGCGAGTGTTCGGACACGTGTGAGGGACGTGTCCAAAGTAACCCAGAAAGCAGAGTCGGCCATGTTTGTCCTCTTAACCCGCTTGTCAACACTGTTGGCCAAGTTATAAGTCATACTGGGATCGATTTAATTTTTTAACAGAGTTTTCTCCCATTTACAAATCAGCATCAAAACACTTTATCATCCCCACATTCCCTACGGGAGATCTAATAAAAATTCAAATCAAATCATTACTTTTTTGGCGTGAAGGCTTTTGGACACGCCGAAGAGGAACGGTACTAGCATAAAGTCAAGGTCACAGCAAGGTCAAACACAAAAATCATGAAATGTTGCCACAATTTGTATCCAATTGTCACCATACTTAGTGGACACATTGTCAATAGTAAAATACAAAGCTGAAACATTTTTCAAAAGGGCTCAGCTTCAACTTTTAGAATCTAAAAGGGGTTCAAGCTCCGGTCCTCGAGGGCCGCTTTCCTGCATGTTTTAGATGTTTCCCCTCCTCCAGGGAAACATCTAAAACATGCAGGAAAGCGGCCCTCGAGGAACGCAGTTTGAGACCCTGATTCAAAATTTCCATAAAATCAGTGTTTCTCAAATAGTGGGGCACGTGTTTCTCAAATAGAGGCTCCATGGGGGGTGGGGGGTGGGGGGGGGGGCATTTGACCTCGGGAACATGCTTTTTTATTTTTTTTACTGTCCTAAAATAACTTGCAGTTGCACCTCCACTACGTTAGGGGGCAGTGGCGCTCTCATTGGCAGAGTTTGCGCAGGGAGCATTCTCAGGGAGGAAATATGACGAGGCGTATGTAGAACTTGGCTTCAATGAGCCTGCGGTGGCAAAAGAGGGAAGATCGATGTGCTTACTTTGTCTAAAAATTTTGGTAGCGGACAGCATGAAGCCAAATAAATTTAGGCGTCACTTAAAGACATTATACCACAATCACGCTGGTAAGCTGCTTGAGTTTTTTTTCAGCGAAAATGTGCCGAATATTGCCAACAATCATGCCGCTTTGTGACTGCTACTTCAGTAAACTAATAATACAGGTCCCGCTACATATTGAGCAAGAGCCGAGAGTTGCTGTGTCCTGCTTCAAACCTCGCTTTGAAAAGCTGTGCATTGCAAAATGTGCTCATTGTAGCCATTAATCCAGACATCATCTTTGATTAAAAAATAATAATAATAATAAAAAATAACACAAATTATTTTATATATGTTGGTTTTGCTGGTTAAAGTTTTTTTTTTAAATATTGTGCTCTGAGATAATGTTGGTGATTAGTTTGGATGCATTATTAGTTATTGAGTTTATGTAATTTTATTTTTCAGTATCGTATGGTTTGACATGGTCAGTCAAATAATATTCATTGTTAAATTAAGGATTCAATGTTATTTTTGAATTTCAGATGCACTTTAAACCTTTTCTGTTCCAGTTACTCAAGCTATTCTTTGTTGTAAGTTGGTCCATATTTCTTTCTTTTTTTATTCTCTTATACATTAATAAGGATACAGTGTTATGCAAAGGTGTACTTATAACAATTTTATAGACAAATGATACTATTTATAGCCGCGCGGGGGGGCGAGATGTCTTCCTTGGGGGGGCATGACAGAAAATAATTGAGAACCACTGCATTAAATCGACATACACAAGTAACAAAAAATAAATAAATCAATCAATGTATACGCAACACACCACATTGAGTCACATGTCAAATGAAAGATCTTTGAAGAACTTTCCATGTCTCTAATTATTTCGTCAGGAAACACTTAACGACCGTATTTTCCCACTATAAGGTGCTGCGGTGTATAAGGAGTATTTTAGAACTGTTTTCATATATAAGGCGCACCGCATCATTAAAAGGCGCATAAGCTAGAAGCTACAATAATGGCTGCTGGTGCGTTATGCAGCCACTAGATGGACCTACACTAAAGAAAATACAGTGCAATACAGCTTTATTTATATTGCGCTTTCACAACTGCTGCAGGTATAAAGAAGCGCTATACGGAACATTCAAAATACTACGTCCAAGAAATCAGAATATTGTTCCACATATAAGGCGCATCGGATCAAAAGGTGCACTGTCGGCTTTTGAGAGAATTGAATGCTTTTAGGTGGGCCTTATAGTGCGAATAATACAGTATTTTTGGTTCCAACATCGCAACCAACTACATCATTTTAAATATTCATCTGTAAATACTTTGTTCGTGTCTTTTGCGATGGCAAAAAAACCCAACTAAACAATATAGAATGCAATTCTCTTTGAAGTTGTTACTTTAAACCTTGCTCTCCAATAAAACAAGCTCTCCAACATCCAACTTTAATCTGGGAACTTTTGACATCTCTTGGGCATTAACAAATTAAACAACATACAGGAATCAGCCAACTAACGTTACAGCTGAAAAGGCATCCTGGGAAATGGACCAAAAACAAAAAAACATGATTTGTTTGTTGCTCTTGAAGTGCTTTTGAGGCAGTGACGCCATCCTGAATAAACACATTTACGCACACACACGCACTTGCGCACATACGGCTCCACATCCTGTCAATTGTCAGTCGTCTGCCTGTCAGGCACTAAGTGATGACACAGTGCATACCGCGGCAATAAAACAAAAGGAGTCGGGAGAGACAACAGATGACACACACGCACACATGAACGCACATACACGCGCATGCCTGCCAAAGAGGGTCAAAGCGGGATTTTGAGGTTAGAGTCGAGTCAAGCCCTGTAAATGTTTTCTACTTGTTGTTGCCGTGCAAGTGTTTGAACCTGCAAATGCGAGTCTCTCGCACAGGGTGCGACAAACAGAATGTACATGAAAAGTGCTTGTTAGCGACTTTACTTTGCGTCCAAGCAAAAAAAGTGTAGATGAACGTGGGTGAAACGGCCTTGGTGCTTCAATATCCCTCTCAGCGTCAAGAAGAAAAAGAAAAAAAAAAGGGAAAGCAATTAAAGCTGCGATCTGTGATGAATGGATCCTGGCACTGCGCAGATTGTTATTTCATGGCGAGTCATCAAACTTCGCCACCGTGCTTCGCTCACGTGCAATGACCCAAACTCAAATTATTTGCAATTTTGCATTTTGAATCTGTCGAGTGTGTGTGGTTAGCAGCAATCAGACAAAAAGCGTTGGGGGCTGAATAATACATTTTAACTAACGGTCAGGCAAAAGTCAAGAGAGCCTGCGTTGTCCAATTCAAAGCAAAATGGCAGACTTCCAGTGTGTTTTTGGGCATGGCTTCATGAGTTGTTTTTGTGGGTCCACTTCTGCTAGACATGTCTACCAAATGTTATTGTTGCCAGGTCAAACCAAATTTGGAGGCTGAATTAAAAAAGAAAAAGGGGGCGTTGTAAGGATCACAATAAACAAGCTTTAAAATGTCTGCTTCAACCCAAAATTTCAGACTTACAGTGTTATGGCTTCTTGAGAATTTTTAGTGGGCCTATTCTGCCGAGTGTCATGTTGGTATATTAAACTGGATTTGGAGGCTGAATTTAAATTAAAACATCTAAAAAGGTGGAAACATTACTGGAAATTACAATTAAAATATCCACTTCGAAACTGAAATGGCAGACTTCCTTTGTCTTTTTGGGAGGGGCTTCAACGATCAAGTCTTTGTGGGTCTATTTTATCAGAGAACATGTTTCCTAACAACAGTAGGTCAAGTTGGCTTTGCGTGCCGTATTTTTTTTTTTTTTGATTGTTGTTTTATCCAGTTACATGCAACTGAGACAGCCTAAAAGGGCCACTTTGAGCAAAACTGGCAGATGTCTTGAGATGTTTTTGGTGGGTCTATTCATGATGCACGTTTATCAAATTTCATGTTGCTTCGACAAAGTATCTACAGGGAATGAATTTCCCAAAAAAGAAACACTGTAGTTGAGTTACAAATTTTCTATTTACCGGTACTCAGCATGACTGACGCTAACTCACCTAAAATGAAGTCATTTGATTGTGTTTTCTGTTTGCATGGATGTGGTAACTGACTAATTATTGATATTTTTGTGTCATGTTTTGTTAGGGTGGTCGAAAAAGTACACTGAGGTCAGAGGTAGCTTCACAGCATTAACGTGACTGACACTAAGAGGCCAAAATGGGTGACAGTGAGCTCTTTCGGCGGCCTGAAATTGTTGGCCTGGTCACAGCAGTTACATCCATGAAACAAGGTAAAACGATTTCGCACAAAATTGTTTCCAGGTGGAGCCAAAATGGCACCGCTAATGTTTTTTTGTGACCGCTCGAAAGACTTTTAGGTCCTCTTGTGCGTTTGTCCTTTCACGCGTGGAGCTGAACGGGGTATCGAAACAACATGAAAGACGCTTCGTTGGCATTTGACGGAGACAAGGACGACGCTTAACAAGCTCGCGTTTAAGCAGTGTGAAATGAACACCAGCAAGGATGCGCACGCTCACACCCCGCACACAAATATAATTGGGTCAGTCAGTCAGTGAAGTGTAAGCCCAGCAAACATGGCCATTGATTGATACAAGTAGTGGTGGAGGGGGGGGGGGGGGATGGGGTAAATGAGGGTCTCGTCCTCTTGCACACAGAGACTTTACGAAACAAATTTGAGCTGTTATTTGTTTTTTTTTTTAATAGTTGGCTAGTTTCTAACATATAAATAACCCTTTTCACGCCAACTGACACGATGTGCTACTTGCTAATTTAGCTGTACTGTATCAATTGATCAAATTTGCCAGCCGTGCTAATTGGCTGAGATAGTCATCCACCGCAAACATAGACAAACAACCATTCGCGCTCATAATCACACCTGTGGACAATTTTAGAGTTAGCAATTAAGCTACTGTGCACGTTTTTGGGATGTGGGAGGAAAACCCATGCGGTCACCTGGGGGGAACATGCAACCTTCAGACAGGAATTGAACCCACCGTGTCGTTTTGTTGTTGTTATTGTTGTTTTTTCAATTCAATTAGTTTTAATGAGTTTTTAGCACAGGTTTGTTAGTTGTTATTAATTTTTTCTTTTTGGGGGGGAGGATATGCGTTGTTTCGGATTAGGTTTTATTAGTTTTTTTAATAGATGGAGTACTGTATTGGTTCAGTACAAGTATTGCATGACTGACAGCAATACTGATATGAATCGATCTAAAACAAACCCCAAATGCTCATGCATTGAAAAAGAGGAAAACAAAGCACGATTTCACTCAGCTTATTTTCATTGTTTTCAAATGTATTTTTTAAAATGTTGTCAAATTTTGTATTTATTTATTTTTGTAATTGTTTCATTTTTTCATGAACCATTTTCACTTTGACGCTGACATTAGACAAAGATTCATATTCCTCAAACCCAAACCTCATCTTTCCACTCAAACTCATTAGTAGCAATTTAGCATGAGGTAATCATTTAATGTGAACTGAGGCAGTTGGTCTTACACGTGGATATCATCTTACGCCAACGCCATATTTTGCTAGTTGCTGACATTCCTCTCGGTAGCCATCTTGGGCTGCATGCAATAATAAGACACTGGGGTCCATTTTTGTTCCGACAAATGTGTAGTCGCCTTGTAATTGATCATTTAGATTATGTGCAAACTGACACACGTTGCCGTTCGTGTACATGGCATTAGAAAGCCATCTGGAGCTAACTGCCGCAATGGGTAAATATTCACATTCCTCAAACCCAAAACCCAAACATCCCAACAAGCTTATCTTTCCAAACAAACTACCCAGAATGCCTTGCAGCAAACACATCGCCGAGCGAAGCAGGGAAGCGTGAAGGAAGCTTTTAAACTGTCGTCACAGCGACACGTAGTCACCCCAGGCTGTTTGCGAACTCAATGTGTGTGTGTGTGTGTGTGTGTCTGACATGTCTGCCACGACACGCCCTCTCTGTGAACGTCTCTGCAGTAACGGCTGCGGCGGTCAAAGTGTTTCAATCGTCAGCATTTCAGGGTCCCTGTCATCACCTTTTGCACGTCGCGAACACTTCAGGTCCCAAAGATAAAACAAAACAACAAAAAAAATTGTCCAAAAATTCGCAGAAATTTCTCATGGAAAAAAGATAACGTGACAAATGACAAGCCATTGAGACGACCCATGTTTTTTTTTGTTAGTTAAAAAAAAAAGACAATCAAGTCATACACTTCATTCTGAAAAGTATGATTTTATTCTGGAAAGTTACGAGACTTTTTCTTGTGGAGGTCAACTTAAAAATCATAAATTGTCCTTAAAAAAATTATTTGTAAAAAATTCCTCACTAATGAAACTACAGTACCTTTAAAAAAGAATATTGTAAAAAATGCAATTGAAGTACAATTAAATTCTCATAAGATTATAAAATATATGTTAGAAAAAACAACAACAATGTTATTCTCAGAAAAAATGCCTTTAGATTCCCTCAAAAATTGAGTTTAATAAAACTCATCAGAAATTATTTGATTTTTGAAAAAGAAATCTGTTTTTTTCCCCTATAAAAATGTTCTCTTGAAAAATACAAAATTAAAACAATATTTCGATTTTTTTTCTTCTGTCATAAGAATCCCTCAGTAAAATAACATTTTAAAAACTGAATTGTAGAAAGAAAAAAAAGTGCCCTTTTTTACTTGTAAAATTGTTTTTGGTGCTTTTTTTCCCTCCACCCTTCTTGTGAGCATTTTCGTTTAACTCGTTAACCAAGACTTTTTTTGTCGTTTGACAATTAAATGTGGATGGTCTTGTTTTTCTTCTTTCTAGTTGCTTTCCTATTCCAAGCATTCATGGATGATAATTTTGTTGCCTGAATTTACAAATTGCACGTGTACAAACTGCACAAGATTTTTTTTCTTGATTTGTGTTTGGCAGCTTGCGTCGAGGATTTAGTGTGCAATCGCACACGAAACCTTGGCAGGGGGTGGAGGGGTCTCGATCAACAAAAGAGGAAGAAGAAGGAGAAGTGACAGGAAACTGTGACCTCAATCCTTTGCTAATTTTTGGAGCAGATTACACTCAGACGCTAATCCCAGACTTTTTCAATGTCTTCTTTCCTTCTTTGCTTATTTGGATTTACTTGTTTGGATACCAGAGTTCAAGTTAATATTGTACAAAGTACACATTTTTCTTGGAAAAAAACCCCAGATTCTTGCAAAATTAAACCTTGCTTTCATAACTAACAAGTAACTGTTTTCCGATATGTGTGTGGGTGTGTGTATATATATATATATATATATATATATATACAGTATATATATTATACATATAATTAGACAGATAGATAGATAAATAGATCTTTTAAGCGTAAAAGGAGATCTTCCTTTCTTGGGAGGAAAACCAAAATAAAAAAATATACATATTTTTTAATTGTAATAGTTATGTTACTTAAAATACTATGATTGTGCTTGAAAAAGTTGAATTTATTCTTGGAAGATTTATTTTTTTCACTTCAAAAAATTATTTATCAACTTGAAATTTTCCAGTTTTAAAAAATACTGTCAATGAATGTATTTACTCAGAAAAGATTCTGTTTTGACAACTAAATGAATTGAATCATCAATGGAATCTAATTCCGTTTAAAACTGAAAAAAATGTTTTTTTCCTCTTGTACGATGAAACTATTAGCATAAGATTCTGACTTTTTTCAAAATAGTGATTTACACGTATCCCTATGAAATGGACGTAATCATAATAATGATAATACATGACATAATTTGTAAACACTTTTTAAAATAGAATATTTTTAATCGAAATTTTTAAAATGGGAACCACCCCCCGCTCATCCCCCAAAAAATAAAATACAAAATCTGCCTATATAGTGTTCCCACAAATTGTTCTTTTTAACTGGAAAAATGCAATTTGATTCTTATAAAATGGCAATTGACTTTGAAAAATGCAAATCTGACTTCATTGCGCAAGTGTAAAAGTTCTGTGAGTGACGCGAACGTGTGAGTTAAAAGGCGACCTCAATCCTGCGCTAACCTTCTGACAGATTACGGCCAGATGCTAATCCCGACATTTACCCACATTTTTTCTGTTCCCGTCCTCTCTTCCTTCCTTTGTCTTGGTTATGCTGATTCCTCATTTTGATTTTGGAGCGCCTTGAGTGGCAGCTCCTCAAATGATTTCGAATTTCAAATCAGGAAAAGAAGAAAAAAGAAAAAAAAAGAAAAGAAAGATGAAGATGCGAGGTCAAATCTAGGATTAGCAGAACAGATGTTGATGCACGGGCAAATGTTAAGAGCCGGCTAAAGTGCTCCTTAAATGCTTCTGCTAACTAATCCTGTGTGTAACATGCTGGTATGCTAATGCTTGCCAGCTTCGCGTAATGTCAGCCGGAAAACAGGAAATCAAATACAACCCATTAAAAAATGCAAAGATGCAGGCATTCAACGATTGCAGATTCCAGGGATATTGCACAGTGTAAACATTCATGCGAGGGGGAAAAATATGGAACGGGGTGGGCGACAGATGATGATGTCATTTGTTCGGGAGACTGATGGCATGTGGGAAGAAACTTTTTTTCTCTTAAAACTGTCCCTGTGTATGGGGCTATCGCAGTCAAACAGAGTAAAGTCGCCCAAAAATGTTTGGTTTGAACTGAAAGATGCTTTAAATTGTATTGCAGAAGACAAACATTGAGAACATTTGTCTTTGTGTTCACCTAAATGACCAAATACAGCGAATATATTTTTGAATGTATTTTTTTTTGTTTAAAATTACATTGTAAAAAAAATAAAACATAGGGGCGGCCCGGTAGTCCAGTGGTTAGCACGTCGGCTTCACAGTGCGGAGGTACCGGGTTCGATTCCAGCTCCAGCCTCCCTGTGTGGAGTTTGCATGTTCTCCCCGGGCCTGCGTGGGTTTTCTCCGGGTGCTCCGGTTTCCTCCCACATTCCAAAAACATGCATGGCAGGCTCATTGGACACTCTAAATTGTCCCTAGGTGTGAGTGTGGGCGTGGATGGTTGTTCGTCTCTGTGTGCCCTGCGATTGGCTGGCAACTGATTCTGGGTGTCCCCCGCCTACTGCCCGAAGACGGCTGGGATAGGCTCCAGCACCCCCCGCGACCCTAGTGAGGATCAAGCGGTTCGGAAAATGGATGAAAAATAAAACAACAATCAGTAAGGAAGGTGAATATGACAATCTGGAATAAAAATTGTAGCTCTCAAAAATTCCTCGAATTTAATAGTGAAGAGCCGAAAGGGGCATTTAGTTGATGCCCAGTGAACTGCACTGGAACAAAAAATGATAGCACCTAAACCCTAAAAATTCTTTGACAACACATGCCTTTTTTTCAGAAAAATGCAACTTTGCTCTCAAGATCATGATTTTTAAACTTCAAATTTGATCAAGTTAAAACAGATTAGCAAAAAAAGAAAAAACCCTACATATTTTTTTAAAAAACCTTTCCAACAGTCTTCAAACATTTTTGCTTGATCTATTTAAAAAAACTGTTTTCAGTCGCTGCCACCAACAATTTACAACTTTCTTGTAAAATTACACCTCCACAATGCAGTTTTTCCACAGCAACCCCCACCCCAAAAAACTTTTTTTTTAAAACTTATAACTGTCTAAATTAAAACTTTATTCTCCTCAGATGACACTTAATTGAAAAAAAATCTGACTTCAGTCACTAGAAATACACCTTCACTTTCAAAAGATTTATCTATGAAAAGTGGATACATTTTTTGTAAAAAAAATTAAAAATAAAAGTATTCTCTGCTGAAATTGCAATCTTTAATTTAATGAAATGATAGCATATTTTATATAATTCACTGTTTTTATAGAAAATTGTTAGTTCACAAAAAAAGAAAAAAACCCCAAAAGAAAAAAATAATGTACTGTTTTGCCACTGTTTTTGTTTTTAACTCAGAAAAAGTATGCGTGGAAGCAGCTGATTTTACTGTGTCACTAGCCTGTTAGCATGTTGGCGTGACCGCAACTGCTGCCAAATTTGTTGCTGGTGGAGTTGCTCGCTCGCTCACTCACTCACTCACTCGGTCAATCCATGCTTTATCACCATTAGCCTGCAGCTAAATGACTTTAAGCACGGGGACACCTCGCGAAAACAAAATAATGACTGTGTCGTTGGAGAAAGCAGCACAGGTCTGTGGGTTGCCATGTGAGAGCATCAAATAAGTCTTTCAGCTCAAACCCACAGGAAAGTGTTTGTTTTCTCTCAAAATAGGCCACTTTCCAACAAGTGTATTTTCAGAGGGTTGCTATTTTTTTCCTTCCAAAATTATGATTAAACCTCATGTGATTATGACTGTTTTTCTAAAAAAAAAAATAATTGTGAGTTTTCCACATACTATTAAAAAATATCTTTGCACCCTTTTTTTCTAAAAAACGATTTTTTCCCATTAAAAATACTACTTATCCTTGTTCGAAAACCAGTTTTTAAATTTTTTTCTTGTTAAAAAAAAACAACAAAACTTCTTTCCCAGTTTATGGTGACTCTCACATTATGCAGGTGAGATGTTACCAAGACATAGCATGAAACTTATTGCATTAAAACACAAAACATATCTGCTTAAAACTTTTATCAAATATTAATGTGATATTGAACGTTTTTTCCAGGTGTGGAGCCAACATGCTGAAGTAGTTGTGCAAGTTAAACTGCTAAACCTTTACCTTCCAATACATCACCCCCAAGTCCAAACCTCTAGCCTACAAAAAAAATCACCATCACAATTTATCTAATGACGTGACAAAAACATAAAAACTTTAATTAAAACCCATGGTACTCACCAGAGATGTTTATTTTTTATAGACAAAATCAGTCCTCTTTTGCCCCTGAGAGCTAGCTAGTGTTGGGTGGTGGGTGTTAGCTAGCTAGCTGTTTGCAGCTGTGGACGTGGCGAATAAATCCTTTTCCGGGTTGAAATAAACCAGCCAGGCAACTGCAGTGTTGACTGATCAGTCCTGACAGTGTCCACTTTAGCTTGAAAAGTCCACCTTGAAAGTGAATTTTCAATCATGTCCTTTTAAGTCACCTGCCTGTTTATGAATCCCACTGAGCAGGACACGCCCTGCTGCAATACGATTGGCTGCACATCATCAGATTGGCTGAGCACTGACCAACTAATAAGAATCAAAAATGTCATTTGTGAAGACAGAGAGTGGTGATGATGAAATTTGTTAGGTTAAAGAATAACAGTAGATATTGCTGATATGTGTCATATGCCGAGATATTAGACTGTTGGAAATGAATGAATTTCTTGTATGTTTTAAATGTAAGTCAGTGGTTCTGAGTCCTTGCAGAACCAGACTACACAGCGCCGATAACGACTGATACTAGTGTTTAGGACAGGGCGGACTTGGGATTTTTGATCAAGACCAGGGCGGTACGACTGTGATCAGTGAGACACGCAGAATGGAGTCACCTTGAGTGCTACGAAATTGGTTTCATTGCACTATTTCAAAAACAACTTTGCAGTTTTTGTTTTTGTTGCAAACGTAATGGAAAAAAATGTCATTTTGTTCAGTTTTTGGTTTGGGGTTTTTTGTCATTTTTTTTTCTTTTCTTGGCCTTGACCTCCAAAAGACTTCAAAAGTCTCTGTCTAAATATTATCTAGTTTTAATCATGCTTAGGCCTCATTTGTTGTGGTCTTGACTACAACACTAATGGCCTTCTCAAACTATCGTCTTTTTTGCCGTTCACGACGGTCGCGATGTCAGACTACCAGATAAATAACGTTGTGTGTCCTGCACCGGGCGATATGTCACACAAGTCCATCACCGACCAGGCCCCACCCAGTCGTTGTATGGTTTTGTCAAGATTCAGTCCATCGGCGCAGGTCCGTCGGAGAGGCGGGACAAGCCGCTGTCAAAGTCATGTCCGCGGAGGCGTGTGAATTTGTTCTTCGTTCAGAAAAGGTAAAAAAGGAGACAATGGACCCCCCTTCCTTCATGGTGGGGAGACGGCAGTATGGAATGTCTATTCTCCCAAAAGAACTTGATGTCAGAAACTTGTTTAATGACAACACGTTTGCTAATCAGCTACTAGCTTGGCAGTTAAAATAAAACGTAGCATGAGTTGAAATGCTAAATATATTGTTTGTTTGTTTGTGCACGCCATGTCCAGTCCGTCGTCATAAGTAGGAGGGCACTGTCTTCCTACTGGTCAATGCTGAAGAACCAATTGAAGGACGATGTAGGACATGTCACACTATGTACCAAGACGAACAAAAATTATGACGGGCCAGACTTTTGTTGTCTGAACTGAAACTTCAAAATAAAACAAAGATTGTATAAAGACAAAATCAAATAAAGCTGCAATGGAACTGCAACTTTATTTACATGCTTTTTTCAGTGTTTTTTGTTTTGGTGAATTTCGGTGAAGAAATCAAGATTAACCTAAGAATTCGGATTTGTGAATCACACCTTGCTGTTTTTTGCTTGACTTTTAGCACTTTTGCTTTTTGCCTTACTTTTGCTAGTTGCTAGTACAGCTACAAATAGCACGAGTAATTTGTAAACTATCGCTACTACTTAGCATACAATTTATGAATTACATCTTGAAATAAAGATGATTTTTTTTTGTCTAGAGACAAAATGAAGATTATGACTAACAAGCTGTCGCTGGGGCATGTTAGCATCTGACAAACTGAAAGCAACACTGAAGAAACTACCCTCCATGTGATGCACAAAGTAGAGTGGATTCTTTTGTTCTTGTTATTTTTACTTGTGTTCTTGCATGTAGCTGTTGCTTGCGTGTTCTCCTGCACACGCACACAGAGCAGCTGGCCCGCTTCCAACCCTTAACCCCACCTACAAGTACGCCGGTGCACTGACCTCCTCCACCTCCGCAGACGGCTAACACCTGCTAACACTGATATCGACACACACGCTAACTTGTTTGGTGCCCCCGAGGGGTCCAATACTTTTACTTACTTCTGACATTGACTAAAATGCAAACTTGTTTTCTTGGTACTTGTGTGGTCCGCTAGTTTTCACATCACTGCGGGTACACACACATATGCACGCGCACACATACACACACACACACACACACACACACACACACACAAATGCATTTTTTTAATTTAACATAGCTTTAAAGACTTTTTCATTTAAATCCCATACTGGTCATTTATTTTACGATGAATTGTATCATGTTAGGGCGGCTGTTAGTCGAGTGGTTAGCACGTCGGCTTCACAGTGCAGAGGTAAAGGTTCAATTCCAGCTCCGGCCTTCCTGTGTGGAGTTTGCATGTTCTCCCTGTCCTTGCGTGGGTTTTCTCCGGGTCCTCCGGTTTCCTCCCACATTCCAAAAACATGTGTGGCAGGCTGATTGAACACTCCAAATTCTCCCTAGGTGTGAGTGTGAGCGCGAATGGTTGTTCGTTTCGGTGTGCCCTGCGATTGGCTGGCAACTGGTTCAGGGTGTCCCCCGCCTACTGCCCGAAGACAGCTGGGATAGGCTCCAGCCCCCTCCCGCGACCCTAGTGAGGACAAAGCAGTTCGGAAAATGAATGAATGAATGTATCATGTTAGCTCCCCAACGCTAGCATAGCAGTGACACGTGTAGCGTCTGAAGCTAACATTACGTGACATATTGTGTTCTCAGGTTCAAATCAATGTATGTAAATTTGGAACTATTACGCTAGCATGTTGCTAATAAAAGAGCGTGAAAACCTTGTAAAAGGCTGACAGATGACATTGTGAAATTGTAAAATCCTCAAGCATGTGTGTGTGTGTGTGTGTGTGCGTGTGCGCGTGCCTCAGGCGGATTTCTGTTCCACTTCGCTTGTGTTGTTTGGAGCAGGTGGCAATACACGCACACACACACACACAAACACACACACAAATGCACTCTCACACATGTACACAAAGGCATATTTGAAATGTAAGGTGTCAGTGGGTCAAGGGTGTAAGGTGTATTGGATTTTTGGATGTAAGGTCAGTTTTAGGGTGTGAGGTGTACTGGGTCTAAGGTATAAGATGTTGTAGGTCTTGGGCCTGTTGTGTGTGAAGATGTGAAGAGTGTGAAGCGTTGTTGGTTCTGAGGCCTAAGGTTTTGTAAGTCATTGTAAGCTCTAGGAAGTAAGGTGCACAGTATTTTTACTTTATTTTCATTTTAATCGTGCGGTGGTACTTTATGACGATGTGTTCCAGAATGCTTTTTTTTTTTACATGGAGAATTTTGGAATGTTTGTTTTGTGTTGTGTCACAGTTGGAATGGGAAGTGAGTCGCATAAAGATGCCATTGGGGATGCTCAACCCACCCACCCATCACACACACACACACACACACACACACACACACACACACACACATACGTAGCTCAGCCCACCACCACCAGCTGTCAATGAAACACGTTCCAACATGAAGTCAAACAACACTTGACTAGCGTCATGCTAATAAGTTCTCGCTTGTGCCTCTTGACAGGACTTCTGTCTGCATGAAACTGAGATGACATGCCACATTGAATGCATCGGCCGCAAGGAGACATAACAAACATAAATGGAGATCAAGAGTTTGTTTGGCTTTTTTTCCAATAGGAGGCTGCGTGTGTAGCAACAGGTTAAGCTAATATTAGCATGTGCTTTTAAGATTGGGTCTGCTGTGTAAGATGAAGCAAGTTCCAAGGTGTGATGTTGACTTTTGTCTGGGTGTAAGATGAATTTGGTTCTAGGGTTCAGGGTAGCAGTTCTATGCCATAAAGATCTTCTTGGAAGCAAAGTGTTAGAGCTATGAGACACACATCCCAGGTGGTATCTGCTAGGCACACTTAAAACCAGGTACTAGAAATACCACCATCTACTTTTGCCAATGCCAAGTAGGTACCATGCAGTGGAAAAGGTAGCATGTAATTTATTTTATAAAGCCAGGAAGGTGTAGAAGAGTAGGAGAGAAAGTAAGAGGTCTCAAGCACGTTTTGTCAAAACTTCTGTTAGTGTGTCATCTCGAAGTGGCTTCACACACACCTGAAAAGGACATGCGGCCATGCTATAACTGTCATATGTGTGCGTGTGCCACACACACACACACACACGCGCACACACACACGCGCACACACACACACACACACACACACACACACACACACACACACACACACGCACGGATGCCGCATTAGCAAGCAGACATGATCCTTTCTGCTTCAACACTTAACCGTTGCTATGGCAAAACGGTGACGTGTTGTGTGTGTGTGTGTGTGTGTGTTTGATATGACATGAAAGCGTGATACTTATGGAGATAAAATGTTTTTGTTTCTTTATTTATTTCGCCCCTATTCACTAATAACAATTTTTAGATTTTTTTAAAACATTATAAAGTTAATGTTTTAATGCTATTCCGATATGCAAAACATTTGATCTCCACGTGTAAAGGATGAAAATGAAAACATCACCTCCACCATTTCCAGCATCACTGTCGTCATCCTCCTCCTCCTCCTCACCATCATCCTCATCATAATCAAGCAATGAGTGAAAGCACAGAGAGCGCCACAAGCAATCACATTGAAGCATGTTTATTGAAATGAAGAATGCTTTTTAACTCAATTTAAAAAACAACAACAACAACAACAAATAAAGAACGATACAAACATTGTATGTACATGAAGTTCAGGCAGAGAACAAGAAGAGGAAGAAGAACATTGGGAAAACTCATTTAAAATGAGTGCAAAGGACAGTGTCAAACTCCGCTCCTCGATCCTGGAGTTTGCGTGTGTTTGTGTGTGTGCGTGTGCAGGTCTTTGGTTTGCCCGTGCGTGCATGTGTCGTCAACACCAACGGCAGATAAGGATCAAACAGTGAAACACACACACCATCAGGAATATGTACTTGTATCATGTAGTGCAAAGTATCTACAGGGTGTGAGAATAAAGTCGCCTTTCACTCAATGCCAACGGGCCGATGTCACTTTTGTGGCATATTGGTCAAAATTTATGAGAACGTTGTCAAGCTTTTTTTTTAAAACTGAACCACTTCCTGGAAAAGGTCAGCTTGATTTGCCATTGTGGAAACTTTGAATGTTCAACTGTTGACGTTTCAGTCACTTTATGTTTTCTCATGAGGAGCTGGCCGCTGAGCTTTAAATGTCATTCGCAGGTTGCATCAATGAGACTGGGAGACTGACTGAAAGGCCTATGAGTAAATAAAGTTTACCTGTAAAAGGTTCTTGTGCATTTTAGGCTCAACCTGAAATCTCACCGTAAAGGCCAACATTCCAAAGAAGTTCAAGTCATTTATTTCTTTATATACCCTTTTTTTTTATCCCTATGTGGTCTCTATTTGATTGTCCGTTCTTATTTTTGTTGGACTTTTGACAGCCTCCCGTGGACATGAAGCCAAGAACAACTTTTCTCTCACACACATAACACACACACGGTGAGGACATTAACTAGAACAAGGCATCGTGGGTAGTAAAAGAAGGCCAACATTACCCACCGAGAGTCTGTGCAAACGATTTGACTTCTTGGGAGCTCGGGTGATTGTGACGACCATCGACTGGAGGACCGTCCAAACTTTTTTTTAAATTTATTTCTCCAAAATAAGCTCAACCAGTCCAAAGCCAATAGAAATCTCTCAACAATTAAATTGAAAAAAAAATGGAAGCAGAAAACAATTTTTTTAAACTATGGTAATAACAACAAAAAAAATCACAACAACATAAAATTAAAGTGAGGATTTCACAGTGGTGGTTTGTCAAATAAACGAAAGACACTGAACCGGGACGTCGGCGGCGTGAGAAGTCGATACTCGTAAGGGAACCCTTGCAAAAGCTCCTTCATTGAACCCACGAGTAAAAACAAACAGTACAGTCAAGTAAGGCTCGACCCACACAAGTTTCAAATGCCCCTTTTTGGGGGGATTTAAGCCACAAAATGTCTCAGTGAGAACCACCCATGTGGTCTATCCTGCATCCTTCATGACGTCCATGTGAAGGGTGAATGAAAAACAAAATGAAGGGAAACAAAGCAAACGGAAAAAAGGAAAAATGAAGGTGAACGTGGTGGTTGTGGCGGCTCGCGATTTGGTGAGTGCAACTTTGGTCTACGTACGTCCCCAGGGCCAAATTACCACACCCCGTCGGTCCAATAGATGTCCCGCTGGTACATGGGCGCGTTTGCGTAATGTCCTACCTGTTTGCTGCTGTATTTGGGCGGGTTGGCCTTGTAGCTGTAATCCGAATATTGGTCGGAGCCGGTGGAGTTGTTGTCGCCCGTGCCCACGAAGGTGTTGGTGGCCGGGAGGTCCTGCACCGCCTGGTGCTTCTTAGAGGCCGAGGGCGACTGCGGCTGAAGCTGGATGGATGGCAGCGGCGAGTTGGAGCGGTAGTGGCGCCCCAAGTCGGGGCTACCGGGCGGGTAGTTGAGGGGCAAGTGTATCCGGGGGCTGTCGCTTACGGCTTCATTGATGAGGTTGAACTTAAGGCCTTTCTGGAGGCTGGCCTCCTCATCCTCTTCCAGAGGTTTGGCTGGTTTGGGAGCTTTGCCCTTCTTGCTCTTTTTGCCTTTGGAGTTTTTGGGTCCTTGCTTGGGGGCATACAGGTCTTTGCTCTCCTTCTTGCCCGCCTGGTAGCCGCTCTTGGTGTCCTTCTGGAACCTGTGCCGGATGACCACCACAGCCACAATGACCAGGATAACCCCAGCGATCCCGGCCAGGCTTCCATACAGGATGTTACTACGCTGCGCCAGGGCATAGTTGGGGTCCCCCGCAATGTCCCGGTCCAGGGGCGTATACAGACTGTGCCCCACCAAGGCCTCAATCAGCGACGCGTTGGTTTTTGTGTCGTTGACAAAGACATGCACTAGTGCGGTGGTGTGACGGCGCGGCTTCCCATTGTCCCGAACCTGCACCACCAGCCGGTGCAGCCCATTGTGTTTGCCGGTGAATTCCTGTGCCAGGGTGATCTCCCCCGTGGTTGGCGAAATATGAAACAGTCCATATGGGTTACCCCCAGTGATGGTGTAGTCCAGCTCGGCATTGGGTCCGGAATCAATGTCCTCGGCCTCCACCACCTCCACGCGGGTCTCCGGTGGCGTGACGGGGCTCAGGTATGTGTAGGACGAGTTGGAAGGTTTGGTGACATAGGGGGCGTTGTCGTTCTCATCCAGGACGTTAATGGTGACGCCCACATAGGAGGATCGAGGGGGGTCGCCAGCGTCCACTGCCTTTAGCCGGAAGGTGTAGATGCTTTCCTTCTCCCGGTCAAAGGAGATGCTGGACAGGATGTTTCCGGTGCCGTTCTGAATGACAAACTTGCCGTTGTCGGGCTCAACAAACAGCTTGACTCGGGCATTCTCGCCCTTGTCGAAGTCTGTGACAGTGACCACCCCCACTGGGTTAAGCGGTGGCATGTTCTCGATGACGGAGAAGCTGTATCCACTCAGCATGAATTTGGGGTCATTGTCATTGCGGTCGAGGACGTTAATCACTACTGTCGCTGTGCCGGTTTTGCTCGGGACACCCTTGTCGGCCGCCGCCACGCGGAACTCGTAGCGCTCTGTCTTCTCACGGTCCAGCAGGTTTTTGACTCGAACTTCGCCGCTGCTGCCATCAATTTCGAAGAGCGCAGTGGCAGAGCGCTCCACGATGCTGTAGACCAGCTCGGCATTGCTGCCACTGTCGGCGTCAGTGGCCGCCACCTGTAGTACCTTGTCGCCAGGGTGGTTCCCCTCAGGAAAGTCCACTTCTACAATGGCTGGGGAGAAGGTGGGCGTGTTGTCGTTCATGTCAGTGACCTGCACTTTTAGGGAGTTGGTGCTGGACAAAGCAGGGTTGCCGGAATCCACTGCCACAATCTCAATCTTGTAATCCTTCACTCGCTCGTAATCCAGCACCGTCGTGGTCTGCAGGAAGTACTTCCTTTTACGGTCATTGCTGGACTCACCCAAAGGCTGCAGCTGGAATGGGACATCGCCGGCCACCACACACGTCACGATCGCATTCTCCCCCTCGTCGCGGTCCGACACCTGGACCAACGCCACTGCAGTGTCTACTGGCATGTCCTCGGAAATGTTGGCGATTCCATCCTGGTGCGTGACGAGGCCGATACCACGGATCTCAATGGTGGGAGCATTGTCATTCTGGTCCCGGACGTTGATGATCACCAGGACTTTGGAGCTCTTGGAGTTTGGCCCTCGGTCTTTGGCCACGACAAAGAACTTGAGGAAGCTCTCCTCCTCGCGGTCCACCATGCCTTTTACGTAGATGATTCCAGTGGAACGGTCGATGCGCAGAAGTCTCTGGACTGCCTCGGACATCTGGTGCAGGCTGTAGTCGATCTCGCCGTTGGTGCCCATGTCAGCGTCATTGGCGCGGACCTGAAAAGGCAGAGGGCATCCATTTACTCAATCAAGATTCAAACCACTTCACTCCCACATGCCCGTCTTCAGTCATTTCGGAACCATGAAGAAATGACCAATTAAACAGTTTGGCTGACATGAATGAAGAAATATTCATGGAGACGGAGTTTATAGCCCCTGACTGTCATGTTTCGGTTTGTGACCAACAGGTGGCACTGTAGGGCTCCCCCTGCAGCTGCACACCTGTTGGTCGTTATGTAATTAGTTGTATAAAAGCACTCCCGCCCGACCACTCATTGTCGGGTCATTGTTTGTTTGCTTGATTGCTGCTGTCAGGTTTGTTTCAGTAATGTTTTGTCATGTTTTTGGTTTGATACTTTGGACTTTGTTTTGGATTTAGTTTTCTCTCTGTTTTAATACAATTTGTCAACCCTGCTCCTCTCTCTTGCCTGCTTTTTGGGGTCCACCACCACCACCTCGCAATGTGACACTGACACACAAATCTTAATCCCTAACCTCCAACCTTTAACCCAAACCCAAACCCACAAAATTGAATCCTGAACCCGAACCATTTCCTCTACCTATCACCCATAACACCTAATTTATTAACCTGAGGCCTATCCGTAACCCCTGAAGCCAATTGCACTAACCTTTACTTGAAATCCTAACCCACTTACTTTAACCACTGACCCTACACAACCAACCTTAACACGAATCCTAGACTTGACGTAATATTTAATTTACTGAGTCTAACATTACACCTAAACTAACATTAACCCTAACCCATGAACCTGTACAGTAAAAAAAAAAAAAAAAAAAAAAACAATCCTGTCCTTACCCTGACTCTGGACTTTATTCATAGCCTCATCCTAAATGACTCAGCCCTTATCCACGAGCCTTTGCTTGAGATCCTAACCCACTAACCTTAACCTCAAACACTAATGTACTAACTGTAACCCCAACCCTTCACTCTAACCCACCAACCTTAAACCCCTTCCGCACATGAAGAAATAACCTCAACAAACTCTTACCCGATACAACTGTAACGTTGCTTCCAACATAACATTGTTGTGGAATTGTTTGTCCAACCAACGCGTCACATTTTACACTTAATTTCATGACGGTAGATATATAAAGTCGGATTATTTTTGATTTTACGGGAGAAAGAGTCACAATGAGAGGCAGCGGCTCAGCTACTGCTACAAACATTTCCCTCTCCTGTCCAGCTGGAAGCAGGAATCATTGAGACAGGCGGCGGCAGCTCAGTGGCCTTTAACGGCCACGAGTGAGCGTTAAAGTTCATCTTCTTATTAGGACGAAAGCACAGACTCCTCTAGGGAACATTAGCGGATGAGGTAGGACGCATCACAGCCGCTTGTGATACGCATTCACTCAACCGAATAAAGCAAGTTTCATTCGCAAATCAATGGAAAAAAACAAATACAAAAAAAACAAACAATTAAAACAGCTGCCCTGAATGCTCAAACATGCTGGCACAAAACATCCATTCCTCTTTAATTTTGGAGAACTGTGCTTGTCTTTGTGTTATAGTTTTCATGAAAAATAACAAGTTAGCAGCCTGCCACATGAGAGAACTTTTTTTTTTTTTTTTTTTAATCCGAACATAATATACCTGTTGTGGATAAATAAATGGCTCAATTAGACACGGTACATAGGTGGTTAGGGAGAACGAATCCTCTTTACTGAACACTGAGAATTTTTAAACATGGTCAGAGTACAAACAACTGAAGGACGCCTCACTCCGATTCTTGGAATGAGAGGGAGTTATTCCCTCAAAAGGTTGCTCACCATCTAAACCTGTTTGCTTTCTACCTTACACACTAACTGACAAACCTCGACCCCGATACCCATCTGAACCTCTTACACGAAACCCTAACAAAAATAACACAAAACCTAAGCAACTAACTACTAGCGCCTAAAACTTAAACTGCTAACCTTGGACCTCGAGTGCAGTGGTTCTGAACTTTGCCGGAGTTACTGAACCTCAAGTTTCATTCTGTATCTGCGTTCATTGAACACATCTTGGTCATTGGAAAAATAAAATCCATGCATCCATTTTCTACCGCTTGTCGGGTCGCGGGGGCAGCGGCTTCAGCAGGGAAGCCCAAACTTCCCTCTCCCCAGCCACTTTTTCCAGCTCTTCCCAGGGTATCCCGAGGTGTTCCCAGGCCAGCTGGGAGACATTGTCTTTCCAGCGTGTCCTGGGTCATCCCCGGGGTCTCCTGCCGGTGGGACATGCCCAGAACACCTCACCAGGTGTCCAGGTGGCATCCTAATCATATGCCCGAGCCACCTCATCTGGCTGCTCTCGATTGTCCAAATTCAAAACATAGGTATATATTTCCCTGTATGAACCATGCGTCAAATGTACTGATCTTGAAGAACAAAATCAATAAAACATGAATTTCGCACATACACACACCCACCCACAAAAAAACATCACTCAATGAATATTTATTGGAAAGCAATGTGACTTTGACTCTTTCTACAGAGACATGCTCAGAAAATCACCTTGTCAAGTGACACTCATATTCTGGCAACAATTTGTCTTTGTTTTTTTGTCTTAGCTACCATCTTCAAATAGAATTACTTGCAAAGATGTGTGGTAACAAACTGTATGTAGCCAAAGATGGCCAAGGTGAGCATGACATCACCAATGATATGACCCATACTGACCTGAACTCCTCTGAACTCTTGAGACTGACTCATGGAACACCTGTGGTTGGACCAAACCTAGGATAAGAATCAAAACACTGAACCTCCCCCCTACACAAGCCCCTTAACTTCTACTCCTAACCTCCTGATCTTAGCCTGTAAACCATCAGCCCTACCCCACTAACCTTAACCCAAACCACTAAACCGTTCATACGGCTTCTCAAATAAAGAAGCTCTCATCAAAACAAGTATGTTTGAACGCCCAAAGGTCATATCGTCACATATTGTAAGTTCCAGTTATCTTTGCCTTTGGAGTTCAAACTGGAAGACATGTGCATGTCTTTTTCTTTCCCTTCATAAAAAAAGATGAAGTCAGCAGCCCTGATCTCTTTGAAAGCAACGTCAGGGTGTGAAAGGTTGTTTCCCTTCACAGAATGCTCGAGGGATTTGCCAGAGCAGACGAGGAGTTCATCCAACCTCCTAATCAAAATCTTCTTTGCCGTATGCCGGGTGACAGTCGACAGTCGGAAGTTGCTGATTCCACTCGCTAGCGGTTAGCGCCGGAAAAAAAAAAAAAAGCCTGAAGACCATTTCTCCTGAACCATCGATTTGCTTTCCAGGCGGGAAGGTTTTAAGGAGCGCCACGTTTCTCCGAGCGGCCCGTAAATTATTGACAGCTCGGGGCAGGATTGCCTATCGAGCGGATGAGCAAATGGCCAACAGAAGCGCCGTTTGTCTTCTGCGTTAACAATTAACTAGCGTTGACCCACTCTGACGCTTTAGCTCGCATTTCTTTTTTTGGTCGATTGTTTCCGCTTGAGCGCTAATAAGCGACTTGACTTTTCACGTACGCGATTCAATGTCCTGTTGGTGAGAATTTGAGATTGCGAGTCACCTGTCTTCTATTGATTAGCAACCAAAAGATGCAGCGAACCTTATCTAAAAACCTCCGATGTCAAATGTATTCCACGAGATTGGTGTTGAAAAGGACAACAGCATCTAAGGATCAGAAAATGTCAATGACTGTAAATCGATCAATTACAGCCCATTTGAGGTAGTCACACTTGTTGAAAAGCCTAAAAAGTCACAGCGTGTGCTGGAATAAAAAGCACAAAAGTAACTAAGAATCTCATTCATTTAATCATGTCCATAATGAGCAAATTGCTTATGAGGAGTAAAACTTTTGACGAGCAGGTGGAGCTTCAACTTGTGGCACGTTGTTCCCAAAGAACAACAAAAAGTCTGTCAAATGTGTTGAAATCGCACATGAACACGTGTCGTCACAAGATCAAAGAAACAGAACGCTTTTGTCCCTCTTCAAACGCATTAAGGGGAAAGGCATCCTCGGCCATAAAATGCATGGATAATCTCCTGGCTGACTGGTAACTGGACGCAGCAGGGAATCGAGGAAGATGAAGAGGCACGTTTGTCGCAGAGTCAGCCAGACAGAAGTTAAAAAATAAAACAAATTAAAATAAACGAGCTTCCCGAAATCCGCCATTAATGTTTGTCTACCACCGACATAGCGACGAATGCACCCTGCACCAGCGCCACGTCACATACTAAGAAGATAACATCATGGGTGACTCGTGAAATTTATCACCTTGGCAAATCCTGACTGTCCCAATTCCAAGATAAGCCTGGTTTGCTGAGTGGCAGAACTCAAGCTTGGAAAGCAGGGACCACTCTCGACCAATCCCGCTACAAAGGGATTTATCAAAAAATACCAAACTTGTCAGGAATAAAAAATGCAGTTGAACTGAGATGGAAATATACCCAAATTTGCCCCCCCCCCAAAAAATTTCACTTTTAGCGGCGTAAATTACTTTTAGTGATACTGTGGATATTAATACTGGTGCAGGATATATCGCCCCTTCCACACTACCAGTTCAAGCCTTTTTTTTCCATGTTACTGTTCAGGACACCGAAATGGAATTGGGAGTTTGAACTCAACTTCATTTTCAGGCAGTCTTAAGCAGAATTAGGGCTCAGCGATTATGGGGGGAAAAAAACACAACATCCGATTATTTTGACTGATGTTGAAATCACGATGACTAAAAACAATTATTCATTGATTTAAACATTTTGTGTTAATTCAACTACCCTTAACGCTATTACTCGAAAATACTCTGAAAAAGCCCCAAAAACACAAAGATAGCTGAAGCACGGAGCCAATGATATTGATGTGGCGCAAGAAAAAGCACAAAGTTCTGAGCCTACCAAAAAATTCATGAACCAAACTGTTGGTAAACCTGGTCGTTTGTCAACCAAAGAATTAAGGTAAAATCAAACATTGAATGAGCGGCAGTTTGTGCCGACTCTGGAGGCAGAATCGGCAGAGAACTTCATTCGACTCTTCCGCGGACAAAATCGTGCCCCACAGCTGCACAGTGTCCACATTTCATCTGAGGAACGTCTTGAAAGAGCGTGAGAAACATGAGGGACACCATCAGAAGATTCGACGCGTGGGAATGGACTGCATCCATGGTAAACCGCAAGCTGAACCCTTGGGCACCTTTGAGCCTTTGGGACTTGGCAGCCCCCATCTCCCATGGTACCATGAGAGACCATGACAAAACTTAGCAAGGCTTAAATAAAAAGAAATGGCAAAGCTCCCACTGTGTACTACTTTTCAAATCAAATCTACTCATCTGTACTTTCTAGGTTCTACTGACCTGTAGCACGGAGTGCCCCAGAGGGCTGTTCTCCACCAGCTCAGCATCGTAGTGACTCCTTTCAAACTTTGGCGCATTGTCATTCTGGTCAGTGACAACCACCCGGAGCAGGGCGCTGCTGGCCCTGGCCGGCCGGCCACCGTCCACCACCCGAACATTCAGGTCATACGAGTCCTTCTTCTCGCGGTCCAGGTTCCCCATGACCACCAGCTGAGGCAGCTTCTCGTCCGTGTCCACCGCCACCTGCAGTCCGAAGAGCTGCTCGGCGTCGGGTCCTGTGCTCAGGGAGTACTCGGCAACGCCGTTGCTGGCGGCGTCGCGATCGGTCGCCATGGGGATGGAGAACAGGGCGCCCACGTGGGTGTTCTCCGGGATAGCCAGGGTGAGGATGGGCGAGGAGAACTGGGGCGTGTTATCGTTGATGTCCAGAACCTCGATGCGGCCCTCGATGAGGCGAGGCCCCGATCCGATGCCTTTCACCATGTTCGTGATGGACACCTCGAACTCCAGGTAGCACTTGTCTTCCTCAAAGAGGTTGCGGCAGTCCCTGAGGGTCTCACGGTCGATGGGGATCTCGGTGGTGTAGATGTCACCCGTCTTCCCATCTACACGGAGGTAGGGGGAGCCCACCTCCAGCTTGTAGAGGTGCCCACTGTCAGGGAGCCCGCGGTCCGCCGCCAGGCTGCCCACCAGGGTATTAGGCGGCTGCTCTTCGGGGACCCGGTAGAGGATGTCAGTCGGCGCGGCGTTGCACCACGACAGTAGCGTCGCCGCCAGGCAGAGCAGGAAGTGCCGCCTCGATGCAGCCATTACTCTGGAAGACAACGAGGTGGAGGACACTTTAAACCAGGGACTGTAAACATTCCCAAGTAAGCGGCCCTCATTATACCTAGCTACCCCAACAAATACAATGACGAGAGAAAAATCTGAATTTATTGTAACAATACAGACATTTGTTTTCATAAATGGACAATCACATGGCACTAGGTAGGTATATCAATCAGTCGGTGCTTGGTACATCAGTTGGTGGGTAGTTCCAAAGTGGCTGATAGGTAGGTGTGTACTCGGTATGTACTTGGTACTTCCAATGTGGGTAGATCGGTAGGTAAGTAGGTAGGTAGGTACTGTAGGTATGCACATACCAGGTACAATATGTACTAGGTACATCAATCAGTTAGTACAAGGGAGCTCCAAAGCAAGTAGGTAGATAGGTGTTTAGTAACTAGGTGTGAATTAGGTATATGTGACCGTAGGCACTCGTTGTTTTCTCACAAGAGTCGTGGGGGGTGGTGGAGCCTATCTCAGCTGTCTTCGGGCAGTAGGCGGGGGACACCCTGAACCGTTAGCCAGCCAATCGCACGGTACATATAGACAAACAACCATCTCCGCCCACACTCACACCTAGGGACAATTTCGAGTGTTCCATTAAACTGCCATACCAGGAGAAAACCCACGCAGGCACTGGCAGAACATGCAAACTCCACACAGGGAGGCCGGAGCCGGAGTCAAACCCTGCACCTCTGCACTGTGAGGTTGACGCGCTAACCACTCGACCACCCGGCCGCCCTAGGTTGGATATGTAGGTTACTATATGTCACTCGGTAGGTACTAGGTAATTCCTTGGTCGGTAGGTCCCTCGTGGGTAAATACGTATGAGGTCTGTACTAGGTATGTACTTCAAATGTCAATGGTAGGTAGGTAGGTCGGTCGGTAAGTAGGTATGTACTCGGTATGTCAGTAGTTATAGACTTGGCACTCGGTAGCTCCTGGCGTACTTGATATGCACTCTAAACGTCATCAGTCAAACACAGAACAACTCAACTTTCTGTTAGCGACGTTGTTACCGTCTTCTTGTCATTTGACCTGCGGATGTGCATCCGTAGAGCACATGAACAAGTGGCAGGAGTGAGGTTATTGTAGTGCCAAGAGTTCGATTTCTTCCATTTCAAGTTAGCAAAAGAGCAGCAAATGTTCAGCCTGTTGCTGCTGGCCACCCTGTGCCACACACACACACACACACACACACACACGCAAACGCACGCACACACACACACACACACACATTTCCATTTGGCGGTGAAAGGGTTTGCGCGTGCTTTGTTGAAGAACCGACAAATAATCCACTGACGGCCAAAGCATTTCACGCCCACTCGACACCGTGGAAATGCCGCAATCACTCAAATATGTGTCACATGCAACGCCGTTGACTCTTACTGGTGCTTTTTGTCGGCATATGCGTGCTGTATGATTCATTCTCGCATCGCTTTGTGTCATGGACAACAATGCTGACTAGTCCTGCCGACCACTCTTGTGCTGCTGCAGACCACTTTGTTTCTTAAAACCTTGAATTTCTCGATTGTGCAATGAAAAAAGTATTTTATTCTATTCATCTTTTTGACATACTGTACGTGATGCTACGATTAGCAACGAGCTGACTATTAATTTAATATAGTCTTTCCCAAGCTCGTGGTCGTTTTTTTTTTGTTTGTTTTTGTTTTGATGCATCCTGAGGAAACTTCAGAGTGTGGGAATGTGGACAGCACATGGACGCATACACGTACAGTACATGTACATGTGAACACACACACACACACACACATGCGTTAGCATGTCAGCTGGGAGCGTGTGAACGCCGCGGCAGGAATTTTGGTGAAATCTCTTGACACCCAAAAGCAAACTTCTCATGACCTTAAAACACAAAAGTCCCAAATATCTCAACATGTTTGCGTGTTACATAGTTAAACAACACAAAGTAGACTCAATGGTATTTTTAAGACTTGGCTCTCATCAGGGATTCATCCCAATTGTGGTCTGCCAGATGACTAAAAGTGGTGGTGTGGTAAAAAAGAAAAAGTTTCGTTCAGATGTTTGCTTTGACTGATGCTTTAGTGTTTTGCCGTGATATTGGTTCACTATCGCGTTACTTTACTCAGGTCTAGTACTAAGTCTCAATTTTGGTTTTGGGACAACACGACTTTGTTGTCATGTCAACAAAAGACAAACGCCGCACAGCGTTGTGTCAAAGTCCATCTATCCATCTCCACTATGCTTGTGTGTCCGTGTAACATTTCCATGTGTAAGGAGTCAGACAGTAAGTGTTGCTCTCCCACTGAGTGTGTGTCTGCAATGCACAAAGGACACACAACAGGTGTGTGTGTGAATGACAAAGCAGCTGGATGGCCCTGTTAGCACCCACCGTTAAGTGTGGGTGTGTTGACAATTGACGTTCAGAGTGCGTCTCCGTGCTAGCAGCTTCATGCAGTGAGAGGACATCAACTTTCAAGTGATGATGCCATGAAAAGGGGTTCCCGGTCATGTGACTCCACAACGCAGGTCCAAGGCGTCTTCAAATCTGTGTTTTTGATGTGAAATGTGTACTTTCTTTTCCGTTTGCGTTTTGAAATGTTGATCTTTCCAAGCCTTTACAAAAAAAAATTTCAGTTCAAAAGGTCATTCATTTCAAAACATTTGCATTTTTGAGACCCATACCTTCTCTTTAGTACATTCAATCTACATTCTGGCAACAGTTCCAAAGACTTAAAGGTCCTGCAAAAGTTTCTAGCTCTGGGGTAAAGTTGATGTCATACAAAATCGCTCCATTTTATTTTTAGTGGATTAAAATCCGGAGTCCAAAATTTGGAGTCCATTTACATTTTTGTTTTAATCATACAACATGGCTACTGTCCCTTGAAGAAATCCAGTGTCAGGGTCTTTTCAGCTTCTATTTGTTTTTCTTTTTGAAGAGGTTCAGGTTTCCACCAGACACACAGAAAAGATCACAAACTCACAAAAATGACACCCGCGGTATTCAGTCAGACTATTTGAATTTGAAAAAATGTGCTCCTAGTTGTTTAACATCATGAAAATCAATTAGTGTCCCTTTAAGAAACCAATTGTCACCTCCTTTTAACTTTTACTTATCATTCCACTCACTGTTCGTTGATCATCACTTTTATTCTCCAATCTGCTTCCTTGAACAGGTGCGGACGACTGTTAGTGTGCGCGTCTGTGAAACCTGTCGATCAAGCACTTCCTGTTCACACACAAAACAAGAACACGCATGCACAAAAGCCGCTTTTATGTTTTCAGGATGTTCACTGTGCGCGAGCACGTGTGTGCGTGCGTGAGTGTGCGTGTGTTGTGTGTGCATGTTTGTGTGTGTGGTCCAGATGTATGACAAAAGGGATTACGCTAATGACTCCATTCACATGCTATTGTTTGATGCAGATTAACACACACACACACACACACACACACATCCTGTCTATTGACATTGAGCAATCCATAGCAGCCAGTATGTGCAAAAAAAAGTAAGATTACATGGAAAGTCATGACTTCTTCACGTTCAACTCAAACCAACAAGATAAAGAGTCGGAATCGGAGTTGACAACATGAGGAAAGAAAAACAAATAACGTTTCCCACTCTCAGCACATCATCTGAACGCATCAGGAAAAAAAAAAAAAAAAAAAAAAAACGACCATCATAGCTGGCAAGCATTGATGTGCATAAACGCATGCACACGCACGCACTCCACTGTCTCCATCATGTGCTCTTCAAAGGTGTAAAAATTCTTAGAACCCTGACACAAGTGCATCAGATGTCATGTCGCTTTTGGGGAGGCGGAGGGGGGGGGGGGGGGGTTGGTTTCTAACGCTTTATGTAATACAGCTCAACATGAGTTAATGTAAAAAAAAACTACGACCAATCGTAATCAAATTTCGCATGCACATCTCTGCTTACGGGCACTCCAGCATCTGAAAATATCAAAACAACCGTTACCGTGCTTTGGATTTTATGGACATTAATCTTTTTCTCTATCGTGAACGTATATGGGAGGGCAAAGCTTTATGCCCATAAAATCCGAAATACTTGGGCGATTGCTTTGATATTTTTAGAGGTTTAAGTGAGCGCAGATGGGAGATGTGCAGATGAATTTCGGCGGCGATTGGCCGTAGTTTTCTAACATGAAATCATGTTTATCTTTTTTACACGCACATTAAATGTTGTTGACTGTCCCTTTTTGAGGGTTCAATGTAGATTAAAAAAAATAATAAAGCGCATTTTCTTTAGATATCGTGAGATAACCTACACTCTGTCTGGTGCCTGAATGCATCACAGGCAAAAACAACAAACGTACTCACGCACACAAACCTACGCACGCGCACGCAACAGGCACGCTCACGCATACACCAGAGCACGAGCACAGGGTAAACACACGTGCATGCACATGCCCAAAAACAGAGATATATCCTCTTACTTACACACACACACACACACACACACACACACACACACACACACACACAACATGAATACTTCGGTATTTGCTCATGTGCTTATTGATTGATTTTATTTTGAAGGGGAGTGCGCCGTTGTGGGAAAGATCCTCCCGTGCTTATCAACATGATCGATGACTATCAACACCTGATTCTGTACATTATGGATATGAAATGTAGGCCTATGATTTCAGCACAAAACTAATGCATGTCGATTTCAATCAATGACTTACTGATTGGAACCCAAAGCTCTTGGCTGAAAATCGGGTTGATGAGGTTGCCAATTAGTTGTTTCTTTCAATGTAATCAACTTGGATCGTTTGAGTTTTGGAGATCTTTTACATGCTGGTGTGTATTCATAAACTAGAGAAAAACTCTAAAGCTGTACCATATCGAATCGAATCGTAAACCCACTGAATCAAACCGAAACACATCCTTCCACTTTAAAATGGATACGTTCTTGAAACATATTATAATCTGTTTTGGGGATTTTATCGAATCGCCTTATATGAATGGATGCCATTTCCCATTGAAATGAATTGTGTGGAGGTCTTTACTTCTGGGACGTATTTAGAGTCACACTGTGGGAGATACCCAACACTTTGCGTTGACAGGTATCAGGACGGAAACAATATCCAGGCACATACACGTGTGTGTGTGTGTGTTTTGGGGAGGGGGTCAAAGTTGAGTAAAATGGGAACGTGCGTTGTGCATGTAAATAGTCCCAAGCCAAACCCTCCTTCATTCAAGCGTTTCTTCGCCCCTCCCGGCAGAACCGGGGCGACCGGATCCCCCGCCTCTGACTGACACACACACATTCGCGCACACATACACGCACACACGAATCACTGAAACTCCAAACACGCTTATAAGAAGAGTGTGTTTCGAGGACATACAACTCGACTCAAGTTTTTCGGGCCCAAGCATGGTAACATTGGAACCCAATGAAAAATTACATTGATTCTTATTATTTTTTTAAGTGATTCCTGCCAAAAAGTCCTGTTGTGAGGTTGAGTTGAAGAAACGTATGTGTCCTGATGAGAACGTACAGGAAAGAAAACCTTGCTCAATCGTCAATTGAAATCATTTTAATTGTTTCAATTGTTTTTATCCTTTATCCACACCACTAAATCTTATATTAGGAAGTATTAATATGCTCAAAAGAATGCAAAAGTATGCCAACAGGTGCATCCTTCTGGAAATGTTCAAATGTAACGGTTCCTGGATATACAGTAGTCGTAACCTCAAAACCAACTCATTAGTAAACTTAAGTCGCTTTGATTCTTATTATTTTCAATATTTGATGGCTGCGACAAAATCAACTTTTAGGAGGCATTAATATACTCACAAATGGAGACAATTTTTCGAAGTGATGTATTTTGGTGGAAATGTACAAACATTCGGGAGTCCTACACATACCCCCACCCAAAACCTGCACAGTTGTAAATTTAATCACTTTAGCTCATTCGTTTTGCAAATATATGACGATTTTGGGAGGCTTCGAAAAACTGGAATTTCCCAAACAAGTAAATCTATGTGAAACCAACCTGGCTTTTCGGGGTCAACCACACCCCAAATGTGACTTTTTTGGTCAACATTTTTATCCTGGAGGAAACTGTCCAGTTTTTAACAGCCTCGGGTGAATCGTTTTAATGAGAACTATTTTTAGCCTCCTTTTTGGAGGCTCCAACACATTGAGCAACGTTGCAAATTTCTTTGAAGTGAAAATGTAAGGTTCCGGGTGCCACTCCGCCTAGTAGGCGGCCCCACCTCAGCACTTTGTGAGTATGCTTTGAGCATAGATATCCAAAATGTCTCGATTTCTTTAATTCTTATCATTTCTAATATCAATCCGATGATGAAATAGCATATGCAAAGTCACAAACCACATTTTCACAACATATATTCCGGTGAACGCATAAAGACGTAAAGGGTCCCAGATTTCCCCCCTCGGGTTTAAAAGCTACTCACGAGCATCCCCCCTGGAAAATTAGAAAACATCTGCGCTCACAACCAGCGCCTCCGATTGTTATGAAGTCTGACACGCATGTTCCCAGTGTCAGGACGCACGGAAATCATCGCTGATGATACAAACGAAGACGCTTGTCAGGTTCCGAGAAAGACGATGAGGGTGCGATTGCTTAAATGTGTATTATTTCTAATATTATTGCAAAGATCGCCACCCGCCACCAGTGAACAGGATGGACGTGAAATCCGTCATGCTGGTTCATCTTGCCAGAATCCACAGAAATCACACAAGACCAGTTGATTGTTGGCCATTTGTGTTTGTTTTTAAGGGCCATTTTCAGGCTGGGTTCCAATCTGAACCCTCTCCTCTGGGATTACATTCATCTTTGCTGACACACGGAGCGGATGTGTGGAAGTCATGAGCCCGGCCGGGTGACCCGCGGGCCTTGAGTTAAGCTCAAAAGACACATTGTGTCCAGTTGTTGACAAACTTGTTATCACAAACACTTTCTCGGAATTGCCTCAAAACATTGTGGTGTAGAAGCCCAAATGGAGGCCACCAGAAATGAACCGCCGTGACTATTGCTGTCAGGCAGGTTCCATTGGATACTGCTGGACGGCGCTCGATACGAGATCAATGCTGCTATGAGTGCAATAAAAGCGGAAATGAACACGCTATTGGATTTGGTCTTGGATACAAATGGACAACAAGTGTTTTAAAATACAGCAAACACGTTCAAAGCTTATTCTTGGGGGGTTTTCTTTCATTAAACTCGTTTAAATGTCTACTAAAGCGAGCCAACGGAGTGAAAAGGAAACAAGAAGTGAACATGAGTGCGAATGTCATGAATGCGAGCAGGTGGTAGTGCTTCCTACCTGGAGCGGGTGACCGCCGCGCGGTAGCCCAGCTTGGAGCTCTCCAGCCCGGCTACAGGCTCCACTCGTCCCCAGAGTCCACTCCGGAACTCAAGGAGTGCGAAAAAGAAGAAAAATCGGATAAAATCCACTCGGGTGAGGAATGAAAAGTACTTGAAATCCAAATGGAGCCAAGAGAATATTCCGCTCACAATTAAGTCCACTTTTTGCGAGTGTCGTGACCGGTTCGGTTCGGTTCACCCGTTACTCGACGGAGGTCCGCATCACGTCCCAGGTTCTGCAAGGATGTAGTCGAGGAGGTTCCGGTTCTTTGGAGCAAGTGGACGCCGGACGTTAAAAAAAAAGACGTTGGGAAGTTAAAAAACAAAAAAAGATTCAAGAAAAAGGCTGGAAGAAAAAAAAGGTCCTCTTTGATGTCAATTTGCGAAGCCGTCCTTGATGTCAATTTGCGGTGCTGTCCTTATCCGATGTGGCTCGAATTGGTTCGGTTCGCTCGATGCTCGCTCGCTTGCTGCCGCGCTGCAGCTCGGGTGATGACAAAACTGAAGCACAGCCAAGCTTGCAACTCCTCTCTCGCTCTCTCGTGCTGTGAGTGTGTCTCCACCACAGGGACGGGAGGAGTGGGAAGCAGGGGGGCGGGGGGGGGGGGGGTCGTCACTCGGCGTGGAGCTCCCTCTATTTTACAACATTTTTATTCCAAATAAAAACATATTCCGACTGTTTCTTTCGTAGAGCTAAATGTGCTTTAAAATATTTTGGAATTATTCACTTACACCCGATACAACCTCAAGACATACACCTGCTAACATCAAAGGCGACCCCCTCCCCTCGTCTCAACCAACTCACACTTGTGATATTGTATCCATCTTTTCTGTCTACAGTAAATAAAAATCGTTTTTTCTCTTCTTCTCACCACTCTCGAGGAGAAATGTGTGTGTGCGGCACGTCGCGGAGCTCCGTGAAGACGCCATATGCCGTGCTCTGAGCGCCCCTTACAGGCTACCTTCGGGAGGACAAGTCGGGGAGCTTCATGGCTGGTGGTTTTGATATATCCAGTATATAAGACTTCATTTTCACGCATATATTTGGCAATATTGGGAGCAATACAATTTCTACAAGTCCATAGAGTGTATTAGCCATCGAAGTTTCTTACTTCGACATAAGTGACTCCATATTACACACTTCAATTGTACGGACGTCATCCATTGACTGACTGTTTCTGCGCAGTCTATCTCAGAGCAAAGTCAGACTGTATCATTAAAGTAAATGTCTCCTTGTCAGCTGTCAGGAAGGACAAAAAGGGACTTTATTCTTTTTGTGTCAAACTATATTCATAACTCAGAATATATGGTTTGCACGAGCAGAAATGCCACTTGTTTGCATGCACAGAATGTCTGTCTATTTAATCCGTGACCACGCTCGTAACTCAAATCTTTCTTTCCTCATTGAAATCAATGGAAATGCCATCAATCTGTTCGAAGGTGCCACAACAACATTTTTTTGGCTTGTGTGTTCTTTTTTTCATGAGGAAAAAAAACATATTCGATTTTACTTTATAAAAAACAGAGCAAAAGCATAATGAAAGAATACGAAGAATTTACTAGTCTGTGCATCATGATTTGATGTTCCAATTCAATTCGTTGTGCTGCTCCTTCTGTTGTGCTTGCCTTGGCCAACAAGAAGCAGAATAATAGTCGTGCAGACACAAGTGAAGAAGAATACTATTTTTCTTCCACTACTACTGCAACCTACTCAGTAAGAATCTGAAAATATTAGTTGTTCTACGCAGGGGACAAAGAATATGTGCCTGAGAGTATCGTCTCAAAACTCACTTGTGTTCTTTGGCATTTGACTCAGCATGACTCAGACTTGATCTTAGTTTTGCTGTTTGGTGCTTTCTACTGTCTTTGTTCCTGATGTATTGTTTTATTGTTGTATATTTGATAGTTGCTCCATGTACAGCACTTTGTATGCAGCGATGGCTGTTTGAAAGTGCTCTATAAATACAGTTGAGTTGAGTTGAGTCAACATGTGTTGCTAAATTAAATACCCATTGCTTCTGAAAACACAACTATCAATTCTAAATGCTAGCATAGAAATTACGTATTTAGTCATCAGAGGACGCACACTGTTTATGACTGGAATATTAAGTGCCTCATTTTCAGTTTTTTGTTCGCAGGTGAAAGGACGAAAACTAAACTGGTGAAATCATGATCATTGGCTTCCGCTGGACTCGTGGGTGTGTGTGTGTGTGTGTGTGTGTGTGTGCGTGCGTGTTAGTGTGTTAGTGTGTGTGTTAGTGTGTGTGTGTAAAAAGTAAAAGCAGCTTACAAAATGTGTGTGGATTATCTTGTTCAGCATCTGTTCAACACAAGCCAAAAACATCATTAGAAGCGTTATTAAAAATATGCTTACAAACATCATCAAAACATTAAAAATTAAACCATCATTAAGAACATTAAAAAACATGAGCGCAAATGTTAAAAACAGAAAAAAATTAAAATATTAAAACACTCATTATAAAAAAAAATAAGTCATTGCAAGACAAAAAAGCACCAGGAACATTTTTGAAATCATGTTAAAAGCATTATTAAAAGCACAATTAAACATTGTGTTATAATATAACATTACATGAGTTTTTAGGGCATCTTAGCTCATAAAATTCCACAATTTCATTTTGTAACGCCAGAAGAAAATTTTTGAAATAAATAAATAAAATCATAAATTATTGTCATTTTAATTTAATCAAATATGACACTAAAACAATGACATAACAATGATAAGTAATACTATAACAATAAATTCATAACAAATAATGCTGATCTGATGTCATAACATGAAGCATAACATGACAATAAAACCATAAATAATAAATATTCCAAATAACATTATGACTCAATTCCAAAATGAGAATTAGATTATCTAATGGGATGCTGGCATGGGTCCAAACCCCACCCGCCTGACGTCCAGTGAGTGATAAAACAAACAAGCAGAGGCCGCCCGTGTTCCTGTTTGTTTTTTTTTCTTTTCTTTTCTTCCCAAGGGCCGACAGAAAGTTTTTTCTCCATGGTCTCGAAGCCGCCCGCCATCACCGCTCGCTTCCCGGCATCCTTTGCAGTCATTAACCTTGCGGCCCGCGTGTACTGAGCGCTCGCCTTTAATATCCTCATCAATATTCCCCGTACGTTCACCTCAGCACAGCTCACAAATGTGCAAACAACTCGGAAAACACGTTTATTGACTAGCCATGTTCTCTACCGTCGCGTCTTTAACTGACATAAAGCATCATCAACATTAATAACTAACTCCTATGGTGGTGGGGTGAGCTAACGAGGTTAGCTACATTAGAATTTTCAACAGTCTAACAACATACAGTGTGTGTTTTTCAAAAACATGAAAGACTATTGATTAACAAATGAATGCCTGTTGTTGTCTCGCTCACTAAAATGCTACGTTATTTATGTGAGGGCTAGGCCTAGTTACAATCGATGCCAAGCTAGGCTAACGAGGTTAGCTTCAAAAGAATCTTCAACAAACCAAACCTAATACATTATTTTGTAAACATCAAAGACAATTTAGCCAGATTACTTATAAATTAAATGCTGTTGATAGCTTGTTAAACATGCTTAGCTACTGTCTAACGAGGCTAGTTATGGTATACATTTCAAAAAACCCATTTAGGTATGCAATAATTGCATTAAAATGCATTAAAATTTCCCCAGTGTGGGACAAATAAATGTTGTCTTATCTTATCTTACCAAGGAAATTATGTGTAAAAGGTGCCAATGTGAGGCTAACTTCCGAACCCATGGCAACCTAAGCTAACCACGCTACCTAATTCAATATTCAATGAACATAAAACATTGCATAATTCACAGACAATTTTATCAAATTTATTATTTTTAGTTTTTAAAATATCATAAATGAAAAAAGTATAAGGAGCTACAAAAGTAAGGCCACGTTAGTATCCATTGTTAGCTAAGCTTTCAATGCTAGAGTATGTTCAAATACCATTAATGCATGTTTTACGTCATGATTTTAAAAAGTGTAAAAAAATATATACTACAAACATAAGGCCAATTACTCTTCATGAGTAATTACACAGACAACGCTAGCTATTTTGGAATGTTCAATTGTCATCAAACATTGTTCACATCAAAAACAATTTAGTCGAATCTTTTTTCTTGGGGTTTTTTTCCCCCTCAATAAATATCAACTACAATTAGGTCTTGAGCTCAAGTTAAAAAAAAAAATAGACAAAAGAGTAAAAAACGACGACCAAGAGGCCCAATTAGCTGCCGGGGTGTGCTTAGCTAACAAGGCTTTACATTGCTATCAAAGACAAAATCGTCAGAAATGTGTCAAATAAATCTTTTGTCCCCAGAATGGTTATATACATTTAAAATAAAAGCAAACTCTCTTTCTTGATTTGACAAAGAAAATAATAATAAAATAGACAAACTGACCAAAGAAAGAAGAAGTTCTGGTCTTGGCTTTGGAACAGTAGCTTTTTTGGCAGGTTGTTCATCCAGCTGAGAGCACCAAAGCGATGAAACAACAGAAGCAAAACGTCTAATCACAAAGAACAAAAAAAAGACCATAAGCGTGTTCATTATTCGCAACCATTCAATTAGCCAAGCACAATGCTAGACTAATAAGCTAATAAACGTTCAGTCCTCAGACCAACAGTCTTATTAAAAATGTCCCCCGAGATGGATGCATGTTGGAAAAGTCATTACAAAGGCTAACCTGTTCGCTTCTGCTGGCGCCTGATGACCTAATATGGGCATTTAAATAGTTAACCACATTTTTGTGAAATGTTTTGACCCTTTAGGACCACCATAGTTCTTGCTTGTTTTGTCATTATTACCATTTTATTTAATATATTTTGCACAACTGAAAATACATACATACAGATGGAAATATTTCCCCCCACCCATTCATATAATTTTTGATGATCATCAGTTATATGCAGATTTTCACTTTTCGCGGGCCGGCCCCCGAGAACTGTGGGGGTCCACTGTATTGATAATTTTTTAAAAACTTTGTGAGGATTAGCATTTCGGATAATGGATGCATGGATGTATTGCTGTCAGACTGCAATGTGATATGCTGCTGTGCTACCTATCGCTAACCATGCAAATTAATTAGAGGCAAACATTAACCATCTTTCGATAAGATCGCAGGAATGTATCCCAGAGGGTGTGTGCTCACACACACACACACACACGCACACACGCACACACACACACACACACACACACAAAACACGCCGGTATACTCACTCACACACACAAAAGGCACAACACATGCCAAAGACAAAAGAGGACCTGAGAGAGTAAATAGGAATCAAAGCTTTGAGTCGCAAAACAAAAGCAACAAGACCAAAAGTTGTCACAACTAATGAAACATTTGTTACATGAAAAGGCTCATTGTTAATTGCCTATGTGCATGCACACGTGCACTGTTGAGAAATGAGAAGAAATGACTTCATCACACAAATTTTCTCTGTTGAGAATTATCGTGTCAATTGTTGCTAAGAAGACCTGCCCAAAGGGCCAAAGAAGAAATGTTATGATGCCAGTTGACACTTAAGCTCATTTAAACAGTGATGCTAACCAAAACAGGAGTTTACAATCTCAATCAGCAAAAAAATGAATAAAAGCAAAAAATAACATTTTTGTCACTTGTTGCAATGCAAAATTGCTTGAAAAGCCAATGATATATATTTTTAAAAAATAGTTCATAGTTAACTCCGTCAATTCACATGACATAAAACCCCCCTTAACTCTGTTGTTAACCAAAAAAAGCAGAAATTCATTCGTTGGAGTTTGGGTCCAAAGTGCATCATTTGTCGCTCGGCAGAATTCCTCAAAAGGCCAAACAAGAAGTGATAAAACCAACATTAAATGACGCCAGTTCGCATGTAGACATTTAAAAAAAGAAACGTATTTTAACTCTGTTGCTAACCAAAATACTACTCTTTGAGTCACTTGCTGCAAGGCGGACTTGCCCATAAAACAACAATAGCGGAAAGATTAGTTCTTCATACAAAGACTGCCCTAGCAACAAAACAGTATGCATTATTTTTTTACAAAAAAGTTTAATATTCAAAATTCAAAGTGTGATTTTTCTTTGTCTTATTGTGGCACTTATTCCATCACATCTTAAGGGTAAAGCTAAACTATTTTATTGTCATAAACTATGAAATGATAACTATTAAAAGCTAATAATGATCGCTGTAAGGTGGGTGGTTGCCATGGTGATGGTGAGGTGCTAACCTCCTCTGCAGGTATTAGCCTGTTAGCTGTGAATTTCATGCACAATTGCGGTGCATGGGTGCTTGGCTGCACTTTCAGCACCTTGTAAAACTGCACACACGTCATCGTCATATATCATACAAACATACGTACAAAAAAAGGTAAATCGAGGTACTCATAAATCTCATTTACTCTGATCTCATGACAAAGAATTGGCCTAGTGACACTTTTATCTTGAAAAGCTCAGATTTCAAAGTTCAGCACACGCACGCAAACACACACACATACAATTTTTATGAAGATACAGCTATATAAGTAATCCATAATATCACTCAAACTGTTTAAAATGTACAAAGCCATTGACATGTCATACAATGACAATAGTCACGAAAATGAATTCCCTCTAAAATATGGTTGAACTTTTTTTGTGTATGCAATTGCTGTGCATTTTGTTGATTATGATCAAATGTACACAATTCAGGTCATCAACGCCAACAATGTTTTGTATTGTTTTGCTTGCCAATAACAGGCTGGTCTTGTTCAACTGGAGGTAATAGTCATCTTTCCCAGCTGCCACGAACGTAGCACGGCCGACCTTGAGGTGAGCGGCGGCCGTGACGGGTGACGGAAGCGGCCCCCCGCCACCCCAGCCCGGGTGTTCGGTTCGATTCCCGCGGGCGTTCATTACGGGGGTGGGGCGCCGTCCAGGAAGCGCACCTCTCGGCAGCCAATGAGACGTTGCCCACCCCCGCACCCGCAGGTCCCGCCTACACGCGAGTGCGCGTCAAACGCTTCGCAGCTGCCAGGGAGGTCAGGAAGAAATCAAATTATTACAGCCATTTTTTTTTTTAAATCCTGAAGGCAAGTCTTCATCATTCATTTTAATACAAGCAAAACAACCGAGCATTGTCTTTTGCCTTTATTCATCTCTACAAGTATTTGATTTCATTTTATCATATTTAGTTCATGCAAGGTTCAAATTTAGAAGCAAAAGGACAAAATCTCAGAGGAGTAGATCTTTTAAAAGTACCCTTGGAAATATAGTTGTCTCCTTGTGTCTTGTCGCATATGGCTTCTCAATATGACTTTTTGAAAGGGCTCCATAAGGTAGACATATCTACCAAATTTCATGATGCTAAATCAAACTGTTTTGGGGGCTCAATCTTTGACAATGCTATGAAATGTAATGTTGTTCAGTGAAACTAGCTTTGGGGACTGAATTTTCAAATTTGGTGGGGTTGGTGCGAAATATATGTTGAAAATGTAGGTTAACAAGTGTCTTAGTCTAAGTATACTAATACAAGTATGATGGCCATAACAACATGTCTGTAATCCGCATAATCCCCCTTGAGAGGGACCGCGTCCTAAAATAGCTAAACTAAAATAAATTCCAGCCTGGTTGAGGCAACATGGCCGAGCGCTCTCGAGCATTGCGGTAATTGCATCTTTGGCGAGGGTTGGCGGGGAGAGCATCGCTGAGGTTAATACAAGTATTCCTGATTGCTCTTTTGTAAATTGTAATAACCTTGGTTGTGATGTCATCATCAGGGTTTTGCCAATTTGTCCCCCACTTTGAGTTCTCTCAACTTGTTAGATTGTTTGGCAAAAATGAGTGTCGTCTGAGGTTTGTACACTTTGAACCAAAAGGGCAGGTTTTCAGTATCTTTTCTGGAATTGCTTCTTGAGACTTTTTTGTGGGTCTACTAATCATGGACATACATGCCAAACTTCATTTTTAAATTTAATGTTGCTAAGTCAATCTGGCTTTGGGAGATGTATTTTGGAAATTGCGCAAATAGCTAAAATGAGTCAAAAATGTATCCTCCCAACGTTTTTCAGAATGATGGTGGTGTGAGGTTTGGCGCAGTTCGCTCCATCGCTAACCTTTAGACTCCTGCCGGTGAGTTTGTTGCGCTGATGTAATGAGTGCGGGCAGGCGGCAGTGGAATTAATGGTGGCCCTGAACACCTCGCTACAATTTGCAGCGTTTCACCCTTAACCTCTAAGTAGCACACCGGGAGACTTTTTTTTTTCCATGATGATCATGTCCGTGATGTTTCATTACTGACAACATGAGGAGGTTGAGGAGGCAGAGAGGTTGAGGTACGGGGGTGGAGGTGATGGTGCTGATGCTGGCGATAATGGCATGGAGGCGAGCCGGCTTGGAGAAATAAAAGAAATACGGTAAAAGAGAAATAATGGCCATATTTTCCACTGTACACTTTAATGCTACTTAAACATGAATAAGGTGCATTCAGGTGCGCTTCTCTGCTTTGTTCATGTCTTCCTCCCTTCATCCCTGCTCCGATTCCAGCTTTTTCCTCCTCCTAAATCCTCTTCTACTGGCCTACGATCTCTTCATCTTCTTATTCCTCCTTCGTCCTCTCTTCCTTATTATATTCCTCTTTTCCACCTCCCCTCGTCCTTGTTTGCTTCCTCTCCACCTCCTCTTCTTCACCCTTCCTGTTCATCCTCCTCGCCATTTTCTTTTTCTGATTTCTCTTCTCCACCTCCTCTATCTCTTCCTCCACTTCCTCCTTGCACTTCTCCTTTCCACCTCCTACTCATTCTCTCCCCTCCTCATCATCTTTTCTGCGCCTCCTCCAATTTAAACAACAAAGGGGTGTTAAAACTCTTATAATCCTGCACCTCCGTCTTTCTCCTCAACCTTCTCTTTTTTGTTGTGGATCTTTGCGGTGCTCTTCTCTCACTTCTCTTCCTGTTGTTTGTCCTTTCTTCCTCTTCCTGTTCCTTCTCTTTGACCTCCCCAATTCCTCCTTGGGCTTCATCATCTTCTTCCCCTTTGCCCAATGTCTTCCTCACGCACTTTAAGTATTCTTCCTCCTCCTCTCCTCCCACCCTACTCTTCCTCACCCCCCATTCCTCCTCTTCCTCCAACTTTTCCCATATGGCTTCCTCATTCAACTGCATCCCTTCGTTTCTTTTCTTCCACCTCCACCTCCGTCTCCCTCGCTCCTCCTCTCCTCCAGGGGAAGCGCTTCTGATCATGCGCTTGAATCACAGGAACTGTTCTATGTTTATTATGTGTAGGCGTCCTTCCCTAAGTCCAACCAGCAAAACGTCTTCAGTCTCTCCCTGCCGCGTTACCGTTGGCAAAGTGAATCATCTCACCCGAGCTGTGCCAAACCCAGCCCGGCTCTCCGCTGCCACCTCGCTCTCCCGCTTGCCAGGCAGACAGATTTCCCTCAAAGTAAAGCTTCATAACTATTCACAAAGGATGTCTTGCTATACTCTCGTAGTGCTCAACCGTGAACCAAATACTACAATAACGTCAGTCAATAAGAGGACAATTTCTTCTTGTTTACACTTGGCCAAGCAGCTGTCAACAATTGTGTTTGTAATCTTGAAGCGGTGCAGTAGTTGGCAAATGATTGACAGGATTTGCTGTGATAGTCCAAACACATTTTGCACTGCATTCCTTGCTCGCCATTTTACAATTTCTCCTTGTTCTGACAAGACAACTATTTGATCAAAAAAATGGTAAACTATTTTCTGTTTGTGAAGACCAGGGGACCCCGTGTATGCTCTGAGTGTAACATAAGACGTAGCCCGAAGACCGTGTGCTATCCGTGGCCATATACAGTGGTACCTCAGAATTGCGAAATTAATTGGTTCTGGAAGATATTTCTCAACTAGAAAATTTTGTAAGTAGAGATGCGTGTTCCATGTAAATGCCCTAATTCGTTCCAGCCCCCCCCCCCCCCACACCCACCCCCAATTCAGACAAATAGTGTCATGTTTTGCCTGATGGCAGTGCAGAGGACCCCAAAAAGCAGGGAGGAGCAGGGTGGACTGACCAAGATGTATTTAACAAAATGTAAACAGGAATACACCGGAGAAACTAACTCAAAAACTCCCTCAAATAGAGTCCAGCAAAATCACAAGAAATCAAAGTAGCAGAAAACCTAAGACAGAAAACAAAACTTGACACATGCACAAAGCAACAATGACCGGGCACTGAGTGGTCGGGCATCAAGTCTTTTAAAGTGGAAACTAATGACACAATGACCATCAGTCGTGCAGCTGTGGGCAGAGCCCTACAGTGCCACCTGTTGGTCACAAACAGATCCATGACAATTAGTTCCTTAAGAATAAAAATGCATCAAAATATGTAACAAATACATGTTACAATTAGATTGTTGCACAATATAAATGAGAGTTGAGCACAATGTAAAACACAAAGAAGAGAGTAAAGAATAAAAATGATGGTCATTTCACTTTGAAACATCCTCATCGGGTTTTTTCCCCCGATTTAGTCCATGTTCTCTCTCAGAAGTGGTTTTTGCCTGGCGTATTGTAAAGAACTGATCCAAGGACGTTTCCTTTTGTTGGCTTTTAACAATCCTTCGAAAATGTCCAAGACAAACAGCGTAGTGAGCGATCACCTGACTGGTGAACACTTGATCTGGGTAATTCATATTTACGTAAAACTATCGGTCTCACTATCGGACGGCCCCCCCGATCAGAACTCGAGTGGTGTTTTGTTATTGGACTTCTGTGCTCGCCACGGATTGTCCATAACGAACACCTTGTTCAAACATAAGGGTGTCCATATGTGCACTTGGCACCAGGACACCCTAGGCCGCAGTTCGATGATCGACTTTGTAGTTGTATCATCGGATTTGCGGCCGCATGTTCTGGACACTCGGGTGAAGAGAGGGGCGGAGCTGTCAACTGATCACCACCTGGTGGTGAGTAGGCTCCGATGGTGGGGGAAGATGCCGGTCCGTCCTGGCAGACCCAAACGTATTGTGAGGGTTTGTTGGGAGCGTCTGGCGGAATCCCCTGTCAGAAGGAGTTTCAACTCCCACCTCCGACAGAGCTTTTCCCATGTTCCGGGGGAGGCGGGGGACATTGAGCCCGAGTGGACCATGTTCCGTGCCTCTATTGTTGAGGCGGCCAATCTGAGTTGTGGCCGTAAGGTGGTTGGTGCCTGTCGTGGCGGCAACCCCCGTACTCGCTGGTGGACACCAGCAGTAAGGGATGCCGTCAAGCTGAAGAAGGAGTCCTATCGAGCCTTTATGGCCTGTGGGACCCCAGAGGCAGCTGACGGGTATCGACTGGCCAAGCGGAAGGCGGCTTCGGTGGTCGCCGAGGCAAAAACCGGAGCGTGGGAAGAGTTCGGTGAGGCCATGGAAGCCGACTTCCGGACGGCTTCGAGGAAATTCTGGTCCATCCGACGTCTCAGGAGGGGGAAGCAGTGCACCACTAACACTGTGTACAGTGGGGATGGGGCGCTGCTGACTTCGACTCGGGACGTTGTGAACCGGTGGGCAGAGTACTTCGAAGACCTCCTCAACTCCACCAACACGCCTTCCTTGGAGGAAGCAGAGCCTGCGGACTCTGAGGTGGGCTCTCCTATCTCTGTGGTTGAAGTCACCGATGTGGTTAAAAAGCTTCTCGGTGGCAAGGCCCCAGGGGTGGATGAGATCCGCCCGGAGTTCCTCAAGGCTCTGGATGTTGTGGGGCTGTCCTGGTTGACACGCCTCTGCAACATCGCGTGGTCAACAGGGAGAGTGCCTCTGGATTGGCAGACCGGGGTGGTAGTCCCTCTTTTTAAAAAGGGGGACCGGAGGGTGTGTTCCAACTACAGAGGGATCACACTCCTCAGCCTCCCTGGTAAGGTCTATTCAGGGGTGCTGGAGAGGAGGGTCCGTCAGGAAGTCGAGCCTCAGATTGAGGAGGAGCAGTGTGGTTTTCGTCCCGGCCGTGGAACAGTGGACCAGCTCTACACCCTTAGCAGGGTCCTCGAGGGTATGTGGGAATTCGCCCAACCAGTCTACATGTGTTTTGTGGACTTGGAGAAGGCGTTTGACCATGTCCCTCGGGGAGTTCTGTGGGGGGTGCTTCGTGGGTATGGGGTACCGAAACCCCTGATACGGGCGGTTCGGTCACTATACCACCGATGTCAGAGTTTGGTTCGCATTACCGGAAGTAAGTCGGAATCGTTTCCAGTGGGGGTAGGACTCCGCCAAGGCTGCCCTTTGTCGCCGATTCTGTTCATAACCTTTATGGACAGAATTTCTAGGCGCAGCCGAAGCGTTGAGGGGGTCCGTTTTGGGGGCCTCAGTATTGCATCCCTGCTTTTTGCAGATGATGTCGTGCTGTTGGCTCCTTCAAACAGGCTCTCCAACTCTCACTGGAGCGTTTCGCAGCCGAGTGTGAAGCGGCTGGGATGAAGATCAGCACCTCCAAATCTGAAACCATGGTCCTCAGTCGGAAAAGGGTGGAGTGCCCCCTCCGGGTCGGGGAGGAGATCTTGCCCCAAGTGGAGGAGTTCAAGTATCTTGGGGTCTTGTTCACGAGTGGGGGCAGGAGGGAGCGAGAGATCGACAGGCGGATCGGTGCAGCGTCTGCTGTGATGCGGACGTTGTATCGGTCTGTCGTGGTGAAGAAGGAGCTGAGCCAAAGGGCGAAGCTCTCAATTTACCGGTCGATCTACGTTCCAACCCTCATCTATGGTCACGAGCTATGAGTCGTGACCGAAAGAACGAGATCCCGGTTACAAGCGGCCGAAATGAGTTTTCTCCGCAGGGTGTCCGGGCTCTCCCTTAGAGATAAGGTGAGAAGCTCGGTCATCCGGGAGGGGCTCAGAGTCGAGCCGCTTCTCCTCCACATCGAGAGGAGCCAGATGAGGTGGCTTGGGCATCTGATTCGGATGCCTCCTGAGTGCCTCCCTGGTGAGGTGTTCCGGGCATGTCCCACCGGGAGGAGACCCCGAGGAAGACCCAGGACACGCTGGAGAGACTATGTCACCCAGCTGGCCTGGGAACGTCTCGGGATCCCCCGGGGAGAGCTGGAAGAAGTAGCTAGGGAGAGGGAAGTCTGGGCTTCCCTGCTAAAGCTGTTGCCCCCGCGACCCGGCCCCGGATAAGCGGTAGATGATGGATGGATGGATGGATGGTAAAACTATCGGAACGCCTCGTGGGCCGAGGGGCGAATGATGAGGACACTGTATAAACACATTCTATCTACACACAAAGACACAAACTTAGAAGGTCCTCTTAGCCAATGGGATACCAGGATGATGCTCCGTAATAGCCAATGGCCAAGCAGCTATAAGTATGTTGCGTTCAGGAAATTCGGAGCTGCGAGTAGCAACCCATACTATATTTTTACCTTTTGTTTCTCGAAATTTCTTTCGTAACAAGATGCAATATTTTCCTGTTGAGACGTTTCGTGACTTGAAAATTTCGTATGAAGAGACGTTCGTAAGTAGAGGTGCCACTGTACAATCCCAACATTTTCTTGCAAAGGAAAGACAACTATTGATCAAGCAAATGTTAGCCATTGTATGTTCGTGATCACTTGGCAGGTCCACGTTAAGTGTGTCGAGTTTCTATTAGCCAACTACAACTTCTGCACTTTCTCACAAGGAATAAATAGAAAAGTCTTTGGAGCTCCCCAGCATTTCTCGCATCAAAGATCTCCCGCGTCGGTAAGATGGAGCTGATGCAGGTTATTCCTGGACCTGAACGTGTGAAGAAAGCGTCAAAGGTGCGCGCATGAATAAAGATAAAAAAAAAACACCAGCTAACAAGAGTGTAAATTGGCATTGTTGTGCTGCTGAGGAAATCACACTGGAATAACAGCAGATGGGGAAATTGTCACAGTACTTGGGGGGGGGGCGGGGGGGGGGTATATCCAGTGCTGATTGAGTTTTGTTTTTGTTTTTTTTCTGATTGAGATTCTCCGCCCAGTCGCGGCTTCCCATCAGAGCTCCGCTAAAGTCTTAATGGCGGCGTGCATATGTCCGCTAATCTGATTTGTGTGATTGAGTGGAGGGCGGGAGATGAACTGGAGCCGGAAGATGGGGCATTCAGGGATGAATGAACAACACAAATTGTGTTGTTGTGCGTTTTGTCGAGCGCCTAAGTGGGTAAAGTTTTCCAAATGAGTTGTGTGGCATCTAGTTCCAATCGTTGTCCTTGGAAGTAACACAATTCTCTCACAGGCGCAATTAATCATCCAAATATTTCAAATTCGCTGTGTTTAATAATAATACATTTTATTTGTTTTTATTTAAAAAATAACTCAAAGGCAGTTTACATAGTAAAAGACAATTTTTAAAAAATTGAAAAAAATTAAACAATTAGTATATGGGTGCAACAGTGTGTTAAAAAAATGGAGATATGATGTTGAACAAAAGATTGTCTATTACAGGTTAAAAGCAGATCTGAACTGGTGGGTTTGTAGTGCCGTTTTAAAAGAGGGGACTGTGTGAGTGTGTCTGAGGTGATGAGAGAGAGAGAGAGAGTTTCAGAGGGAGGGGGCGGCGATAGAGAAAGCTCCGTCTCCCCAGGTTTCTTTGATTCGAGAGCGTCTAACAAACCAAAGCGAAGCATGAAAGTCTCCGTTAAATTTCAATGTTATATTAAGGTTGCAGGAGCAAAACCTCTCAATTTTCCTGCAATTTGTATCCAAATGTCTCTGAACTCGGTGAACCCAAAGAGTGTAGCTCGGCTCTTATTTATTTACATCTTTACATGGGTTTGATTTTCATTGATCTTAAGGAGACAGTCTTGGGTCAACTTCAATCACTGACAAGGTGAAAAAAAATGCTCAAAAAGGCTTTTAAGAAGTTTCATTACGTTTTATTTCAAACAAAGATTACACTGAAAAATCTGAATAAAATCAACCACTGGACTTGTCATCTTAATTGTATTTTTAACTTTATTGATGTTAACTCTGCAGGATTACCAAAATGAAGATGCATAAAAGACGAATGTATCCTCAGTGCCTCTGATTTTGTGCCTAAAGACAAAGGGAACATCATCATCCCTATAAAGCGTAAAAAGGGCATTATGCCACGCGTGTGCATGTGTTATTTATTTATTCCCTATTAAAACAACATTAGCCTCTTAAATGTGGGTCAGCCCCGACCCCACGCTGGTTACCCCTTTGCCCCGGACACAACATGCCGTAAGATTAATCAGACGGGGCGGCATGCCAACCGGTCATTAATCCGCCATAATCCACACTGACTCGATCGCCTTTTTGGCTGTAGATTAAGAAGCGAGAGTGCTAAAAGACTTTCCCGCAGGAACGAGAAAAGAAGAAATGTAGATGACGCGTTTGCATGCGGGGGAGGGGAAGAGGCGAAGCATAATCCGAGCCAGGAGAAAGCGGCGAACACAATTAAAACAAGGTGGACGTGTAGGCAGATAGCGGCCGGCGCGTCAGGTTTAATCCCTGATAAACTCAACACTTAATCCCTCATTTAGGCCCAAGAAACAACACGTTTACAACCACAGTGGTTTTTTTTTTTTGTTTTAATTGTCCACTTTGACGACAAAAGCTTCTTAACGGGCCTCCCTCCTCGCTAGAATGCCAACAACAAAACAAAAACAAGAGAAAACAAAATGACTGACAGAATGTAGCGAGCATCAGAATGGGCAGAGAAGGGGGGGGGGGGATAAAATATTTTTTTGTCAATTTTCTTTTCGACGTTTGTGTATTAATCACTGGACTTTTCTGCTCCCAGATTAGAACTAAAGTTGCATCCGCATCACAAACACACAATTGTGAACAGTTACATTGAATAATGTGACATCAGAGTGTAGCGTAGCATCTCAGTCGAACATCCTAGCCTCCCAACATAGCATAACGTGGTAAATGGGCTGTCACTTATATAACGCTTTTCTACCTTTAGTACTCAAAGCGCTTTACATTGTTTAGCGTGACAAAATGGTGCAGAATTGTAGCATAAAATACTGCTGTTACCTCATAGTGTGACATCATATCATATCATCATATCTTGATATCAGAGTTCAGCATTGTTGCTAAAATCGTATCTTAACATTGTACTGTGCCATTTAGCATAACATTGTAGTATAACATTGTGGCATAACATTATTGCTTGCTATTGCGGCGAAAGGGTAGAACGGTTTTCGGAAACCATCCAAACCATTCGATTCGACAATTTTGATTCAGGTCTGCCTGTTTGCAGAACTCTTTTTTTTCTCCACTAAGCTTCTCCAGTTGGATTCATACCTACGTGATCATCATCTTCGCAAGCTACTACTAACGGGTCTTTCTATCTTTGTCGCAATATCCTGATGCAAAAATCGAGACACTTGGAATTACAACTCGCCGGATGTTTGTGACCGAGTTGTTTTGATTCTCACGGGAACATTGCTCAACCCGAGGATATGCGATGCTAGCATACAGCTAGCTTGCCCTATAGTGTGTACAACAGGCGTATACACAACATGTTACTTGGTTTGGATGTCAAAATAATTATTTATGATATTAATTTTGGTAGAGTGATCCCTCACTTATCACATTTAAAAGGGACCGTTACCACCCGCCAAAGACGAAAATCCGTGAAGTAGGGTTGCCCCCCCACCCTCCAAGCAATTTTTGTGTAAAGGTTTGTGGGTACCAGCATGTTTAAAATATATAAACAGTATTTATACTTTACATATTTGAGACAATGACTACGACATTATATTATTTATTAAATCTTTAATTATAAAACCTTATACAGTAATTAACATTCATCTGCATTGCCTTTTGAGAGAGAGAGAGACTTGCTCCCGCGTGCACCCCTCCCGCTACCCCCCCCCCACACACACACACACACGCGCACACACACACACACACACGAACACAAGTAGCAAACACAAAAATGAGTCTTGACACTGATCAAAGGCGCCCACGTGATGAGACACTGACAGAGAGTAACCCACGTCATATGACACAAGGGAGGTTGCTGGGCGTGGCTGCACGCCAATCAGCTCACGGGATGAATCTACTCGTGCTGTCATTGGTCGATGTCGCGCTGGGAACCAATCAAGTACAGTCATGTACAAAACCTTTGAGTCATTTGCCATTTTTTTCTGAATACAGTAGTTTGGAAAAAAATATGACTGAGACCGCGATAGTTGAAGCGCGATATAGCGTGGGATCACTGGATAAAATCACAATTGTGACATAACATCCTAGCATGAAATTACATTTTAAAAACTGCAGTGTGACATCAAAGTTTGACTACTGGCAGCCTTTATATACACTTCCGCTGTCCTTGATACGAGAAAAATTGTGTACTGCAATCAAGAAACAATGTCAACAATGATCTGAGGTGTTGACGCGTCCAAAAAATGGGAGACATTGACAGAAGGAAGACGTGTCACATTTCCAACATTTGAGCTTGTAGGCTTGGAGAAATGTTTCAACTAGACAGAGCAATTTCACACGTGCACACACTCTTTCTAGTGTGTGCGCGTTAATGTGACATGCACTTTGAAGCAAGGCTGCAGATTGAATTAAGGTTTTGAAAGGCTTTGGGATGGTGTCTCACGGTCTCATGGCGGCGTGCGAAGATTAAGGGTGCAGATGAAAAGGGATTCCAGTTAACAGCTTACATTACCACGGAGCGGCGCTTGATATGGGAGCTTGAAATGAGGGAGCCGCGCCCTCATCACCGCTGCAAAAAGGACCGCGGCCGGGCCACAGACAGCTCCGAAGCAAGGTGTCAAGTGATTGGTCGGGCAATTTGGGCCAATCAGAGGCATCGTCTGATAGATGAAGCCAACAAAGTTGGACTTCAATTACCACTAAATGGACATCTGATTTCCTGATACTCCAAGAGATTTTTGTCAAATTGCGACCAAATTCAAAACTTGTGAGTCGAATGGATGATGCCAAATCCTGAAAGATTTTAGTTTTCATCATGATGTGTTTGGCCAAGCATGACAGCGAAGATCGATGCCGCGCCATAAATCAACCCAAGTCTAAGTTGAGTTTGACATTTCAACCCCCAAAACTACTTGACTTAGAAACATGGAATTTGGTCTGCATGTTGGTCCGAAGTAGACCCACAAAAAAACCTCAAGAAACTTTGCTATGAAACGCAAAAGAAGTCAATCATTCGTGGGTCATTTTAGCCATGGAATCCTTCAAAAAAGTAACTTGAGAATATAAAATTTGGTTCGCATGTCAATGATAAGCAGATCCACAAAAAGTCTCAAAGACCCATTTCTAAATAGCCACCGGGTGACTTCCTCTTCCACGAGTTGTTCAAAGACTGAATCCTCCTTCACATTTTTGTGATTTTTGGAAAATTCAGCCCAGGAGGACAGTTTCGCTATCAGCATCATGAAATTTGGCAGGCATTTTTAAAGTCAAGATCCCATGCTGTAAAACAAACAGGAAGTCTCCAGCTTCAGTATCTTTTTTGGCCATTTCCAAGTGTCCTCCGGTTTTTTTTGTTTGTTTGTTTTAATTTCATGTTTTAGGTCAGTTTAGGCAGTTTCACTTCGCTACATGATATTTGGCATGCATATCTATCATAGTAGACCCCCTGACACCTCCCAAAAAAACCCCACCTTGTAAAACTAACAGGAAATCTATCATTTTAGAGTATGTGCAGCTATTTGCACTTGTATTTAAAAATGATTCCTCCTAGAGATTTCAGATTTTTTTTTTAAGTCCAGCCCTTGAGACCAGTTTACCCAATAGCACCATGAAGTTTGGTAGGGATGTCTATCATGAGCAGAAACACAAATAAGTCTAAAGAAGCACAAAGAGTGTACCATTTTGGTTTGAAGCTAAAATCTTATGGATATTTTCCACGGGATCTTGGAAATTTGGTAGGCTTGTGAATCATAAGTAGTCCTATAAAACAGTCTCAAAAGGCCACGCCCAAAAATACAATGGAAGTCTGCTATTTTGGGGGTATTTTTGCAAAAACTAAATTCAGCTCCGAAAGCCACTTTCATTGCATATTTGCTAGGGATGTCTATCATAAGAAGACCTACAAAAAAAGTCTCAAGAAGTCCTGCTCCAAAAGACACAGGAAGTCTGCCATTTTCATATGAAGTGCCGTTTATTTTAGTGGGTTAAGATTGAAACAGTGCCCCCCCCCCTCCCCGCCTGAATTATCATTTTCGGTATCAGTGACTTCCTGGGATGCAAAGGTGGTGAAGGTGATCAAACAAGCACACTCAGGTGTGTGTGTGTGTGTATGTCACCACATAGACAATCAATAAGCTTTGATTAAACACGCTCGGGCTGATTGATGGTGCTGTCTATTTGCTGGAGAACAGGCCACGCGGCGAACACAGGTGACACGCATTGATCTGCAACAATCCATAAAAGACCCAAACAGCAAAACGTTTAAACATCACCGTCATGATTATGACATCAATGGGCATTTATCTAGGTGTAATTTTCATTAATGGACATCACTTCTGTGGCAAAATAAAAAGTCAACTTAGACGAATGACTCAAAGTTGCTTGGCGTATTGTTAGCGTGAGAAAGTGCTCAAGTGTTGATGATTAATTACAGCGCAGGTGTGACAGTGGGCCGCCGCTGTTGCCGAGACAACGGCTGACAATTACAATTTTTCTTTTTCTTTCCTTTTGTCATCTTTTCTCACGTGAAAAAATTCATTTCTTTGAGACACGTGCTGACTTCTGCTACATGACTGACAATTTGATTTAAATAGAAGTGGTGCAAGAATGGAAATAAGGAAATAATTTAAGGTTTCTTTTTTCAAAGTGAAATTAGTTTTGGTGGCCAGAGTTTTCCATTTTGTTCTAAGGCCCAAAATGAGTGTAAAGTGACTGCTTCAAGCCAAAATGTCAGACTTTGTCTTTTGGGACATGACTTGAGACTTTTTTGTTCATCTACTCATGGCCAATACTTCTGAAAATTTTTGCATTACAAAGTGAAACTCTAGTTGGCAGCGACTGAGCAAACTGAGATGCTAAAATGGCTGCCACATATCAAAATGGCAGACGACCCAAGTCTTTCTGCAAATGGCTTTTTTGTGGACTAACACGTGATAAACATTGCTTCTAAATTTCTTGTTGCTAAATGAAACAGTCTTTGGAGGCTGAATTTTGTAATTTAAGTCTAGTTGGCTTGCGGCTAAATTATAAATAAATATTGTTTAAAAAATATAAAACAATGAGCCTCAAATAGCAGATTAAAACCAAAATAGAAGATTTCCTGGGTCTTTAGGCTTGGCTTCTTGAGATTTTTTGGTGGGTCTACTCATGATTTTTGATAGCTGTTAATGAAAACAAAACGTGTTCAAAAATGTAGATTTCTTGCTAATTGCTGAAAATGAAAGCTAAAATTTGTTGCCATTTTTGTTGTCATTCTACAAAATCAGATGATAGACTGTAGAAATGTTCACATTAAACTTAACGGGGTGAAAACTTTACATAACTTTTAAAAAATGGTTTTAATACATTACTTTACACACATTACACATTACTTTTATTCTCGTGAGAAAAAAGAGCACTGAGAACTTTTAAGCGGCAACAGTGTCTCGGTTGAAGATTTTCTTTTCGGGGTGGTGGCGGGGGGCACGCTCATGGCCGGCGGGCGACTGACCTTGCGCGCCGCACCGAGCGATAGCGGCCAACCCCGAGGAGAATTGTGGGTAAAAACCCCCGAGGCGACTGCACTGCCGCTACAAAGAATGTGCCGCAAGGAGAGGGAGCAAAGGGGGGGTCAGGTACGGGCCGGCGGACCGCCAAGGACATGACGCCCGCGGCCATGGGCAGGCTAGCTCGCTAGCTCTGCTACACCTTGGCTCACTTGAGACAACAACTTGTGTGCTATTTATATTTCATACGGCAACAAACTCCTCTTATTTTCTGTTTATGATTGAGGAAGGACTTGCTTTCTTTCTTATTACTATTCTGACTTTCGAGGAGCTTTAATTTGTAGTCAGTAAAGACAAACCAGAGAATTCGAAAACATTAGCGTTCAACATTACAAACTCTGACTTACATGAAATCCGGTATGCATGTTCAACCCCTGCTGTGAAATGCACGGGTAGTCAGTGATTTTGTTTGGAAGGTAGTGGGCAATTTTGTTTCAAGGGGATTCCGGACGGAAACCCCCCTCCCCCAAATAATGAGAACTTAAATACCAATTTGGTGGGGTTGTCTATCACAGCGGGGCCCACAAAAAAACTCTCCGGGTATTAAAAAAAAGAAACATGACACCCCTCCTCCCCCTCATCACCACCACCAACTTCATCCATTAAAGTGATATTTGTTGTGTATGTCTATCAAGACAGTACTCACAAAAAAACGTCCCAAGGACCATGTCTGAAAAAGAACAGGAAGTCTACCATTTTGCTTGGCGGTACTGGTTTTTTTTCGTGGGGTTTTTTTCATCCTTTAAAATTACAATTTTACCTGGTTGTTTAATGTGTCAGGACCAGCAAGAAGCCTCAGTGATGATCCCTCATCACTGAAAACTAGCATGAAGTCAACCATTTTGTTTTTCAAGGATTTGAGAAAAATAAAATAACTGCCCCAGGACTAACTTCATCAATCAAACTTTGGTTGGTTTGTCTGTCACAACAGCATCCACAAAAAACGTCTCTAGCACCCATGCCTTAACCGTTAAATCTGCCATTTTAGTTTGAAGGTGGAAACCCATTTTGTATTGATGTTGCCGTTTTACAGTGATTTCAGAGAAAACATTTCGATCAATGAAATGGGATCAATAATTTGTAATGGTCTTTGCTGTTGTCGAAGCCCCTGATGTGTAGAAAAACAAAGACAAAATGTCAAGTTGACATTTGGGTAGATGGAAGTCTGCATGTTAATTCAAAAGAATGCTAAGCTAATGCTAACAACAGATAAACAAAGTCTCTTAACTTTCCCTTAGCTCATGATTGAACGAGTGTGCTTGAACGCTTGCACAACCTTTCATCAATACTGTATACGTGAGACCAAAGCAAAACAGCTAATCAATTAGCTTAGCTGTTAGCATTCCTGTGAGTAATAGTGCACATCCTGCAGCACAGGGTTAGTGTAAACTTATCACCACAATAGATTATTTTCCCCGAATCCTAAACCCTTATTTAATAATAATATACGTGTTCCAAAAATATATACTGTATATATTTTTAAGGACACCCTGGAGCCCACAAAAAGGCCTGACCGGAAATAACCAAACAATGAGGATCTGTGGCACATATTTACTTGGGTTAAAAATTAAAATTAGTGTCAGAAAGCAGAAAGTAGGGTTTCAAATCTCACGGAACACGGAACGAAAAGCTTTGTGCAAACGTTCCAACCATCTCATCATTCCTGTGCTGCAGCCAGATGAAGAATGCGGAATGTGTAATTACGCCAAGAAGCGTCTGCGGGCTGCACGGGAATCCCGGCGTAATGAGAAAAGATAAGCCACTTACCCACAAAAAGCGCCGCCATTTTCCTCACCTTGCTTCAGCCACTAATGGCCGAGGCTAACTTTGTGACACATTTAGCGTGGACATTCAAAAAAAAAAAGGACTTAAACCTGAGATGAAACAAAATCATTTTCATTCTAAATCTCAAGAAGGCCTCCTGCTGTCTTACATTTGGCTTTTAATCTCTTGAACAAAATTGACTGCTAAAAGTTAGAAATAATCATAAGTGATGTCTACTTAAATTAGTTTACTGGGGGGAAAAAACACACACACATTAAAACACTAAAGGGGTGTTCACACGGCACACATTTGCTCCGGCGCTGCACCGATGTATTTTGTTGCCATATATTTTGCACCGCAGCAAATTGTGTGGAGCGTTCACACGTACAAAGCCGCTGAGCGTGTCTGCAACGGCACAGCGTCGGTGCAGCCCCTCTTGCGTTCACACGGCAGTTTCTGCAGCGGAGCAAAACGACAGAAAACAAATGAGCTGTCGTGTTGGTTCTTTTTAAAACGTATACACAACTCAAGCGACTACTGGACAGGCACGTCCTTCTCCTTCTCGGTCTCCGTGCTTTCTGCTCGAGAGTGACCGCCCCCGAAAACGTAAATCAACGATGACTTCAATGACACTCAGAAAAGCAAACACATCATGCGCCAAACAGAAAATCAAGAGAGGAAATCACTAAATAAATTATATGGGGGGTGGGGGGTTGTGAACACACAACAAAGGAACAAACTACACTAACAACTCCGAGACAGTCCAGTCTCCTACAAAAGGAAAGATGTTACCAGCCAAGTCTTGTGTCGTTATTAAACAAACACATGACGGAAGTCCGACAGAGCACGAAAGCAACACATTTTCGCCGTACGTACGCTTCACAAGCATTTGCTCTGGAGCAAATTTAACCCAGTTGCGTTCACACGTGCAAATTTACATCGGTGCTGCTTCGCAAACGAGCATTTGCTCTGGAGCAAATTTTTAAACCACCTCCCTGAGGTGGATCAAATTTGGTCCGGTGTAAGCCTTTTTCCGGGGCTACGCCGGAGCTAATTTGCACGTGTGAACGCTCTACTGGGGCAGCCCCGGCGTAGCACCGGACCAAATCTTGCCGTGTGAACACCCCTTAATATGTTGTGATTGGCTGGCGACCAATTGTTTAATCTTTTGACAATATGAATTCAAGAAGTATGTCATTATTATCATCATTATCACATGTGAAAGTGAAGAAGAATTTGTTCACTGTTCAAAACTTTGAAATTCCAATTTCTTCTCAGTTAGGACCCGTGGGTGCCCACAAAGGACCCTGACTAAAATAAAAAGGAAACACTCAGCTACTTCAGCAAAATGTGTTTGTTTTATTAACTGACAGTCCATTTAAGTTGTTGTGGTTATTTATCATTTGTTTTATATAAAGTATACTGTATTGAGTTATCGTATTGAGTTAACGATAAAACCTGAAACCCTAAAATGTTCTCACAATTGGAATGTTTGGGTATCCCGAAATATGCCTGATTAAAAAATCAAGAAAATGAAATTATATGTTCCATTGTTTTTCTCTCACTTTCTCAAATTTCTCATTTTTTTAAATCTTTCCAGTGATGTAAATTTGTGTGTGCGTGTATTGTAGGTCGATCGTGTGTAAGATTTCTTTTTTTAAAAATTCAGGTCGATCGCCAAAAGTGCTGCTTCATTATTCTTTTCCACGGGGCCAAATGTTCATTATGCCACAACTAATTACGACCACATCACTGTAATCCTTCACAGCCAAGTGCATTGTGTGCGTGCATGTGTGTGGGCGTGTGCGTGGGTGTCTGTGTGTGTGTGTGTGTATGCGCGCACACGAGAGTATGTGTGCTGATTTTAATTGTAAGCTAGGAGCCGTGAGTGCAGGTCAAGATGCAGTTTAATTGACTCCATTTGACTGGCTAAAAGCTTTTGATTAACACATGATTGTGCTCCAAAAGTTACATGTGACGCGAACGCCCAGCGAAGTCCTCGTTCGTCGCCTCGTGACTTCACACACACAAGAGAGGGTCTTCATTAAAACTCCCCTATTGATGTCACACCCAGTGGCGGTTCTGGGGGGGCAACGGGGGCCAGTGCCCCTGTAGCACCGATTCTGGCCCCCCCTGTGGCCCCCCCTCCGAGCGCAGATTACGCAATCGTGCCGAGTCACCGACGCAAAAGGTGGAACCAAAGTGCGTGATTTAACATTCTAGTCGGACCCTTTAGTGCGCTGCGCCACTTAAAAATGAGCGGGAAAATGAGAAGCAGTCTGCAGAGAAGGAAATTACCACAACACGAGTGCTATTTGCGTGTGTGTGCGTGTGCGCGTGTGTGTGTGTGTGCGTGTGTGCATGTGCGTGTGCGCGCGTGTGTGCGTGTGTGTGTGCGTGCGTGCGTGCGTGTGTATGTGTGTGTGTGTGTAAGTTTTTTAGTCTCCCTTTTTATTTTAATTTTTATTTAACAGGATCAATATATAAGACAGGGCGGCCCGGTAGTCCAGTGGTAGCACGTCGGCTTCACAGTGCAGAGGTACCGGGTTCGATTCCAGCTCCAGCCTCCCTGTGTGGAGTTTGCATGTTCTCCCCGGGCCTGCGTGGGTTTTCTCCGGGTGCTCCGGTTTCCTCCCACATTCCAAAAACATGCATGTCAGGCTGATTGGACGCTCTAAATTGTCCCTAGGTGTGAGTGTGGGCGTGGATGGTTGTTCGTCTCTGTGTGCCCTGCGATTGGCTGGCAACTGATTCAGGGTGTCCCCCACCTACTGCCCGGAGATGGCTGGGATAGGCTCCAGCACCCCCCGCGACCCTAGTGAGGATCAAGCGGTTCGGAAGATGAATGAATGAATATATAAGACATTGCCTTTTAAAATTTGGATAATTATATGCATGTAAAACATCTAGCTTCAGTGTATTTAACTTAGCTTGTAGCAGACGTGTGCACATTTTCAGCATGAAACTGGTGATCCATGGTGAACTGATCCACTGGTGAAAAGGACACTTTGATCCTCTCCTCTTCCATCTATAACTGCTTCAGAGAACAAAGTGAATGCAGAAAAGTGGTGAAGATTGCACGACTGTCTGTGTCCTATGTGTTGTGTTGTGTTATTTTTGTTATTTTGACTTCAAAATGGCGCTGCGTGAGTGGCTGCCTTTCCAGCAGCTCCTATATTTTGTTGGTCTACTTCTTCCTTTCATAACTTTGCTGCTGTGAATCGGGAATTTCTCCATTGCGAGACTAATAAAGGTTTTCTTATCTTATTTGCAATTTTTGTCCCCGGCAGGCTGGTACCATATCATCCCCTGGCTTTAATATTCTCAACAGATGGACACGGCGTATTGTTACGCTTGCAGACATTTTAGCCCTCCTAATACTGTTTTTTTCCTCATCAGTGTAATGTTATGACTACAATTTCAAAGTCTGAAGAAATAAAAAGTCAAATAAGATTTCGAATCTGTCTTTTTAGCCCTGGGTTGAATGTGCCCCCCCCCCATCAAAACCTCTGGCCCCAGCCCGGCCCCCTCAGTGAAATTGATCCAGAACATCCCCCCGCCCCTGGTCACACCTAAGTCATTTTGCTTTTAATTGTTCTTCTGTTTGAGACATTTCTAAACCTGATGAAGTAAAGGCAAAAAGGTGCTCATTACTTTTGTTCTTTTCTACTGTTTATTTTGTTGCTCTTATGCTAAGATTTTATATAAATGTAATATAAATGTAAATGCAATTACTTGTTTGGGGAAACAACTGTTGTCTGATCGTGTAGTTGTCTTGTTGTTGTTGTTTGGCTGACTGTGTGTGTTTTTTTTAGGCTAGTACTAATAAATGACATCTGTGTAAGGCAAACTGGGGTGTCAGGAGAAGCAAGTAAATATACTCCAAAAACTAAAAGCATTTATTCACAACAAAGGCAAAAAAGATATGTTAAACTTCTAAATGAGCCACCCACCCCAAAAAAAGGTTTAAAGTAGCAACAAGAGACAGGCCAAAAAAAAATAAAACACGATGACAAACTACATAAAAACATGACTTGCTATAAACCAACAGCAGCAACAATATTGACCCTTGACAGATTGACAGAAAGCAGGAAACTAAATAGACTAAACTAGACAAGGAGGCACACCTGGACACCATACAAGTGGGTGGAAAAAGCTGATTGCTCCACTCAATGAACAGAAATGGCGAGAACATCTGGACGATAAATAAATAAATACGAGTACAAAACGAAACATGAAACGAAATCTACCGTATTTTCCGCACGATAAGGCGCTTCGGAGTATAAGGCGCACCTTCAATGAATGGCCTATTTTAAAACAGTTGTCATATATAGGGTGCACTGCATTATAAGGTGCATAGAAGCTACAATAGTGGCTGCAATGCATCCACGAGATGGAGCTACGCTAAAGGGAATACAATACAACACAGCTTTATTTATATAGCGCTTTCACAGCCGCTGCAGCTGTAACAAAGCGCTTTTCAGAACATTGAAAATATTACGTCCAAAAAATCAGATCAAAATCATATTTCATATTTATATATAAATAAATCATATTTAAGGTGCATCGGACTATAATGCGCTCTGTCGGCTTTTGAGAAAATTGAACGCTTTTTGGCGTGCCTTATAGTATGGAAAATACGGTACTCAAAGTCAACCATCCCTTCATTTCAATGTGGAAAGATGAAATCAGCAAGATTGCCAAACTTCACTTCCCAAACGTTTTGCTGTTATTTCAGATGATTGCTCCCTGATCCGAGTTGACTCATAAAAGTCCTGCGCGGTCGCGTTCGTGTCACCAGTTGTCAGCAGTGGGCTGGGTGAGGATGTGGTAGGTGCGAAGGGTTCAGCCTTTGAGGAGGTCGTGACGGTCGTTAACCAGCTAACGAGACAAGTCTTCCCGCCTTCTTCTTCTTCTTCGTCTTCTTCTCCATTTGCAGACATACGCTGACGTCTCCGTAATGAGCATGCTTGCTCATGGCGTCCGTTGCGCCAATAAGGGTGACCGCTAATGAGCGAGGAGGAGGATTGATGCGGAAAACAGGAAGACAATGTAAATATTTGCACTGATACTTCCTGCTAATCACAACTTTTCACTCACACTGTGATGGAGGCTGAAAAGTTCCCATTGAAAGTTACAAACACACACACACACACACACACACACATATAAACATTCAGAGTGGTGGTCATTCCGTCAGTTGTTAAGAAAGATCCACCACTTCGTCACTGACGGACTCCCGTTTTGCGGAGGAAATTCTTTGCTAAGAAGGACAAGATTTATTTTTGGCACCTGTGATTTTTCTTAACTCAAAGTCAGGAAGATAAAAAAAATATTTCTGATTCTTCAACAAGATTCTTTTTTAGAGGAGGAATAAAATGCACATTTGTGATTTTCACCGGAAGAAGAAACAGGAGCCAAATGTTTGGTGACAGTGATCAGGATTAAATGAGCGGCTCATGACAGACGCGTTTGGTAGTAAATGTCGACTTTTCTCTTCCTCTTTCTTTTCGCCGGCCTGACACCGTAGCAAGCCAGCAGTCGCGTTGATTTGCCAGGAAGAAATAAAAAGGAATTAAAGGCATGTTTGAGAGCGGCGCTAAAGGAAATCACATCTTTCACATCAAAATGGCATCAAACAATAATGCCGCATCGCCTGTGATCGCCGACAAGGTCCTGACAGCTGCTAAGAGAATCAAATCATTGGAATGAAAAAGTGCCGCTCCGATGCATAGACGAGCAAACCGGCATTGCATCCTGGGAAAAAGACTTGAAAGCACCTTGCGACGTTTGCGAACATGAAAGACAATTCCTACGTGACACTCGCATAACGCCAGAAGAGCAACAAGTGCAACCAAAACTATTGAACCTGACAGTCGCCTCTTTGTTGTGTAAAAAGTCACAACAAAAAAATTAAGGAAAAAAATGGTATAAAAAGAGTAATGCGGAAAAAATAAAAAGTGAAAAGTGAAATAAAAACTCAATCTTGATTACATCCCTATCTTCTCACCCCCCCCAAAAAAAAACGGAAAAAAATAACACACACAGACATACATACAAACATACAAAAGTTAATTTTCGCTATAAAAGTGCCAATGCATCAAGTCTGAGAGGTAAAAGCCAATAAATGCCAATCATGCCTCCGAAAGGCCACGCAAATGGGACCACCTCCAAAAACACAAAAAAACCCCAACCTTTTTTGACGAGAGCTTGAGATGATGTGAGCCAAAAAAACAAAGCTGCAACATGTGTTCAATTCTTCTTATTGTTATGATGATCATGATTATCACACTTTTAAAACCGCAGCGTGTTCCCGGAATCCCATCAGGAGACGGAATGGAAAGGGCAGGATCTTTAGTGTCGGCGGGCGCGGTAAGTGAGGACCGACGCTTTTTCTCCCGCTGCATCAAGCCAATTAGCACAGTTGTGGTTGAGCAGCGGCATGCTGGGAGGGGGCACATGGGTGCGGAAGAATGTGAGCCGCACATCTGTGGCACGAACTCTCACCTGTACGCTCGCGCTATAACCTTCGCCGCCTCATCTGCTAAATTGCATTGCCTCATGTCCTCTCATTAGCGCGCAATAGGACACATGTGGGTGTTCTTGTTTGATAGGAGGGAGGGGGCGGGCGGACCACATTCTTCAGACATTCCTCGACTTGCTGTCAGTGCAGTTAGTTCACCCGGCGTTAAGAGCGCCGGCGTACTAATTCCGTCTGGTGTGAACCTTCGCGTTCGGTAGGCGCCAGACCCTCACCGCAATAATTGAAAATATTCAATATCGAGATCACCCTATAAAGCCATTTTTAAATAGTTGTACCCCTCAGGCCTTTTAAAAAAAGTAAAGTTATTAAAAACCAAGGTCGACAGTGGTGAAGTTCCAGCTGCTGCCTAAATTGATCTTTAATCTGACGGAGGTTCTTCTTATGTTGAATTTAGCTCATCCATTTTTGCATGACTTCATCTTTGAATGATGAAAGCAGATCTAAAGTTTCATCGAACCGTATCCCTTTTTGTAAGTGACCCAAGAGACTCTTTTAAAAATGTAAATATATCACGAAATGTATGAAAGTATGCGAGCATAAATATGAATAAGTCATAAACAGGTAAGTAGTCTGGCGATTTCCGGTGAGCCCTAAAAGTCGAGCGCAGATGACACAAGATGGAGGGTCTCGCTCGTGTCCCCCGACAGGCAATCGATGTGCCGGCCCCGCCCCCTCCGCACCTGAACTCCACTGGATGACAGCTCCATCAATCAAAATGAGTGACAGCTGCAGACAGATGCTCTCGCTCGCGCCTTATCGATGTCATGGATTTTTCTTTTTCTTGACTGCCAGGATATTATGACGTTGTCATATTTACTCACTCAACACACGCAATCACACACATGCACTTAAAACATACACACACACACACACACACACACAAACACAAACCCATACACAAACATATGCATTAGAAACACACACACAAAGTTATTCACACAAACCCACAATAAAATGCAAACATATACACTGATAACTACAGGTGTTGGCAGGGGGATCATGTTCGGGCCCACTCAATTTCTCAAATTTAACCCTGCTGATTTTGGCAATTTTGGGGTCCAAAAATATTAGCTTGTCCAAACAAGTTTGTCATTTTCAACCAATAAATTAGCCAATCAGCTCTCTGCATGCTGCTTTGTGTGTATTAATTAGAACAAAGCCATTGTCCCATTTCTTGTTCTCTTTCAACTACAGTCATACCTCGGTTTTCGACCATAATCCGTTCCAGAAGGCTGTTCGAAAACCGATTTGTTCGAAAACCGAAGACGACAGGAGTCATGTGACAGATTCAAGTGCGCTCAGTTTGTTCGAGAACTGAAATTCGGTCATCATCCAAGGCATAAAAACTCGAAATTTTGGGTTGAAAACCGATTTGGTCGAGAACAGAGACGTTCGAAAACCGAGGTTTGACTGTACACCTGACAAAAGTTGGATAGGACGGCAAGAAGTTGAAGTGAAAAAGGGGATACATGGCTTCCAAAGAAATCCAAATGCTTGTGACTGTGGCTGACCATCTGAGGATGTTTATTAATGACCCTAATGCATTGCGATGGGTCGCAACGCCACAAAGAGACGCCTGGTGGCCCTCCATATTCATGAGCTGGCCAGCCTGTGTTCTCGTGCCACGTCCAGACAGGCCCACGGATGCAGCGGCCCTCTCGCGCCACTTTTTCTTCATGCCCGACTGTCAATAATGCTCGCAGATGCTCCCAAGAAGCGCGCGGATGCTATCGTAGGTTGAAAACTGATGCGCAGGTGAAGTTTGATCTCGGCGCACATGCGCCCAACAGATGCACAATCTGGATTAGATCCAGATCAAACTTGTTTTGACTGCCAAATGAGCTGTTCACAAACAACAGCAACTGCTGAAATACGATTGTTGCAAGAAATATGAAAGCCCTTAAAATGTCTTTAAGACTGGATTAAATCAATTTGACAGTCCTCGGTGGGATTTTCCGAACTACAACTTCACATACTAAACAAATAAACAAGTAAAATCAAGTGGGAAATAAATGCTACAAGTCAGGCCTACAAAAGAAGAGCCCGGCCAGATCATAAAAGTTTCCACACACTTTATTAGGTTGGCTTTATGGTTGCTTATTGAGCAGTCACAGGTTTTGATTTCAAGTTAGCGTTAAAAGCTAGGGTTTGCGTTTCATGTTTGCAAGTCAAAGTTAGATTTCAAGCAAGGTTGCAAATGATGGCTCTGCGGGTTCAGTCAGGTTTCCAGACATGGTTTCGTGTTATGGTTTGAAAGTAGCGTTTGGTTTTCAATGAGTGTTTTGTTAGGATTAGTGTTTCTATCTACTGTTTCAAACGAGGGGGAGCATTTCAAGGGAGAACCTGTGTTTCAAAGTCGGGTTTGAAGAAATGTTTAGGGTTTCAAACTAGAGTTAGAGTCTTAAAGTAGGGTTTCAACCCTACCGCAGTTAAATGCCACAATTTTGATTGTATTGTTTTTGTCGTGTTTACTGACGCTTCACATCACTATCTGTCAATCAAATTACCAGTGGGTGTGGCCTCATCCCCACCAGGAAGTAGTTCTCTGGGTGGTCGCTATGCTAACACGCAAACGGCCTTGACGTAATGAGGACACAAAAACATGAACGACGTTAGGACATGTCAGCTCCAATTATGCATCATTAAATCCGCTCTCTCCTCTTCTTCTCTTTTTGTTCTCCCTCACATCCTCTTTATTTATCGCCAGAGCAACCCAACGTTTGCCGATGATCAGCTCAAGCTGACTCGAGCAATATTTAGCATCAGCGTTCCGGTCGTGTTCAAAAACACTGTCAGCTTAAGGAAATATTGACGAAATCGGTACACACGTTTAGCGGACAACAACAACAACAACAAATCATATTTTGTGCTCAGCGTGTGGAATGATGTCACATTGTGTAACGTCATTACTCTCACCGCATGTGCGCACGGGTCTGTTAAATATTTGCATTTTTTAACATAACGACGTTTTAATGTCTCACACGAGAGGGGGCGAGAGACCGCCTGCCAGACCGCCAAAAGCATCATGTGCTCTTCACTTCATTAGGTGCAGCTCCTTGGATGGCTCGTCTGTTTGCTAGTTGTTAGGGTTTTAAAGTAAGGTTTCAAAACATGTTTAGAGTCTTAAGTCAGGATTGGGGATTCAAATGAGGGTTTTCAGTCAGCATTAGGGTAGGTAAGTGTCAAGACAAAAAGTGTCAGGGTTTCAAGACTGCACATGAATTTCAAATTAGGTTTACAAGACAGGGTTGAGGTTTCAAATGAGAATTGGGGTATCACCACCAGAAATCTGCATTCAATATTCATATTGGCGTTAGCCACCGAATGACCGAATCAACTTGGATTGGTTTGGCCTACCCAAAGGACTTATGCCAAAAAACACGGCATAGTCCAACACACGAAAAATCAAAAATGGCAAACGTCGTGCACTTTATCACGATCATATGTTTCCGAAGCCATATTCACATTTCTCATTCAAACATATTGGAGTGAGGCGCAAGCGGCACGTTGATGCAGCAAAAAATGAACCTTTTTGGTTTAAAATAACTTACATTAACCTACAGGATCCCATGAAATAACCTGTCCAATGGCAGCACAAGGGATGTTTTTTTTCCCCTTTGGTCACATTTTAAATCCATCTATGTTGCTACTAGGCTCAACCTAGCGAGCACTAGACTAGATCCTCGCGCGGGTCTAGCATCCATGTTTAAAAACTTTGTTTCGTTTGTTGCTAGCACAACAACAGCCGTCCTACAACCAGAGCAATAGCTGGCTAAATATTGTCGTTGCTCACAGCAACGGGACCCAATTGTGACCACCACCAGGGGGTGCATAAATAGGGATACGTCACACTCACAAACTCAGAAATATACAGAAGCCTTATTTTTCCTCCATAGAACTTTTGGTTGAAGTCCAAATTGGTCCACTTAGTCGAGTATTTGACTTTGGAGGTTTTCACAACTCGATGAATTTGCCAGCTAAGCACGCGTCTAACAAGTATGTGTGTGTTTCTGTGCGCACATGTCGTAGTTGAACTTAGCTTGCTAATTGTGTTTCCCTGACATTTATTGTCACAGTGGGATCATTAACGTCTGCCGCTGTAATCAAACGCAACAACAGTCTGCTCTGTTTTACACTCCTTAAATTTGCACTTGCACTCACTTCAATTTTGACTCCAACCAATGCGAGTTACACCCTCGGAATGTTATTTAACCCCTCCCACCCCCCCCCCCCCCCGCCCCCCAAAAAATATCTGTCAAAACAGGTCATTTGAGTGAATGCAATACAAAAAAAAATCTACTTTAAAATGTACTGTTTTATTGAATCGATTTTAAACATCATCAACGATGAAAGCAATCCACACAATACAACATTTAAAAGAATATTACATAAGAATTGTAAACATCTAGAGACACTATAAGAGAATATTAAGGAGATGAACAGCAAAAAAATCATAGGCAGAATAAATGGGGGGGGTTTGTTATTTTATTTTTTTGGTCAAATGTTGAATGCAGTCCTGAAATCATGAAAATTTGGCAAATTTTCCATTTCTGTGTCTGATTTTTCACATAAATCAACTACTACTAATATAAATCATCTACTGGGTCACGAGTAAAAAAATATGAAAAATGTGATATTTTTGTGGAGCCCAAGGATGTTTTTGCAAAGGAAATTAGGCAAACCACGACAAAATCCCTTAATTCTCATGTTTGATTATATTTAGATTATAATTGATTATGCAAACGGCGATGTCTCATCAGTAAGCTTCAACCTGATTGGTTGGGAAGCTTCGGCGCAAAGTAGTTTTGGTGTCAGTCGGGACCCGACGGCAGCGATGCCTTCAGGCGCTTCCGATTTGACCCGGACACAGTCAAGCGAACGAACTACATTAAATAAAGTAAAAGATGTGACATCCCATAATGCACCAGCGTCATGACAACAGTCCCAGGAAGGTTGCCTTTCTGGAGGCTTCATTGGCTCTTGTTAGCGGATACGCTAAACGAGCTTGATCACGAAACAGCTTTCGCTCTCGTTCTTGCCATAAGCCAAAACAATTTGACGATTTCCTGTCTGCTCTGAATGGGATTAGTGGTGGGAAGGCAGGAAAGCGGGAAGGGAAGTCCTGGCCCGAGGCTTTTTGGGACCCGGACAATGAGACGCAGAATCCAAAAAAAGAATAAAAGCACTCGTCTGTCTGAAGCCGACAAAAAATCAGTCACACTCGCCGGCGACACAGCCGACAAAATGAATTCTCCTTGGTTGTTGTGACCTTGTACCAAGTTGTTTTCATAGACAAGCAACAAAAACCAGAAGCTTCTTAAACTAACCCCCACACTGGCAACAATCTGTTCCGTGTTCCGCCTGTATCATGTTCCACCCCCGCTATAGTCCACTTTTGTTCCATCTCTGTCATATTACATCTGTATCATATTCCACTATGTTTATTTTGAATCTGTTTTATAGTCTACCATGTTTGACTCTGTTCATATTTTGTTCCATCTGCATCATGTTCCGTCCTATTCCACCTGTATAAAATTTCACCGTGATTGTTCCACCTGTGGTGACGCAGTGGACAACTGGTAAGCACGCCGGCCTCGTAGCGCAAAGGTGCAGGGTTCGATTCCGACTCTGGTCTTCCTCTGTGGAGTTTGCATGTTCACCCCGTGCATGCGTGGCTTTTATCCGGGTACTCCGGTTTCCTCCCACATTCCAAAAACATGGCATTCCGATTGAACACTCTACATTGTCCCTAGGTGTGAGTGTGAGCACGAACAGCTGTTTGTCTATGTGTGCTTGGCGATTGGCTGGCAACCAGTTCAGGGTGTACCCTGCCTTCTACCCAGCTGTGATAGGCTCCAGCATGCCCGCAACCCTTGTGAGGATCTGAAAATGGATGGATGGATGTTCCACCTCTGTCTTAATTCACCATACTTGGTTTTGTTTGTAACCCTTAAAGTTAGGAGGGCCCACCAAAGGGCCCTCTGTCATCTGTCAAAACAAATCGCTGATGCATGTCGTCAGCTGAGTACATGTGTGTTATACATCTTTTAAAAGCTGAGTTTCTGGAGATTTGAATGGTACCCTACATGTTACAATTGTCGAATTTGAACCGGAACTTGGGGAGACCTCAAGCTTTGATCCTGTAGTGTTTTCAAGTCCTAATCAACATTCTAAATCCATTTTCAAGGCAGATTTTGTGAAAAGAAATGAGACGAACATAAGATTCGCCTTTTTTTCTGTTTTCGAACATCCATAGTTCAGTGACAGGAGCACTTACACAGATTCTTACTGTATGGGAGAAATATTCATAATGATAAAATTTTGAATATTTCAAAAAGAGACCAAAACTATGCTGATACTCCAAATGGATCAAGAACAGCTACAAATTTACTTTAGGTGCACCTTTCCATAGGCGTTTTAGCAAAGTTACCCTCGTTTTAAGGGCCATGTTTTCTTCTACCTGTCTCTTTATTCTATTCTTTCATTCCATTATTGCCATATACCCACTTTTTATTGCACCTCTGTCATACTCCACCATGTTTTTTCACGTCTGAATCATGTTCATCCTGTCATATCATACTGTGTTGTTCTGACTCCACCCATGCTTTGATTCCAAGTTTCCAGTTTTTTGATCCACCTGTTTCATATTCCACCTATCCCACCCGTTTTGTGTTCCATCTGTATTCATCATATTGCAGTAGCTCTGTGGTCCAATTGCGTTATATCAGGACCTAATTCGTTTCATATCCCACTGGTTAAGTGTTGTTCCAAATCTTCATTCGAAATACTATTCCACCTGTTTAAGCCAACCACACTTGTATTCCACCAGCATCGGATTCAACCGGTTTGATTTTCAACATGTCATATTCCACTGCATTTGCATTTCACCTGTTGACGGTTCAATCGGTCTCACCGTCTCGCGCAGCGACACCGCTGTCAAAATTGCTTCTTCTTGACTTTGCCTTCTGCTTCGCATACGTACCCGCATCAATAAGGTATACAGTACGACGTGAATGATTCAGGGCCTCCCGCGGCAGCTAGCAGCAGAGGATAACCCACTCTGACATAAACCTCTCGCCCTTGCGCTAATGCAGGTTGGGAAAAGCTCAACGGGAGCATTGGAGATTTCGTTAAGAGTTAAGTCCTCCTTTCATGTCACACTGCGTGAATGCGGTCGGTCAAAGAATTTATCAAACTTTCTAACTGTCATGTGAGCTTTAATACACACGACAAGACGATCTAATTAGTTGTACATTCAAATGATTTTTTTTTTAAATGATGCAGACTTGAGGATGCTAAATGATTTAGTGGTGTGTGCTAAAGGTAAAATCCACCAGTCCTCCGGGGCCATCTTGTCGCGACTCGTCTTTGTCTCAACACACACACACACACCAAAACGACTTAGTAAAGATGCCTCTCAGCCAATCACAGCAAGAGTTAACGTATCAGTGAGCGTATGTAACTGGTGTGAAACTCAAGGCCCGGGGGCCAGATCCGGCCAGCCACGTCATTTTATGTGGCCCGCGAAAGCAAATCATGTGTGTCAATTTCCACGATCCTTGCTAAAATCTGGACCGAAATGTCAAATTGTCATGTGTAATAAATAACGTTGAGTTTTGGATTTTTTTTTCTTACCCTGTTTACACTCAGTTGGACAATGATTGAACAAACAGCAAAAATGTGACTGATTTTAAAACCAGTAATCCATCAATTTGATTTGTTGTGTACAAGTAATAATACATTTTGACGATGAAACATCGTAATGGCCCTCCGAGGGGAAGACATACAGTAACTCCAAATTGGCCCGAGATAAAAATGAGTTTGAGACCCCTGGCGTACGTGTTTGACATTTATTTGATGATGCAAACTTTATAGGTCCATTAACATCTTGAGGGGGCACGTAATCATGAAATTTCATATGGGACACAACAGTTAAGACATTTTGGTATTAAAAATGTGATAAATATTAGTTTTATTTATTTTTGCTTAGAAACAATTATTACCAACTGTTGAACTCAAATATTCATCTCCGTAAAATGTATTAATTTTGAAAAGAAGAAGTTCATTGGGGCATGTTTTTGGTGTGATTGATCCAGCTATATGAAAATGTTTGATAGGCTAACATCAATGCACAGATATCAAAGCGTCTTTTTTTTTCGGTCAAAGTTACTGTATGCACGGCAATAAAGTTTACCACGGTGAGGTCGATCTTGTCCCAGCATTGATGACAAAGAATGCGTGGTAATGTTTTGTGTGCGTGCTCATGAATGTCGCCGATTGTGCGGCTTCCATTTTTCTGCTTTCCTTCAGCCTTGTGGGGGACATCTGCCGCTTTGTCCTCCTGACGGCATCGCCTTGGGCCAGGAGGACGTCTGTGGACTCGGACAAGGAGCGCAGTGTTTGGCCGTGGGGACGCCAGACCGCCGCCGCTTGCCAGACGATGATGAGGATGATGATGATGATGAAAAATGAGAAGAATGGGAGTGTGCCTTCCAATTAATGGATGAAATATTTTATGAACTCTTTACTCTTTGCAGCTAACCTTGATATGCGTAAAAAAAAAATGTCCTCCCCGTGCCTGCATGGATTTTCTCCGGGTACTCCGGTTTCCTCCCACATTTCAAAACATGCATGGTAGGCTTATTGAACACTCTAAATTTTCCCAAGGTGTGAATGTGAGCGCAAATCGTTATTTGTCTCTATGTGCCCTGCGATTGGCTGGTGTCGCCCGCCTCCTGCCCAAAGACGGCTGGGACAGGCTCCAGCACCCCCCGCGACCCTTGTGAGGACAAAGCAGATCAGAAATTGGATGGATGGATATATGGATGGATAACAAAAAATAGGACAAAAAGTTGGAGGATAACTATTTATTCTTATTTCCTGTATGCCCACTTACAATTTTTGGGTGGTCATGTATCATGTGGGAAATCAGTGTGTAGGATTATTGGGTATTATTTCGTATGTTATTGGATACTGGAGCCTGTGTGTATTGTGTGTATAAAGCATCTTAGCGTGAGTATTATTGTGTATATACAGTCTATAGTGTGGGTGTGTGTGTATGCGCGCGGGGGAAATGTGCATGTGCGTGAATGATGGCCTCTCACTATCAAGAAAGCAATCCAATTATGAGGATAATTTGTGCCGACGTATCACGCCGGCGAGAAGCACTTTCTAATATTTCCTACAATTCCTCGCGGGCTGATCATATATTCTTTATGGGGGCATCGTCATCATCATCATAATCATAATCAGATGCTGTTTCTTCTTCCTCCCATCAAAAGTACTTCACTGGAGGAAACTCAAATGAAAGTCTGGCTGAGCGGGCCGGGGCGCCGATTGAATTCCTGCCGGCTGCGGATGGAGGCAGGAAGTGGCGGGAGGGTGACAGGAAGTGGCAGGAAATGGCGGTGCGCCTGCTGGAATTTATGATGCGTGCAAATGGGAGGAATCTGCATATGCTGGTGGACGCGGGTTTGCCTGATGGCTGCCAGCACGGCGAGGTGCTCTCAACATCATCGTAATCATCCGAATGTCGCTTCTTGCAACAACGGTGCCGCGTTGGCAGGGAGTGGCAAGATGGAAGAAAAGACAAAAATAGTGGAGGGAGATGCTCTTTGGACATTTTATTAGGTACACTCTCTGGTCTTCGGGTAGAACTATTTTAGGGTCCGAAGGCCACATTTCAGTCTGAAAATGTCGCAAGTCATAATAATGTTTTGGGTTTTTTTGTTTTGTTTTGTTTTTTTGGGTGGAAGGCTGAAAAAGATTTTGTGGCATTTCAATTGAGCCAGTAAGAACAACAATGGACAAACTCATTGTTTGTTGGACAAACTCATCAAATCATTTTCAGGAAAGTGATTGTAAGTTTTATGACCCACAAAAAAAAACAACGTAATTTTGGTCTTGGATCAAAATGGTTTGTTGAACGAGTATTGTCATAATTTTCAGTTTCTTACATTGGATCAATGTCATCTACTTGCCAGTTGATTTTGTGTTGAAAGGACTGGTCACAGGCAATCAAATTGATGTCACTGATGTCTCAGTGACATTGTTGGCGTTCAGCTAGCAGTCTTAATTACTTGAGTACTTGTGCATTTGTCAAAGTACATGTCAGTGAATTTGCCTGAAAGGCCCATTTTCCAAGGCGAATGGCCGACGCCCTATTCAATTAAGGAAATGGGTCCTTGAGCCTTTGTTGTTTGTGCTGTTTTGATAGACATGCTTACTCAGTTTCGTGTGGATTGGTTAAACCTGTGTCAACGGCTAATTTTTCAAATTCATGTGAGTCTCAGCCAACATGGCTGACTTCCAGTTCAAATTTGGCCATGGGTCCTAGAGATTTCTTTTTTTTTATGTGTCCGGCTATTATTATAGACCTTTCCCACCTTTGTCTCAATCCGCAAAATTCATGTCAGCGGCTAGTTTTTCCAATGAATGGCAAATTGAGCCAAAATGTCCGCTTCAAACCAAAATGGGTCCTTTTCTGATAAACTTCCTCACCTAATTTTAAGTTTATCGTTGGATTTGGAGTTGGGGGCAAATTTTTTGAATTTGTGTGCATGGCCAATCTTCCCCAAAATGCCTGCTTTCAATCACAATGACTGGCTATCTATTTAATTTTAAAAAAGGAACGTTGAGGCTTTTTTGTGCCATTTGTTATGATCGGCATGCCCACGCGGCTTGTCTCGGGTGGTGAAACTGGTGTGGGAGGCATTTTATTTTTAATTGACGCAATTGGCCAAACCAAAACCAAAATGGCAGTCTTCCTGTTCAATTAAAGCAGTGGACCCTTGAGTCATTTTTGTTTGTTCTAATATGATTAACATGAGTACCTAATTTTTGTTGATCAGTGTGAAACGGGTGTCATCGGAGAATTTTTTTTTCTTTGACACAAACTGAGCCAAAATGGCTACTTCAAACAAAAATGGCTGACTTCCAATGACTATTTGAATTCACACTGAAGAAAATGGGTGTGTTTGAATTTAATTTATTCAACTTTACTTTGTCAAGTGTTGCACGAAATAGAATGATCTGGATCCAGATCCTTTTTTTTGAATAGACTATACATCAACTTCGAAAATGTATCTCAATCCGGATGTGTGCAGCCAATTGACAAAATAACACTGAGTAGATGCAACACCCTCTTTTTTGTAGTGCAGTTCGAATTGAAACTACGAATCACATTACCAACACTGCACAAGAAAACTTTTTTTTCCAAGTGTTTATGGATGATGTCTCGCTTGTAGCGGTGGCGTGCGATCAGAGTCGGTCGTCTTGTAAAGTTGTTTAAGTTGCGCCGTTTGTTGTAATTTGACGCGAAGCGCCTTTGACTGCAGGGAAGCACGACAGCTCAAAGACGACGACGATGACGCCGCGAGCGGAACACGCCACGCCAAGCTAGCTAAAACCCAAAAGGGACGCTGGCTAAAAATAGAGGCGAGTAATTATAAATCACACACATATACGACAGCCACGCGCATCTGTGTTAATGTTAGATTTAACACTTCTCTCCATAGACTTGAAGAAGATGAGGGAAGCTTGACCAAACACGTAGAAAAGCATGCCATCATCAAGGCCTTCGTCTGTGTTTTTGAGTCTCCATTGTTCCCAGCTGCTTTTGACAGTTTAAACATGCAAATAAACTGCAGATTGTCCCTCATATGGATTAAAGCGCCGCTAAATCTCCTGATGTCACCGCTTAAAGAGTAAATCTTTCATTATCCTCCAGTCCATTTGCCCTCCCATCTATTTCCAGCTCATTACTCAGTTTACTTGTACGTCAAATACATTATTTCTATTGAAATGAATTGAAATTCCATTTATCCGTTCCAGCACCTCCCAAAAAAATACCCAATTTATTTTGTTGATTGGTTTAAATAAAGGCTGTACCAGTCGTATGCGACGTCGGCCAACTCATATGGCCGTCTTACTCTTCAGTTCGCACGCATCCTGTTCAGGCAGACACATCCACCCAATTTCCAAAGGGCCTGTCCACCTCCCGCTGTTCCTAATATTTGAATCCAAAGTGTAAATCTATGATTTTCATTTAAAGTCTTTAATGGGAAATATGGAAAATAATACATCCAATCTGCTTAAAGGCATTTTTGGGGGTGTTATATTCACGATAATGTGTCACTAATCTGGATGTGAAAGCACTTCTGTTGAGAATTAACAGCACTATTAAGTTGACAGTACTTGAAATATGACTGAATGGAAAAGACATAATTGATAAAGATTGTCCAGTGAGATTATTTGGGTAACCATCAGGTAGCGGATTGCCGGCTCCCTAATGAAACAGGCGGCGACTTTAGAATGACTTCCTGTGCCGAGGCCAACACGCTCATCCATCCATCCATCCATCCATCTTCTACCGCTTATCCGGGGCCGGGTCGCGGGGGCAACAGCTTTAGCAGGGAAGCCCAGACTTCCCTCTCCCTAGCTACTTCTTCCAGCTCTCCCCGGGGGATCCCGAGGCGTTCCCAGGCCAGCTGGGTGACATAGTCACTCCAGCGTGTCCTGGGTCTTCCTCGGGGTCTCCTCCCAGTGGGACATGCCCGGAACACCTCACCAGGGAGGCGTTCAGGAGGCATCCGAATCAGATGCCCAAGCCACCTCATCTGGCTCCTCTCGATGTGGAGGAGAAGCGGCTCGACTCTGAGCCCCTCCCGGATGACCGAGCTTCTCACCTTATCTCTAAGGGAGAGCCCGGACACCCTGCGGAGAAAACTCATTTCGGCCGCTTGTATCCGGGATCTCGTTCTTTCGGTCACGACCCATAGCTCGTGACCATAGATGAGGGTTGGAACGTAGATCGACCGGTAAATTGAGAGCTTCGCCCTTCGGCTCAGCTCCTTCTTCACCACGACAGACCGATACAACGTCCGCATCACAGCAGACGCTGCACCGATCCGCCTGTCGATCTCTCGCTCCCTCCTGCCCTCACTCGTGAACAAGACCCCAAGATACTTAAACTCCTCCACTTGGGGCAAGATCTCTCCCCCGACCCGGAGGGGGCACTCCACCCTTTTCCGACTGAGGACCATGGTTTCAGATTTGGAGGTGCTGATTTTCATCCCAACCGCTTCACACTCGGCTGCGAAACGCTCCAGTGAGAGTTGGAGAGCCCCGTTTGAAGGAGCCAACAGCACCACATCATCTGCAAAAAGCAGGGATGCAATACTGAGGCCACCAAAACGGACGCCCTCAACGCTTCGGCTGCGCCTAGAAATTCTGTCCATAAAGATTATGAACAGAATCGGCGACAAAGGGCAGCCTTGGCGGAGTCCTACCCTCACTGGAAACGATTCCGACTTACTGCCGGCAATGCGAACCAAACTCTGACATCGGTGGTATAGTGACCGAATAGCCCGTATCAGGGGGTTCGGTACCCCATACCCACGAAGCACCCCCCACAGAACTCCCCGAGGGACACGGTCAAACGCCTTCTCCAAGTCCACAAAACACATGTAGACTGGTTGGGCGAATTCCCACATACCCTCGAGGACCCTGCTAAGGGTGTAGAGCTGGTCCACTGTTCCACGGCCGGGACGAAAACCACACTGCTCCTCCTCAATCTGAGGCTCGACTTCCTGACGGACCCTCCTCTCCAGCACCCCTGAATAGACCTTACCAGGGAGGCTGAGGAGTGTGATCCCTCTGTAGTTGGAACACACCCTCCGGTCCCCCTTTTTAAAAAGAGGGACTACCACCCCGGTCTGCCAATCCAGAGGCACTCTCCCCGTTGACCACGCGATGTTGCAGAGGCGTGTCAACCAGGACAGCCCCACAACATCCAGAGCCCTGAGGAACTCCGGGCGGATCTCATCCACCCCTGGGGCCCTGCCACCGAGGAGCTTTTTAACCACATCGGTGACTTCAACCACAGAGATAGGAGAGCCCACCTCAGGGTCCTCAGACTCTGCTTCCTCCAAGGAAGACGTGTTGGTGGAGTTGAGGAGGTCTTCGAAGTACTCTGCCCACCGGTTCACAACGTCCCGAGTCGAAGTCAGCAGTGCCCCATCCCCACTGTACACAGTGTTAGTGGTGCACTGCTTCCCCCTCCTGAGACGTCGGATGGTGGACCAGAATTTCCTCGAAGCCGTCCGGAAGTCGGCTTCCATGGCCTCACCGAACTCTTCCCACGCTCGGGTTTTTGCCTCGGCGACCACCGAAGCTGCGTTCCGCTTGGCCAGTCGATACCCGTCAGCTGCCTCTGGGGTCCCACAGGCCATAAAGGCTCGATAGGACTCCTTCTTCAGCTTGACGGCATCCCTTACTGCTGGTGTCCACCAGCGAGTACGAGGGTTGCCGCCACGACAGGCACCAACCACTTTACGGCCACAACTCAGATTGGCCGCCTCAACAATAGAGGCACGGAACATGGTCCACTCGGACTCAATGTCCCCCGTCTCCCCCGGAACATGGGAAAAGCTCTGTCGGAGGTGGGAGTTGAAACTCCTTCTGACAGGGGATTCCGCCAGACGCTCCCAACAAACCCTCACAATACGTTTGGGTCTGCCAGGACGGACCGGCATCTTTCCCCACCATCGGAGCCTACTCACCACCAGGTGGTGATCAGTTGACAGCTCCGCCCCTCTCTTCACCCGAGTGTCCAAAACATGCGGCCGCAAATCCGATGATACAACCACAAGGTCGATCATCGAACTACGGCCCAGGGTGTCCTGGTGCCAAGTGCACATATGGACACCCTTATGTTTGAACAAGGTGTTCGTTATGGACAGTCCGTGACGAGCACAGAAGTCCAATAACAAAACACCACTCGAGTTCTGATCGGGGGGGCCGTTCCTCCCAATCACGCCCCTCCAGGTCTCACTGTCATTGCCCACGTGAGCATTGAAGTCCCCCAGCAGAACAAGGGAGTCCCCAGCAGGAGTACTCTCCAGCACACCCTCCAAGGACTCCAAAAAGGGTGGGTATGCTGAGCTGCCGTTTGGTGCATATGCACAAACAACAGTCAGGACCCGTCCCCCCACCCGAAGGCGGAGGGAAGCAACCCTCTCGTCTACCGGTGTGAACCCCAATGTACAGGCACTGAGCCGGGGTGCAATGAGTATGCCCACACCTGCTCTGCGCCTCTCACCATGAGCAACTCCAGAGTGGAAGAGAGTCCAACCCCTCTCGAGAGAACTAGTACCAGAACCCAGGCTGTGTGTGGAGGCAAGTCCGACTATATCCAGTCGGAACTTCTCTACCTCACACACCAGCTCGGGCTCCTTCCCTGCCAGAGAGGTGACATTCCATGTCCCAAGAGCTAGCTTCTGCAGCCGAGGATCGGACCGCCAGGGTCCCCGCCTTTGGCTGCCGCCCAGCTCGCATTGCACCCGACCCCTTTGACCCCTCCCACGGGTGGTGAGACCATGAGAAGGAGGACCCACGTTGCCTCTTCGGGCTGAGCCCGGCCGGGCCCCATGGGTGTAGGCCCGGCCACCAGGCGCTCGCCAACGAGCCCCACCTCCAGGCCTGGCTCCAGAGGGGGGCCCCGGTGACCCGCGTCCGGGCAAGGGAAACTGAGTGCCATCGATTTTGTCTGTCATAAGGGGTTTTGTGAGCCGTGCTTTGTCTGGTCCCTCACCTAGGACCTGTTTGCCATGGGTGACCCTGCCAGGGGCATAAAGCCCCAGACAACTTAGCTCCTAGGATCATTGGGACACACAAACCCCTCCACCACGGTAAGGTGACGGCTCCCGGAGAGGACACGCTCATCCGTGACGTTAAATGAAGAGAAATAAACATCAACACCTTTAATGAGCAGACATTTTCGCCTTTATGGACGCCAATTGTTTTGCTAGTTCTTTGAATCTGATAACAGCTCATGATGGGACTCATTTTAGCATTTTATTTCACATTGTTGAAGGGGAGCAAAAGCCGGAGCCTTTCAATACGAATAAATTAACACTAATCAAACTTCATGGAATACGGTAATAGAGGACATAATGGTGACATTTACATACCGGCAATAACTATTATAAACCCAAATATTCAATATTCTGGGTTTATGTTGTTTTTAAAGGCCATGTAAATTTGTGGAAAAGCCTAAATAAGCTCTTTTTTTTTTTTTTTTTAAACAAAATATGACTCTTGGGTTAGCCCTTTTCTAAACCGAATACTTGGTCATGAAATCCGTAAATCGTGTTATTCAAATTCAGGAGCTAACTATCAGCTCCCAAATAGAAACCAGTGATCCTGAATGTTTCGGAAACCGGAATTTTGACCTCGACCTGAATATTGACTGCATGTAGTTCATGAGGACACTATGGAAAACAATGGGAAAAAAATGGGAATTGATGGGAAATAATCGGACACAATACGGGACATTTTGTATGTCCATGGTAGCCAGATAACTTTCCCAGGCAGGCAGCAACATCGGCACAATGTGTGTGTGCGCACACGCGTGCGCACTGGCCGGCTAATTGGCAGGAGCTCCTGTCAATCACAGAGTCACAAGGCCGGTTACACCTGACTTCTCTGCCGTGATTGACAGGCCCCGGGGACCAATCACAAAAGGCAGGCGGGCTTCCAAGCAGGCCTTGCTCGCCTCGCCTTCACACCGCACAACTTTTTGTCTTTTTTCCACCAACACGCGCTTTCAACGTTGCCATTCTTCCCGCTTTTTGCAAGACGGGGCGACGGCGACCGCGTCGGCCAGTGTCAGATCCAAATAGTTGATAGGAAGAGGAAAAAGTGCCTGGAAAAAAGACCTTTTGAACCCAGCAAAACTCAATTCAGTTGCCCCAGGCACCAGTTTGACCATCAAAAAAAGGTGTACACAAACAGTTCTCAAGGATCCATGATGTGAATTCCAAAAAGAAAAAAAAACCTGCCCCTGACACCAGTTGCACTGATCAACATAAAATTGGGTGGACATGTCCATCATAAAAGTTACCCATGAAAAAGTCAAAAATACTACTGTATTTATTTATAATCTATCAGTCGACAGGCGATCAATATAAGCTGGTTTAACATCAGGGAACTATGTATTTATTTGTTCAAATGTTCAGTTAACTTTATGATGACATAAATAAATAAAATGTTGCAAATCTGAAAAGCTACGTTTGCTTCAAGGCATTCAATTAAACAGTTATTTTTATTTTGATGCCAATATTTTCCCTTTTACTACAAATGATAATTGGCTCCAAATATCGGTTATTAGTCTCCTTGACGACTGATAAGTATCGGCCGTGAAAAAAAAACAAAAACGTATTGGTCCTTCTCTAATTTGAAAGTCATTTGAGGGCCAATTTGGCTATCAATGCGATTGATTAACGATGCCAACTGCAGTGATCAATACAAAACAGGACACAAGTTGCAAGGAGCATCGAAAAGTCCCACGACAACAACTGAGCGCCACCTTTAGGCACGGAGTGGAACAACCACTTGCAACTGTTCCAAGTCGAACGCGGTGTTGAAATGTGAAGTGTTCCAGATAGAGTGAAATCTGTTGGCAGTGATGTCAGCCGTCAATGTGAAAAAGACAGCTGACATTGTGTAAAGGGTGAACCGCAATTTTCCTCGTCGTCATCTCGCAGTCAAATTGCCCGACGGGCTTTTGTCTTTGTTGCCTCGGAATGACGGCGAGTAATCACAGGCTGCTGGCTGGAAAAAAATTAAAAAATAAGAATAAAGCACCGCGCTCATGCCGACTTGACAGGCTGAATGCAACGCGGCCGCCTTGATGAATTAAGCGTCTCTCACTCTCTCCTTTTATAATCTTTTCTTTTCATGTCCACTTCCATCCTCGTCTTCCTCCAGCTTCTGTTTTTAAACAGTCAAGTCCGCAGATGAAAAGTGTTTGTCGACACTCCCCCCCCCCAGCGTAAGACACTAAAATTATAAAGCGCTAATCACAAGAGCGCCTCGCAAATGTCAACGTCCCGTTGCGTTTGTCGTGGCTAATTGGGGCAGAATGTGTTTAATGTCCATTTTTTTGCTTTTAATGAAACTTTTCTTTTGCTTTGTCCCAACGTTAATGACAAAACATCATCGTAACAAGCATTTTGAGCGACAACGGCGCATTAAACAAGTCAACAAAAGAAGATTTGAACCGAGAGTGGAACAACATGCTAGTCGTCTTCGTATCTTCGACAGTTAGCATGCAAGCAGCTCGATTAGCACAAATGCAAAGACGCTTCTTGCCTTGTGGAGATATGTCGGAAATAACTAAAGGTGAGTGACAAACACGACAATAACTAAGAAATGTCATCAAACACACACAACAACAAAAAAAAAGTCCAGTGATGTAAAAACAACACCCCCGTCCCCCACTGACTAATGACGGCACTGCTTTGGAGACAATGAACAGCACTGAAGTCCTGGGTGTGTAAAACAGATACAGTGAAACGCCTCTACAATGAAATCATGTTTGCAGCAAGACTTTTTTCACAACAAGGGGGTTTTCACTGTAGCAAATTTGATCTCAGATGTAAACACACACACACACAAACGTACGTGTACTCTTTATTTTTATTCCAACAGTGCATAAGTATGAGCATAAACATTATTTAACACTTCATATAGTCAGCGTCGAAAGAAAAAAAAGGGAAAGAAATTGCGAAATTTACAATCAGCATTCACTTTCAATTACATCAATCAATTTCTTGGATAATGTCTAAATTCGTTCAGATGACTAAAATTTAAAGTGTCCGTAAGCACTTTGTACGAAAAAAATAAAATAATCAGTATTTGTCAATCGTACGCACACCAGTAGGTAATGTGTGTTGGTTTGTTGATTATGGTCCGCAGAGCCGTTCCATCTGTAGTTTCGTTATTCTAGAGTTCTGTCTCAAAAACTCGTAAGTCAAGTCACTCGTATCTCAATGCACCACCGTATTCTCGATTTTTTTTTTTTGACAGACTTATTTGTCCCTAGAGAGAAAGCGATAAATGGCAATGGCCCACACGAGTGAGTGCCAGCAGTGCACTCAACAAGTTAACAAGAAGAAGAAAGGCGCTGAAAAAAACAACAAGCTTGCAGGCTGATTAGTCTGCTTGCGGCTCCCACAGCAACTAAGTCAAAGAAGTCAATAAAGAGGGAGAAGAAGAGGTAGAGAAGGTTCTCAACTCACCTCCATAAATGGCGGTTCAACTGTGACGCGAGTACTTTGATGTGACAGTGAAGTGTGTTCGAATGGGGGGATTGGGGTGGGGGGGAGTACAGTCATTAATGTTGGTGTTGAGTCAAAGCAGTCAATTGACTATTTGCAAAAATGCAAATGAGTTCTCCTCTCTGCAACACACACACGCGCGCACGCGCAGCATCAGTGAAACATGTTCACATCATTAAAAGTCTCCTGCTCGCATCTGACACATGCTAATTGAAACTGGCCAATTACGTGCGGACAATTTGTACAACAGACAGTCTGAGGCAAGAAGGCCACACAGGCGCGCGCGCACGCACACACGACCACACGCGCACGCTGTCTAGTTAATGAAGTGGCTGGAGAATCTTATCAGTGCTGGCCAACAATAAAAGTTGCTATATGGACTCTGGAAAAAGACAGCCAACTTGGTTTGTTTTCATAGTTTTAAATGAGACTCGCGTCAGAAGGATCGATGCGGAAACATAGATTCTCCAACAATACCTGTTGTCACGACGTTGGTGTCCATTCCCAAGACAAAGTCGGAATAACACAGTCATACCTCGGTTTTTGACCATAATCCGTTCCAGAAGGCTGTTTGAAATCCGAAACTATTTTATTTGCCGATGATTAGGGGCTAATTCACAATGCAGGAGTAACAAAAAACTGTCAGATTTGCGTAAATCACAACAAACACGTCCGCTCACAATGAACGCTACACGAGGAAGCGTTACTTCCTCGTGTAAGGAAGCCGAGAGGAGTCAAGTGGCGTATTTGGATTTGCTCAGTGTGGTCGAAAATCGGAAGCCGAGAGGAGTCGAGTGGCTCGAGAGTCATGTTTGCTTGGTTTGGTCAAAAACTGATTTTCGGTCATAATCGTAACAATCTCAAATTTTCTGGTCGAAAACCGGTTTGGTCGAGAACACAGACGTTCAAAAACTGAGGTATGACTGTACCTTGAGATATGAGCAAGTTTTTGCTTCGACTTGCGAGCAAAAATATGCTGCTGCTGAAACTGTAAGTGACTCAGTAAGAAGCTGTATATTATTTGCTCTACGCAGAGGATAACGACGATCTACCTGCCCTTGCTGTTCTTTATTTCTGTCCACGTGTTACTCCACCAACTGTGTTCAAAAATCCTGTGTTGAAAGGGCTATGCTAACCTTTAGCATGTCATTGCCATTTCCAATTATGTGTTAGCGTTGAACTTGCGGCCTATCCTCAAGGCATCAGTGAAATTGACGTGCGAACTTTTTTTCTTTACACTGAACGAATGAATGAAGCAGTTTATTTTGGAACATGTCCTTTCATTTTTATAGGTGATCATGAGGATGGTTTAAAAATCATTTGAAATTGGTCAGGTACAGTTGTGGTCTGTATTTCAAATCTTTCCGCTTCCTTTCTCCGGCTCGTTCCAGCACATCTCTCCTTCAGGGCTGAAGCCCAAAGGACGCAGCGACCATTCGTCTTCCGGAGTGTCCTCTTCGATTGCGTCTTTGTTCGTCTAAATCTAATAAAGAGGCAGATTGCTTTTGCTAATCACCAGGCGTTTCGCCGCCATTGCTTATTGCTGCCATTAATTTCAAAGATAACGAGCCTTGTGCGTCTGCGTGTGTACGGACACGCGCGCGCGCGTGTGTGTGTTCTTTACAGTTGGTCGCACACATGTTAGTTTAGAGTCGCTTCATTAAGTGGACATATCACAAAAGTGTAACGTCATTGGCTGGCTTTGAAGTGACTGCTGACACATCATTGGATGAAATAGATGTCAATCACAATAGCGCCACCTCTTGTGATGTCACTCCTAACTAGCGCTTCATGGCTGAATAAGACGTGTTACATTTCTTAGTTTTGTCTGTATTTATATTTCAGGCCTAGTGCTTGAAAAATAAAAGCTTATTGAAACTTGGTAGTTATGGTTATAATTAGCAGTAGGTCGGTCATTTGATTTACCTTTTTAGATTTATGAATAAATTGGCTCAGTCGTCCTTTCTGCTATTTTGAATCGTCAGCCCCCGAAGCCAATTGTTCTTTGAAACATGAAATCTGGCAAGCAGGTCCATCATGAGTAGACCCACAAAAAAAGTCACAAAAGGCCAGAGCTCCAAATAACCATTTTACGATCATTTTTGCATTGGTACAATTCAGAACAAATATTTTCCCACTATCACCAAGCTTAATTTTGACAATTCAGCCCGCCAGTTGGACTTTTCACCCTGAAGTTTGGCAGACACGTCCGTCATGAGCAGCCCCACAAAAAAAGTCTCTTAAAGTCTTGACCCAAAGTCTGCCATTTTCGTTTGAAGGAGCCCTCAAATAATGAAAAAAAATGGCTCAGTGGGTCCATCCTGGAATTGTGAAAATTCAGCAGCTGAAAAGTGTTGTTCTAAAAGCCACGAAATTAGATAAGTGTACCGTGGCTTGACTCACCCAAAAAAAAAAAAACAAACCCAAACCTCAAGAAGCCATCTTTGAAAAGACACAGGAAGTAACCATCAAACAGGAAACTAACAAGTCAGCTGATCAAAGAGCTACACAAGTGTTTGCGCTCTCCTGCGCAGGAAGTTAAATGTTGAGCGGGAGGAGACTTTGGCTCTATTACGCGGCCATTAATCTCCCATCTATTGATTTTAGCGTGCGTGCTAATGGACGTATCGTCTCGACGCTCTCTACGGGGACGCGTCCACAAATACAGGAAGAGGCGTTAGGAATGCTAATTGGTCACAAAGCGGATTATTCTGACATCAACGTCAATCATGGACAGGAAGTCAGCTGTGACCTGGGGCACTATTTCCTCACGCTTCTCATGATAATGAAGAGCATTCAGCATTGATCACAACGTCGCAAGGCAATTAACACCAACGTTTGTGTTTGTCAGGCTGCCAACGGCTCAAGCGTGCCGCCGGTCTCTGCTGCCGTCTTCCCTTGTTGTGATGCTATCATCTTGTCTGTGTGTAGTCACTTTGCTAAAACGCCATCAGAGACGATGAAAAGTATTCACGCTCCTTATTTTAGTAGAACTCCAGATACTTTGACTCGTAATGGTCCAAGTCCTGGTTCAACACGGAAATGGGACCGACTCCACGGATCAGTGACTGACATTTTCAAAGCAAAGCTCTCTATATTGCCAGCCGTTTTAGAGGATATTGATTGACCTTTTAAAGACCCGCAGAAGATTGTGTTCTGTGACCACATAGCCAAGCACCAAACCTACCAAAAGAAAGAGGAGATGAAAATAATTGCGAGCTTTTTTTGCCCCCTTCTTTAATCATCGTCATTGGGTTGGGTTCACCAGAAAACACCCTCTTCTGACCAAAAAGCAGAGAAACTAGCTTTTTTTGGGGTCAATCTTAACAGTGTATTTGACACAATTTTTTGTTTGTCTTTTGCGACACCTCAAACCACAAAACAAGCACAGACAAGACTGAGATTGGGCTTTAGATGGCAAAATAATGATTTCCAGATGTACAACTTTAAAATGTGCGGTGAGCGATGCTGACTCATTGAATGGCTGAAGTTAAACGACAGTGGCTTCTTCACATGGCGTTCAACTGCTTACCTTCTCTCATATTCAAGAAAAACACTTTCTACGACATCTACCACACAGCGCGACATCTAACTCTGTTGGTGCCATCCATTTATCCATCCATTTTCCACTTTGCCAAAATTGTACCTTATCACATCACCATAGCGACAAATGCAATCATTTTTCTATCATCCCGTTCCTTTGTAAACATTTTGTGGGACCTCATCAGCCTTTTCAGAGATCAACACAACTGCACTTTATTACTTCTCCAGCACACCATTTGCTTGTGAATTCATCATCACTTTGGCCATCAGCTTGTGCGCATGCCACCGTCTCATCGGAACATCTCCTCTCTCAGCGGGACGCATCATTCGGCAGCAAATGATATCATCGCGCACGACTTTGGCCTTCCTCTCTTATCAAAGCCGCCACAAGTCCCGAGACGGCAACCTGCGTCCGTTCGGATTTGCGGCACGCGCGCCGAACGGTCGCTGGAGGGGCGATAACTAATCTGGATTTCATGCGCATGACCCCGCCAGTGACCACCAGGGCCTCAAGCGCCAGAGGTTTGGCAAAAGTGACGCTAATTCAGCACTCCGAGGATGTTTGCATACCTTGGAGGATGCGGCCTAATCCCGAGAAATGGGACCAACGCGGATCCGCTCCACACATCAGGGGCCTAAGGGATGAATGAAATCTTGAGATTGGTCGAGAAGAAGATGAGCTGCATACAAATGCGTATTAATATTGAAAATAAATGACACTTATCGAGTACTTTTGCCTGAAGGCGAACACTAATGCACACATTAATACGAAAATATGATAAGTAACGACATGTTAGTTGAATTAGTTAGATTAGGTGGAACCATAACCCTTATGTACCATGATGTTATGATAGGTTGCGTTCCATTAGTTCAGGTTATTTTAGGTTTGGTTATGTTCGATTAAGTTTGGCTACATTAGGTTAGGTTAGGGTGGCCCGTTGAGCAAGTGGTTAGCGACTCGACCTCACAGTGCAGAGGTACCGGGTTCTATTCCAGCTCCGGCCTCCCTGTGTGGAGTTTGCATGTTCTCCCCGTGCCTGCGTGAGTTTTCTCTAGGTACTCCAGTTTCCTCCCACATTCCAAAAACATGCATGACAGGCTGATTGAACACAAAAATAATAATAATAATTGTCCCTAGGTGTGAGTGTGAGCGCGGATGTTTGTTTGTTTCTGTGTGCCCTGCGATTGGCTGGCAACCGGTTCAGGGTGTCCCCGCCTACTGCCTGAAAGACAGCTGGGAGCGGATCCAGCATGCCCCACGACCCTTTTGAGGATAAAGCCGATCAGAAAATGGATGGATGGTTACTGATTTTTATTTTCAAAACCAAAAATAGTCCAACAATATATACAATTTTTAAAAAAAATGCAACATTCTAAATTCATAAGAAAATTGAAAATCAAGATAATAAAGAGAAAGTTGTTATAATTTAAGGGGTACTAACCTATACAAAAAATCCAAAACAAGAACAAACATCAAGCAAACGAGTGTATCTGTAATAGGTGTAAATCTGTGGAATAATTTTGAAACGGACCTGAAAAGTGCTGAGTTAAAAAAACAAATTCAAGAGAGTTGTACAAAAAAACGACACAAATCAGAATTACGCTGATAAATTTGATACATTTATCAAATACAGTGATACATCAGAATTACATTGATAAACTTATTAAATGTAGTCATGAAATGCAGTATACATTATGAATATGAGAAAATCGACATGTTATGTGCTAGAATGAGTATGTATATACAAACCGAAAGTTGTAAAAATAGATAAGTACAGCACATATAACGGTCAAAGCATTTGTTGATATGTAGACTTTTTCCTTTTCTTTTCTGTATTGAAAAACGATCAATTCAAATATATTATATAACAAGGGGTAGGACTAGATAAGGTTTTTACTTCTTCCCACTCCTTTGAACATATAATTGTGATGATGACTTTTTTATTTTTCCTTTCTTATATTTTAGTGACCTTCACTTTTTGCCAATGTATTACTGTATTGTATATTTTATATGTTCAATCAACAACAAACAACAACAAGAAACCTAAATGGACCAAAACACAAAAACACTTGTGACCAAAGTGGGCAAACATAACCCATGACAGAAACGACAACGAACGGACAGACTGAAAGAAAGCAGAGAACGAAATCCAAGCGAACCGATGAGACAATGACACACCTGGACAAGATAAATCACTGGTGTGCCCTGATTGGTCGAAACAGGGACAGGGCTGACGAGAACAGGCAGAAACAAAAACCATCACCAGCCAGATGCAACGTGAACATGGAAGAACAAAAGCACAAATACATGATGAAGTTACGTTAATTTGCATGATGCTAACCTTAAATTGCTCAAGGATAAATTAATTAGCTTACGTTTGGGTTCATATTGGCTACCGTATGGGCGGTTATGTTAAATTAATTCACATGGGACCGGGTTTGGTTAATTTCCCTTCCCACTGGCAGCAAGAGAAGTAGAAAAAACATCACATAATCATGATGTCACTCGATATGTGAAGATGAGTCACTCTTTTTATGATGAAAATTAAGTGGTCTTGCTGACCCATATTTCTTGTTTTCTGTTTTCAGCCTCCATGGCGACAGCCGGCCATAAAGCAGCCAAGGGAGAAAGAAGAGGCGGATGAAAGGACGAGGAAGGAGGGTGGAGGTTTGCTCTCGAAAAAGGTCCTTCTCCGTCAGCGTGCTCTTTTTATCGCTCAAAGCGAAAAATGCCGTCTGGACCATCCAGCGCTCAGACACAATTAACTCCCAATTTAGCCCCAATCAAGCGGTGAGCACTTGACATTTCATTTCCTCACCCAGCGAAGAAGTGCAAGAAGAAAAAGTGTCACTGTCAGCCCGGCTCGCCATCGCCAAGACGTCAGTGGCACAGGGAGAGCCTTCAGATGCCATCCAGCAGTCAGTTTTCTTGTTAATAGTCACCCTCGCACACAATTAGCGCACTTATCCATGCCTGGCCCGATGAAGGAAGACACTCCGGCAAGTTTTGAGAGTGAAAGGAAAGTCCGGGTGAACACCAAACATGTGGACAATTTCAGTCCTGAACAGTTTTTAACTGAACAATATCAGAAATGAAAACTTCTGAAGACCAAGTAACAGTTTGGACCAAAGCTGACAGTACATCCCCCAAAACCTTTTTCAGTGAACCTTCCATTCTGGTTTGTATATGTTGAACTAAATACCATTTTTGTATACCTACAAATATGCATTCTAATGTATTATTTATTTATTTATTTTTAACTTCTGAGATAATTTTGTGTTTCCGAACCTTTCACTGGCGTCTTTGGTGAATATGGAAAGACAAATGTGAGTCTGAAATTGTCAGGTATCTGGAAGGATTCCAGACAGAACAAGGATTTCACAAGCGTAGAGAGATGAACAAAAATATATTCATAAAAACGAGAGACCGACAAAATACAACGAAGGACGCTGGTAACAAAGAACCAGGAAAAAGCGAGAACAAACCGAAACCGTGCTTGCAAAAGGCAAGGAGCAAGAAAAATGGAAAATGCTTGTCAAGTCAAAGGACAAGCGAATCCAATACACAAAGAATATAAATCGAGAATGCATCACCAGAATACTTACAGAACACAAATACTAAGAATGACTTGGCAAAGGCTATGAAGAAAAAAACATACAGAGGACGTCTAGAGATCCAAGCAGAAGCTGACAGATCGTGAGCAAGGCAATAATCCAACAGGTGACATGGGATCTTGCCAGTCCTTAAATCAGGGGTAGGGAAATCCGGTTCCTCGAGAGCCATATGCTGCCTGTTTTAGATCCCTCCCTACTCCTACACACCAGATTCAACTGTTCATGATTGTTCCAGGCCTCCCCAGGGCTTGCTGATGAGCTGATGATTTGAATCAGGTGTGTTGGAGTAGGGTGGGATCTAAAACAGGCAGAATATGGCTCTCGAGGAACAACAATGTCAATGGATATGTGAAAGACAATTTGGCCTGAAGAATCTAACATTTTTATTTTATTGATTGATGTATTTCTTCTTATTATTTTTTAATATAACTTGAATTTAGTGTTGAATGAATTTATTACCCAGATTTTATACATTAACCAAAACAATTAATTTTTGAGCAGGGACATTCTGGGACACAAATTTGGCCCGGGCGGCCATCAGCCACCCAAAAATAAAAATAAATCAGCGACGAGGTGGAGGGTTCTTGGGGATGCTAGGACGCTTAAGCCATACCTGTCAACTTGTACATTTTCCCCGTATTTTATACGTTTTTTTTTAAATCATTTCAAATCAGCGTATTACAACTTTTACACGGGGAAAAAAAATTGTGAACCAATCTCACAAAGACCATTTTGGCTCAAATCCAGATCGTCTCACCTGCTGGTATCCAACGACAATGCCGTCGTCGATATTGTCACGGCAAACCAGCAAAAGTAATCCTCAATCGTATATTTTTTTTCATCGCTGCATACGGTCGGATTGATAAAGCATGATGTGTGCATGCGCGGTAAGCCGTTGTAAGGGTTTTTGTTTCTTTGTAAGGGGAATCGTAATCATTTATAAGGGCAGCTATTAGCCGAGGTTGACAGGTATGCTTCAGCTGACATTTTTTTGTCAACAAATAATTAACGAATCCATTTCTTGTTCCAAAAAACAAAGTTATGAAATACACATTGCAGAGTGCGCTCTCTTTCCCTCGGTCACAGAAACACATACAGCATTGTGTTGTAATCAATTGTGCCACGTCGGGCAGAGTATGTAAATAAAACACATGGCAAACACGAAATTCATTCCACCCCAGCTTGTATTTCAAGCATCCCGCTGCTGTGGCCACCGGTTACATAATCTGAAGTAAAAATGGAGCCAGATGCTTTTTTTTTTTTTTAACATCGGAGATCATTTATTTGTATTTTTATAAAAACCCAAGACAATTTGTTGTCTTTCATCAACACAATAAATATTTTTGTACCGTATTTTTCCGGATTATAAATCGCCGGGTTTTGTTTCATAGTTTGGCCGGGAGTGCGATTCATACTCTGGAGCGATTTTTTGTGTGAAATTATTAACACATTATCATATAATTTCACATTATTTTCACATTAAATCACAAGAGGGCGCTCTATGCTCGTGTTGAATACTCGACGATGAGTCTGACGTAAGTGACGTAGCAAAGGAAGCGCTGCATCTTCTTCCTCCGGAGTTGGCGAAGTTGTTTAAAAGTGACACCGAGGATGACAATTTCATTGGATTTAGTGATTTGAAGTGACCGTGTTGACTTGGTAAACTTGTTAGCATGTTATTCATGCTATAGTTATCTGAATAACTCGTTCTCAGTTGATTGTTTATGCGCCAGGTAACGTTAGCATATCATACACTTATTCAGAGTGCTGTTCTCGATTTGATTTTTAATTGAAATTGCCTTTCAAGATGACATGCTTGTTCTTGGTGTTGGATTTTATCATATAAATGTTCCCCTCAAAATGCAAATGATACTTATAATACGGTGTATGTCAAAGGCTTTTTTGAAACGCTTTTGTCAACAAGAAGGGAAGAGACTTTAACTTGAACTTGACATTCATGATTTTATAAACAACAATTATTCTTCACTGAAGTTCAGAGACAATTCAGTCTTCAATGAACTTAAGGGGGCGAGTTTTTGAAAAGATCAATGACGATTTAAGTGTCTTCTTCACTTTCTCTGCGCGTCTCCAAGTCAAGCTGCGTGACCCACAAACAAAATTCTCATACAGTACGTATTCAGCAACTTGATGGAGGAGGAAGAATATGAAGCGAAGAAAAAGAAGAAGACTTAGACCCCCAGAGACCACCAATCCCGCCCCCCTGGGAGGAACTCCAAGCCTCACAGAGACCACCATCCCCAGATTCTGCAGGTGAAGGCTCGTAACGCTCGGCTGAGCTGTCAGGAGCTCGTCATCCGAATCAAGCAAACACCGGGAAGGGGAGGAAGACCATGGAAAGCAAACAACTCCGCTCAAACGTCATTAAAAGAGACTTTATGTCGACTAATTAAAAGTGACTTTATCTAGACCGCAACGTCAACTTTGTGGCGAGAACTTGGCAGCGGACTAACAGTCTGCAAACATCTTCATGAAATCTGTCGCACATTTTGAGAGGGGAAAAATGAATACACTTTCTTGATTATTCAACGTGGCCGTGATGTCGTCGTCTTGGTTGGATGATCAGACGTCCACAGGCTATTCGGAGAATTAATAAAACATCACATACTGTGCTCCATGTCAGATATTTAATAGAAATACATTTCATGTCTCATTCAATCAAATTCAAAGGGGCGGGTTCCATACCGGGCGGCCCGGTGCGCCAGTGGTTAGCGCGGTGACCTCACAGTGCAGAGGTACCGGGTTCAATTCCAGTTCCGGCCTCCCTGTGTGGAGTTTGCATGTTCTCCCTGGACCTGCGTAGGTGTACTCCGGTTTCCTCCCACATTGCAAAAACATGCATGGCAGGTTAACGGAACACTCTAAATTGTCGATCGGTGTGAGTGTGAGCATGGATGGTTGTTGTCCCCCGCCTACTGCCCGAAGACGGCTTGGATAGGCTCCAGCACCCTCCGCCGCCCTTGTGAGGATAAAGCGGATCGGAAAATGGATGGATGGATGGATGGAACGTTAAAAAAAATTAAATGAGAGCCTCCAAAATCAGTTTCACTGATGGACCTGAGCTTCGTTGGATATGTCCGTCAGAGGATGACCCACCCAAAAAAAATTGAAAAGTTCAAAAGAAATTTGAACCCATGCTTTTTAGAATTAAATCTCACCACGCCTACAGTTATGACCAAAAGACTGTACAGCAGTGGTGTCAAACATACGGCCCGGAGGTTTGATCAGGCCCGCAGGGTAATTTAAGTGAAAAAATGCATAAAAAACTCGGAATTTATATTTTTAATACAGTGCAATTCATGGAGTATCTGCTAGGGGGACACACTGTTTTAATCACAGTAAAAGACAACATTGTTTTGATCAGAGAAGAAGACAACCGCAGCCTCAGTCTGTCACTGAGACAGACCCAACACAGGCCCACTTTACATCTACCGAGGCCGTATGTGGCCCACCATGTGAAATGCGTTTGACACCCCTGCTGTACAGTATATGCACAGTTTATTGATTTAATGGATACTCAAAAGAGCCTTTGTTCTTCCAAATGCGGAAGAAGGTCAAATCGGTTGTAATTGGTTTCTTGTTTTTAAATACTACCTTAACCACGCCCACAAGGAGGTGTTGCGACTTTGCCTATCCCATTTGTCAGAGTGTGAGAACAGATTCAGAGCCCCACAGCAAAATAAAAATCCGGCAAAATATTCTTCACAGTTTTTTTTTTTTTAAGAATCATATTGAAATGAATGAAGTGTTTTATAATTTATTGTTGATTGCTCCAGTCGTTTGGTCCAGAAAATTGAAAAGAAAATCAACCAAATGCAGTGCATGGGTTGTGGTATTCACAGTGAGCAGATTCCTGATGATTCCAGAGAGTATTCTATTTCATGACAATAACGGTAAATTTGAGAAAGTGGAACATTGTGATGATTCTTTTTTTGTGGTTTTAATTTGACTCTGAATCACTACTTTTTTTTCCATAGCTTATTTCAAACCTGAGGTTTGGAGTTCCAATTTTCCACGCTGGCCTTAGATCATCCCCAAACAAATATTGATGGAGTTTAACTTTCAATTATCAGTTTTAATTTTTTCCCCCGCCAAAATTGGGACTCAAGAAGCCAAACAAGTGTCGATGCTGCTTTTTCAACAACAACAACAACCAAATGGCACTCATGAATGGTTGGCAGCGTGGCCCTAATGGAAAGCAGCGGTATAGTAATGTGACTGATACCGGGCGTGCTGTCAGCCCGATTCTAGCGGGAGAGGAGAGGTGGGACGATGACAGATGAATTAGCCTGCTGACAGGCAACGTGGAGGGACGTCTAATTGTTGCCCAGTGTTTTCTGTCTCATGCCGCGTTAACGCTGGCGCAATCAATCTCACAGCCGCGCGGTAACGGCCATTATGAGAGTCAGGTCTTTTGTGGAGGGTTTTTTTGGACTTCTTTACACACGGTTGTCACGGCAACGCTGGAGGATGCTGACGGGGCGTTGTTGCTTTCACCCTTTCATGCACCCTGTAACCCGATGACATCATAAGCTGTCCACTCACGTGACCACTGTCTCTGAAAGGGTTAAGAGGGCCGCATAGACTTTGACTAATTCCCCCACCCCACCCCCAAAAAAATCTGTTTTTGAAACGTGAAGAGTCAGGAAATATGGAGTTCATTGGGACTTGTGCAAATATGAAAATGAAAAGTGTGTTCAGTTTGACAAATCTTCTCAAATCTAAAAAAAAACAATAGACACTGGTTTTGGTGTCAATTGTCGGATTTTTTTTGTAAATTTCAAATCCAATTGAATTTGCATTTTTGGAGGTGCCATCATTTTTGACAATCAACTCTTTGATAATTAACGTGCTTTGACAGTTCACAAAAAATACTTTGTGACAAATAGTCATATTTCGGCATTGACTTAACTTATTTGCATCACAAAAATCTGTTGTCCGCTGCGAATGTTGCCCGATATTTTTGTTTGATTTTCACATGTAACAAGATTTGCATCTGCAATAACGATTGCCAACTTTCACAATATCACATTAAAAAAATGAAGGATGACTGTATGGATATGCTTGAAAAGTGTCACGTTGCGAGGTGGTGGTGGACCCCAAAAAGCAGGCCGGAGGGAGGAGCAGCATGAACTTGAATAATTGTATTGATAAAAACACAGAAAACTAAATCCTAAACAAACAAAGTCCTAAGAACAAAAAGAATCCAAAGTATCAAACAAAAACCATGGCTGAAGCTAAAAAACTAACAGTGACCAAAAGAAGACTGAAACATGGCATGACAGGAACAAACAAACAATGACCCGACAATGAGTGGTTGGGCAGGAGTCCTTTTATACTACTAATTACATAACGACCAACAGGTGTGCAGCTACAGGGGGCACCCTACAGTGCCACCTGTTGGTCACAAACAGAATCATGACAAAAAGACAGCTACGGCTTCATAAAGCTGCAACATCTTAAGAGCCAAAAACCATTGAAACTTTCTTGGCACAAACGTTATGTTGACCGGTGTAATTTCGTCTTGAATGAGACGAGCCCTTTTTTTTAATTTTTTTTTTTTTTTTTTTTAAATAATGGACAAATGAGTTTGCATTTTTATAATCAATTTCGGTGAAAATATGCCGCATGTATTTGGAAATTTTGAAGATTATTTAGTACTCAACAGATCAAGCGCGCATGTGTTTCTTGTTCACATCAAGGTCAAACTCATCGGAAGCCAACCAAAATCATCTTTGGCAGGTTGGAACAGAAACACTTTTGACCACACGTCAATCAGAGATGCAACTCATTTGGAATTTGGCGGGGAACACAAGTGACTTTGGCACTCTGACTTACTTGTGTACTTTAATACTATGCGTGGCAAGAGTCATCCCTGCCCAAATTGGAATCCAAATGTGCAAACAAAAGTTGCTTGGGTAAAAATGAAAAAAAAAGGGAATGTAAGCGTTGTTCGTCCATATTCGTTCGGATAATCCGTGCTCGGCTCCCGTTGTGCTCGGCGCTCATGAAAATTTGATCATCCTCAGCAAATTGTACAGATTAGAGGATAGGGGGGTGGATTGGGAGAAGGATTGTAGTGGGGGTCGGGGTGGGGGAGGGGGGGGGGGGTTGTGGGGGTTTCACTGATCTATTTATTGTTGCGGATCATCCGGGCTTATCTGCTCCCAAAAGCAAAGAAGCATTCCCGCCGGATGGCAAAGGTGCTGAAATGTGATCTCGCCATGCATTGGAAGAGGAGGAGGAGGAAGAGGAGGAGGGAGAGGAGGCATTGAAAGCGCTCTCGCCCACGCACTAATATTGTTATGTTTTAATATCATCAAGTTTCGCCGTGGCCTATTGATTTGCGCGGAGACGAAAACATGAATATGAATGCGCCTCGGAAACTCCGAGTCAGCTAACGAGTTGCACTTTGGACTCTCGGCTTCCATCTCGCCGCCTGGAGACCAGGAGCCAGGAAGGCCGGCGGGTCAAACGTGTTTTAGATTAACCAACCAGAACCTAACGCACTGTGAAATATGAAAACATGCATTTTTTGATCCTGTCTTTGGAGTGCAACAACATTCAAATATAATCTCACTGGACACTCCATTAAGTACATCATTTAATCATGCCTAGGGTTCTGTTTTTCATACACAGCGTGCATGCGTTTGGTGTTAAAAGGGACGGACCACGCTGCACTCTGCTGGGCGTTCCGCCCGACCTGAGGAATTTTCTTGGACAAAGTTGGTTCGACTTTAGACCAGCTTGGAGCAGGTCTAAGTTGTGGCGCAGGTGGTGTAATGTGATTTGGATAAATTTGATCCAAGGTTCATCATCTTTATGACATTTTTAAAATTTTATTTACACATTTATTTTAAATACACCCCACTGGGCCGCAGCACGACTATGCAAGCGCAAGGGTCACACACGGACACAAATGATTAGGGTGAAATATGGTCTCCAAGTGCCCACTTCACAGCGCTGATCTGCGAAGGTTCAGATGTTTGCTTGTTTTTTCATTTCCAAGACTTCCTTTATTTGTTCGATAGAAATTTTGTATGGTTACAAACGAATTTAAACCTTGACCTAGCCAGGTGGATGAAATGCCGATATTATACATTTTGGACGATGAATGTGGTTGGAGCATGACGGTGAAGTTAGTTCACTGATTATTGGACGCTTACAGCCATTTAACTCATCACATTGCCTCAATGAGTGAACTTTGTTTTGTTTTTGTTGTGTGTGTGGGAGAAGGTGGTGGTGGTGGTGGGTGATGGGCGGTTAATGTGTGTGTCGGTGGGAGTATGTGTACCCAGCATGTCTCTATGGATGGCTCTACATAGACAGGCGATCAATATCTCCCCCTGTATCAATACTCCCTTAGGTAGATTATACAACCAACCCCCGCTGCTCCCCCCAGGCTCATGCCCCACACCACCAGTCCAATTAAAGTGAAGGAAGAAGACCACCTTGGGGGGGGGCGGGCTCCAGGGTTCTGGGTGAGGGGGCGGTGCTGCATCACTGATGTTTGTAAGTGCATGTTCAGGCGTGCGTGATCTTTGAACGACTCCGATACAAGCATCTGTCTTCAATAATTCATGAGTGCGCTTTGTTGTTGTTATTCTTTGTTACCTCGACAACGGCCTTGCTGCTGGCTCATGCCCCGTCCGACCACCGGACCAACCACTTCAATGCCAGGCTGCGCACAAATATCCCTCCATGCATTATCTGATCCGCTTTATACTTCCAAGGGTTGCGGGTGTGCAAGAGCCAAGCCCAGCTTTCTTCGAGGCAGTAGGCGGGGGACACCCTGAACTGGTTGCCAGCCAATTGCAGGGCACACAAAGACAAATAACAATTTATGCTCATAATCAGATTTTACAGTGTTAAGTCAACCTACCATGCATGTTTTTGGAATGTGGGAGGAAATCAGAGTACATGGAGAAAACCGAGGCAGGCAGAGGGGGATCATGCAAAATCCACACAGACAGGCCGCAGCCCAAAATCAAATCCTGGACCTCTGCGCTGTGAGGCGAATGTGCACACCAGTCGACCGCCATGCCGCCACAAATATCCTAAACTAAACTCGTTAACACTCTCAAAGCACACTCCCAGCGAATATAGGAAAAGGCGCTTACCACACATGAACCCAAGTAGCACATACTTGTATGGGGCCAAGAAAGTCCAATTCCAGTTGTTAAAACAAAACCATACAAAGTTGTGTGAGTGTGTGACTTCAGTTTGTTCACTGCGTGAGTTTTGCGCGGAAGTGCTGAGTGGGTTCTCTGGTGACTTGCGACTGTGCTCGGCTGATTGGCGGCGAGCACACAAAGACTTCTCGTCACCTGTGTGCCACCTAAGGCGGAGACGGCGTGATTTCCCTCAGGGCCGAAAGGAGGGTGGGCCAGGCTAGGGGACATGTGCCTGGTTGAGATAAGGCGCAGGGCGCGGGATGCTCTCCAGGGCGGCGCTACGTCCGTCCCAAACTCCGCAGGGAAGAAAAGGTTCTGTGGCGTGGAACGCACACTTAAATACACTTCAACTTCCTGCAAACACGCACACACACAGACACACACACACACACATACACTCACCAAAAGTTTGCTCAACTTCCTTGCATCAAGTTTGAGAAAACTTCACCCCGGGAGTTGGCGTCATCACGAAGCATAAGGCTGCAATGTGCTGAAGTCCAATTTTGAAACTTGCACATGACTAGGACCAGTGTAATGTCACAGTGGTACCATGAAAATGAAGGCAAGCCCGGAACCAAACTAGAAATAGACGTGTATCTGACTAGGACCGGTCGAAAGCTACTACAACCAGAGGAGGACCAGGTGAGCAGTAAATCAGCTTAGACACGGACTTCTATCCAACTACCGTATTGTCGTGACCATACGACACATTGTAGCATGCATGCTAGCGCGTTCACAGATTTTGGAACTCTGTGCATACACAAGGTGACCCGCATTATTAGGAGCCCTGTCCATTTTGGATCATTTTTAAGACTTAAGTGCACCTTATGATCGTGGAAATACGGTAGTACACATCCAGTAGCAAACCATACCAAACTGGTACTAAACAACAACAAAATTACCCAACTAGAGCAATCTTCGATCGATACTTGGGGCAGATTAGAGCCAGTTAGTATTGAAATTAAAAATAATATCTGATTTGTATTGACTTAGTTCAACTATATATTCAAGATTAGCACCAGACTCGAACCAAGACGTTTTCACCTGTTGATTTATTTTTCTCAAGTCCTGCAACCAGGTATGACCAAACCACAACCAGATGAGTACTGGACTAAAACCAGACATGTAACAGACTCATGTAAGACCAGAACCACGATGGAATTAGACTAGACCTATTAAAGTACAAGACATATAGCAGACTAGAACCAGGTTAGTATTAAATTGCACTACTGCCAGACTAGATGCAAACTAATACCAGACCAGAACCTGGAATTATAACTTGGTTGCAACAATTAGCATGGAAAAAGTAATCTGGTTACTGCGTTCCAAAAAGTAACTTAATTACTTCTACCACAGTAGATGCTGACTCGAACCAAATTGGTTCTTGACCAGTACCAGGCTAATTGCACACCAATATCTAGACTCGTACAACGACTAGAAACAGAATGAAACCAGACTAGAAAAAAATGATAGTGAAAGACTAGTTAGACCAGAACCTCAAGTCATTTTTTCTATTGAGCCCTTTTAAGATAATCCATCTTAAAAAAAGCATTATGTACATATAAAAAATAAAGATGAAGACAATCATAAAATAATACACAAAAATATCAATAGACCCAGACGAGAACCAAGATAAGCACCCGAGGACCAGTCTGGAACCAGACTATAACCTGGAGTTTAAGACTGACAGGACTCATTCACATCATCTTCTGCTAAGATTTGCGTTTCTTTGATATTTTATGAGATCCAGATGGGAAAAGCTCACAGTTCAGGCGGTCACCAAAACAGACGTTGAACATGAAGACCCGAGAAACAAATATTCTGGAATAGGAGCACTGGAACACATCCAGTACAGAGTTCTATATCCTATGTGTTTTAAGCATTGGTGTTAATTGTGGGCGTGATGGCGGGCGTACTGTGCAGAGACATAGGCGGCGTGAAGCCATCTGTCAGCGGCGCCCCCGACATCTCTTTTAATAGCGCCGCCAGCAGCTCTAATTGGCGCCAGGTGGGAGTTGATGCTCGCAAAATGGCTGCCACGCTGCTCGGACCGTGACTGTTGCCTGTCACTTACACGCCCCGGTCCACCAGCGGCGACCCAGCAGAAGGCCGGGAGAGAGAGGGAAAGAGGGAGCCAGAGAGAGTGGAGAGTGGGCAGATTCATGAAACAACACAACATGCTCTACCTAGCACACTCAGTCTGCATCTCGTTCACGGGCATATCACACTCGAACCAAAGTGTTACCCATTAAATAGGAGCAGACTAGGACCAGGTAGTATCAAACTACAACCAGACTAGTCATAGACTACAACGAGTTTACGAGACTCATTTTAGACGAGAACCAGCCTGCAACCAGACCAGCACAAATCTAGACTCTGACAAACACGAGACTCAGTATGAAAATTTTGCCCCCCAGTGTTTGCATTACAGTACAGTGCACTGCCCCTAGTGGTGGAAGAGGTTAAAAACAATCAACAATCAAAAAGTTACTTACCATTTTGCATCATCGGGCAGAAGAATGAGATTCGAGTAAACTCAAACTATTAAATTAAATTAGTCATAAAAATATAGTAATTGTAATACTCAGACTGGACCCAGGTTTATATGGAATGGGAGTGGATTCGGAAAAAAAACAGCAAATGACAAGATTACAGACTACAACCAGGTAGTCACAAACTACAACAAGACTTGTACTAGACTAAAACCAGACTCATATACCAGTCTTGAACCTGATTAGACCCGAAATATCACAAAGTTAATCCCAGACTAGAGCCAAATTAATAATAAATTTACCAGACTGGAAGCAGACTAGACGGCCCGGTGTTTTTGTTTGACATCCCTGTTCCTCATGTTGATAAAATAGTAAATATGATTTATTTTTTAATTAATAATGAACTATTTGTGGGCGGCCAATGGTTAGCGCCTCAACCTCACAGTGCAGAGGTACCAGGTTCAACTCCAGTAGTTGTACTTTGACCAGTGTTTTTTGGTACATCAACATTAATACAGAGTGTGAGTGTTTTTGCCACCTCTGCAGAGCTGTCATGTGTAATTTTTGCTTTTCACCAGCGCCCCCTGCCGACTGCAACGAGAGGGGAAACTTTTTTTTTTAAAATTCTCATCTGTGGTGTTATTGTAGACGAATCCTTTAATCATCAGCATCCGCCACACAGACAACATGTGTCGTCCAATTTTTAGCGCGTCTCATCTCCCGCCTTTGAAATGCAGCAACGGTGATGGCTGCGGTGGCGGCAGCTTGTCACACGATCAATACATCAAGCGGCGTTCCCATGGGAATAAGGTGTGACAACAACAACGATGCCGAAGACGACGAGACTTGCGGTTTCGGCAAAGATTGAACCCAAAACCCAAAACAGAAGCGGGAAAGAGATGTGGCATCAGTGTCTGGTTCTCGATTGGTACTTGACTGGTTATGCTGTGTCTAGTTATAACGTACTGCCATCGGGTAATAGGCTGGTTATGAGGTGCTTCAAGAGTGGTAATGGTCTGTTTAATAATCCGGTCGGGGTCTATTTACAGTATAGTGTGAGATCCGTCAGGTTGTAATTGAACTGAGTTCACTTGAGTTATACAGGAGTCTGTGGGTACTAGTCTGTGACTAGATTGGTTATAACATACAGTAGTTGTAAGATAATTTTAGCCTAATTACAATGTATTACTAGTCTGGTATTAATCTAGTTGTTATAATAATAATGTGCTGAGAGACTTAATTCCTAGTTGCCTACACACAATGTGATACTAGTTGATTTTTTTTTTTTTTTTTTGTCGTACTCTGGCACAGATCTTGTACTAGCCTGGGTTAGAGCTGACTTGAGCCGACTCTAATTAGTGTCTGGTTCTTCTCTTGTACTAAGCTGACATTGGTCTGGTACTAGTGTTGATATAGACTGCGTTTCATATGGTCCAGTCTGGTTATAGCCTGGTACTACAGATAAACTACAGTCTGATTATATTCTGGTTCTATGGTTGTAGTGTGGGTATGGTCTGAAAATGTAGTCATAGTGTTCTCGCATCTTCAGTGACTTGCATTTTAGGAAACAGACGACAGGCTGACAGAACTCAAAACCCTCCGGGCCTTCATTTGAGTCATCGAAAGCCCTCAGAAGCCAGTGCACATGGCACAAAACACGCTCCTCTCCCTTGAGTCGTCACTGAGCTCGTACCACCCCTTCGACTCCGCAGGATTATTAGCGCACGGAGGACCAGAAGAAGGAGATCAAGTTAGCGCCGTATGGGTGTGAAGTGCAGGCTTTCCAGTACATGATTATGATGATGGTGATGATGATGATGATGCGCAGCTAACCACACCCCGTCGTGTTATTAGCAGTGGGCGTTTGATGGACTTGAAGAGTTTAAAGAGCAGGTTTGAAGAGCAGTTGGACTGTTTACATGCGTGTCAGTGGGTGGGAGGCTGGCAGCTGTTTATGTTGTCACGAACGCGAACACTCACTGTCAGAAAAGCAACAAGCAAACAAAACAAAACTGGGAAAATGTTCGAGTGAAAGGTGTCAAAAGAGGTGGAAGGAGTTTTACCTATCATTTGAAAAGAATGCAGCTCCGCAAAAGTCTTCCATTCCCAAACGCGAGCCGCCTTGCTCAATTATATGTAAAAACATTAAGCATCAATCTTGTCATTGGTTGGTGAAATAAGGGCTTGTGCTTTTTTTGTGAAGTGTGTTGCTGTTGTCTTAACAACAGTTCCATTTGAACATTTATGGCGCCTTTCCGGTTGAAGATCCAAAACGGCCTGGTCCCAGGCAGCCTCGCCCACGCTTGGTCTGGCCTGGCCTCCGCTGCTTTACAATTCCAGCAGCAATCAACCGGGACAGAAGCTTGTGGTAAAAATGTACATGAAAGTGTGCCCTTCATTCAAATGAATGATAGCGAATCAAATCTTTCAATGTACAGTGAAACGCCTCTACAACGAAATCATGTTTGCAGCAAGAAATTTTTCACAACAGGGGGCTTTTCACTGTAGCAAATTATATCTCAGATGTAAACACACACACACACACACACACACACACACACACACACACACACAGACACACACAAAACAAATATGTGTACACTTTATTTTTATTCCAATACGCCATGCATAAATATGAGCATACACTTATTTGACACTTCATATAGCCAGTGTAGAAAGAAAAAAACGGGAAAGAAATTGTGAAATTTATAATCAGCATTAATTTTCACTTACATCAATTTCTTGCATAATGTCTTTTACTTTGCTTCCTCCATCTTTCATTTTTATTACTTTTATCCCGTCTTCAAGCGTGAATGTTTTTTTTTCTTAACTCCTTGGTCAGCAAAGGTCAGTTTCGTAGCCATTTTAGCAATGCAACGTTCGTGCTGCGTCTGAAACTAACAATAACAAATACTTCCTGGACTACTGTGCATGTGTAAACCAGTGTGGTGGTTGCTGTTGCCATTTCCGAACAAAGCAGTAGAGGTCGCTGTGGCATGCTGAGGTTGAATTTAGACTGTTGCGGAAGGCTTGTTTTCCTTGCAGGGAATCTCGTTGCGAGGCAAGAGCAGAGAAAAAGATTTCGTATAACGGAACAGGGGGACTTTTCGTCGTAGGGGGAGCAGAAAAGTCGGAATGGCTTTCATGCATGATTTTTTTTCACATGAGGGGGTATTTTCGCCCATGTAGGTTTTGTTGTAGATGAGTTTCACTGTATCCCAATTTTTGTCTTTGTCGAAGCCCATCATGTCCCCTTTCTGGAGACAACCTGTGGGTCCCTTGGCTGACGGTGTGCAGTGTGCCCTAAATATTACATATCTGTAAATACAATTAAGTATTGTTGTAAAACACAAACGCGGATAATATATACTGTGACCTTAACAAAACCCACCCATCCTCATCGAAACCAACACAACATACGCCAAAACACACGGCCAGATCAATACAAAGTGACAAGTGTGAGCACATCCTGTGATGACTTTGGCTCATCTTCCAGCTCTTCCTCTTCACTTCATGAAGTCTTCGATTAGTGGTCGGACACACATTGACGCCTCGCAGAAATACACAGAATCACAATCAATCAACATTTAAATGGATCACAATCGGGTGCTTGACAATAGATCCATTTGACATTGTTCGCTTGTCTTTGAGGCAATCACATGTGACTGGTTAGATCAATTGACGTAAAGGATAACACAAATCTTTGTAGCAAATTCAACAGATTTTTTATGAGAAATATACCATATCAGTTTTGTCATTTTGTCAAGGTCTAAGCTAAGCTAATCGCACACGCACACAGACACACACACAACCCATACATCTTTCTCATCTTCATCTTCGTCTTTCCCCTGCTGTGATGAATGGCTGCACCCATTTGTCTATGTGGAAGCACTGACCCACATATTTTAATTGCGTCGGCTTACTTACACACCCGACATCGATGAAAAGCACTTTTATCGTGTGTGTGGTCATGACAAAGCTGTTTTTTCGGCTCTGTTTCCTGTTGTGTTGGTTGTGTTCTAACAAGCATGTTGCATCCTGGTATTTCAGTGAAAAGACTGAGCTCAGCAACACATCCATCCTCAGAGTTCTCCCTGTATTTCCTTCTGTGACGGAAAGTCAAAGCTAACGATTGAAACGTGTGCGCTGTATTTGTTCAAGAGGTTGCTGTTCCACTAAAGTCCCATAGGCGTCGCTAACGTATTTTTCAAACGGTTTTCGGCTGCCAAAATTAATCAAGACATCATGCCTTTTGTGGACTTAAAGTTGATGGTAAAACAATGCGCGGCGACCCGTTTTTTGAACAAGAGTAATTGATGAGCATACCCCATATATGACCACCCAAAAAATCCGAGAGACCACACTTCATTTATGACCTCACCCAATTTATGAGCGCATCCCATTTATGAAATACAACAATTCATGACCACACCCTGTTTACGACTGTTTCGTTTATGGCCACCCACATTTTATAACCACCTAAATTTATGACCGTAAAACATACACATTTTACAACCCCACTTTATGACCGCACTTAATTTATAAATAGCCTAATTTATGAAAAAAACAAAACATATTCCTCACTCCAATTTAATTACACCCTATTTCTTAACACACAATTCAAGACCACCACTAATTTATTATTGCGCTTCATTCATACTCACTGAATTTATGACTACACCCCAATTATGACCATATGCAGTTTATGGCGATGTTTAATTTATGACCATACCCTGAGTACACTCTCTGACAGCTCCTGTTGTATGTCGTCTTCTGATTTAGGACTGCCCCAAATTATGAACATTGTAAGTGTATGGCCACAACCTGTTTATAAATACACATATTTTATAATCAAAAATATTTATGACCATCCTTGATTTTTGAGCAACCTAATATATAATAAATACATTTTATGAACACTCAAATCACAACCATATCTAATTTATGCACTGTTTAATTCATTAAAACCAAATGTATGATGACACTCTCTTTATGTCAACTCTTAATTCATCGCCACCCACAATATATGACCACCACAAGTTATGGTCATGCTAAATTTATAACCACGTCCATTTAATAAAAACACTTATTTTACAACAGCAATTGACAACCATGATTAATTTAGGAATAAATCTGACAAGACCCCATTCATCCGAGCCCCAAATGATTTTAGACATCAAACAGGTAATGACCCCCACCAATTTATGTCCCCCCGCCTCTCTCGACCCACATTCACACACACACACACACACACACACTGTAGGGCTACACTCCATTTATGAACGTACACAGTATGCCCACTTTCAATTCATGACAACACCCATTTATGACTTTGTTGAATGCACGACAGTGCTGAATTTGTGACCACCCAAAATTGATAACACCTGGACTGAATGAACATTTATGACTATGCCAAATTTATGACCACCCTCAATTCATGATCACACTTAATTTAACACTTTATGACCATTCTATATTTATGTTATGACCATACTCACTTGATAACCACACTTAAATGTACAGCACAATTTATGACCAAAGCAGATTCATGAGCAAATTTGGGATCTTTTTTTTTTTTTTAAAGAAACCTTTGCAAATTACAGACTAAAGAAACAAAACAAAGATGGAAAAGGTCAGCAACGTTCGAAACCGTCCAGCTCCAGGGACGTTTGTGATGAAAGACAGGCTGCCTGTTTGTCCATCATCCTGATGGCTGATTACTGCTTTGTAAGGAGTGCATAAAATTTTTTGGCAGCGGCGCAGGCGAGAAGCAAGGAAGCGCTGCCAAGACGCTGGACTGCCGGAGGCGAGAGAACAACAGCTTCGGATGGAAATAAATGATCCATCTGCCGGGCCAAAGCACGTAACATCCAGCGAAGCGTCACAGCGCTTGAACCCGGAAGACCAGCACAAGCGGGAAATGTACTGTGGCGCCGTCGGCACATTACAGAGGGTCAGGTTTGAAATCTCAGTTTCAAGCTCCAATTAGGATTTGGAGTTAGAATCAGAGTTTCAAAGTAGAATTTCAAGCCGCGTTTAGACTTTCACGTCAGAGCTTAAAGACAAAGTTCGGGTTTAAAATTAGAGCCTCTCGACCGGGTTCGGGTTTTCAAAAAAGGTTTCTAACCAGGGTTAGGGTTTCAATTTGTTCTTTGCCAGGTCTCAAATCTGAGTTTCAAGGTTAAGATAATAAATTAATAATAAATAATAATAAAATTGTTTCAAGCTAAAGGAAAGATTTCAGATAAGTTAGGAGACAGCGTTAGGATTTCACATTTGGGATTTCAAGACATGGTTAGGTCGGGTTTCAAACCACAGTTTCTTGCCAAAATTAATTGACTGAAATCCTGGTTTCAAATGAATCTTTAAGGAAGGAAGAAATTTTCGGATATCTAGCCCACTTTCAGGATTCGAGCTAGATTTTCCGGATTAGGCTTGAGGTTTTAAATCATGGTTATGGTTTCAAATCAGGGTTTCAAGCTCAGGATAGGGTTTAAAATGAGACTTTGCAGTCAGGCTAAGGGGGGGTTCAAGCCAGGTTTGGGCGTTCAAATCCGGTTAGGGGTTTTAAATATAGGTTTTTTCGGCAAGGTGAGGTTTTCAAATCAGAGTTTAAAGCTTGATGAAGGGTTTTTAATGAGAGTTTCAAGCCAAGTCTAGCATTTCAAATTAGGATTTCTCGTCTTGTTCTCAGTGACAAATCCTTCCGTACATGATGTTCCATAAAAAGATTTGCACATTTGGACCCATTTACATTCAGTGCACATTATTCACAAGCCTAGTCATCGCGATGTCAACCAGCATCTCATCAAACACTTTATAGATTTCCACCCCACCAGGTCAGTCGGGTTAATCTTTCTCCCGTCTCTTCCATGCACAAATTAGCATTTGGGTCGAGGAAGAAGAAGAAAAATCCGGAATGGAGATCAACAACAGAAGTTGCCTAAACTTGTCTTGGCCCAATAAATCAGCGACGACAAAACAAGATGATTAGAAGACCCTACTTTCAACCCTAACACTGTTTTGAAACACTTATTCTAAACTCTAACCATCTCTTGAAGCCCTAACCTACGTTTAAAACCCAAGCCATGGCTCTAAACCCTGTTTTAAAACCCAAAACTCTAACCGTGCAAGTATCAAAACCCTAATCTGAAAGACCGTGGCTCAGCCTAAGAGAATCAACAAAAACAAAGAAAAACATTGATTGGAGGAGATCCTTAGCGCCCTCCCATCAAATCTTTAATGCTGTTTTGAAACTGTAAATTGAAAGTCAAACGAAGACGAACGTTTTTGGTTTTTTTTAACTCCATCTCTGTCTCGAAACCATTACCATGTCTTCAAAGCCGTACTTGAAACCCTCAGCACGTCTTAAAACTCTACTTTGAAACTTGGCTCAACATCTGCGGCTGTAAACACGCGCGGTCGTGACCGATCGACCCCCTCAGACAGCATGTTAGCGTCACCTGACCACTCCCGGCCAATGAGACGGCCTCCCCCAGGGTTTTTGTGGCTTTTAAGTGCGAACACACCAAAGCCCGGCGGTGATCCGTGCCGATTGTTCCTCTCGCTGAATTAGAGAGGGACGAGAGGATGCCGTTGCCACGGGAACCCCGCCAGAGCGGCGAGGCGGTCCAGTTCAGCGGTCGGCGGGTTTCCACAGGGCCGACTGCGCCATCCAAAGCTCAACTTTGCTCTCTCCTCCGTTCTTTTTGCGCGAACAGGGGGTTGCCATGGCAATGGCGCCAGACGGATACAGATGGAGATATGCCGAGGAGGTTCGATGGACTCAAAGTGTGCCATCGGTCGCTTCGTCAGACAACGCTGCCTTACTGCGGCTCTCATAACTTTGTGGATTATTTCATGTCATGCGCTTTATTTCTATTGTACAAGGTGGCACTTAGCATAAATAACCGATGGCTGGAGATAAATCTTTCGTAAAGCAGATCGTTCAATTCCAGCCCTGAAATGAAATTATGACAACATTATTCACAAAATAGTGAAGTTGCCTGCTTTTTCAATTGAACACTATACCGGATGAAGCCGACATTGTCTAGGTCAGTGTTTTTCAACCCGCGTGCCGCGGCACACCAGTGTGCAGTGGACATTGTCAGGTGTGCCGCGGGAAAATATAATTTGTATGCCTGTGCGGTCTTTCGCCCAGAAAGTATTCATGTAGTACCCTCCCACACCGCTAGGGAGCAGCAACAGCTGGGCCAATTGCCTTGTGTTTCGACGAGAGACAAGCGAATTTGTGACGCATGAATGCAGGACGACGGTGAAACAATAAACATGAAAGATGATAAAATACTGTTTTCTTTATGTTCATTTGATTACAATTCAAGGTGTTATAATGTCATTCTTCAATGTTAAAAACGGTTATAGTAATAATATAACATGTTAATTGTTAAAATAAGCGGGCGGGGGGTTCACATTTTCAGCTAGTGGTGTGCCGCGAGAATTTTTTCAATAAAAGAAGTGTGCCTTGGCTCAAAAGTTTGAAAAACACTGGTCTAGGTGATACTGAGTGTGACATGGACTTCAACAAAAATAAATAATAATTCTCATTTATTTCAAGATGCCCTTTTGATGTTTATTGTGCTAGTTTGCCATCATCATGAAAAAAAAGGTGTTTTTTTTTTTACACCGTCGATCAGAATGATAATTTGCAGACTAAAATGAATCAGCACACAATTTTACTTTTATGGCTGACCAGTTCCTTGTGCACCCAACTCATCATGGCAACTTATTTTAATTTGTACAAAATTGCCAGCCTTACAGAATTTTATGAGACAGAACTATTTTCACTTTTCTCTTAAAAAAGATAAAATAAAATAACTCTCACTTTCAGTCTTGAGGCAACTACATCTAAATCCCACACGGCTCCCACAAACTGAGAAAGAGGCAAACATTTTATAACATTTGTCAGAGAGTCGAGTAATTTTGTTATTTGTGTTCTTGGATTTGCTCTCAAGCATTTGTCAACACTTCACATTGGTTAATGATGGATAAAATAACAGATATGGGTATCAATTTGGGGGGGAAAATATATATATATATATATATCTTGTATGGATTATTTCAATCTTGTTTGGTAGCGCACCCCCCCCAAATAAATAAATAAGCAAGGAGGCAGGAGAGCCAGAGTATACTGAAAAAAAAACATTTGGGAGGGGTACAGTGGAAAAACTACATCAAAAACACAAAGTCCTGAAAAAATGCACAACCAAAGTAACAAACAAACAAACAAACAAAAACCTACGACAGAAACATAAAACAACGTGACAGCAACAATCCGAGAAAGACTGACAGAACCCAGAGAACTAAACACAAACAAACTGACGAGACAACAAGAAACACCTGGACAAGACACGAAGGGAGCTGATTGGCTAACACGAGGGACCCGGATGACGAGAACAGGTGCAAACAAACCGCAATGAGGAAGACAAACGCACATGAGGAAACCAAACCAAATGTAAACTTAACAAAAACAGAATCATGGCCATTTCTTTTCACTGTTTTCATTTCTATTGTTGAAGGGTTGGCAGCACGGTGGGGGCCGCCGGTTAGCATGTCACGCGACTGGTTAGCACGTCCGCAGGAATCGAACCCTGGGCCACTGTATTGTGAGGCAGATGTGCTAACCGGTCGCCCACCATGCCATGTTATAGATTTATCTTATTTATTTATAATTAACTTGGTGGATTATTTACGTTCCTGTTTTGCACGGTGGAAGTCATGTAACTTTTTCAACAAAGTTGCTTTTTAATCCGAAAGCAACAACAGCCAACGACCTCTTTCTTTTGTTTCTATTTTCATGTCAAAGGTAATCAACTTTTTTTGTTTTTTTTTAACAAACATTTCCTGCTGATATGTATTTTTTTGTCTTTGGAGCTTCTTGGTTGTGTCGAAGAAGACTTGATGTGTATTTTTATATGTCGTGCGGCGGTACATGAGGTGTAAAGAGGCATCTGGTGAATTTTCCTGTGCTTCTGTTTTATCAACTTTCCTCATTGTTCCACAAAACAAAAGAACTGAAAAGTAAACATCAAAATAAACGACGCCTTCTGATTCATAACCAGCACATCTACTCAAAGGGGCACTGGGTGAAAATGAGATCCACTTAGCAGTCATGCCAAAGCGTCGAGCCAGGGTTAGGGTTTCAAATTAGGGTTGCAATCAAGGGCTATAGTTCCAAACCAGGCTTAGGGCTACAGAGTAACGTTTCAAGCCTGGGTGAGGGTTTCAAATTAGGGCCTCAAACCTCCTGTTGATGGTTAGGGTTGTCAATTAATAAAGTAGGGTATCAAGCTTGGGTTAAAGTTTCAATTGAGTTTTTCAAACAAGAGCTGAGTGTTTGAAAATAGGGTTTCAAACATGGGGTTAAGGTGTCAAAATAAGGTTTCCAGTTTGGCGTGTAGAGTTTCAAACCTGGGTTCGGAATCCAAATTTGGGTTTCCAAACACAGTTCAAGTTTTTAGGTAGAATTTCAGGGGTGGGTTTGAGTCACTGATGGTGTAGCTAGCGGTACACTCGACTGACTTGTGTGTGGGCAGTGTGGGATCAGTTCCCAGTCAGGTACGGAGTGGATGTGGGTCTGAATGGTTGTTTGTCTCGATATATGCACTGCAACAGACTGGCGACCAGTTCAGGGTGTAATTTGCCTTCTGCGCAAAGTCAGCTGAGATCGGCTCCAGCAACTCCCCGCGACAATCTTCAGGATAAGCGGTGTTGAAAATGGATGGATGGGTGAATGGGTTTGGAGTTCTTTAAAATTGCACTATTAAACAGTCCGTAGTGTGTCAATAGTATCGCTGCATACGTATCTCAGTATTATCTCCGAAGTATCACGGTAGTTTCACTGTCTTATCCCGTTGGTATTTCTTGAATATTGCATTAGGATCTCAGTGGTATCACAGTAGTCTCATACTCGTATCTGAGTTGTGTGTGTGTGTGTGTGTGTGTGCTATCGCCTCAAAGTACAGCAGCGACACAAAAAAGCACTTTCAATTTTTAATGCAGCAACATCAGTGTGAAGTGCATTGAGTGTGTTGAGTGGGCCCGCAAACAAAAAGGGGGGGGGGGGGGGGGAGTGCCGTCCGCGTGGGGGAGATGAGACGAACCCTCCAGCTACACCCCGCACCCATCCCTCCGCCACTCCAATTCCTCCTCCAAAAACCAAAAAAAAAACCCTCTCTTCTTCTCTTCTCACAGGATTGCTTCATTCCGACATTTTGTTTTCATCTCGTACAGTTGTCTTCCGTCAATTTGACGCATTTACTGTCCTAACTTTAACCAGGTAAAGCAATTGGGAACACTTTCTCAGTAAATGCGCCCCTCGGCCATTTTCCTCGATTTTGCTTGCTCGAAAGATTGCAAAGGCAAGCAAACGCCTGACTTGCAGTTCATGAATTAGTGACGGAGTTTGTAAGATAATTCCTTTATTAGCTTGCAAGGGCATAACTTCATTTGTTAATGACCGATACGCGGATCATTCATTCATGAGTTAAATACTTGAGACTCAGTTTGTTCGTTAGTTAGCTCGACTATTAAGGTGTCAGAATTACTTCATCGGTTCGTTTATTCATTTATTGGTTAGTTTGTGATCTTTTATCTCCCTTTCAACCTTCACGCAATATGTAACCTGTGCCACTAGAGACAATAAAATTTTGGACTTGTTTTATGCCAATACCAAGGAGGCATATAAACCCCTCCCCTTCCCCCCTCTTGGAAGAGCAGACCACAACTTGGTATTTCTTGAGCCTGTGTACAAACCCCTGGTGCACAGGCAGCCAACTGTGACCAGAATGGTCAGGAAATGGTCCACGGAAGCTGAAGATGCTCTGCGGGACTGCTTCGACACAACCAGGTGGGAACTCTTCAGCGAGGTTCACGGGGAGGACATTGATGCACTCACTGACACCATCACGAACTACATAAACTTCTGTGAGGATAACACCGTACCCACCAGAACTGTGCGGTGTTTTTCCAGCAACAAACCATGGATTAATCCCGACATAAAGGCCCTCCTGAAGGAGAAGAAGAGAGCTTTTATGTCGAGAGACAGAGAGGAGCTGAAGGCCGTGCAGATTCGGCTGAGAAGAAAGATCAGGGAGGGGAAGAAGATATACAGGATGAAATTGGAGGACCAGTTGCAGGCCAGCAATGTCACTGGTGTCTGGAGGGGCCTGAAAACCATCTCAGGCCATGACAGCCCAAAGACATTGACTGAGAAGGACAAGAACTGGGCAGATGGACTGAACCGTTTTTTCAACTGTTTCGACCAGTCGTCTGTCCCTTCCCCCAACCACCAACTGCAACCACTCTCACTGAGGACTTCTTCTCCTCCCCGTCCTCTTTCGACCAGCTCTCATCAACCCAGTCTGTCACCTGGTTCCTGCCTGTTCGTCACAACAGAGCAGGTGAAGAACCAACTGAGGAAGATGAATGTGAGGAAGGCAGCAGGTCCAGACAAGATCAGTTCCCGGCTCCTCAGGACCTGCTCTGACCAGCTGTGTGACATTGTCCAGCACATGTTCAACCTGAGCCTGAAGCTGGGCAGAGCTCCACAGCTGTGGAAAACTTCGTGCCTGGTCCCAGTGCCCAAGACCCCCCACCCTAAGGAGCTGAACAGCTACAGACCGGTGGCGCTGACGTCTCACCTGATGAAGACGCTGGAGAGACTCGTCCTCGCCCACCTTCGACCGCTGGTGAGCCCGGCACTGGACCCGCTGCAGTTTGCCTATCAGCCTGGCATCGGCGTGGAAGACGCTGAAGAAGCTAAAAGCTATGATGGACAGTCCCTCCCACCCTCTCCAGCCCGCCCTGACAGCACTAGGTAGCTCCTTCAGCCAGAGACTGTTACACCCGCGCTGCAAGAAGGAGAGATACCGCCGCTCGTTCCTACCGACTGCTGTCAGGCTGCTGAATAAAAATAGCAACAATAATATTAATAATAATTAAATGATGTGAAAAACAACTGTAAATAGCACTGCGATTTATCCATTTTGTATTTATATTGCACTTAATTGAACGGTGTTTGTTTGTTTTTTCTTCTTTCTTCTTTCTGCCTACATTCTTGCTGCTGGAGGCTGTAAATTTCCCCAGTGTGGGACAAATAAAGGATATCTTTATGGAATCGAATTAACGAATTCACTCCTTTGGTCCTCAGTTAGTTTCGGAGGTTAATTAGTTTCATTCATTTAGATTGGTTGAAAATTACTTCACTGGTTAATTAGTTTGTTTGTCAGTTCCTCTTATCATATTTACATGACGGGTTCACTACTTTGCATCGGTAAGCCTGTGAGATAACTAGCTCATTGTTTGTTTGATCGTGGGACAAATCGTAAACTAAGTTGTACGATTTCAGTTATCGGTACATTGTTTGCTTTGTAAGTAGGGTAGCTTTTCACTCACATAAGATATTTAGTCGTTAGCTACCTGAGCAGAGGGACTTCATGAGATACGGATACACTTTAACCACACTAGGAATTATTTCCCTCGGTTAATAATTCAATACTTGGATCACTAGTTCATTACAATGTGAAATAATTCATTCGTAAAGAAGGTTATTACATATTTTAGTCCTTAAGTTAGCTTCCATTACGAAGTCCCCTTCCCTTAGTTAGTTTCCGTTCTAATGACATTAAACCTATGCATGTATTATTATGGGATGTTTGTGGTCGAGGTTAAAGTGAAGCTGTCAATCTACATAAAATAAGGCTACAAATAATAACAATAAAATAAAATCATTGTCGGAATCTCAATCTATATGTGCATGTTATCACAATGCCTCAGGTGTGTTGCACGAGCCAGGTGACATTTTTAGATGATTTGCTCCATCCGGATGGTCCCCCTTTTTCGCCACCTGCACGGCGACCGCGCTTCCATCAGATAAAGCCGCAGATGTTCATGTTGTGCACGCGTGTCCTTTTGTGAGTGTCTCAATGCGCGTGGCAGCTCAACAGCAGCCAATCACAGCTTCCTGTCAGTCGCCACAGCGGGACAAAAAGGCCGCCACCCACGTCGCCGTCACCAGACAAGCGGACAGGAACGAGTTGCTGTATTAACCTTCGGAACCCTTAGCGCGGCATAAAGGTTTCACTCAGAGAACTGACCAGGATGAGACTGACAAGTAAATTGAGAAAATGCACATCATATGCAAAACACAATGGCTGTGTCTCAGTTCTTGTTTTCTCTCTCTGATAAATATAATATATATTATTATTATTATACTATTATATATATATATATAGGTAGTTTGGAATGCCTAAAAAATTGTGTTTTGCAAATTGCAAATACCATATTTTCCGCACTATGAGGCGCACCTCAAAGCACTCAATTTTCTCAAAAGCCGACATTGAGCCTTATAATCCGATGCGCCTTATTTATGGATCAATATTCAGATTTCTTGGACGTAGTATTTCAAAGATTCTGTAAAGTGCTTTGTGACAGCTGCAGCAGTTGTGAAAGCTCAAAATAAATAAAGCTGTATTGTATTATATTTGTTAGGGTGGTTCTGTTTGTGACCAACAGGTGGCACTGTAGGGCTCCCCCTGCAGTGGCACACCTATTGGTCATTCTTTCATTAGTGTGTGGTTAAAAGGACTCCCTGCCCGAACAGTCAGTGTCGGATCATTGTGTGTCTCTGTGCACATGTCATGTTTTGTTTTCAGTCTTGGGTTTTGTTTGCTACTTTGTTTGCTGGGATTTCTGGGCTTTATTTGAGTGAGGTTTTTTTTTTTTTTTTTTTTAGTTAGTTTCTCTAATTTATTCCGATTTTCGGTCGTAATCCAAGGCATAAAAAAAAACTCGAAATTTTTGGTCGAAAACCGATTTGGTCGAGAACAGAGACGTTCGAAAACCAAGGTTTGACCGTACACGCACCTCTCCAATATAAAATGATTCGCCACATACATCAATACATGAAGCACTGTGATTGCCGTGAAGTGAAACGAGGCTGTTCAATTCTGTGGAGATTACGATACGATTCCAAAGTGTCCAGCTGAGTTTGAAAGATGCAACGAATTTCTTGTCATTGGACATCCATACGAATGCACGCGTAAGACGTTTTATTCCAGCAGAACTACAAAATGGGCAAGTCACGACAGTATTCAGGATTCTGTAGCGTTGATAGTCGTTGTCTTGAGATGAGGTGAAGCAGCATGTGGCCCTTTAGCCCCGCGTGGGTGTTCCTCTGTGACAAGATAGCCGCTCTCTGGGCCCCAATTGATTCCAAGCGCTTTAGTGACTACACTGGCAAAAAGGGGGTCATCTATTAAAGGCGGGGTCACGTATTAAAGGGATCACTTATTCTCCTCTCCTCTACGCGTTGTCGGCGGGGGACGTCACGACCGGATCTGCCCGCCTCGCTCCACTTCTCGGAGGGCCAGCGGGGTCCGTGGCTAATTGGCGGATCCGCTGGGGAGTCCTCAGAGATGCCCTGATGGGGGAGACGCGGGAGGATGAAGAGGAGGAGGCGTGGAGGACCCCAGGGACGAGTGGGCGGCCAGAAGAAGAGCAGAAAACTTGTGAGCTGTGAAATCATATTGGCCACTGTGGGCCCTTTTTAACCACTCAAAGATTTACGATTATTTTTTATTATTAAAAAGCGGCAAATGTGGTCATCTGGAAATGGGTTTAAAATACGGCACCGTGCTGATTTACTCGATTTTTTTCATGGATTTCGTAAAGAATTCTTGTATGAATATTATTCACTCCATTTGTGATGTGGTTCTTGATTTTGTTTTGTCACAAGCTTATTGATGATTCTGAATTTTGGTCATTCTAGATTTGGTTCTTTAGTAGTTCCTGATTCAAATTTTGATATATTTCTTGATATGCTTCCTTACGTGGTTCTTGACAGTGGATGTGGACTCAGTTCTTGACTTGGACATGACAGATTCTTAATTTTTGATCCGGTTTTGCCTTTTTTCTAGACTTGATCTTGACTTGGATTTCTCGACACATTCTTGAAAAAGGTACTGATGTGGTCCCTGGCATTTTTCAATTATTCCTTACTTTGTTCCCGACAGCCTATCCTCAAACACTCGTAACTTTTCCCGCCATTGATGGATAATAAGTCAAGGACATATTCAGTGCACTTTTGTTCATACGGACTTTTTATTTGGTTCTTGGCCTTTTTCATGTCGGTGTTGACTTCATTATTGATTTTTTTTTCTTTTGGTTCTTAACTTGACTTTGGACTGGTTCTTGACTGTTTTTGATGTGATTGTTAACTTGGTTGTTGACTGGGTCCTTCTCGGTTGTTTTTGTTCTTTATTTTATTATTATTTTTTTTTATAAAGACAGTTTTTTGTTGTTTTCCTGCTTTGTCGCTTTTTTTTCTTTTTGTACGCTTGCGGAGCATTAGTGGGCCGAGTCCCCGCAATGCATCTGTTGTTACCATTAGCGGGGTATTTAGACGTGGTAGAAACAGAAGGAGGGTGCCAATTTATTTTTCATTGCTTATCACCCTTGCCACAGCATTGTATTACTCCGACGCTTGTTCCTTGTTCTACTCATCCCACCAGTTTCTTCTCTTCAGTCTTTTTCTCATAAGTACAACTGTGAATTTCTAGTTGTAATTTTCTGCCCTGTGTAAATTTTTGATTGTTTTGCTCTGGATTGGTGGTCTTTCTTCTATTGTATTCTGTCTCACGCTTCATGTCGACTTTTGCTCCTTTTTTTTTTTTTTTTGTCTTGCCTTGTGTGCTCATTTGGTTTGGATTTAGACACAAACACACACACACACACACACACACACACACAAAAGACAGTTGGCGACTGAAATCCAACTCATCACCGATGCACTGCAACGGGAAACTGTGATCCTGCATTGGGTGTTAAGGCTCTGCACATTGTATTACACAACTGAACCACAAAAACGGATAAATACAACAAAATAATATGATGATCTTCATGAAAACTGTTGTATTTTTGTATTATAATAATAACAACAACTGCAACACTCTCAGGTCGCAATGGTAATGTTTAAACGTGCCTTCAAAATAAGACACACCGCAAATAAAAAGTGCATGAAAAATACGACTCACCATCTCCGCATATTATGCAGAGTGGACTTGGTGCGTAGGAATCTCCCGTTGAGATAAATCCATATCTTAAATAGGACTCTTGACACTGTCTATTAAATGTAGCCTTTTTCTTGAAAGTCGTAGGCTCCTCTCCCGTCTCCTGGCTGGGCCTTTTCCCCTTGCCAAAGGAACTTTCCAAAGCCGTTAGTTTTTTTACTCATTTTGCTAGCTCTTGCATTTCATTATAGAGGTAACCTATCACGTGACCGAAAGCGCCGCCTTCCCCTGCGTCAAGAGTGACATACTGTAGACGGATATAAGAGAGAATCTGGTAATTTTTCAAAATAAAACATTTTTCAGATTTTGTAAAGTTATTTAGCCTTTCTGTGCGGCCCGACACCAAATGACCCGCGGACCGGGAGCGGGGGGACCACTGATATAGATGATGTATAGGGTATGCATCATCTATATCCTGAACCGTATTTGGATGGCTTGGCGGAAGCCGTCTGGGTCTCGCTTAAAACCCTCTTTTGCACGCACCTTAACCGAAATGTGACATAATCAAAAGTTAAGAGTTGCTGCACTAACATTTAAAGGCTGTGAAAGCACACCGCCCCCCATACGGACACATGCGATGATGAATGTCTGGTCGCAGCCGTCATCACCGAGCCGCCCCTGATTCACAGAGGCCGCGTTCCACTCACCTGTCGAGTTGCAAAAGTGAGCTGACAAAGAATCTCGCAAACCTTTTCGCCAATAATGGCCACGTATCCGGCCATTAATCAAAAAGGAACTGTGGAGGATTTGTTTACCCACCAGGGTTGCGCTGAGGTCTGAAACAGCATATCTGTCGGCGCCAGATGTTCGCTCGCCGCCGCGGCTAATCTCGCCTTGCCGACTTTACTCCGTTCGCCTCCCACATTGTCCTGGACACAAAAGACCTGCGAATAAAAGTTTACCTCCGTGCTGCCGCTCATCCCGCCTGGCTGTCCACTATCTGTTCTCCGAGCACATCACGGAACTGAAAAAAAAACCCATCGCCATTTATTGTCTCTTGTCTTTTTGCTAGCATACATACTAAACCAGGGGTGCCCATTACGTCGATCCTGATCTACCGGTAGATCTAAAACAGGTCCCAAGTAGATCCGAAGAGTGTCGAGGAGAAAAAAAACAAACAACCATTTGTGTGTCTTTGTACATGTTAGTAATATATTTTTTGTGTTAATGTACGCTGCACCATAATCATCCTATCAGTCTCCTTTTCACAACATAAATATTTAAAAAATAAAATAAAGCAGGTAAATCTTGAATTTATGGTGGCACGTCACTGCAAGTTGTTTGCGCTCAGCAGTCTGCAATTGCAGCTTGTGATCAGAGCTGTTGCGCTCTCAATCTTTTATCGACATTATTCTCATTCAGAGTTTGCTTCGTGTACAATTCACCGAGGGCACGGGCAAAGAATAGGAACCTAGGAGGGCCCAGGGAAGCACTTTAAAACGGTACGTGTGAGCTATGATAGTTAACAGGCTGCAAAAGTGCATCGCATGCCTCAGTTTCAGGCTGTTTCTCGTCATGGCGTGTGTGTGTACGTGTACGCGTGCGTGTACGTGTACGTGTGTGTACGTGTACGTGTGCATGTGCGTGTGTGTGTGTGTGTGTCGGTAAGAGTAGATCCCGTGAGGTTAGTTGACCGAAAAGTATATCTTTGGTCCAAAACGTTTGGGCACCCCTGTACTAAACTGTACTTTCAACACCATACATACTATATAGATACACACATACCAGATGATGCTGCTACGTTAGCATGTGGCTCATTCTTAAACAAATGCGGAAGCTAATCCATGCAAAACAATCAGCTCGGCTACAAAATGTCGCAAGCAGTTGCAAAGACATCCACTTATGATGCTAACGTAAAATAGCCTCCAGATGTATATGGGCAAATCACTTCCACAACTCAATTTACTGAATTTTTGGAAACTAGACAACGTCTAAGTAAAACACAAAGTCAAAAATCACTTTTAAAAACTGTCAAGTAACAGAATTAAATAAAAAAAATGACTCAAAATCGAAATTGCTACACTATGCTAATCACCTCTATCACTCTAAAAACACATTGTTTGCTGAAACTAAAACATTTACATGAAACTGTCAAGAAGTACAGTCAAGATCCAAATCAAGAACCGTGTCAAAAACCATGAACTACGCAATCGAGCAAATCATGATCAAAGTCAAGAAATAGTCAAGAACCCAAGTCAAGAATTATGAACCAAAAAGCAACCTAATAAACGGTCACGAACCGGTTAAAAAAAAAAAAAAAAGAACCAATAAAAACAACAATAATGTCAAGAACTACATTTTTTTTACTGGTTTGAAACCAGTTTTTGACAGTTCTTAACTACACTAGTTTTTGTCATCCTTGAGTGTGTCTAAGGCTTTATTTATTTATACTTTTAGTTAGATTTGACTTGATTTTCATACTCGGTTCTTGAACTGTTCTTTTCCCGTGAAACCACTAAGCTTTGACACTGCTACTCAGGCACAAGTTCTTCCAGGTTCAAGTATGTTCTTTGGTGCTTAAAATAAGATCAAAAGAACCAATGCTAACGTCGACTCCAGATCTGAACCAAAACTGGCACCGGCATGTTGTAAAAGGAGGAAATAATGAAGTAGCTCTATTCATACAGTCAGTCTTCAGCACTGCCAGCGTGTGCAAAATTAGCAGGATGATGAGTCAGCAATGTGCAGATATAAAACTGTACACTCCATAAAAAAATGCAGCGTCAAGTGGAAGCCGGTCTTCTAGTCAAAATACAAACTTAAAGCGCTCATTTGAACAGGTGAACAAATCAATGTCACGCTCAAGCCGGCGCCGTCGTCGCGCTTCCCTTTCCATTCCCCAAACACGTTCGGCATCACCATCCGCCCACCTCAGCCGCGGTGACGGGACGGCGGATGAGGAGTCGACTCGAACGCAGCCAGCCCGGCGAGTAAGCGAGTTGAGCTGAGCTGTCGGGGATGGAGCAGCTTGAGGTGAGTCAACGGCGAACAAAGAGCAGCGCGACGGCGGGGAAAATGCCAGCGGGAGTCAGGAGGCCTCGCAGACAGGAAGTGGGAGTACAGACACCCTTTTTCATGTGTTTCTTTGTACATATTGTATATCGGCGCTATTTTAAACAGACTAAACATAGTCGGCTGCATGCTGCTGACAGCAAGTGAAAAAAACCAACCTTTGACGCAAGCATTTTATTTATGATATGGTGGCAAAATCAAAATGCGAGGCAGAGGTGAGGTTTTTACACATTAGCCCCAGACCATGTTGGCCTTTTTACAGTCAATATCTTTCAACAACAACTTGCTTTTTATAGTGGTTGTTGACTTGAGTTGCTGTTTGAGAGTCTTGATTTTAGTTGTGTATGGTGGATGTTGCCTGGTTTTTGACTATCCGTGACTTTGTTTATGGCTTGTTCTTGACCTTTTTTTTCATGTGGTCTGGGATTTTGTTTGCATTTTCTTTTTAACTTGATATTCTGACTTGACACAGTGGTTCTTGACTTGTTTTTTTGATTAGTTGGTTTAAGGCTATGATAAGCAGTTCCGAAAATGGGCATTATGGACGGTAAAGGTTTGACTTTGGTCGTTTGCGTTGACGGAATTAAATTGAATACGAGCAGGGTTGCTTCCATTCACTGACGGGCGACCGTTTTGTGCAATAATAACGCCGCGCTTGGTGATATCACCATTTGATAGAAGCGATGGTGACATTTCATTTCTCAGAGGTGCAGTCATTTGGTCCGACCGGCAAAACAGTCATGAACTAAACTAAAAGCCATTTTCAGAAAAAACACTGTCATACCATGTTTAGGCAAAGCATAGGGACAGTGAAATATCCATCCATCCATTTTCCAATCCGCTCTATCCTCACAAGGGTCATGGGGGTGCTGGAGCCTATCCCAGCCGTCTTCGGGCAGTAGGCGGGGGACACCCTGCACCGGTTGCCAGTAAATCGCAGGGCACAGAACGAACAACCATCCACGCAAGGGACAATTTAGAGAATTCAATCAGCCTGCCATGCATGTTTTTGGAATGTGGGAGGAAACCGGAATACCCAGAGAATATGCAAACTCCACACAAGGAGGCCGGAGCTGGTATTGAACCCGGTACCTCTGCACTGTGAGGTCGACGCGCTAACTACTGGACCGCCCAGAGTGAAATATGATTTTTTTAATGTATATATTTATTGATTTATTTATAACCCTTGGACCTACTAAAAGCTACATCATATCCCAACGGCACCTTATTACCAACCTCACACCCTACGACCAGTGACATTGGATACCTGACAGCCAAAAATGCCTCATACCCAAGTATTTACCTGACTGTATAACACAGTTCGGGAACAAACTGAATGGCGATCGGATCCCACAAACGTAGACACAAACAAAATCCGTACAAAAAATATTTACTTAATAACAAAAGCGCACTGACGAAATACAAACAGAAATCGCTGGTCAAAAAGAACCAGGAAGACAATACATCACCAAAAAGGATAGCTAAGGGAAGGCAATAGAAAATCCGAGATATGAACGAAATTAGAGCCAAATTTCAACACTAAAACATGACCAAGATCACAGACAAAATAAGATAAATACTTACAAAGCAAGAGGCTAGAGAGGAAAAAGGACAAGGACGGGATCGAGAGGTCTAGAAAATAACTCTTGGGTAAGAGCAGCAACAAGGTCAATAATCTGACAGAGACGTGGGATCTTGGCAGTCCTTAAATACTTGGCTCTCTTGATGACCAAATTGGCAGCTAGTGTGCACCTTGGAGGGGAGGCCCTCCTCTGCCACCTGCTGGAGACACAAGAACAGGACCATGCCCCTTTACGCCAAGACGCAACCGTAAACCCTCGAACCTACTAAAACAAATACCATATACCAATGACATCTTAGAACCGACACTACATCATAGAATCAACATTTTACACACTCGATCCTACTTTGGAAACAAGGACACCTTCCACCAAGGTCCAGACATCAGTATTACGTCTTCTCCTTGCGACCGCTCCCAACACTGCTCAAATGTCACACGACTTTGACGGGGCGGACGCGATTAAGAAGCCGTGTTTCATCACGGCAACCTATCGCTGGCTGGCTGATAAGCCTCTCAAATGAAGTGAATGAGGCTCTCATTCATCACTCGCGGGTCACCATTGATCGGTCGGCGAGGAGGCCAGCAGATTTACGCTGCGCGCCGGCCCGACCGCTCGCTAAAAGCCTCGCCGCTCCCCGACCAGACGACAGACGCCGAGGTGAAGACGAGATATGCAGATGAGGCAGTCGCTTCATTCTTCTTTTTGGCCCTTTCACACTGAGCTGCTGTCAGCGCTTTGTTGTCTTGACTCTGGTAGAGATACTGGAAGTCATGACGACACCAATATCAATAAAATGTGTGAAAATCATGGCCTGGGGGCATCATTACATTCCGTGTGGCCGACCAAGGCAAATAAATTCTGTCGACTTAATGCCCTTTGCTAATTGGATGTTGTTCTTTTTACTTTGGCAGGAAGTTTGTTCCATTTTATTTCCTTTTTGGCAGCTTTTAACATACCCCCTTCTCAATATATTAATTGAAAAATAGAATGTACATTTTGTTATTATATTAAAAAAATTATGCAAGCAAGAATTACATCCACAATTGCCCCCCCCCCTCCAAAAAAACAAAAAACAACAACAACAACAAAAAAAGTCAAGAAGCAATGAATAGAACACAAAAGAAAAAAATTATTCAGGTCGTCAGTGACGCTGGACGATATGGCGGCACAAACAATAAGATTGTAAGAGTCATAATTTAAAAGTTTTAAAAAAAAAGTCAAGATTCATCGTGGATTATTTATTTATCTCTGGCAATGTGAAGCTAGGGTTAGGATTTCAATAAGTTTGACCTACTTTGTTTTGGTAGTAGATGTTTTCATATGGAACAATTACATTGTTGAGTTTTGTTTTTGAGGTTTGGATTCATGACTGCAAGTTAAAAAACTTAACTTGTTTTTACCATATTTTTGTTGTATGACTTATTTTTGCTCCATTTATAGCATTTTGTCAGTATAGGTGATTGTTTTAAAGTGCTCAATAAATACAGTTGAGTTGAGTTATTAAATCGTAAAATCATATTGTCTTTGTCAAGGAACGGCTATTCATGAAAACAAGTTGCGCGCTGCATCAACAATTATGAAAAAAATTAGCCCAAAAAAATCTGCCTCACTCCAAGTTGCAAAGATCAGCACAATTTTAAAAACTGTCGAACCACAAGGAACAGTCAAAAACAGTCTAGAATCACATGAACACTTCAAAAAACAGTCAACAGTCAGGATGCACATCAAATTAAGTAAAAACAAAAGGAAATAGTCCAAATGTCAAAAATCTGTCACAAAAGAGTTGAAAACAAAGAACAGAACCACCTCAAATATCACAACACTTCACAGTTTATCTCTCAGGTTAAGATTAAGATTAAGATATCCTTTATTTGTCCCGCAATGGGGAAATTTACAGTCAGAGTTCAGAAAGGAAAAATACTGGGTAGGGAGAGGGAAAAAAAACCCACGCTCAAACTATCCTCTTCTGAGGATAATTTAAGTCCAGGATAAAAAAAAGACCCAAGCACATAAATAAGCATATGACAGTTACAACAAGTCACAAGACATAACATGTAATGAGAGGGTGGATGGATGGGAAGGGGATGGGGATGACCGTGACGCAGCTTAACTGACCAGCTGCACGGTCCCCAATGCGCTTTGCAGATAATACTACGTCACGGGGGAAAAGAATCGGAGCGATGAAGACGGTGATAATAAGGATATGTATGTGCGTGTGATTGTCCAGTTGTGTATGTGTATGCGTGGACAGGTCATAGCTGCTTCGTCGAGGTCTGCTCATGAAGACAGTCCCGGCTTATCAGTCCATGGCTGAGAAGGAGGGGGGTGATGGTGGGGGTCCTAGATTCCATCCGTACTTCCATCCAGGGGAAAGGGCCAGATAGCGTTGTTTGTTTTGGAGGGACGGCCGCCAACAATTTCAGACAGCCTTGAGTCCGTGGCTTGTATATCTCCAATGGCGCCGATCAGCCAAATCCGCAATCTCTTTCCGCAGCGCGGATTCCAACTTCTCCATGTTGTTTTCGATCGTACGGAGTCGCTCCAAAACCGCATCAAATTGCGGTTGAGCTCAGTCACCGCTTGAGTCTGAGTGTTGGACACTCGCGCCAAACCATCCAGAATGACCGGCAGCTTCTTCACTTCCAATAGAGCCGCTCCCGTCGGTTGAATTTCGCGATAGAACAGAAAGCTGCCAACACCAAACAGCAGCATACCTGTTATCAAAAGGCCGATAATGTAGATGTCTTCCACATCCTCAACGGACAGTATTGACGGGCACGCCATTCTCCACCTTCTCCATGGATCAAGGGCGTATCCGGCAGCAAATGTCCCCGGTGGGCAAGCAGGCTCCCCACTGCCTGCTCTCTTCGTCGAAAAAATTTTGTCGATTGCATCGAGAGACCAGCCAACTATTTCCATGGTTCGTTCTTCGGATGAAAAATACGGTAGGAGGCTAGGAAAAGTTAGACAAAGACAGCACAAAGACTAAGTGGCAAGCAAGGAGAGGGTGGGGGGAGGGCAGGAGCTGAGCAAAAAGCATCCGCCTTCGTCGAGAGCCAAGCAGAAACAGCCTAGATCACCACCATAAATATCGAAATTTATTTTTAAATATTTAGATTTTGCAAGCTTTATGCACAACACCATTAGTATAATATGAAACATACTGCGAGGTCCTGGTATGATGGGGTTTTTTTGGTCTTCACGGAGTCACCATCCCCAAACTCTTCACTGCCTGACCTCTTGTGTGACGTGGAAGTCAGCCCCTGAGAATGTAGAGTTGCTAGGCCAAAACGTTCACCGATCCGACGTGCGGCGACATCATCAGTTGACCCCATTGGCAGATCGTCAAAGCGTGTACTTGTTTTGATGCTATTCTGTTATCAGTAACAATGGACGGGGCGCCAGCAGCTGTGTCAACATTCCCTCTATCCTATGAACCTGCGGAAGGGATTAAAATTTATCCTAACGAGCGGTGAAACGCTACCGTATTTTCCGCACTAAAAGGCGCACCCACCGTATTTTCCGGACTATAAGTTGCAGGTTTTTTTTATAGTTTGGCTGGGGGTGCGACTTATACTCATGAGCGATTTATGGGTGAAATTATTAACGTATTATTATATCATTTCACGTGTTATTTTCACATTAAACCGCAAGAGGGCGCACTAGACCTGTGTTGATAAACCTACGATGAGTCTGACGTAAGCGACGTAGAAGAGGAAGGGCTGCATCTTCTACCTCCGGAGTTGGTGGAGTTGCTTTAAAGTGACACAGAGGATGAAGATTCCATTGGATTTAGTGATTTGGAGTGACAGTGGTGGTTTGGTGAACTTGTTAGCATGTTCTTTATGCTATAGTTATCTGAATAACTATTAATATGTTACTTGAACATACCAGGCACGTTCTCAGTTCGTCGTTTATGCGCCATGTAACGTTAGCATATCGTACACTTATTCAGCGTGTTGTTTTCTATTTTATTTTTATTTTAAATTGCCTTTCAAGATGGCATGTATGTTCTTGGTGTTGGATTTTATCAAATAAATTTCCCCCCAAAATGTGACTTGTACTCCAGTGCGACTTTTGTTTTTTCCCTTCTTTATTATGCATTTTATGGTTGGTGCGATTTATAATCCGGAGCGACATATAATCCGAAAAATACGGTAAAAGCCTTCCGTTAACTCACAATGCGCCTTAAAATGCGATGCGCCTTGTGTTTGGTCATTACGGTAATATTTCAACCCCAAAATGGCTCCTTGCTCGAGACATGCTGACAAGGAAGAGTTCAAACTTAAGGCGATCGGGTTACGCAGTTGAACACAGAAGTAGAGCAGCGGCAAAAGAGTTCAACATTAACGAGTCAATGTTATAACTTGTTGTTGGTTGAGTGAACTGTGTCGCTGCTTTATTCAATATGTTTTACTCACATCTGATCGTTCTGTTGGTGTTTCCTTGAGCGTAGCTCCATCTAGTGCATAGGTGTCAAACTCAGGTCCTGGAGGGCCGCTGTCCTGCATGTTTTCCAAGTCTCCCTGTTGCAACACACCTGATTCAAATGATCAGATCAGCAAGCTCTGCGCAAGCCTGACATTGAACCTGTTCATTTGAATCAGGTGTGTTGCAACAGGGAGACTTGGAAAACATGCAGGGCAGCGGCCCTCCAGGACCTGAGTTTGACACCTATGATCTAGTGGATGCATTGTACATTGCGTCTTAATAACGCGGTGTGCCCAGTGTAGGAAAAATAAAATTACAAAATAGGCCTCATAATCCAGTGTGCCTTTTAGTGTGAAAAGTACGGTACGTTAAATGAATAACCATGTTTACGTATTATGCACTTTCGCTTTCATTTATTAAAGGTGAAATGAAACATCCAAACTTTGGATATCTGTTTTTTTTTTTTTTTATGCACTCTTTTCTTCTGGCTCGCACTCTGTTGCTCTGTAGCAACAGTCCGTGTGGGGAAATAATCAGCGCAACATCTTACAATGGAGCGAGTCATCTGTGATATATGTACGGTAATAAAGCGAGGGATGACTCTACATGCAGAATGGAAGTCCTCCGGGTTGGCTCGGGTTGCAAACTTCTTGTACGTGTGCGTGCGTGCTTTCCCGTGATCTTCCCAGCAGGTCTTGCGCCGGCTAATCAGGTAGAGGAGCTTCCCGCTAGGAAAATAAGCGCCGACTCTGTTGCGGCAAAACAATTGATTCCGAAATCATTCTGCCATTACCGCGATGGCCACATTCCTAATCTACCTCCTGGTGGCTCGCTTGTTTGGGGGGTTTTTTTTGTGTTTTTTTTCACTTCTCTGTGGTGGTGTCACGGCAAACAAATACGAGGAGGGAATGTGGGAACGTGCCAAGTAGATTTACTTTTATCTGCCGGTTCCCTGGCCACTCATAAGATTACAGTGCCAGGCCTCCATATTGCTTCTTTTTTTTTTTTTCTCGTCATAAATCCGAAAGGTTTTCGCCCAAACTTTAATCCTGAGCCCTCCTGAGCCGCGCGAGTAATAAAGAGCAAACAACGGAGAAATAAAGGATAATGGTTTTTCATTTGTGGAGCTCATCAGGTTTTTTTTTATTTATTTATTTTATTTTCCACTCAGCTTGCGAGCAGCATGTCAGACCGCCTGAGAGTTGAAAACATTGCGGCTCACATCATCTCATAAGATTGATCATCATCTGATACTATCCCAATTCATTTCTCTGGCACATTAACTCATTGACCACCAGCCGTTTTCAAAGATGAGTTCCTCATATTGCCAGTCGTTTTAGAGCATTTGGATTGTTCTTTCAGGAATAACAAATCAAAATATTGCAGAATATAAGCACCAGACTTATAAAATGAAAAGGTAGGCTCTCTTCTTACGCCAGAAAAAAAACAAGTTTATTTCGAGCCAACGTGCTTTGGTTTCAAGAAACGTTCCCCAATAAAGCCCTCACAAGTGATTTTATTTGTGGATAAAGAAATAAAAAAGAAAAAGAAACAAAACCTCGGTGTAGGTCCCGTCGGGAACTCTGCAAAGCGTGTCAATGACAGAATGGAGCGCCAGCGTGGCGACGCCAAGCAAGCCGTCGCTAACTCAAACGAGCCAACGGGCTGATGCAAAGTGAAGTGCGGAGGCCGACACCTGTCGCCGTCGCTTGAACGTACCCCCTCGACCTTATCAGCCGAGGCGATAAGCCGCGCATTTCCCCACATTCGGCCTCCCGCCTCGTCCTTGTCAGCGCCATCCTGACCGAGACACCGTCAAGGCGATGCCGTCAAGGCGACAGCGAGCGGTCTGCCCATGAATAAAACATCATGGCTGGAAATGAGCCGTCGAGCCATCTTATTTTCCAGGATCAAGCCCAGATTTCTGTGATCCAAACAAACATTTCGCCTCACTTTGCAATCGACGTCTTATTTGGGGGGGGGGGGGGGGGGGGGGGGGACATCTGACGCCTTAGTTCCTGTGAAAGAACTTTCAAGCACAAGAGATTTCCTGGATTTGCTTCATGTGTTAATGATGTCATCACCGGAAATGATTTGTCGAATCAAAAAGGAAAATTCTGCCCATCCAAATTTGACATTTCAGATATCTTTCATTTTGTCACTTCTGTTAGTAGTGTCCATTTCCAGATCACTTGAATCAAGGTTTTAACCCTTTCAGGGACAGCGGTCACCAAAATGGACAGTTGATCATGTTATCAGGTTACAGGTTATCATTATTAGTGCATGGAAGGGGGAATCTGTGAAACAAAGTTGTAGATACTGTACACAACTGTCACTGGAATTATGACAAGTAAGACGAGATGAGAACCTTGACCCTTGGTTGAAAACTTGGGAGACTTTGGGGAGATTCTTTGGAACCTTGTTTTTGAACAGAAGCGTCTTGAACTATGTTTGGAAGCATTCTTGTTTCAGGCATAAAAGGTACACGAGAGGGACATTTCTTGACCTCAACAGCCTCATGAAGCATGCCGGGAATATTCCATACCTTCATCCAGGTTGTATCATTTTTCAGGGCATTGAATCGATCACATGTGAAGTGTTTTGGTTATTTTATAAGATAGTCCACCTCTGATCTGAGCAGGCTTCGTCAGTCCATACAATAAGGCTAGTTAGGATAGCACTAGTCTGCGGTTTTGGTGCGGAAATTCAACTTTGGAGGTTGGAGGTGCGCCCCAAGCCACGAATGGTATCATTTGTTTGGAATGCAAAACATTTTGGAATATGTTTTACAGCGGTAATAGGCAAATATCCGTATTTTCTGTACTATAAGGCGCACCTAAAAGCCTTCGTGTTTTCTCAATAACCGACAGTGCGCCCGATAATCCGATGCACCTTATATATGGAGTTACAAACTCAGAATATTCCCCATTGACTTGTTTCCCTGTTAGTGTTCCGATGTCATCTAATGGTGATTATTAGCAGGAACCAATTGTCACCGAAAATTGTGGTTTCGCCAACACAAATTCCAACAGACAACTACTTTGTAAACTCTGCGCAGTCATGATGAAACAAAGCTAATACCAAAACATTGGCTAACTACTGACTAAACTAAGGAAAAAGGAGACAAGCAAGACTTCTAAGGATATTTAGCCCCTTGTGGATGTGAGCCTGTGAGGTTTGTGTGCCTTTTTGTTGGATCAAGTGTCCTCATAACTTATGTCTTTCATTTATTGTTTTGTAATGCCATTTGTATGCCCTGTCTAGTGGATGCATAGCGCTACCGCAGCCACGATTGTAGCTTCTATTCTATGCACCTTATAATGCAGTGCGCCCTATATATGATAAGGATTTTAAAGTAGGCCATTCATTGAAGGTGTGCCTTATAATCCGAAGCACCTTATAGTGCAGAAAATACGGTACCTATAACGGTCATAAAACCTTCCTGGAAAATGTTGGGAACAGGCTTGGAAAAAATTTCAGATACAGTGAGAATATACTTTCGATGCTTTCGGAGCTTCTTTGGAATCTGTTTGGGGGGAAAAATAAGAATATTTGGAAAATCTTCAGAACGTTCTTGAAACCTGCTTCCAAACACTTTTTGAAACTTGCTTGGAAAATACTTGGAATAGATTTGAAAGCTGCCTGGAACATGTTGAGAATCGATTAGGAAATATGTCTGCAAACCAAACAAGTGATACTGCTTTGTTTGTATGGCGATTCCAGCCACGAGCCGTCCGTCACTCAACGTCAAAAACCACGTGAAAGTCATCACAGGAAAACAAGTTGTGTGTTTTTATGATCCAATGACGGCTCATCCCGATGACACGGCGACTAAAGGGAAGCAATCCTCCTGATGCTTATACCGGGATCGACAAAAATGGATCTGTCAATCAAAGCGATGAAAAATGTTGATTGCTTTGCTTTATATATATATATATATATATATATATATATATATATATATATACATTTCTGTGGAAAGTTTCTATTTCTGCTTCGGGCGGGATGTTTCCTGCTGACGATGCAACACCGGAGTGCGGGGAAAAAAGACAAACGCTTGTGTGCTTGCGCGCATGTGCTTTCCCTGCTTGCATGTTCTTTTAACTGAAGCAGTACTTTTTCTTTCTGGAAATGTCTTCTTATCTTTCCTGTGAGGCCTTTTCCTCCGCTAATTACACTGCCACCTTTCATGTTGTAATTAGACTTCGTTACATGGCAGACACTTTTAACTCTTTAAACGCTATACGCCGTCCACTGAGATTACACACACACACACACACACACACACACGTGGCAGCTTTGTGTTCAGTTTGCACATCAGGGTTAGTAAAATATTTCAGGCGCAAATATTGGAGAAACAAAGAACTAAATCTTGTGTCATTCCCGACAAGGTGAAAATGAAGATTTTCTTGCTCAGTTAGCCTAACGCTAATTGCTTATTTTCGTGTAAACTAAGTTGCTCCAGGTTCAAATCCTTCTTGGTTTCTTGGACCAAAGGGATGTGACACTGGAACACAATTGTAAGTCATCCCAGTTCCCAAATCAATAATGTTTCAGGTGCAAATGCTGTCATTTTGGGTCCAAATCCTGTGTGATCCCTGGTACAGCTTTTCAGTAGTTCTGGATCCAAATGTTTGGTTGTTCCAGGTCTAAATCCTGTGTGGTTCAAAGTGTCAATCAAGTATGGTTCTGGGTTCCAATTATGTGTGGTGTCAAGTCCAAATTATATCAGGTTCCGTGTCCAGGTTGTACAAGGTTCTAAGTTCAGAATGCATGCAGTTCCAAGTCCAGATACTGTATGGTTGCAGATCCAAATTCCATGTAGGTCAGGGTCTGAATTGTATGAGTATGTCAGGTTCAAATGCTGTGTGGTTCCAAGTCCCGAAGGGACTGTATGTTGTGTAAGGTCCGAATTTTATGTGATTCCAGATTCATATTTTATGTATTTCCAGTTCCAAATTGTAAATTCCTCCAGTTTTACGTAATTCAAAAATACACTGCATGTGTACATTCCTGAAAAAGATGGTCAGCGTCAACCTCAGATTCTGGCGGTGTTCTGGCCTGGTTATGTCCCTGAACTGTGGAAAATCAAGTCAGCGAATAAATCCAATGCATCTGTTGTTGCTGTTGATTAATTAGTTGGGTCAGTGTCTAAAATGAATGTGGTTCCAAATTCAACTTGTATGCCGTTCTAAGTCTAGATCCTAGGTAGTGTGAGGTCCAAAATAGTATGTGGTTCATGGCCAACGCATGTAGTTACAGGTTCTTATACTACGTGGCTCCAGGAGCAGAAAGTAGGTGGTGACAGGTCCAAATTTTATGTCCCTTGTCTATGAGGTTCCAGATTAAGACTCATTGCAGGTCGAGCTTGGCACACCCACTTTGCGTTTCCTCATCCAAATCCCGTGTAGTTCCAATCCAAAATGTATGTGGTTGCCGGTCCAAGTCTTATGCGGCTCCAGGTCTAAAGCCTATGGGGTTCCGTCAATACCAAATAATGTGTGATTACAATAGAAAGATCCCCTGTATGAGAACTTTTCTGAAAAAGTTACAGTAGTCAAGGTGGGCTGCAGAATTTGTTCAGTTTCCTGGCCTGTGGAAAATCAACGGAATGAAATCCAATGCTTCTCTATCAGTTCTGTTGGTTAAAAAAAGAAATCTCTGGGTTTGTCCACTGAGGCTGCCGTGCTGATCCGTTGAGGTTGTCAGTGGTCTTGGAAGCCGACATGTTGCTGGGATTGGGGTAGGCTGATTGGCTCTGGCTGGTTGGCGGCACAGTGGGAGAAAAGAGGCGGAAATGATAAGTGATTAAATCCATTGGCAGCCTGAACACACACACACACGCACACACATTTTGGAGTGGGTTTCGACTGCTGGACAGTAATCCTGTTAATGAAAAATGTATTTGGCACGCAAGGCCGGCATCCATCCTCCTCCAGAGAAGCAAGAAGGCTATTGATACTCCACCAAAATAAAAGTGCCATTAACAGCACAGGAATGTTTCAGGTGATGTTCCAGTACATACTTTGGACAAGGGAGGCCGAGTGGAGTTGACTTTCCGGTGCTGGTCCTAGTTGGGACTTCTGTTCCCAAACAGCTTTCCAGTTTCCAAGTACAGCCTCAAGCTGAATAAAAAATAATGATGATGACAAGCTGGAGTAAATGCTTACTGGACCCTCAGGGTCCAATAAAACCGTGTTCTCTTCATGTTCTGGTTCGATACTTCAGGATCAATCTGGACAGGTTTCAGGTTCACCTTACGTTTGGAACAGGCAGACATTCGAGGATTGGTTTGCTAGTACCAATAATTGATTACATTGAGAAACAATGATTGGGTCTGTGGACGGCTAGCTTAGTAGCTAGCTAGTTCAATAGTTCGATAGCTAGCTAGTGTTGAGGAATGTGAGCGGTCAAATTGCTCTTGGTCCTCCTTGGACACAGGTTCTTTTATCTCTCTATAATGTGGAAGAAGACCCAACACCACGTCGTCTTTTCTTCAGTTTATCGCAACGCAACACGAATCGATTCGGGCTCCTGTGAGTCTCAGATTTCATCAGGAAGCGTCAAAGAAACACATTCATGAGATTATATAGAGACAATATGATAATGAGAGGCGGGGAGGTACGCCTCTCATGCAAATCCCTGAAACAAAGAAAGTAACATGTCATCTAACCCGGCGTGGCTGGAAGAAGTTGGGAGCGGTGGGGTGAGGGCACTAAAGGTGATTGTAAACACAGCGAGCAGGAAATACCTTTAACAGCATTCTACATTGTTTCTCTCAAGTGTCTGAACAAACACAACTAGCAGAGAGGAATAACACCATAACCATTAAACCTAACTAAGCAAAAAGTAGAGACAAAGAAGGTCAAGCAAAGTTCGACCTTGATATGATGACAAAGTATAGACCACTGCTGTTGGTCACAGATCTTGAGATTAGGGTTCCTCTTTGAGGGCACTTGACAGCCTTCAGGGATTTATACAAGGTGGTGGAGGCAAGAAAACCCTCGGGGGCTGTTAATTAACCAAGTGAAAATAGGACCTAAACTTCACACTACATTCTTTGTTTTAAGTACTTCAGCAGATGTTCAGGACAGAGACTAGTGTCAATAGTTCTCATTAGCAAGATGAAATTCCTCAACAATGTTCTACTACTACTTCTAGCGGAATATTTCCTTAACAAATCCCTCTCTTGATCACAATTAATATTGTGATCACAAAACTTAGTGCCAAAATCCGTCGTCAAAGCGGAACAACAAATTCCCCCTTGTGCAAAGCATTATCAAACAAACTACAGCCGGAAATAACAGTCTCAGCCGGAAATAACAGTCTCAGTGAAGCCTGACACCAGTATAATCAGAAAGATATGTTATTAGTTCTGGGCCCCCTGAGAACTTTGTCTTGGTTTCACGTCCAGTTGTCCTTCCGAATGTCACTTTGAAGTTGGAGATGCTTCTTGGGGCCGACGCATTCCTTCCCGGTAGACAGCATGATGGGTCCTTTGTGTCACTCTGCGTGGTCCCATTCATCTCGGCTGGTGCCACTTCCGCTGTAGGACCCCCAGATACACATGCTCGGGATACGTCTGTGGTTTCATGGGGTGTTCACCCTGGAGTCTCGTCCGCTCCTGAAAATAGGAGACGAGAACACTCAATGACTCCTTGTCTGCTTCATGGGGAATCATTTGTTGAAGAGCGCCCGGGTCCATGGATTGCCATGGAGCGGGGAACTCCCGGTCACGTCCCATCTTAAAAGGTGTGAGACCCGTGGTGGACTTAACGGTGGACCTCATGGTGAGAAGCGCAAGTGGTAGCGCCACATCCCAATCCAATTTCTCTGAGGTCATCACCATCGGAGTTTTGATGTAAGCCTCTGATTCGTTGGTTCGAGCTTACCTTGAATTGCAGATGAATAACCCATGCCTCCTAAATTGGAGTCTTCATTTTAGTTGCCGACAGGACTGGACGCCCATCACTTTCATGCCAATACAAACCATTCTCATCCCTGGCTACCCGGTTAGTTCTTCTCCTCCGGGATGCCCTCTCTTGGTCTGAAATAAGGTTGTTAGTTTGGAAAACATACATTTTCCCATTCTCGATTCCACTACCATCACTTGACCAACTCAAGTCGTCTTCTGCTGTCTCTTTAGTCATCTAGTCTGCTTTATCATTTCCTACTTTTACGTGGGAAAAGTCCTTCTAATATGTGCCCTGCATTTAATAACTACTTCTTTTGGTTTTAGCAGAGCCTCTCTAAGTTTTTTTTTTCATGCTATGTTGAATCGATGTTCCTGTGGCTGTTTTATTCAAAAAATGTATTGTAAAGTTTTGCCTCGTGCTGCCGCATATCTGATGCATGCTGTATGTTTTTGTTCAATTGGGTCCAATTGCATGCTGACGTATGTCAAAATTCATCAATATTAGTCTTTTACTTCCCTGTTGCTGCGATTGGCTGGCAACTGATTCAGGGTGTCCCCCGCCTACTGCCCGGAGACGGCTGGGATAGGCTCCAGCACCCCCCGCGACCCTCGTGAGGATCCAGCGGTTCGGAAAATGGATGGATGGATACTTCCCTGTTGTTCATGTTCCTGTCATTCACGTTTCCCTCTCTTTTCTGAAAAATAACTACAGAAACAAAGCCTTCTTTTTCGGAAACATCCAAGTAAATCAGCTAAATCAGGCCGCACAAAAGAAACCGGCATCGCTGTACCTTCTGATGTGTTCAATCTCCCCTAAAAGTTAAAGGCAGAGCGCATTGTAATTTTTTCCATGCGACAGTTTGAGACTGCAAAAAGCCAAACGTCAAAGGAGCCACCTTGCGGCATCCAAACAGCAAATTTTAGATGATGCATCGAGAAGAACATTACCATACCGAACAAGTACAACGCCATCCGTAGGTCGGAAAGCGTAGAGTAGCTGTTTAAGCACTTGAATAAAAATTCCAGAAGACAAAATTGAATACGTGGGGCAAACGAGTGTAGCGTAATTTAACTCCAAGGTGAGAGAATGAGAAAAGTCCCTATACGATCCTAAAAGTGGTATATGGAAAAACCTTAGCTAAATCGATTACAGAAAAATGTGTACAAACGAGAATTCATGTATAGTTGAGTAGACGGCAAAAACAGCATGTGCAGCGCGGCCATGTCCGGCATAGATACCAGTCAATGAGATGAGATCCTCTGACAGGTCCACTCTGGCTGCCACACCCTTCAGGACCTACAATAATTGAGGAGGAGGGAATATTAAATAATTTGCCTTGTGTTTCATCCAACCAGGCCATGCGATAAATTTCATTCTCTAGTTTGTCAAAAGCATTGTGCAGTGGGAAGGACCGATCAGCGGATGGTAAGGTCATATGGAGGAAGTCTAAGGAGACCAAAGCCGATACTGTTGGAAGACAGAGTTCAGTGGTGGGTCATCGGCTGACTTTAGCAACAGTCAGCCTTGTATCAGCAGGCATTGGGAGCAAGTGTGGTCCAGCATGTTCAAGTTCATGACAGTCTTTCAGTGAGGCCAGCAGCGATCCCTATTGTTGGGGATTCGGTTACCCATGGAGCAGATGGGTATTGTCCATGTGGGGGTGCCGTATCCTGTCATTGTTGTTGGTTTTGTGGAGGAGGAGTCGGGGCTTGTTGATCATAGCCTGATTGATGAACAGATGGGTGCCGGCGGTGCGGGCATTTCCTTGTCCAATGATTCACATCACCACAAATGAAACAGCCAGCTTGGCTCCCGTGACTTCCTCGTCCACGCCCACCTTCCCGTCTCGGACCTCCCCCCAGCCATGCGTCTCGGCCCTGCCTTGTGGGCAGGTCGTAATGTTGAGGTGGGGCTTGGAGCTGCGGTGGGGGTGTGATCAGCCGTGGTGGAGCCTGTTGAGAGACACTGATTGACATTTGATTAGATCTCCCAAGTTTCTCTTTTTTGCATGCATTACTGGTGGCTCTCTTAGCCTCTTCTACTCGTGGGTTCAAAGAGTTGTTCTGTAGCTTGGATGTTTTCTCAGTCTCTTCCTCGGCTCTCATTCGAGATTGCTGCACATAATATAGGAAATGAGTTTGCCAGTTCACGTCATCTGAAGTGGGGAGAGTGGGAGAGTTAGTCATCATTTTCTGCACATCAGACGGACAACCCCCCAGCACTGCTTGCCTGAACAAAGCCTGATTCAATGGATGACTATTGGGGTCCTTCCCAGTTGCAGTCACCCAAGCATCTATACAATTAACCAAATAAGTCATTGGGTGTACCTCAGATAACAATTCAAACGCCAATTGTTGTAGAGGACCCAATGTTGTTGGATAAAGGGAACTCAGCGCGTCTGATTTTCTATTATTCAACCTAGTCAAGTTGCAAGAGGCTATTCCCTCTAAAAGGTCCATAATCTCTTTGGGTAAATACTTACTCTTAAGCCAGTCTATTGCCCATAACTGTATGTCATAGTCAATTTTAGGCAAATCCAGCAACATTTGCCTCATCAATTCAGTCTCCTTAGTTATAAAATGGTTGCATCCCAAACATCCATGCTCTCATTATCCTGTTTAATTTGCATACATTTTTCTAATTTTACCAATTGTTTATGAACCACCCTGGGCAGATCAGGGGGAAGCTTGGCACACAATGGATTCGGGTGGGGGCCAGTAAAATGGCTAGTATGTGTTATCCCCCTTTCCTCGCCTATTTTCAAATGGCCACTCGGCGCTTGTAGTGGGGTCATAAATTTAGCGCTCCTCACCCCATGCGGTGGAGGAGGCATCATCGCTGCCTTGTTTATCATAACTTTGTCGGAGTTACTTTGTTTGTTCATTTTTTTCTTTTTCCGATGTCGAAGGCAGTGGTCAAACCGCCCATGAAATGCAATATATATAAAAACCTCTACTTGTCAACTTGACCCTCTCTTTTCCCCTCACATATGAACCACATCACTCGTTCTGCACATTATCATCATAGAAACATCCACCGGCTCCGCTCTTCTCTCACTCCTCACATTCAAAGCCATCCATAACCTAGCCCCTCCATACCTATCTGACCTCATCCACATTCCTACACTTGTCCGCTCTTTTCGTTCCTACTTCTCTCTCCTTCTCTCTGTCCCCCCTGCTCGCCTCGTCACCATGGGAAACAGAGCCTTCAGTCGATCTGCTCCCCAGCTCTGGAACACACTCCCCGCTGACCTTCGTAATACAGACTCATTAACACATTTCAAATCCAGCCTCAAAACACATCTGTTTGGACAAGCCTATTCACTCGGACCATAAAGCCATTATTCTTTTTGTTGTTGTATTTTTCCTTATTTTATTTGATGTTGTTTTTAACATTGTATTCGTGATTCTAACTGCTTGTTGAAGGTGTCCTTGAGTTCCTCGAAAGGCGCCCACAAATAAAATGTATTATTATTATTATTATTATTATAGCTCGAATTGAATTTCACTTAGCTTTTTCTTTTTATATTTCAAACTATTGTCTTATTCTTACAATTTATTCTTAAAACCTTGTTTTCTCGCTTTACTTACCCCTCTGCGCAGTGCATTCACCCTTTTCTCTCTCTGCGCAATGCATTCGTTCTACTACTACTTCTAGCGGAATATTTCCTTAACACTAGCGATCGATAGCGAGATAGAAAGATAGACAAGTTGCAAGTCAGATTGCTAGTTAGCTTGCCAGCCAGTCCGTGAGGCACTTTGTGGTTCTGGCATTTTAGTCAATCAGTTTGTAAGCGAGTTCCTCGGTCAGTGTGTAAGTTGGTTGTTTGGTTATTTTGTTGCTTTGCTAGTTACCCTCCGCCAGTGATACTAGCCCTGAAGCCGTGAAATTTGCAGGTCAACTTCAACCTCTCCCCCTTCTGTGGCTTTGACGGGCAGTGTGAAACAGGATCACACAGCAACACTGTTGGGAGACTCCAAGAAAAAACAAGCGTGACATTTCAAATGATTCTGCACAAAGCACCTTGAAGTTTGGATTTTATTTTTGAGCGTGTCTCCATCTCGGTCCGACCGTCAGTGTCGCAGCCACGTGAGCGACTGTCAGCGGAATCTGATGCCGCTTGTTGACTCTAATAAGGCTCCCGCAGCTCCTGCCATCTCACCACCATTCATCCTCCTCCAGCGCTCACCTGCCACAATTCCCCGAACGCGCTTCCCCTTTTGTTCCTGCCATGTTTTCTTCTCTTACTTTTGTGGAGCGAAATTCTCTGATTGAACTGTGCTCGGCAAAGTACTGGAGGCAAAAGGAGTTTGTATTCACCTTGCTACATGCAGGCGTACAAAAGCCGCCATTGTTAGAAGTCTAATGGGAATTTTAAGTACAAGCAGTCGGCGGCTGCTTTTATCTCGGCTATTTACGAGCATACAAAATTTGGAAGCTAAGGGGAATTACCTTTTTCTTTTTCCCGGATCTCTGCTCCGAGGCTTTCATCTCCATGGGCACTGTTAACACGACGACCCGCCACTGTTTGTGGAGGGAGAAGACGAATCAAAGACAGCGTTTAGACGATCGGAAGAAAGAAAACTATGCCAAGCGAGAAAAAGTTAGACAAAGTTTGATGTTTGGAGCTGCAGCCTCATGTTCGCCGGCCAGATCATTTTCGAAATACTGCCAAGTTGACCACACCACCTTCCTGGAAATGCTGCTTTGTCTTATAATTTGATGTTGATACACTAATGGGACACTTCTTTAGGTACATCATCTCATAAAATTCAATGTAAATTCTTCTTGTGGCTTTTTCAAGAATCCCACGTCCACTTCAACCACTGCACCTGGATAATTCGGTCCCGGGGGGGGGGGGGGAATGATAAGTGATTAAATCCATTGGCAGCCTGAACACACACACACACGCACACACATTTTGGAGTGGGTTTCGACTGCTGGACAGTAATCCTGTTAATGAAAAATGTATTTGGCACGCAAGGCCGGCATCCATCCTCCTCCAGAGAAGCAAGAAGGCTATTGATACTCCACCAAAATAAAAGTGCCATTAACAGCACAGGAATGTTTCAGGTGATGTTCCAGTACATACTTTGGACAAGGGAGGCCGAGTGGAGTTGACTTTCCGGTGCTGGTCCTAGTTGGGACTTCTGTTCCCAAACAGCTTTCCAGTTTCCAAGTACAGCCTCAAGCTGAATAAAAAATAATGATGATGACAAGCTGGAGTAAATGCTTACTGGACCCTCAGGGTCCAATAAAACCGTGTTCTCTTCATGTTCTGGTTCGATACTTCAGGATCAATCTGGACAGGTTTCAGGTTCACCTTACGTTTGGAACAGGCAGACATTCGAGGATTGGTTTGCTAGTACCAATAATTGATTACATTGAGAAACAATGATTGGGTCTGTGGACGGCTAGCTTAGTAGCTAGCTAGTTCAATAGTTCGATAGCTAGCTAGCGATCGATAGCGAGATAGAAAGATAGACAAGTTGCAAGTCAGATTGCTAGTTAGCTTGCCAGCCAGTCCGTGAGGCACTTTGTGGTTCTGGCATTTTAGTCAATCAGTTTGTAAGCGAGTTCCTCGGTCAGTGTGTAAGTTGGTTGTTTGGTTATTTTGTTGCTTTGCTAGTTACCCTCCGCCAGTGATACTAGCCCTGAAGCCGTGAAATTTGCAGGTCAACTTCATCTCCATGGGCACTGTTAACACGACGACCCGCCACTGTTTGTGGAGGGAGAAGACGAATCAAAGACAGCGTTTAGACGATCGGAAGAAAGAAAACTATGCCAAGCGAGAAAAAGTTAGACAAAGTTTGATGTTTGGAGCTGCAGCCTCATGTTCGCCGGCCAGATCATTTTCGAAATACTGCCAAGTTGACCACACCACCTTCCTGGAAATGCTGCTTTGTCTTATAATTTGATGTTGATACACTAATGGGACACTTCTTTAGGTACATCATCTCATAAAATTCAATGTAAATTCTTCTTGTGGCTTTTTCAAGAATCCCACGTCCACTTCAACCACTGCACCTGGATAATTCGGTCCCGGGGGGGTGCTGAATGAGTTTTGGATGAAGGCGGTGGCAAAACGAAATGTGTGAGTTTTCAGGCATGTTGTAGTCCCTCCAAAAAGGAGATTCATTTGTTCATCATTCTTAAAAATTATTTCATTTCTGAGAATGGAAGTGCAACCTTCAAAACAATTGATTTTGACTGGCGGCAACACATAATACCCATAACTCACATTCTCAACACAAATATATGTCGAGTAGAATATTAAAAATGTGCTTTCGGATAAGAGAGCATTTGGTATGCAAATAAGAGTGTCTTCAGGCATTTTCTCAAGGAACTAAACGTTTTCGCTCTGCCGTTCCTGTATGAATGTGCGCTCAGGAACGAGAAAAAACAAGTGAGACAAATCTCAAAAGAAGAAACCTGAAAAAGGACTTCAATACACACATTTGTTGAAAGAGACATCTTTGACTGTACCTTTCAACTGAGCAAGCTCAAATAAGCATCTTAGCCTGGCCATGAACTGGAGTGTCGTCTGTGAAACGGCCCTGAAAGAATAGATTTGGACAAAAGTACCAAGCCTTAAGACGCTGTTGTCATTCAAAGACTAGACTTGGATTCAAACTGAAAGACAAGACATGGATTTTTATTGACAGACATCAAACTCAAGCCCAACAACTTGAAAGTACAGTCATACCTCGGTTTTCGACCATAATCCGTTCCAGAAGGCTGTTCGAAAAGCGGTTTGTTCGAAATCCAAAACGATTTTACTAGCCCATGATTAGGGGCTAATACACTAAACAGAAATAACATAAAAACAGTCAGATTTGCGTAAATCACAAAAAACACGTCTGCACACAATGAACGCTACGCTTCCTCGTGTAAGGAAGCCGAGGAGCCAAGTGGCGTATACGGATTTGCTCAGTTTGGTCAAAAACTGGTTTGCGGTCGTAATCCGAGGCATAAAAATCTCAAATGTTCTGGTCGAAAACCGATTTGGTCGAGAACAAAGACGTTCGAAAACCCAAGTTCAACTGCACACTTGAATTCAAAGATAGATTAATGAGAGGAAAGTCAGTCCCATGTAAAAATACTCGAGATAAGACTTGAAGACTAGCAAAAGGATTTGGGACTTGACAAGGATTTCAGTAAAAGATTTGAGCCTAGGCTATGAAAGTCATGGATTGCAGGCTAGGCTTCGTCTGAGTCCAATTCCATGTCTAAGAGAAAGCCTTCAGACTTGACTCAGATTTAAACACTTTCATTTGTGACTAAAATTTGATTGAAACATTTCACACATTTGGAGTCAGACTCACCTACAGGGATAAGCCTCTACTCAAACAAGACTTAAGACTCAAGCAAAACCACTTGCAATTCCACTTGATTTCAAACATAAAGACTCCAAACACAATTTAAAGAAAACAGTGAAAAGACCTAAGACTTGAGTTGGACTTGAGAACAGGGAATTTAGAATAGTCTTGGACTTAAGTTCAAGGACTTGACATCAGATTCTAGAGAAAACCAGCTGCTCTTGAAATCAAATGAAGATAGATGTTTGTGTAGCTTCTTAGTCATCCGGGTTCTTTGTTCTTGTCGACTTCACTTGAATACAAGAGCCTTCTTCAGTTCTAAATTCCCAAAAAGACTCGACCCCTAGAATAGGAACTGAAGAAACTTTTTGAAATGGTGTCTGAAAAAAATTCAACTTTAAACCTATCTTTGGAAAAAGAAGATAAAATGAATGCGATAGCGCTTTTGGATAAAAGGTCAACCGTCTCCAACAGCCAACCACTTTAGAGTAGACGTGGACTAAAGTACGCTTTAGGAGACTTCAAAGTTGGGCAGGAACTGTTGGAACTGCGCTTAAATCCACTCATAAAGTCTCCACTTAGACTCAAACGAAAAACGTTTCACATGATTTGAGCTCAAGCACAAAGACTCGAAAACTTGAGTTGGACCCAAGAGCAGAGACTTTGCATTCGGCTTCAGATTCAAGACCAAGCACTTTGACTTGTTTCCTTTTGACCTTCGGTGCTCAATAATGTGATTACACCATGAAAAAGGACGTTTAGTATGAAGGAGGGCATTTAGCCTGACATCAGTGGGGAGCTCCATTATCACGGACGCCACCAGGGGACGCTATCATGGCGGCCAGTGGAGATGGGAGGGGGGATGGGGTGGCACCAGACTGAGGGTCAAAGTCAAATCCAAACATCCTGGAGAGGATGTAGAAGGGAAGACTCCCAAGTCAACTGCTTTAACTCCCCCACATCAACCAGTACTAACCCTCCCACAGACACACACACACACACATACATACACACACTCTCGCGGATGCTAATCCTGCAAAAGCTGTTTCGTAGCGAGGATTAGCAGCAGAGCAAACAAGGTTTACAGCTCTCTGCTGGGTGCGCATGAGAAATGGAGTACAGGTGCACTTTGGGGTGGGGGTTGAGGTGGGCTGGAGGGGGGTTGAGTCTGATGACTTGTCTCTGTTGTACATGATCATACACTGAAGTGGTGGTGGTGGGCGTGGGTGGGGGGGGGGGGGGGTTCTTGTTCCACCAGCTGGTGTGTTTCATCCTTCAGGAGGATATTGTTGGAATTCAGGCCAATGCTGACGATAGCAGAACATCCTCTAACCCACATATCACCACCACACCCGCCGCCCCCCGCCCCTTGTTTTTTTTGCATCCTCCCCGGGGGAACTTGTATATTTTGTTTTGTTTTTTACTTTTTTTGATGCTTGAGCAAGATTAAGGACAAGCCATTTCAAAAAGCTAGTGGAAAGTTGAGGAATTACAAACTGTGTCTGCATGCAAAGGCTTATCCCAGCAAAACACAAACACAATTGCAGTGGGGGAAAAAAAAACACTGCAAAGCTAATACAAAACTAAATTAAAGCTGTGAGCGGCAATGATTGGGGCTCTCGGGAGGACCCGATGCAAGAAAACAAGAATTTGAAGAAAATCAAAGCATCAGGATGGGAGCTGTTGGATCTCTGCCAGTCGAGGGTGTCGATGAATCTCCAAAGGCTTGGTGTTTGGTGGAGAATCATCCAAGCATCCACTATATAATTATTTGCTTTTTTTCAACTTCACCAATTTGTCTAGTTGTCGTGTAAGTTGTTCATATTTGGTCGAAATCTGACATCTCTCACACTTCGGAAGACCACTGAAATGGCCAAAATGACCCGAAAACGGTGACTTCAAGCTGACATGGCAGCAATCCTATTCGTTTTGAGGCATGACTGCTTGGAACATTTCTCATGGGTCTACTCATGAAAGACATGCCCACCAAATTTCATGTTATAAAATGAAATTGACTTCTGCGTCAGTTTTTTTTTTTTAATGTAGTATTTTCAATTTTTGAAATTAGCCGGCTTCAAACCAAAATGGCTGACTTCCTGTCTTTTTGTCCATGGGTTGTTGAGACTTTATTTCGTGAATCTAAGATAAGATAAGATATCCTTTATTTGTCCCGCAATGGGGAAATTACAATCAGAATTCAGAAAGGAAAAACGCTGGGTAGAGAGAGGGAAAAAAAAAAACACGCTCGAACTATCCTCTTCCGAGGATAATTTAAGTCCAGGATAAAAAAAAAGACCCTAGCACAGAAATAAGCATATGACAGTTACAACAAGTCACAAGACATAACATGTAATAAGGGGGAGGATGAATGGGAAGGGGGGAGGGGGGGTTGAGAGGGGTAACCGTGACGCGGCCGAAATGACCAGCTGCACGGATTCACACGAGCGCTCTGCATGTCGAACCACGTCACGGGGGAAAAAGAATCGGACCGATGAAGACGGTGATAACAAGGATGTGTATGCGCGTGTGGTTGTCCAGTTATGTATGTGTATGCGTGTGCAGGTCATAGCTGCATCGTCGAGGTCTGCTCATCGTGAAGACAGTCCCGGCTTATCAGTCCATGGCCGAGAAGGAGGGGGCGGTGGGGGGCCCTAGACTCCGTGCGTATTTCCATCCAGGGGAAAGGCCAGATAGCGTTTGTTTTGGAGAGACGGCCGCCAACAATTCCAGACAGCCTTGAGTCCTTGGTCTGTATCTCCTCAGTGGCGCCGATCAGTCTGATCCAGAAATTCTTTCCGCAGCGTGGATTCCAAAGTCTCCATGGTATTATCGATCGCGCGGAGTCGCTCCAAAACCGCATCAGTCACCGCTTGAGTCTGAGTGTTGGACATTCGCGCCAAGCCATCCAGAGTGACCGGCAGCTTCTTCACTTCCAATAGAGCCGCTCCCGTCGGTTGAATCTTGCGATAGAACAGCAAGCTGCCAACACCAAACAGCAGCATACCTGTTATCAAAAGGCCAATAATGTAGATGTCTTCCCCATCCTCCACGGACAGTACTGTCAGGCACACCGGTCTCCACTTTCTCCATGGATCCAGGGCGTATCCGGCAGCAAGCGTCCCCGGAGGGCAAGCAGGCTCCCCACTGCCCGCTCTTTTCGTCGAAAAAATTTTGTCAATTAAAATTTTGTCAATTAATCTACTCATGTCCTTCAAATTTCATGTTAAGTAAAACTGATTTCAAGGGCTGAATTTTCAAATGTTGCGAAGAAAATGACCAAAACGAGCCTAAAATGGCTATTTCAAAGCAAATGACAGATATCGGATATATTTTTTTAAGCATGGCTCCACAGGCTTTTTTGTGGTTCTACTCATGATAGACATGACTACCAAATCACATGTTTCTAAGTGAAACTGACTTTGGGCGTGAAGTGTGAAAAATTCCTTGACAGATTTATTTGTATTTTTGGGAATCGCTAGAATTAGTCAAAACGGCTGGTTCAAACTAGAATGGATGACTTGATATTTCTTTTCAGGCATGATTTGAGACACATCCACCATATTTCCAACTGCAAACTGAAGTCGGAATTAATTTTCAAAGTTTGCTTCGAAAGCCACCAAATATACCTAAAAGGCTGCTAAAACCATAACGGCAAATTTGCCTTGTATTCTTAGCTTCTGAAGACTTTGCGGGGGGTCTATTACTCCTTCTTCTGCAGGGCTGAACTTTTAAACAGATTTGCCCACCACACATGTCCTAAAACGTGCGCTTGACTTGAAGTTTCCATTATGCTGCTGACAGTCACACAAGATCGCAAATGATGCAGGTGAGGCAACCTTGACAGAGGTAATTATTTCTGCACTCGCTCTGTCTCCTGGAAAGACAGCAGTGATGTTTTCCCCCCCGCCCACTTTTAAGTTTCTTCGAACTGCAACTCAGTGCTTTTTGTATAGACAGCGATACATTGACTGGGCACGTGGGCAAGGAGAGCCACGGTCTCCATTTATTCAACGGCACAAATACAAAATACAACACCCACAAGTAGCACGGAGCGTTGAACTCACCAGCCAGCCTGACTCCGGCTGGTGCTGTCACTCACAAAGAAGCAATGCCGATAAAAGGCACACATTCAACACATAAATGTAATAGTACGTTGAGTAATTGCACTTTGCAAAGTAAGTCTTGTTCTTAACATTCTCTCTTGCTGTGGATCCCGCCGTTCGGCGGTCGTGGAATTTGCCAATTTACGGATTTCCAACAGGCTTTTCGTTTTTTTATTCACTTTGAGATTAGTTGTGGTTTGCTGCCATTTTCTGGCTTCTACAGGCACTTACAATCCATTCACAGCGGGGCTAGTTCCTGATCGTACGATAAATATTGTTACTCTGCCATTTCCCATATTTTATAACACGTAACAAAACATTTATGGTGGGTTTAGGGCTTCAAAATGATTCTTTGCCTTTCCATTCATTTCCGTAGGATTTACTTGATATCCGAATAGAAATGATCACGGAAGGAATTCAAATTGTGAGTCAAGGTACTATGAAGGTGGTTGTAAAGTTGCTTGAAGGCAGAAAAATAATCATCACTTAATTACCGGGTAGAAGTGGTGTAGCACTAGGAGCTACGTCCTTGCTGTGGCGGTACTTTTAATTAATGAGATGCGGAACATACGTGCCGCGTATGTAAAAATAAACATGTTCGTCCTTGTCAGGGTTCTGCCGTTTATTTGTGACCAGGCGCAAAGCCACCGGTGGGGGTGTTAGCGGGAGGCAGGTGCGACGGCGCGGGGCGCCGTGACGCCTCGCCACTTGGAATGCATGAGCGCGCTCGGCCGGCGGACATGCGTGACGCATGGCCTCCGTCTGGCACCACGGCAAGACGGATGAGCGGGAGCAAAGCGCAACGCCGGCGCTCCTGGAGGTGACCCCGGCTACGGCACGATACCGCCTACGGCCGCTAGCGTAGCACAGTGGTCAAATGGTTGTATCGAGCAGTGTTGCTAAGTAGGTGTGTGAAGCGTAGTCGGTGGGCGGATATGACGCAACACTATGGTACCAGACATTTTTTCTGCTGTTTAGCTAGCTGTGAATGAGCTCGTAGTCGGTAACCCCATCCCCTGCTATCACATCCTCCATGGGGGGGGCATGGCCAAACCAGCTCGACTCTACCACATTCATTAGCAAGCAGCGGGTGGCGGCCTTGTTAGCATCTTCATTAACAAACGGCAAAGCTTCTGAGTACGTTGCGCGGCCATTTGTTTCTTAGGTTACCCCCCACCCTTCCCGCTCTGAGCTGCCCCCTCACGGTTGTCAATGCGATGCAACCTTTTTCTTTGCATTTTGCCACACAGACGAGATTTGAGCGCTTCAAAATCATCTAAACTGCATCTGCACGCAAATGAAAATACGTGCTACACAAACTTTCAGCGTTCACATTCCTGTTGCCAGTAAAGGTGATCAAGGTTTTCTGACACAAGGTGTGTAGTTTTACTGCATTTACCGCCATTTCACAGTGGGGGGTTTCTCCCTGCATAACACTTCATGAGGATAAAATGTTGCATCTTGCCAGTAATATTTTACGCTGATGACAGTTTAATGGTTGGTGAGTAGTAGTTTTACTGTATGTATGTATATATATACAAACACACATCTATATATATATATATACATCTCTCTCTCTCTCTCTCAGCAAGGTGGTGGTGGACCCCAAAAAGCAGGCAGGAGGGAGGAGCAGGGTGTATTTGAAGAAGTGTATTGATAAACAAAGAAAACTAAATCCAAAACAAAGTCCAAAGTAACAAACAAAAACCATGACTTAAACAAAAGCTATCAATAACCAAAACACTACTAGAACAAACATGACAGCAGCAAAGGAACAGCAAACAAACACACATGACAGTAGCAAGAGCAAACAATGACCCGACACAGAGTGTTCGGGCTGGGAGTCCTTTTAAAGCCCTAATTACCTATGACCAACAGGTGTGCAGCTGCCGGGGGAGCCCTACAGAGCCACCTGTTGGTCCCTAAACCGAATCATGACACTCTCTCTCTCTCTCTCTCTCTCTCTCTCTCTCTCTCTCTCTATATATATATATATATATATATATATTTATATAAATATATATATATATATTTATATATATATATATTGCACTATTGGTGCAGTAATGAAATTGAAACGTAATAAATGTAGCAATGACATCATCGGTTGGACAGTAGCCGTGTAGTTTTACTGTATTCTACTCCGATGAGTCTTTTGACACTCAAGGTGAAAATAATCTGGATGGTCACAAAAGGTTTTACAGTATGATGGCCAAATGGAGAGAAAATAATTGCACTTTCAGCATTCCAGTACTTTGTCATTGTAAGAAATATCATTATCTGTATGATTAAAAAAACAATCTTAAGAACCCATGAAGACAAATTAGATTAGATCATCAAAGGTCTCGCTAAATTAACTGAAGTGGGGGGGAGGATGCCTGTGGCCTCAAATGCGAAGCGTTGAGAAGATTTTCTTTTTTCCAACACTTCTTTCGAGGGAATGAATAAATCTGTCCGACACTGACAGAAAAAAAATGACTAGGAATCTTTTAAGTAGCACGAAGAGACGGGACAGCTTTACAATCACATATATACACACACACACACAAACAAAGCTCTCACACACACTCGCTTATACACACACACTCACACTTTATCCTTAATGGCTGTGCTTTTGTCCTTTATTGCGCTATAAAACACTTTCTGACACACTTATTTAATTAAAAGCACCAAAGCGCTAAATCATTCCGACTTTTGATGAATCAGGTGAAATAAAAAGAGGCTGGCGAGGGCAACGGCGGCGGCGGCCCAGTGTCGAAGACAGATGACATCATGCCAGGGCGACACCCGGCAATAGCCAATCAATGACTTTATGTTTTTGTGAAGCGATGACATATTTTATGATGTATTGTGTCATCTGCTATATTTTACTTTATTGGAAAAATCTGACATAAGTCAGGCTTGGCAATATGACTGAATCATGTCAGTGTCACGCTCATGACACTGACATGATTCAAAACATAATTTTCCCCTTTTGGGGTTTTCTTTAATTTTCTTCTCAACTTTTTCTGGCTTTTTTTTTTTTTTTTTGGTTTTCATTTACTCGCACGGATGTTTCCATTTGTCAGCTCGAATCCACCATCACTGATGAGTATATTCATCAAGTACGTTTTTTTCAAGGGTTGGGCATGGAAGCGTCTGTGAAATTCACCTTTGTAAAGCACCGTAATGACAAACAGATCCCTGTAGATGGTGGCGTGGCATCGCTTTGGATTTGTGATCTGCACCAATATATATTAGACGATGACACGGGCCTCGTTATGTCGATTGTGCGGGAGGCAAATTGTAACTCATTAAGATTTGCACAAGCGAAAAATCTGCAAGTAATCGACTGCCAACGAAGAAGGTTTCATTTTGCCTTTCGATGCCACAGGATGGCGGCAAAGCAATTCTTTCTTATTCGACAGGGATCTGGCCTGCGAAATGAGGTTCCACCCCTTAGTTTTACGTACAGTATGTCTTTGGCACCAAGATGCCACTCAACATAAAGGTATTACTGTAGATTAGGGTACATTTTTGAATTTTATTTGAATTTGTTAACTGAAATGAACAATAGGAAAGATCCAGGCGAAAACAACATTCTTTCTGTTTGAAAAAAAAAGTGTCTTGCTGTTTTTATAACACAAATGATGGATTTCTCATAATTGAAATTGAAAATAAGATTTTAAAAATAATACTTGAAAAACAGACCACAGGTTTGAATTAGATTTTAATCTTGAATTAGTCAGGGGTACTTGACATGAAAGTTTTGTAACACATTGAGAAAGATACGGTTAACCCTGCAAACCTAAAACTAATTCAATATTAAATCGGAAATTAAATGTTGAACTCCTATTTTTGGGGAGGTGAGAAAAGTGAAAGATTTGGCTTTTTAACTTTTTATTGTGTTAGATAAATAGGTCTTTTTTTTCCAATTGAATGGATGATACATATACAAAGAAATGTCAGTGTTATACAAATTGTCACTCCATTAAGGTTGGCCAGCATCATTTGCAATTTGCATTATGCTATTTCATATGGAAAACACCACAGGCATGCTAATTTGATTTGCGATCATTTGAAGCGATTTACCATTAAATGTGAATGCAAGGCGGCACAGTAGTCGACTGGTTAGCACGTCCACCTCCCAGTGGAGAAGTGTAGGGTTCAATTTCGGATCAAGCCTTCCTGTGTGGAGTTTGCATGTTCTCCCCGGCTTTTCTCTGGGTACTCCGGTTTCCTCCCACATTCCAAAAACATGCATGGCAGGCTGATTGAACACTCTAAACCAGTGGTTCTTAACCTGGGTTTGATCAAACCCTAGGGGTTCGATGGAGCCTCTGCCATGAAGGTTAAGACACACCTGACTCGAGATGTCAATTAGTTATGACACACCCACTTGGCCATCACAAGCTGTAGATGATACATTACATACATCGTAAAATTAAATTTTTAAAAAAAACTTTTCTTATGTCTTGAAATTTTCTTTACTTTTTTCTGTTTTTAATAAATGTGTTTTTTATGTCTTGAAGTTTGAAAAAGTCATTTTTGTTTTTCACGAATGAAGGGTTCAGTGAATGTGCAGATGAACTGGTTGGGTTCAGTACCTCAAGGTGTGAGTGTGAGTGCGGATGATTGTTCCTCTATATGTGCCCTGCGATTGGCTGGCAAACAGCTCAGGGTGTACCCCGCCTACTGCCCGAAGACAGCTGGGATAGGCTCCAGCATGCCCGCGACTCTCTTGAGGATAAGCGCATTAGAAAATGGATGGATGTATGTCTAGCGGGGCAACAGTGTGAACTCTGAGCATCCATGTATGATTGTTGCTGCAGCCGTAACATAACTTAGTTGATGTTATGTTCTTCTCCTCGCTCGATCCGTGGCAGCGTGGGCGGCGAGTAATGGTGGGGTTCCGCAGGGGTGGATGTTGGGGCCAGGGGGGTTGTAGTTTTTATTGTTGTTGTTGTTGTTGTTGTTGTTGTGACTCAGGTAGGCACTGACTTCCTACCGGCTGGAACAGCTCCAGGCCCCAATGGTGAGAGTGACTCATTTCACTTCACATTCATTCACCTGCCACCCACCCACCCATTGGAAAGAAAAAAAGGAAAAGCAATACTGTCTCTTCTTTTTAAGTGCCTCGCCGTCTCCTTCTCTGGAACACGGCACGCTTGTTGGCCTCCGACTTTGCTCGGCTCATCGCTCTCATCCGCAAACAGCTTGCATTCATCTTTGTGTGTGTGTGTGTGTGTGTGTGTGTGTGTGTGTGTGTGTGTGTGTGTGTGTGTGTGTGTGTGTGTGTGTGTGTGTGTGTGCGTGCGCGCATCCAAAATCGGAGTGTCGGAGTGAAAGTGAAGTGTTGTGTGCTGCATTTGGGTGTTTTCCAATATGCGTTGCGTGTGCTTGCAGTTTCTACTCTGCGCGTGCATATTGCACTGTGTTTGTATTGCTTTGCACCCGTGTGCTGTTGTATTATGCCGAAAGTGTGTAGTAAGTGCGTGTAAAACTCAAAGTAGCACTACGGTTGCGCTGCCTCAGCAGATTGACGTCCTGATATCCTCAAAAGAGATGCATCCTGGAATATACTCTCACCGGGATGGCGTCTGTCGAATGCCCCCCCCCCACCCCACTCATTCTTCCTCCCCCCCTCCGGCATCTTAGATTGATTGATCAGACCCACATCTCCTTTAATGAGACGTAATAGCCCACAGTCAGCTCTGACTCCCCAGGCCTGCTCATGGAATATTTTTAACCTGCACGGCAATCGATCCCACACACACATACACACACCTGAGAGGGGTCCTGAAGTAAAAAGTGTTTTCCTGACCGATTGTTGTTCGCAAGCCCCGAAGAGCATTATCGATGGCGGTCCCCGATGATCACCTGACCTGAAGGCAGTCTTCTACGAGCCCCATGATGCACTGCAACTGACAGCTAAGCCTGCTCATCACCGCAGCGACCGGCTCAGAGAGCTCAGCGAGGAGCCAAAAGACGAGGAGCAGATCAGCACATGCCTCTGGGGAGGAAGGAAGAGACTAGGAAGGATGGAGTGAAGAAGGAGCGAGGACGATGAGAAGGGACGCGAAAGGAAACGTCAGCTCCAGGCCACTCACTCCACATTTCAATTAAAGTGAAGTGAAAAGACCATTCAGTTCAACTCAAATGAATGGAGACATTTTCCCAAATTGAACTCATCCTTTCATATTTCTGTACTTGGTTAAGAATCATTTTAACCTCAAAATGTTCATCTCTTTCCTGACATATTGTATCACTCACAGGGGTTACGTTGCAGACCGCTCCCGCAAAACCCGCAATAGAAAAGCTCAGTTTAAATAATCCCTTGGCATGTTTTTATAGCATTTATGGCACTTCTTTTTTTTAAAGTCTTTCATCTTACTTTAAAATAATAGAGACACATTTAAAGACACCTAATATATTGAGAGAGAAAGAGCGATGGAGAAGCCAAAAATTTATACATTCTACTTTATTCAAATTTACAGTGTCAATCAAAGTAGTCCACACACATCTAGTGGTTGACAGTGAAATTACACTGAAAATAAATGGGGTACAGAAAAAAAACTAACCCTAAATCACAAAATAGCAGGGCCACAATCACGGAACCCATGAAGGAGGGGAAATTTCTGTACCAACATTTTATAGTCCCGTGGTGCCTTGAGATAGAAGTTCAAATCGCTCCGTGAACTCAGACAGCTTGTATCTCATTTCATCCTTTCTCACTGAAAGGAATAATATGACTAAAAATGAAACAATCGAAATAATAACAAAGGGTCAATTCTGCCTCTGCCATGTGTTGTCACATGTTCAGATGACATCATGGTGAACATAACATACAATTTCCTCAACATCCTCCCATCGGCGGGGAGCAAGGCAGGCGCTGACATTTGTGTGGACACAGCCACCCCATTGCACCCCCCCACCTCCCCCATTACCTGCCAACCGCCTGCCACCTTCCTCTATCGAAAGGTGAATTGTTACGGAACAGGCAGGAAAAGGGGCCCGCGGGGTTAAACGTGTAAAAGATCGCAAGCGGCCGGGGGAGTCGACAGTGTGCCGGAAGCTTTTCTCTGTGGAAAAGGTCAACGTGTTTAACAAGAGGAGAGGCAGGAATGGAGCGCAATGGGCCGGAAGAACAGTTCACCCATGACGTCATTCAACATGGATGAGAAGCACTTCTCACAAACGGAGCCCAGGTAGGGAAACAGTAAGTCAGTGAATAAGTGGCATCTTGACCCTTTCATCCACCAGTAATCATAACCTGTAACCCAGGGGTGCCCATTACGTCGATCCCGATCTACCGGTAGATCTAAGACAGGTCCCAAGTAGATCCGAGGAGTGTCGAGGAGAAAAAAAACAAACAACCAGTTGTGTGTCTTTGTACATGTTAGTAATATATTTTTTGTGTTGATGTACGCTGCACCCTAATCATCCTATCAGTCTCATTTTCACAAAAAAATAAAAATAAAAAATAAAATAACGTAGGTAAATCTTGAATTTACGGTGGCGTGTGATTACGTCACCGGAAGTGACGCGCTCAGCAGTCTGCAATTGCAGCTTGTGATCGGAGCTGTTGCGCGCTATGTTTTGTCGTCATTATTCTCATTCAGAGTTTGCTTCGTGTACAATTCACCAAGGGCACGGGCAAAGAATAGGAATCTAGAGGGCTGAGGGAAGCACTTTAAAACGGTACGTGTGAGCAACGATAGTTAACAGGCTGCAAAAGTGCATCGCATGCCTCCGTTTCAGGCTGTTTCTCATCATGGCGTGTGTGTGTGTGTGTGTGTGTGCGCGCGCGTGCGCGCCAATAAGGGTACATCCCGGGAGGTTAGTTGATCGAAAAGTAGATCTTCGGTCCAAAAAGTTTGGGCACCCCTGCTGTAACCTGATAACATGCTAAGCTGTCCACTGTGGTAACCGCTGTGCCTGAAAGGTTTCAAAGAATGTTGCCAATTGTACAGTTATCACTATGTGTTGGATAAATTGGGTATCTTAAAACAGATCAACAGCAAGCCAAACTCAAATCTTCATGAGCCAGGAAACTGAGCGGCTTGCTCCTTTATTACGGTCGTCTTGACAGCTACAATGAACTGTGACATCAGCTCGATGAAAATGTTGAGTGAAACTCGAATAAACACTTTAAAAACATGCATTAGCTTCTTGTAACCAAATAAATACAACACAAATTGTCCAGTTGCAAACAACAGACAGAAATGCAGCTCTAAATGTGACAATGATAAACAAAGGATTTTCGCGATCCGTTTGCATGCTAATTACCTCGTTAGCACTAACTTAGCGGCATTGCTACGTTCGTACACGATGCTCAGAGCTAGCAAGTTTCAGGGACAGCACTTGACGAAAACGATCCCTGAAACAGATCTCTAAATACCGTATTTTCACGACCATTCGGCGCACCGTATGGTTGGGCGCAGTCTCATTAATGGGTGCCATTTCTGTATTTTACACATAGACAAAACGCACTGTATTATTGGGCGCAGTTTTACAGTGGTAAAACATACGCCAGCTTAAACATACGGCATGCATGCGCGCACGCTAACACGTTAGCTTGAAGCATACGGTAGCATGCCAAGACATACGGATACACGCTAAAACACGTTTTTAAAAAGGCAACGAAAGCAGAACTGAGTTCGGGTGTATTTTATTTACAAGGTACTCACATTTTTCGCTCAATCATCACTCAGAAAGCCATCAAAGTCCTCATCTTCTGTATCCGAATTGAACAATTGTGCAAGTACCGGTAATCCATCCAAACCGCCGGGTTCCCTCTCGTTGTCATGTGGCTCCACAGAAATTATGCCGGCTTTGCCAAAAGCTCGAACAACAGTACTAGCAGACACGTTCGTCCAAGCAGCCACAATCCATTCGCAGATTGTGGCATAACTAGCCCGGCGCTGCCTCCCACTCTTCGTAAAGCTGTGTTTGCCATCGATCATCCAATTTTCCCATGCCACTCGCAACTTCACTTTGAACGCCCGGTTGATGCCGATGTCCAGCGGTTGGAGTTCTTTCGTCAAGCCTCCGGGAATGACGGCAAGCTCGGAGTTCATTTGCTTGACTTGTTTTTTCATCGCTGCTGTGAGATGGGCACGCATGGAGTCGCAAATCAAGAGTGACGGCGAGGCATGGAAAAAGCCATCCGGTCTCTTAAAATACACCTCACTTAGCCACTCTCTCATCTTCTCCTCGTCCATCCAGCCCTTTTGGTTTGCTTTCACGATGACGCCGGCTGGAAACTTTTCTTTCGGCAGCGTCTTTCGCTTAAAAATTACCATAGGTGGCAGTTTTTGTCCGTTGGCATGACAACCAAGAATGACAGTAAAAGCAGACTTCTCGTGCCCCGTTGTGCGTATCGCAACCGTGCTGGTCCCCTTCTTCTCCACCGTGTGGTTCACCGGGATGTCGAAAGTCAGCGGGACCTCGTCCATGTTGGTTATGTGGTTAGGCTGGATGCGTTTGTCGACAATCTTCTTACTACAGTAGGTGCGGAAAACGGCCAGCTTTTCTTTGTAGTCCGCTGGAAGTTGCTGAGCCACGGTCGTCTTCACTCTCACGGGTAGATGGTGCCGTTTCATAAAGCGAAAGCACCAAGACGGACCTCCTTGAAAATGCTCAATTTTCAATTCTTCGGCTAACGTTTTAGCCCTTAGTCGAATGGTGACCGTGGAGACGCTTCTGCTCTTTGATCAAGAATCCACCGCTCCAGTTGGTCTTCCAACTCGGGCCACCTCGCCTTCTTTCCACGGAAACTCAGCTTCGTCTTTTTGACTTGGCGAAGCTCGTTCTCCTGCTTCCTCCATTTGCGAACCATGGATTCGTTGACCTTAAATTCTCTGGCGGCTGCTCGATTCCCATGTTTCTCTGCATAACCGATGGCTTGGAGTTTGAACTGAGCTTCGTAGGCGTGTCTCTTTGTGGAATTCATTTTCGGGGGTTCTTGGAAACCAAAACCGAAGTTGTTTTGCAATAATGCACATACTCACACTTTATACAGGTGCTGGTACCTGCTAGAGGCGTGCCTTTAGCGTCCACTTACACGCCCACCCTTCACCCATTGGCGGACTTCTTCCCCGCATGCCTGTCCTCAGTCACTTCCGCCTTTTCTCTATATAAACAGCGTGTCGGCTCTCAGCCAGGTTTTGGAACTCAGCTCATACAAAAGATGCTCCGCATTATAAGGCATCCTGTCCATTTTGGAGAAAATTTTAGACTTTTAATGGCGCCTTATAGTCGTGAAAATACGGTACCTCTAAAGACAATCAAACTTACAGCAATTGCTTTCGGAGGTGTACAGAAAAGGAATGAAAAACCAGTGAGAATGACCACAGTCAGGCTTTCTGGAGCGAATCGTCGAACAAAACACAATGTCTGCTAGCCACATTGCATTGCGATTACTAACTTTGTTTCCGGAATAAAATACAGGTAAACAAAGCTGACTAGATAGAAATTATTTTAAACACAATTACCCTTGTCACGGAAGAACACTAATTAAGGAAATGTTATGAACCCTTTTTTTCTTTTAACCTTTATGAAACGGCTTTGAAACTTTTCCTGTGGGCAGAACACCAATGATGATTTGAATTGAATTCGACAAAACTATTGTCATGTTCTCAAATAGAGACAGTGGGGAAACATAACATGAGTTTGGTTTTGCGGTCATTGATCCCAAAAGACATAATATAAGTTTCATGTGAGCCCACAATCGAAAGGAAGGACATGTTGGTATTGGAGTGGGCGTCCCTGCTTTTGTTTGTACACTGAGCATGTAAAAAAAAAAAGTCAATTTCGTAACAATCAGATCGTCACCTGTGACTGCGCGTGGGTACTTCCTATTGAGCCATGTTGACATGAGCTTCTCTCCAGAAACTGCATCATCTGTTGACGCCATCATGACACCCTTTTCTATGAACGACCGCGACACATACGCTGTTTATAACATAAATGTAGTTTTCATACTCAGTTGGCATGTCGGCTGACCAAAAATATATCCGACTTCCAACGTGTCTGCGTTTCTCTCGCTCCTGAACTCAGAGCTCTCCTGATGTCCATTCACAGGTGACGCAACGTCACCATCGACAGGAATTCACGCTCACAGTCACACCTCTTATCAATCAAGAGTCTTCATAGACGCCAACACGCATGTTTTGGAATGTGGAAGAAAGTAGGTACAAACATAGAAAATGCACATCAGACGTCTGGAGGTCAGCCATTTCGAGGAAAGCCAAATCTTAGGCAATACTGAGTTTATTTGTCAAGACAAATGCCGATGCTGCGATTTTTTTCCCCGCCTTCCTGCCCCCCTTGTCTTCCAAGATTCAGATACTTCCAAGATGGGTCAACATGCTGCCGGTGGCGACCGTCCGTCTGTCCGGGGACCTCATTAGCTGCATGTGTGGTCTCTGGTCAGTCGATCGGTCACTGTGAGGGCAACAAAGCAACTTGGCCAAGTCATCACCAGTGAAAAGCTAAAGTGGTGACCAGAAAAATCAAAGCATAAAGTAATCCATCCATCCATCCATCCATCCATCTTCTACCGCTTATCCGGGGCCGGGTCGCGGGGGCAACAGCTTTAGCAGGGAAGCCCAGACTTCCCTCTCCCTAGCTACTTCTTCCAGCTCTCCCCGGGGGATCCCGAGACGTTCCCAGGCCAGCTGGGTGACATAGTCACTCCAGCGTGTCCTGGGTCTTCCTCGGGGTCTCCTCCCGGTGGGACATGCCCGGAACACCTCACCAGGGAGGCGTTCAGGAGGCATCCGAATCAGATGCCCAAGCCACCTCATCTGGCTCCTCTCGATGTGGAGGAGAAGCGGCTCGACTCTGAGCCCCTCCCGGATGACCGAGCTTCTCACCTTATCTCTCAGGGAGAGCCCGGACACCCTGCGGAGAAAACTCATTTTGGCCGCTTGTATCCGGGATCTCGTTCTTTCGGTCACGACCCATAGCTCGTGACCATAGATGAGGGTTGGAACGTAGATCGACCGGTAAATTGAGAGCTTCGCCCTTTGGCTCAGCTCCTTCTTCACCACGACAGACCGATACAACGTCCGCGCATAAAGTAATGATGTAATTTAATCAAATCTGTGAAAAAAATAAAATACTAAAATGTTTCTGCTTTTTTCGCTTCAGTTCAATGGACATTACACTGCTCCTTCCTTCTGGTGTGCGGGTTGGGTGTGTTGGTTTGCTTTATTTTGGAGTCAGCCAGTCCCCCCTCAGTCCAAAATGGCGCTGCTCGTCTCCTAACTGGAACTTGTGGAAGGAAGCACATATTTTGGCCTCCCTTCCCGGTCTGTCTTTACAGACACATTTTCATATATATATATATATTTTTTTTTTTCCAACAGACTCGGCCTTGTTTAAGGTTTTTTTTTTGTAGTTTCCAGCACGTTGTATGCAACTGTTGTGTCTTTTCAAGTGCCCGATAAATAAAATTGAGTTGCTGTGTCATGAACCAAAAACCAACACATCCCAGATCACACTTTCCTCCTTGAGCAACAGTAAAAAATATCAGTTTTATTCCGTTTTTTAGGGCGTGTCACGAGATCGGCAGTTGTTTGTGCCATTTGAAGGCTTGCTTTATCGGACACAGCAGAGCCGCACAATCCATTTACAAAAACATACATGAACACGCACACACACATACACACACAGCGTTTCCATGGCTACATTCCGAAGCCTGTGAGAGGCATTTTAGTTTTGAGTGGCACTTGTTGATCACCTCGTGTGTGTGTGCGCGTGCGCGTGTGTGTGCATGCGTGCGTGCGTGCGTGTGTGTGTGTGTGTGTGCGTGTGTGTGTGTGTGTGTGTGTGTGTGTGTGTGTGTGTGAGCGACAGAATCTGAGACACAGTGCGTGAGTGACTACATCTGCTGTGATCTCCGCGTGCGTGTGCGCCTAATTGAAATGAACGAATGAGCATCGGATTGAAAAGTATCACAGATCTTCTTATTAAAAAGAAGCCCAAAATGCTGACAGGCTATTTTTCCCCCATAAACAGATTATGTGAAATTATTTCTGTGTATCTGATTAGAGACGTTTGTTTTCCTTAATCGGCTTTCGGCTCAATTCAATCTGCACTTTCAGCTGAAAAGGGAAAAGATCATGTGACTGCAGTCACCCAAAAAAATGTTTCCACAACATTAAAGATGACAACATTACAGCACATTTGACAATAAAGTTGTATCCAATTCAATCCAAATTAGATGTGCATATATTAAATGCATGGCAAAAATTCTTTACTTTCTAATTCATTTTGTCAGTTTATCAGTGCAGTACTATTGAGTGCTATTTTGTTATTTCAAAAACACATCACAAACAGTTTTGCTTAATCTTTTGAGGGGATACTGAAACGGATTGATGGCATTGCCATTCATTTTGATGGAAAGATACATTTGAGATACAAGCGTGGTCATGGTACGAATTAAACTCCTATCTCAAGGCACCACAATATTACAGAAATATGCAACATTAGAGGCAGACAGGCATGAGACCTAATTTTAATATTCTATTTGAGTCTTGTACAATTAGAATAATGTAAATACAGGCCAGGCCGTCATGCAGGGCGGCTAATGGCGAAGATGATCTTAAAAAAAGTTTGACGAGGAAGAGGAGGCAGGAATGACAGCAGGTGATTCACGTGGATGCTGGTGCCTGATATTTGCCATTCCGTCAGAATCATTTCTTATTTTAATTCCCGGCGGCGGGGCGACGGCGGGAGGACGGATGGAGGCCAATTAGCGTTAAGTGTCTTCGCTGTCAGCACTGAAAGACGAGGTCTGGCGAGAAACAGGTGAACGCCGCCGCTTCCATTAGCATTAGCTTCCCACACTCTGCACATTTCCGGATGAGGAATCCTTCATCGCCGTCTTGGATTATTGACGGCGTGTTCGCCTGTCAGTCCGCGTGAATGTTTAGCTGCCGTATGGCGGATAGGCAGCATTAGCGCGAACTCAAAATTCAACATAACTTTTTTTATTGAGCACTTTAATAGCAAGCATCGCGATGTACCAAGTAGACATGTAGTCAATATCAGACTTGCCCCAGATGGCACAGTTGTCAACAAGTTAGCACGTCAGGCCCTGTGTGCAGGAGTGCAGGGTTCGATTCCGGCTCCGGCTTTCCTGTGTGTGGTTGGCATGTTCTCCCCGTGCCTGCGTGGGTTTTGTCCAGGTACTTCGGTTTCCTCCCACATTCCAAAAACATACATGGCAGGTTAATGGAATTCTCTTCATCAGGGATGTCAAACTCATTTTTGTCGTGGGCCAATTTGGAGTTACGTCTTCCCTCGGAGAGCCGTTGTGACAGTGAAACTAAATCAATGTTTAATCCTCTCATCACATTATTACTTGTACACAACAGATGGATTACTGGTGTTGAAATTTGTCAAGTTGACTGTCAAGGTTTGTTCAATTACTGTTCAAGTGAGTGTAGACAGGGTCACAAAATTATTGCAAAATCTCAATGTTATTTAGCAAGGATTTCACGGGCCACATAAAATGATGTGGTGTGCCAGAACTGGCCCCCGGGGCCTTGAGTTTGACACCTGTACTCTAAATGGTCCCTAGGTATGATTGCGACCACAGACGGGTGTACCCCGCCTACAGCTGTGATCAGCTCCGGCCAACCTTCATTATACACTTACGTACACACACAATGTATTTGACATGTATTCCCAAAGACACACACACACACAGACACCCACACACTTTTAATGACTGCTGGTCAGAGGATCACTACACTTGCTGCATTAAGTGTGTGTGTATGTACAGGGAATTAGCATTAAAACAAGAGCCCAACATCGCATTCTCAAAGTTGGATTTTGGAGCCAATTAGCATGCAAGCTAACGGTGAGCTGTGGCGTACGCCATTAAGCTGGAGGATCTCATCTTCGCAAATTCCAATTTGTCTTCTTTCCCACTCAAATAAAATAATAAAGAAATGTGTAATATACAATTTGGGACGACAGGAGGAAGGCTCCTCTTGGCGTCTCTGTTTTCTCGTTAGTAAAAGTGTAAGTGCTTACCCACAATCCATTGGGGCAGAGGCGGCTTGTCTTTAATACTCCAGACGAATTCTGCTCAAATTAACTGGCTCACTCAATGTAACACAACACGACCGACCGTATTTTACATTTCTGTTTGTGTTTTTTTTTGTTTGTTTTTATCCTGCTGAAGGATAGTTTCATTTGAAAATTTTTCATTTAATGCAACATCACACCACTTCCTCATACGTGGAGTTAAAATCCCATTAATTACACATTGTGTCTTTAATTCTACTATATTTTATCATGATTGTATCTTTTTATAAAGTCTGACATAGAGCGCAGTTATTTTCTCATTTAAAAAAAACTTTTTTTGTCTTGGGGTGCTGACTCAGTTTAATGGCATTTCCAATGATAATTCAAAGTATAATGTGCTGCTCCTTCTGGTGTGCAGGCTTTGACCACTGGGGGGCCGACAGACAGATGTATCCACTGTTCAAGGAGAGATTTTCAACTCCTCAGTATGGCACCAATTGTAGTTATTTTTTGCAGAGGATAAAAAAGATATGTCTGAGAGTATCGGGATATTGTCTTTCTGCATGAGTTGCTTCACTATTTGTGTTTAAATAGAAATCATGTAAAATTATATAACACCATCACAATTTGATCCTAACTTTTAGCCTGTTAATGGTGTATCCTAGGATGGGTTAGCATTAAGCTAGCGACTTTCAAGTCATTCTCGTTTGACCACAAAACAAATCACATCAAGCATTTCCTGACTTCTCATGAATAATCTACGTGTGACCTCACATCCTGCTATGAGCAGGAGGTGGTCACATGGCTCGGCCTGTTAGCGTTTGCCACAGCAGCTGCCACACGCCCACCCGGCTGCTAATGGCCTCGCCAAAAAAGGTCCGCGCTATAATTGGCGGCAAGATTGACAAACGGGTGTCAGCCGTCAGCGCTGCCCGGACGGCGAGGTGGGCGACGCTGACAATAATTCAAATAAATCAGCTGCCAGGCCCTGGCGGCGCTCCTTCCAACATGGCAGCCGCCAGCGATGAGGGAGACGAGGGCGAAGAGGCGCTCGGCGACACGTCAGCGCCGAGAACGTTATTAGCGACAAAAAGCTGCCAGCTCGCCTCCGCGGAAAACAACAGCCGTCGTTAGGCGCTTGGCATCCAGGAAGCGACTGGGACGCGGGCGCTGTGACCATATTGGGCATATGCAAATTCGAAGAGGATGATGACGAGGATGAAGATCTGTTTCCTCAGGTGACGCGTGGTGCTTTATTTGATTATTTCGTGACATTGACGTTCGCTTCCACTTTTAATTCCGCTTTCATTTTTGCAAACACCACCTCAGTTGCTCTGATTCGGATTTCAAACGTTTCGATTTATTAGAAATGTTGTGATTTGAATTAATCAAGGAATACTAACAACATATAAAAGTGTAGTTTATTTCGAAATTAATATTCTGTCATTTGTAGTTTTGGATGTATTTTTTAACACACAAATAGTTCATCCATCCATTCATCCATCCATTTTCCGATCCGCTTTATCATCACAAGAATTGCGGGGGTGCTCAAACTTTAGACACCTGTGATGTACTGCTGCTTTCTCACTGTCTCATGTCTCGTGAGCCCTGCTAACGTTAACCATTAGCATCAATGCTTGGTTTTCCTTTTGAAAAGGGAGTATAAAAATGATAACTGTTGGATTGATTATTTTTAGTCATCATACATTCGCTTATGCCTGACATGATAAATTGATTATGCTTGCAAAGAAGAACGCTTATGCTTGCAATCATTAATTGACTATGCCTGCAATGAAGAACGCTTCTGCTTTTAATAAAGATACATTCTTTATTATGTACTCACATTTTATCCATTATATACTCACTTTTATAATCAAGAATGCTTGGTGCACTGTGTGGAAGTTTAGGGACGCAACCACCTTTCCGAGGACGTGGTTGGGACGAGATAAGTGTTAAGACTAAACAGTGAGCAAGGGTGAACAGTGAATGGAGCCATCAACACCAGCTGCGGCGTGATGTTTTTGTGACAATTGCACACATGTACGTAATTTGCACTCACATACACACACATAGTCAAACAAGTTCAGTGTGTGTTCAACAGCCCCCACCCTTTAGGTTGGACACACCTATGTAGTAGCTTTCCCAATAAATGAGGAGGTGAAGGGGGAGATCGTTAGGGTTACGTGCCGAGAACTGAAACCGAATGCTTCTCCTTGTTCCCTCCTGGTACCAGAATCGAGTCTCCTGTCTCCTCCTTTTGTTTATTCCCGAGTGTCAAATTGGACAAACCTGACAATAACGCAACTAAGTGTGTGTGTGTGTGTGTGTGTGTGTGTGTGTGTGTGTGCGTGTGTGCGTGTGTGCGTGCGTGCGTGCGTGCGTGCGTGCGTGCGTGCGTGTGTGTGTGTGCGAGAGAGAGAGAAAACCTTTTTTTTTTTGTCTTGGCTCTGAAGGTCAGATACTAACTTTTGCACAAGTACACACTCGGTGTGAGTGTGGGTGTATGTTGTGACATTTCTTCATTATCTCGTTTCAAAGCAATCCACTTAAAGGACATTTCAGGTGAAGTGTTTCAGGAGAGTTGAACGCCAGTCGACCTTCTCGTCCATGCCAGCAAACAAAGAAATAATAAAAGAAACTGAAAAAAGTGAGTGAAAATGTTCCTGCTGTGCGTTTAGTTCAGCACCAGGTTTTAGTACGAGTAATCCCTGAACTGATTTTTTATATACAGTATATATAGCACCATGACAGTTGTCTATCATGAGCAGAGCAACAAAAAGGTCTCAGGAAGCAGAGCCTAAGATGACTTGGGAAGTATGCCATGTTGCTTTGAAGTGGCATAAATAGGATAAATTGGTTCAGTTGTGTGCCACTGGACTGTTAAAAAAAAAAAATTAAGCCCCTGAAGCCATTCCGACTTAGCAACATGAAATTTGGTGATCATTTCCATTGAGTAGATGCAGAAAAGAGTCCCGAGAAGCAATGCCTGAAAAGACTCAGGAAGTCAGCCATGTCGGTTCAAAGTAGCCACTTTCGGCTCGATCTGGCTCTCCCGAGGCTTCCCCCAAAGACGAACTTGCCCAACAAAGTTTGATCGCAACCACATTTGAACTCTGTATGCAGGACAGATGGACGTGACCTCACTGTGGAACATTTGAGTTTTGGCTTTGGGTGCGTGGGCGGCAATTTCCGACAAACCCTTTTCACTCGTATCGAGTCGTCCGTCTGCCGCACCTCCCAGTTTCCATTTGAACTTGAATTGATTTATTCTTGTACTTTAAACTTTTTGTTTCTATTTTTAATTAGCACTGTGCACAGCAAAGCCCTGACTTGTTTGCCCTCTGCTATCTGCTTCTGGCAGCCGCCGCCGTCGTCCTCATCGTCCGGTTCCCCTCGCAACTGGGAGGTGGCGCTGCCGAGTTGACTGACAAAACAAACATGACCAAAACTCGCCCGCACACACATTTTATTTTTTGTTGGTTTTCTGGAGGTGGGCGGGGGTGCGTGGGGGGTGCAACACATGGGCGGTCATTTATTGTTGAGGCCATGTGGGCCACGGGGACCCTCCGTCCGGGCATGTTATCGCACATACACACACGTAAATATAAAAATACAGTATACGCTCAGCGCAAAGGGATGCAGTGTGACAGTCACACACACACACACTCACACACTCGCCATAGGGAGTAAATGGGCTCCCGTTGCCGTGGAAACAGTGGAGTCCCTCAACATCCAGAGAGCCTTCAGAGGAAAAAAGAAGTGGTTGTCTCATTTTTCATTTGTGTGTGTGTGTGAGAGTCTCTCTCACTCACACACACACACACTGTGTGTGCGCAGCGGAGGCCCCTCTACGATCACAAAGAGCAGCTCTCATCCACGAGAATCTCATTTCACGCCCTGGCTTGGCATCGCTGCTACTGTGTGTTATTGTGGAGTGTGTGTGTGTGTGTGTGTGTGTGTGAGTGCGTGCATGCGCGTGCGTGTTGGGATTATTCCCAATAAAATGAGAGATGCCTTCTCCGCCACGTCGAGTGGGAGATGTCCAAATGAAGCCTCTTCATCTCGGATGAAGAGCTTTCGTGTTGTTGCTGTTGTTGGGAGGTCAATAAAGTTTGAACAAAAGTATTGGCACACACAGGGAGTGAAAAGTAAAAGTGTGTGTTGGGCGGGAAGAGTCTTGAGACACATACAGCAAATGCCATTAAAATATTGAGACACAGAGCATGTGAAAAGTAAAGGAAATGTTTCGGGGCTCATGGGAAGTGAAAAGAAAATGTTTGGGACACAGAGGAAATGGGGGCTGGGGGGAGGGAATGTCAAAAATATTGGGACATATGGGAAGTAGAAATAACGTCCAAATTATTCGGACACAATGAAACTGGAAAAGGTGTGAAAAGTATTGGGACAGACTGGAAGTGAAATAACATTATCGGGACCCGTGGAAAGTGGAAAAAATGTCAATAGTATTGGGACACTTGGTTAAGTGGAAAGTGTCAAAAGTATTGGGACACTTGGGAACACTAAAGGAAATGTCCAAAGTATTGGGGACACATTGGCGGTGAGATGAAAACGTCCAAAGTATTGGCACAGAAGGGAAGTGAAAAGAAAATTCCAAAAGCAGTGGGAGACATGGGGAGTAAAAAGAAAATGTCCAAATTATTGGGACACAGAGGAAGTGGAATTATATGTTCACACAAATATTGGCATGTGTGGGAACTGTAAAAAAATAAAATAAAATAAAATTTTGGACTCAAGTGTGAGAATACATAAAATTGAAGATGTGGACAAAGGTTTTGGAACACTCAGGAAATGAAACTAAATTATCGTCAAACGTATTGGGACACCGCGTGTCTGGTCATTTAGCGCTAGAACGACAACATCGACAAACTACAATTATTTACTGTACATAAAAGGTGAAATGTCTGATGATGCTTGTCCCTAGTGGAAGTAAAAAAATTGTGTTGGTTGACTTCAAGGAGTTAATTTCTTTCATGAACAGCTGGCGTGAGTGCAGCCTCCTCACTTTGTCAGGAAAAATCACACAAAATCTGCCTTTATAGTGCTGATCATGGAACGCATGACGTGTGCATGCGTGTGTGTGTGTGTGTGTGTGTGTGCGTGTGTGTGTGTGTGTGTGTGTGTGTGTGCGTGTGTGTGTATGCACAGCAGATGGACGCTGACAGCACAAGTGTGAGCCGCAGCAGATTAAACAGCTTCCAGCATCATTTCCCGTCCTTGCTCATTTTGTACATTTTTACGCTGATTTGTTTTTTATTTATTTCATCAGCGCCTGCCCGCGGCTCTTATGCAAACTCTTTTTGCATAAAGTATGTTCATAATTGCACTTGAATGACATTATTTGAATAAAAATGTCTTCCGAATGCATGTCAGTCAAGCCCACGAAGCGGGGAAATGTGCATTTGGGATGATAATATTTGGAATAATTCCCAAATGCCTTTGTGCTGGAATGTAGTAATGCCCCTGGTTTGAAAGATATTTAATGTTGGAAGAGTGACAGGTCATGACGGCGCAGCAGTTTGCAGTGCTTCAAAGTGACACCGCGACCACTTCCATTCTCCCTCCAGCGTGGCAAAAGGATACAGGAGACCTTTGCCAAGGCCAAATTAGTTTGCAGAGGAGCTACACAAGTGAATGGATGTTGAGAGCCAGAAAAACAAACTGCTGATGGATGGGTGGATGAGCAGGAGAATGAATTGATGAACATGAACTGAGATGAATTCTGAACCGGTTGCCAGCCAATCGCAGGGCACACTGAGACGAACAACCATCCGCGCTCCCACTCACACCTAGGGACAATCTGGAGTGTTCAATCAGCCTGCCATGCATGTTTTTGGTATGTGAGAGGAAACCGGAGTACCCGGAGAAAACCCGCACATGCAAGAGAACATGCAAACTCCACACAGGGAGGCCGGAGCTGGAATCGAACCCTCTGCACTGTGAGGTCGACGCGCTAACCACTCAACCACCGGGCCACCCCCTCCCAAATTTATTTTTTTCATTTTGTGACTCTCGACCGGATAGAAGACAATGTCTTTTTCCCTCCTGGAACTTCCGTTTTTGCTCTCGTCAAAACCACCGTGCAACCCGTTGGTCTGCTTTTTCTCGATGATGAAGATGACGAGGATGAGGGGGACCCCGCCTTCTGATGGTTTACCATCACGACGACACGACACCAAACAAAATACACGACACAAACACACAAATGTGTTTCATGAAAAAGTTTTGCCGCACAGGAGAATCTTTGTGAGAATCTCAGCTTTGTTTTCTTTCAGGCTACAAAAAAAAAAAAAGCCTTTATCAGGCTATTTAGAATGCCCACACACACACACACACACACACACACATGCACACGCACACACATTAAAGGACTTGTTTTGTTTTCAGCATCAATCTCCAGTGGTAGGAATAGAGTACAGGTATACTGTATGTTGATCACTCGTCGACTTTTTCTATCAACTGTTTAGTTTTGCTGCGTTCATTTTGAAAAGAGAACTCTTGCTTCTCCGGATCTGTTGCTGAGGTGGTGAAGTCAGCTGCAAGAAGAGAAAAGGTTGCCGCCATTCAAGAATTCTCTGTCTGATCTGACAAAGCATCCAACAAGAGATTTTTTTTTTCAGTCAGTCTCGTGAGCTAATTTAGCTTTTTTTTGTTGTTGTTGTTGGTCACTTCACATATTTTGCAAAGCGCCTTGAACACGTTTGGATCGCGTTTTCAGTGATTTATTTTTCTTCTGAATACAAGCACAATGTTTGGAGGGGAGGGGAAATGATTTTGTATGCTCAGAGGTTTCAATTGTTTTCATTGAGATAAGTAATTAAAATATACAATGCGAATGTGGATGAATACGTGAATATGGTATTTTGAAAAAATACATGAATAAATGAATTAATGGACAGACAGAGGAATGGATGAGGTGAGATGGCAAGATGAATGAATGATAGTCGAAGGACCGGATACTGATATTAATCGAGCAAAAGCTGACAGATGGACAGAAGGAAAATAAGATGATAGAAAGAATGAACGGATGAATATAATGCATGAATGACTGAACAGATTTGACCGAATTCATAGATGACAGAAGGATGGAAAGTAAGGATGGTTGAAATAAAAAGCAAATGCATGCCTGGTGTCCAGATGAATGAATGAAAGGCAGACAAATTGATCAATGAATTCATGATGATATAAATGAATTGAGATAGTGACAAATTAATAAACAGATGTAGGAATAAAGGGAGGGATGATGGTATGAATAGGCATATGAGTGAATGAGAGGAAAAATTGATGCGTGGAGAGGATAGAAAGATCTGTAATAATTCACTGATATATGGAGGATTGTTAGACTGAATGTGTGTGTGTGTGTGTGTGTGTGTGTGTGTGTGTGTGTGTGTGTGTGTGTGTGTGTGTGTGTGTGTGTGTGTGTGTGCGTGTGTGGCTTGACTCTCCATAAATATCTTGGGGGGGGGGTTGTTTTTTTTGCTTTCATCGGCAGGATGCGGATACAAGCGCTAATGAGCCCTGGCTTGTTAGCATCATTAGCACGGATGCTAATTGCGTTGTTGTGTTGCTGCGTTGTGTTGTGTCGTTTAAATGGGATGAAAGGCTCTTGCTCCTGCTGCTGCTGGCGCTGGTGGTGGTTCAGATTTGCTGTAATCACGGCACTCGAGCGCAAAGCTTTGTGTCTTTTTAATAACGCGACATTTGAGGAGCGGCGGAGCCATATAGCGTATTAGCAAGGGAGTCGTGCAGTGTATCGGTGAAGCAGTCGTATTGTGAATTAGTGACAGGGTCATGCAGTATGCTAGTCAGTGAGTCATGTCGTGTATTGGTGAGGGAGTCATACTATGTATTAGTGGTGGAGTCATAGTGTGCATTAGCAAGGGAATCATACAGTGCATTATTTTGGGAGTTAGACTGTGTCTGAGTAGTAAACCCGTGTACTTGTGACTGAATCATACAATGTATGAATGACGAAGTCATACTGTATATTAACATGTATCAAAATCAATCTTCCTCAGTGACTGAGGGAGTCATACTGCGTATTAGCGAGGCATTCATCGGGTGTATTAGCAAAGTAGTTGGGGGGTCGTGCAGGCTATTCGCGAGTGAGTCATTCTGTGTAATAGTTAGGAAGTCATACAGGACATTAGTGAGGGAGTCATACAGAGTATTAGTTAGGGAGTCAGGTTGAGTACATAGTATTAGTGAGGGAGTCAGGCCGTGTGGTAGCTAGGAAGTCACGCTGAACATTAGCAAGGGAGTCATGCAGTGTATTATGGTGTATGAAAATCAATCTTGATTGAGTGAGTGAGCGGGGGGGGGGGGGGGTCACACAGTGTATTAGTCAGGGAGTCATACAGTCTATTAGCGAGGGTGTCATATTGTGTTTTCGTTAGGGAGTCATACTGGATACGTGAGGGAGTCAAACAGGTCATCGATGAGGGAGCCCGACTTTGTACTGGTGAGGGAGTCATACAGTGCATTGGCGAGTGAGTCTTACTGTGTATTAATTTGCGTGGAGTCCATACAGTGTGCTGTGACGGTGCCGACCAATGAGCATTGTCTTTGTTGTGAGCAGTTCGAGTCGCTGAGTTTGGGGGGAGTCATACATACACTGTGCTTGGTGCGTATTAGTGAGGGAGTCATACAGTCACAATCAGTGTATTCATACAGTGTGTTCGTTGTGGAATCAAACGGTCAGGCCTGCGAAAGATCCTCTCCTTCTTCCATTGGACCCAAAGAACCACAGTGCCCCCAACAGGATGGTAGAGGAACAGCAGGCAAACATGCAGACATGCACCGAGTCAGTGAGAAAGATTCATTTGGATTATCAATCTTTTTCTTCTTCTTTGAGGCCTCAGTAACCAGGTACAGCCACTTTATAATTTTTTCTCTCTCTTATGACGTTTTTACATAATACAGTGCTGCTTTTTTTTTCCGGATGGTATTGAACACAAATTAATTCTTGTGTGAGCTGTCAATCAAAAGGAAGCTATCCTTCATGAAAAACATGATGTCCGTCCCGCTGCTTCTAACGTTAGCCGCCACTCCTTCAAAAACGAAGGCGGTGCACTCTCTTATTTTGCCTCCAGCTGTGTTAAATATTTTAGCAGCCTTTTTTTTTTTTTTTTTGCCCGACACTTCACGTCTCACACAGCAAGATGATGTTGACTTTTGCTAAATTCACACCTCAAAGAAACGCCGCAATCTCATCGACGGTCGGTTTAATGCCCGGCAAATCCGTTTAAATTTCATTTCAAGTTTTGATCCATTTTCATGAATCTTTCTGATACTTATTTTGAGGCGCGCGGGAAGATCTGCGGGGCGCCGTCATTCTCTTACGGCTCGCGGCTACTTGAAGCGCTGCGTGAGCCAACTTGGTGAGCTGCTGGAGAAAAACTTTCAAATGCACTGAAACATATCAAAACACAATGTTCAAAACATTTTAACAGTGAAAGGAAATGGTGTCTTTAAAAAACACATTGAAATACACTTATTAAGATGTTGGAATGTATCAAATCAATTTAGATTTTTTAAATAATCACAATTTGAAACACATCTTTAAACCCATTTTAAATGTGTTTGAGCCCATTTCAAGAAAAATGGGCTTCAAAGTGTTTCAGTATCAAGACGAGTGGTAAGGGGACTAGCCAAAGCTAGCATAAAAGTAACGTTGATGTTCATTCACAACAATCAGTCAGATTGAGCGAGCATACAATTTAGCACAATCTGCTTTCTGGAAGTTTACTAAATTAGGCCCGCAGTGCGTTATTGGGGAAATCGTACAGTGAGTCACGGTGAGTAATACACAATTAATCCAGATGAAGCGGTCTGGCAACAGTTTACTCGGTTGAGGCCTTTAAGCATGGGGGAAGCCTCATGAAGAAGCACAAACAGAAATGACGGCACGTCGCCACGACAACACATTGGCCCAAAGGCCAGCCCGTACTCCAGGGACGCTAGCCTCCTCTCATCTGCTGTAATTTAGCGACAAGCGATGATGATGAAACGGCGAGAAAGAGCGGCTGCTCGTGGCGTTGAAAACAAATCACAGACGGCCAGCGCCTCCAAAACAACTGCGAGCACAAGATCAACCCGGACATTTTTTCACCGTTGCGGTCATTTATTCCCAGCAGTCGCTTCTGCAAATTTGGAAGCACTTTTTTTTGTTTGTTTAAATCCAATCATATTCCAGCCTGGATGTGTTGCCATGTCAATGTCATCCGTCCTTCAGTCAGCCATTTATTGAAAATGAATGGGGCGCCCTTTTCCTACGCATGCTCTTTTGGCATCCACTGTTGTGTTTCATATCTCACTTTGTTGGCGTGTCCAAGCTTAGTGTTGGTGTCAATTTTTTTTTCTGAATATCTAAACTCGCCCTGTTGGGTCCAATTGAAAGAATGAAAGGAAAATCTCATTTCAAAGGGTGTGTGTTGCATTTTGTAAGAGTGCGTAGTGGCAGCCAGAGTGAGGGGCACAAGAAAAAATAAATAAAAATAATATTCTTAATTTAACTAAATTTGGACCACACCATTCAGTTTTGCTGCCTGAGGTTTGGTCATTTTGTAAATGATATATGTTTTATACATCTCAACTCAACTCATAACCTGATAACATGATAAACTTTCCACTGTAGTAACCGCTGTCCCAGAAAGTGTTTTGCTGCTCTAATTCTGTCTATTTTTACAACCGATACAGAAAAAGAGCGTTCTCCAAAGACCTGGAGTGATGACAGGTGGTATTCAAATTTTTTAACCGTTTCTGGTTGAATGTTCTTAGCGAGTCACATGGAAAATATCCAATTCCCCCGCGGGTGCCACACAGGTGTCACCAGCCAACATCAGAAGTAAAAAAGTGTCACGGTACTTTGAAGCTGCTCAATATTAGAGATTTGAGGGCAACAGGTGTTTTAAAAACAAAACAAGAACAACAACGTTCACACCCGCTGGCAATTCTCATCATGAATATGCCATGTATCTAAGGACTGCCAAGATCATGTTTCTTGTCGGATCATTGACCTTGGTACTGCTCTTGCTCAAGTGTTGTTTTTCTAGACCTCTCGCTTTCGTCAGAGTTGTTCTTGTTTCCTCGGTCCACATTTTGTCATCATAGACATTGTCTCGTCATTTGATCTTGTTTTTGGTTGTTGCTGCGAATCGGACAGTTGTCATTTTCGTTGGAATTAACTATTTCCTTGCCTTTTGCAAGCGTTTTTTTTTTTTTTTTAATGTATTGTTTTTCCTGGTTCTTGTTGACCAGCAATTATTGTTGATACTTTATCGGTGCTTTTTGGTTATTCAATAAATATTTTTGTTACAGAGTTTTGTGTCTCCGTTTGTGGGATCCGATCGCTTTTCAGTTCGTACCCAAACTGTGACACTAATCACTAGAGTGGGCCAATGTGATTCTTGTCATTTTTAAGTGATGTGCAAAAAAATATGAATAGAGAAACATTGTTCAGATATATCTCATGTTTTCTTCTTTTGACCTCTTTTCAAATTTCCTTTTTTTTTTTTTTTTTAATGGGGTCTTGTGGTTTTTCTTGTCTGGTTGAGGGATTTACAGTATATCAACTGATCCTTTTCAACTGTGGGCCTGTGAATCCTTATTAGGCGTTTTTTTGTGAGTCAAGGCTGTACAAATAAGCATGACTTAGTTTAATGTGGCCCGTGGCAAAAGTGAGCTTGGATGTGGCAATTCAACTTCAAACCTTCCAAAGGGGGTGCGTGGCTCAAAAGGTTTAAATCTGAATTAAGAAGAAGAAGAAGAAGAAGAAGAAAACTGCAGCAATGCATTGCGTCAGGGTCAGATTCTTTTCAACGTAAACTGAATAAATATGCTCCAATAAGGGACGCATTCCGGGCGATGCAATCAATGTCGGCGGCTTTCTCTTGAAAGGCTCGTTGAAAAAGGAGACCAAATCAACATTGCACTTTAGATGCCACCCGCAACCACTTGGAAAGCTTTAAAACATGAAAACGAGGCACCAAGTGTCCTTGTCAATGTGTTTTTAATTAACTTCCAGCTTTTTAATTGACTTGATTTAAGGACCTGCGAGTATTTGAGGCCACGTTTAAGTGTTAATTCATTAAATTCCCCCGTGAATCCGCAACTTGATCATCAGCGCGCTCGTTAGCCGAAGACGTTCAAACTTCCCTGATAACGACCCGCTTGTGTAACCATTACGCGTAAACATAGAATTATGAATAATAGCGGACAAAGTGAATTGCAAGTAGAGCAAGTTTCTTGATTAATCTGTTCTCGAAATTCGGATTAAAACTAAATCACATGCAATCCAAAACAAGATTTCCCATAGGAAATCATGTACATCCAATTAATCCAATTCAGGCACCACAAAAAATGTTTTGTTTGTTGTTGTTTTTTAAGAGAGAATAACTAGAACTTTATTGACGTAACATCCTGTCCAAAATTAGGTCAAAATAAAGGTAATAGGAGTTTTGCCGCACTTCATTGGTCTGAATTTTGACATTGAAATGATCATTTAGATGCAACAGTTTGCACGGTTTTTGAAAATAAACTTATTCTAAGATGTTTGCTTTGTTTCTATCGTTGTTGTAAGCGTAAGCATTATTCATCTACAGATTTTGGAACTACCTTTTTCATCTGCTCGATTTGTTTTGGTAATCGGTTTCAGAGCGCACTACCGACACCTATTGGCTGGAAGTGTACGAACAAAAAAGTGTGGAGTCAAGTGGCATCTCAGTAGCTTTCTGAAAAAAGGAGAAAAATGGGCCTCTTTTGTCTTTTTTTTTTTCTTCAAGAGTCACTGTGAGGCCAGCGGCTTTGTTGTTATTAAATCACACTAAAATGTTTATTCGAATGTTACTGCCTTGATTGTGGCATTTTTGCTGGAAGAAATGGCACTTTAGATTAAATTGTGACTCTGCTTACTCTCAGCCAAGGTTGTTGGAAGCTTTACGCTGTTCTGGAATATACTTGAAAGTCCAACAAATATGTTTGAAAGAGACTGAAAGTGCATTGCAGCAGAATCAAGGCCTTATGAAAGGGTGCGGAGGGGGGTAGGCAACATGTAAATTGCAGTCAAGTGACAAGTTGGTTTGGTTCGTTTGTGACAGGCCAGTTTCATTTCAGTGGCAGGTCTGTGGGTGATTCGTGGTACATTAGCAAGTTTGTGAAATGTCATTGGCAAACAGTCACAAATGTGATTGTTTGGTCGCAGGTGTTAGGTGGTATCATGTCAGTGACAAGTTAGTGACAGATAATGGGGACTGGTCTGGCTCTATCATGTTTGTGACATGATGGCGCCAGACCAGTGCCAGATCAGTGCCAAGTCTTGGGCTAGTCAGTTACATGCAAGCAACAGGACAGTGACAGGTAAGTGATGTCAGTTGCAAGTCATTAGCATGTTAGAGACAGGCCAGTGACTAGTTATCGCAATTCGTTGGTTGGTCGCTAGGATGTTAGCAACAAATTAGAGACACGTAAGCACTGACGTTTTAAAATAACCTGGACCCGTAATGCTGTCTTCTCATTTTAGTCAGAACTGAAGCCACCGGCAGCCATCTTAAGTTAGAGACAGGCCAGTGACTGGTTGGTAGCAAGTCGTTGGTTGGTCACGATGATGTTAGCCAACAAATTAGAGACACGTAAGCACATGTCTCTAATTTGTTGCTAACGTCCTCGACGTCTTAAAATATCCTGGACCCGTAATGCTGCCTTCTCATTGTAGTAAGAACAGAAGCCACCGGCAGCCATCTTAAGTTGACAGTTGAAGTGCGTATGACTCAAATACGGTGATTCCTCCACGGCTTTTTTTATCTTACTTTCTATGTCCATGGCGAAAATACCACAAAAGCCATTCATGTGCATTTCATCAGTAAGAATGCAATTATACGTGTTCTCTCATCACGTAAGGTATATCTCCCAAGTGTGACTCAGTTCATCAGAACCATGAAGGGGGAAATGAAAGCGAAGCCCATCCGGAAAAAAAATAAAATAAATCACTCTGAAATGTAAACGTACAATATCCTCTGAATGGTCATAGCAGCCAATGAAGTTTGTTCTTTGCAAGGCTCCCATTGCTTCAAACGTTTAAAACCCAAGTTTTAGCGACAGTGGCAACGCAAGATGGCTACCCTCTGGCTTGTCAGTCCAGGTTATTTTAAGACGTCAGTGCACATAAGTGGGAACCAAGTGTCATGTTAGCAGCAGCTTGGTGACAGGCCGATGGAAGATTGGTGGCAGACTTTTGGTTGGTCAGTGGCATGTTAGCGGCAGTTAGCGACAGGTAAATGACAAGGCAATGGCAGTTCAGTGGCATCTCAGAGACAGGCCCTCCTAACTTTAAGGGGTTAATAGCTCGTATTTGGTTGGTCGGTGGTGTGTTAGTTCAAGGTTAGTGACAGATAAGTGGTGGAGCAATGAAAGGTAAGCACGCTTGAATTGTCAAGAAGTCCTTTATGAATAAATGAATGAATGAATACTTTATTGTCATTGCACACTTGTTATAACGAGATTTTGCAGGAGCCTCCACCCCCAAGTGTATCGTGAAATATAAAATATAAAAAAAGTATATAAATACATTGCACTCCCCTAGACTTACACACAATCACATACACATGTTTAAAAATTGAGATTCAACGTTACGGAATGAATTTTTTTAAAAATTGTGAGAACACACTGTTCAAGGAAGGATTGAAGTAGATTGTTCTTGCAAAATATATGAATTTGTATGAATCAGGCATTGACATGAGAATATGTAAAATATTCGGCACTAAAAACTGTAGCCGTATGATTAATGCATTGGTTGGCCAACAAAAATTTCAGCCCAATCTGTTTTGGTGTCAACTATTTTTATTTGATGAAAACGTGATGAGTTTATTACAAAGCTTTAATTTGATTGATTTTATAAATGTCATATTTTATAAATGAAATGTGTCTTTTCAGCATTTTCCAGGTGAAGGATCGAACAAAAGAACGGCTTTGAAAAGGGATGAATTGGAACGCTTTCAGTTGGAGAGCATCTTATCTTCTCGCACACCAACAACACACACTTCTTTTTCACTTTTCGGAAGGGAAGCGGCGACAAAAGACCGGCGCCTTGTAAAAGTAAGAGAAGGAGAAGAAGAAGAAGAGAAACGACATCATGGCGATGAGCGATAGAGTGCCTAATTGTGTGGCGGGAGATAAAGGCGGAGGCACGAACTCCCTCTGGGTTATCTGCTCCCCATGGAGCCACTTTTAGTTAGGAGAGGGGGGAAAAAAACCCTTGTTAAAAGGGGAAAAAAAAAATTGTGAGCGAGGAGCCACAAAAGACGTTTATCCTTGCAGAGTAAAGCCGACAAAAGGAAGAAATCTCAGTTCGGGCTAATTACAAGCCAGGTGATGAAAGGGACGAGCCGGGAGAGAAAATCCCATCTTTTCCTCGCCGTGGAGAAGGTGGAGAGGTCGCCGCTTCTCCGCTGACGAAGGGTGCAAAGGGGTGTGTGTCGAGGAAGGTCGTGAGCGGACGCTCGTCTTCAACGCACAACTCAAGTGTCGCCATCAAAGGAGAGCCGAGGTTTCTGCTCTGTCAGTCAGGCGCCAAAGTGGCTTCGAAAGACTTAACCTTTCTGTGTTCTTCTTTTTGTTAATAGGTTTTGCACCGGAATAAAGGCCGTACTTTTTGGGACAGGGCCGCTTACTGGGTGGGGAAGTGCCACGACTGTGGTAGGCCGCTGGTTAGTCAATGGTGACATCGGTCTGGTGTGTCTGTGACAGGTCATAGGTCACTTTGCTTGGTCAGTGACACGTTAGCAACAGTGTAGTTTATGATTGAGAGCTTTCAAAGCATTTTGAAAATATTTTCCATGCACTCTACATAAGTTATCTTTTATTTCTGCACTTTGTTTTTAAGGATCTTAATCTTGTTGGTTTTTGGAATTCTTTTCAGAATCAGAATCAGAATCATCTTTATTGGCCAAGTATGTAGAACACACAAGGAATTTGTCTCCGGTAGAACACGCTGCACTAGTATCATCATAAACAAGGACATGAGAAATAAGTATGGAAGGACATTCCGTAATGTAAGTGAACCGTAGTGCGGTGGTACCACTCAGTGACAACTGTGAGACACTGTGCAAAGTATCAAGCAGAGCTAAAGTGATCAGTGGTAGAATAAAATACTATAACAGTTGTACAGTTGGTGCAGAAAATCATTGAACCATTTTAAAGTGACCAGTAGCAGTATTTGTAGTACAACTAGTGTGCAATTATGCAGATGTCCTGGAGCGCTTTAAAGTGTCTGGTGCTGTGGAATATAGATCAGTGACAGTGGTTCAAGTGAGTACAGAGCTGCAGCTACAATAACTATAACGGGCTGCTGTTCCACAGGGTTGTGCAAAATTGCAATGAGCCACTATACAGGTAGATTTGGGTTACTGTTTAGTTGAGTTAATTGTTAGAGGGAAGAAGCTGTTTAAGTCTCTGCTGGATTTGGTGCGCATGAATCGGTAGCGCCTGTCTGAGGGGAGTAGCTGGAAAAGGCAGTGGGCAGGGTGCGGGGGGTCCAGTAGGATTTTCCGTACCCTTGTCTTGGTCCTTGCGGTGTGCAAGTCCTCAAGAGTGGGTAGGGCGGTGCCAATGATTTTTTCCGCCGTCCTAACTGTCCGTTGAAGTCGGATTTTGTCCTTTTTTGTGGCAGCCCCAAACCAAACCGTGATGGAAGAACACAGGATTGATTCGATGACTGCCGTGTAGAACTGACATAGCACCTCCTGTGGCAGGCCATGCTTCCTCAGCAACCTCAGGAAGTACATCCTCTTCTGGGCCCTTTTCAGGATGGAGTTGGTGTTGACCTCCCACTTCATGTCCTGGGACATGAAGTTTAAATGTACTTTAAATTATGTTAAGCACATTGAGTTACCTTGTGTATGAAATGTGCTCTATAAATAAAGCTTCCTTGCTTTGTCTTTTGTAACTGGTTAGCGACAAGTCATTTGTATGTCAGTGTAAGGACAGTGACAAGAGAGTGGCACACCAGTGGCAGGCCTGTGAACGGTAAGCGACCAATCAGTGGAAGGTCTTTGGTCAGTCAGTTGCATGTTAGCAATGTTTTAGGGACAAGTAAGTAACATCTCCGTTGCAGGTTTTTGGTTGGTCAGTAACATGATCGAAACAAGTCAACGAAAGGCCACTAAGAGGGCTACGATGGGTCAGGTGACAGACAAGTGGTGTTTGGTTGGTCAGTGACGAGGCGATGGCAAGATTGCGTGTGTGTCATATGCAGCTGCCAGTTTTGTGTTAAAGCGCCTTCACGCGATTTAACCTTGTGAAGATGTTTTCGTTTGACTTGAAGACACTGCGGCAGAATAAAAAGCTGATGTGCGGATGGGGCTTTGCAGTTGGACGGCTGTCGTGTGTGTTTGCAGCAGCTGGGACGACTTCCAAGGAGAAGATGTCTTTGGCATGATGTTCCGTTCGTAAAGAATGGACTTTTGCTCCTGATTTATGTGCTCCTTCATCCTTTTACGCTCCGCTCCGCCTCTCCAAATAGCAATTTGAGCAGGATTATTTTGGAAATGTCTGCAAGCCGCAGCCAAGAGCAAATCTAAAGTATTCCTTTATTTTTTATGATTCGGCTACAGTGGACACATCGGCTGCGTCATAATCAATCATTCAGAAGGATTTAGCGGAGAGTCCTCCCCAAAGGACGTTTATTTATGTTTCGTCCCGCCTGGAGTCATGAAAATGTAAACACGGACATGAAATATAAATATATACAAGTTGCAATATGCCTAATGCAACACTCATTAGTACAGTGGGGGTTTTTTTGTTATTTTTTTTCACCATTAAACGTCAGCGACAGCTCAGTGGTTTATCAGTGGTGGATCAGTTCCAAGCCACTGGCATGCGAGTGGCAGTGGCAATGACTACAAATTGGCAGCAGCTGCGTCACGTCAACATCATGTCAGTAGTCTAAGTCCAAATTCACAGGCTGCGTCCTCTAAAGGTCGCGTTTGCGGCCGCATGGCATCATTTCCGGCGCGGCTTGACCGTACGTGGTTTCCAAATTGAAGAACGACAATTTGTGTGCTTCAAAGGCTCCCCTTCATGTCGCCTCCATGGATCGCATAAATCGTAGGGAATTTGGATACAGTTACGGTGTTCCCTCATCGTGGTGAATGGGGCCTGGGACCCTGCCGTGACAAGTGAAAAACAGCGATGGAGCGTTGGCAGAGTCAACAGCGTGACTAGACACTGATTAGAGAGTCAACTACGTGATGAGGCACAAGGGAAGGTGCTGGGCGGGGCTGCAAAGATGCGCAGCCAATCAGCTCACAGGATAAATCAACTCTTGCTGTCATTGGTCGATGTCGCGCAGGGAACCAATCACGCGTACAGTCATGTAAAAAAAAACTCTGAGTCATTCGGCATTTTTTTCTGAAAATAGTACTTTGGGATAAAAAAAACACGATGTAGTGAAGCTGCGATAAATGAATATAGCAATGGATGACTGTAATTTGAATTCAGATACCACGTGCGGTCCAGTTGTGCAGGAAGTGACATCATGCGGCGGAAAATACGGCCTTCAGAGCCTGGAAATTTGGACACAACCAGTGGCAGGTCAGTAGTATGTCACAGGCAGCTATATGACCGACACCCTGTCATTTAGCAGTGGCAGGACTTTTGGTACATCAGTGACCCGCCTTTGGTTGGTCAGTGGCAATTCAGTGGCGATAACTACAAATTGGCAACAGGCGTGGCAGATCACTGACAGGTGAGCAGCGTGTTAGCGATAGGTCAGTGGCAACTAAGTCATTTCAAAGCGGCAGGTCTGTGACAGAACAACGACAAATCTATGGTAGGTCAGTGTCATGCCAGTGACGGATTTCCGGGAAGTCAGTGACAGATCAGTAACGTGACTAGTGGCAGGTCTCAGCATGATCAGTGGTAGGACAGTGGCAGGTAAGTGACAGATAAATGTCACTGGCATGTACAGTGGTAGCTCAGTGTGGGAGAGAAGTGTCATGTCAGTGACAAGTCGGCGGAAGCGAAATCGCATGTCTAGTGTCCGTGTCATATCCAGTTACATCTCAGTGGCATATCTAGGCTCAGACAAGACACGGATCAGCTGCATATCTGTGGAATGTCTAGTAAGTAGTATGTCTGTCAGTGGCAGTTAAATGGGACGGTCTTTGTTTTTAAAAACTGTTATGAAATCACTTGTAGAAAACAGCCATTGCTGGTGACAGGTCAGTAGCAGATAAGCGGCATGTCGCTGGCAGTGGTTTGTCTTCTTCCATGCTATCCATTCGGTAATGAGTTAACTTCATACACGTAGTTTGTTACCTTGTACCAAGTCAATCGGTTTTATAGGGAAACACGAGGTTGGCGTCGAAGTGAAGCTCGCGTCACTGTGTAGCCAAACGGTCTTGTATGTATTTGAATCGGTCCGAATAAGATGTTTTGAAACACAGAAAGCAGAAGCAAAAGAAGTACTTTCCCCCAACACCAGGTTTAACTCTACCTGCTACTGCTGCTAGTGGGCGGAGTCAGCGGCAACAAGCCCACGAGTGGGAGCGAGAACCAGGATGACACCCAGGCGGCGTGTAGCGAGCCACTTTGTCATCTGTGACATGCCGGAGGAGAGTCTCTACACATTGCCACTGGAGCGGCACCTCGGAAAACACCCCGCCCTGTTAAATAAACGCCAACCTTCACGCTCTTCACATGCTTCGCAGACAATGTCAGGAGATTAAAACTATATATATATATATATATATATATATATATATATATATATATATATACATACCACTGACTGTTAAGTGGCAGGTCAGAGGAAGGTCCAGTGGCATGTCACGTGTCTTTGAGAAATCAGTGTGGAGTCCATGACAGTTCTGTGGCATGTCAGTGATCGATAAGTGACAGGTCATTAAAACGTTATCAGTGAGTCATCAGCAGATCAATGATATGTCGAGTAGCATGTCACTGGCAGGACTCTGTCGTGTCAGGCTGCAGGGGGAGGGGGGGGGGAAATGTTGCTAAAATTGGGTGTCGGGCGATTAAGTCAGATCACTCATGCTCAGATGGACATCAGAGAGACATCACTGAAAAGTCCAAGTCGAGTCAATGGCAGGTCGGTGGCATGACTACCGGCACGGTAACGGCGCGCTTCTGTCAAGTGGCGGTAAAAGTGAATGTCGAGTGATTGTGAGGTGGCGCGGTCGTTCCTCAGAAGTCTTGATGGATTCTTCAAGAGACGGCGGCGCCATCAACTGCGTTCACCTCAGCCATGTTTGAGCGGGTGGGTTGCAGGCAAGCTGCTGAGGCGGCAGGAAAAGGGGGCGTGGGGGGAAAGGAGGCCAGCTTGAGGAGGAATGTCGGAGGAACACGCCGACTGAGCAGCTTTAAAATTAAGCTTGATGAAGTACGCTGTGCATACACCCCCCAAAGCGCTAGTCTCGCTACACCAAAAGCATACGTGCTAAATCACCACCGCATCATGTGACTGAATGGGCGCAGCGGCCTACATGTTGAAAATACAAATGCAACAAAGCTGCTGACGCCGCCTTCATTCTACAAAAAAAATAATGACCGCACTACCCCAACAACTAGTATTTGTGATGATGTCGTCACTTTGAAAATGGCATCAGATGCACTTTCCTGAATCAGTACATTCACATTTTTAATGCAGAAATTGTTGACTCAAATGTCATTGAGAAGTCAGTGATGATCCAACGGCAGGCCGGTGTCATTTCTCGTGGCATGTCATTGGTAGATGACGGTGATGTCGCTGTCAGGTCAGTGGCAGGTGAATTGTCAGCAGTGTCTGCAGTGGCAAGTCATTGACAAGTCAGTGGTAGCTAACGGCAGGTCATGCATGTCACTACCGTGTTATTACCAGCTGAGTGACAATATGTGGTCACCAGTAGGGTACTGTAATGCCATTGATGGTAAAGTAACGGGAAACTGGACTGTCTGATGGCAGGAAATGTGTGATGAGTCAGGTTGTGACAGGTGACAGATGGGTGGCATGTTCTTGAATGGACGTTTCATTAATGGAACAGAGTTGAAATTAAAACGAAGAATGACAATTGTCTGGGGGGGGATAAAAGTGATTCAGATTCCAAAGCAATCACAAAGTTCAAGCAGTTGCAGTTTCTCATCGAAGATGCTAAATATGCTGACGTGGATCCCCCTGTGGGGTCGGGTCGGAATTGGAGAGGAGGTGCCCAGTGGAGCTAAACATGCCTGAGGCTGCGTGCGCACGTGCGCAGACATGACGCGACCTTTGCAGCCCTCGCTGATGAACGTCACCGGCTGAGCGTTTGACCTTTTTCCCCACCTTGCTGAAAATAATCGTTTACTCAGCTAGCTGATTGCGCACCGCCACAGCCGCTGCCATTCGAGTGACGAAAGTTGAAAACAAACTTTGCTCATTTTGGGGTTTTTTTTTGGGGGGGGGGGGGGGGTACAAAGTATATCAGTATTGGTTTTATTCAATATTTGTTGTGCTCATGGAACGGTCGTTTCCTTTTTGATAGTCAGTGCAAGTCTCGTGGAATGTCATTGTCATGTCAGTGGCAGTTTGGGATGAATCAATGACTATGCAGTGGCATGAAACCGCCATGTTACTTTTGTTTATTTGGTGAACATTCCAGACATTTTTCAACATGCAAACTCAGTTGCACTTTTCCAAGAACAAAAACCATTGGGGAATTATTGGTGAGAGCATTAGATAGCTGATGAATCATCTGTCTCACGGTTTACATTTGCATACAAAATGCACCGCCTTACCCGTGAGATAAATCAACTTTTCGTGAAATTATTGACGCTTATTTAAGCCCATGGAATTATACTGTGTTAGCTTCACAGCACTCATCATGATGAGGCATCATTTTACAGCAAACTTGCTGAGTTGGTGCATTGATTATCTCGCTCGTTCTGTTTTGGAAAACGTTCTACATTCGGCCTTTTGATACTGTTTTATTTTGTTGTACTTTTTTGGGGTCAAATAAACCAGTTTAGAGGGCTTTGCAATATTAAAATGGACAGAATATCTGAGTAGTAGGCTCACCCCGGTGAACTGGCCCAAGCTTCAGAAAGTGGTAATATAGCCTCCCCACCAATGTTTTGAAAAATCAAACATGAGATTTGGTTGATTTATCTATCAAGAGAAGCCTAAAAAAAGTCTCAAGAAGCCAACCCCAAAACACAGAAAGTGTGTCATTTTGTTTTGAAGCTGACATTTAAGGCTTGTTTTTGCAACTGTTGCCTCAATTTTAAAAATCAACTTGACTTAGCAACATGAAATTTGGTGGAAATGTCAATCATGTACAGTATATACCAACAAAAAAAGTCTCAAGAAGCTAGGCCCAGAAAGACACAAAGTCTGCCATTTTGCTTTTTAATGTCATCTGGCTCAGTTGCGCCCCGAATCATTTTTAAAAATATATATACCAAATCAGCATCTGCAAGCAGTTTGACATAGCAACACGAAATTTGGTAAAATGTCGATCATGTATAGAACAACAAAAAAGTCTCAAGAAGCCAGGTCCAGAAAGACACAAGGTCTGCCATTTTGCTTTGCAGATGACATTTTAGTGTCATCTGGCTGAGTTACGCACCCAATCATATTTAAAAATAATAATAATAAAAAATCTGCATCGGCAACCAGTTTGACTTCGCAACATGAAATGTGTATACATGTCTATCATGAGAAGATCCACAAAAAAAGTTTTAAGGAGCCATGCTTAAAATGCATAGCAAGTCTACCATTCTGACTCAAGACGCAGCATCTTGTGTGATGTGGAGATTCATCGGAATCCCCAACTGGCTGAAGTTTACACATGCAAGAAGTCTGTGTACTTGAATCAAGTCCTCCGTCTGGTGCACCGCTCAGATTTCTTGATCTAAAACCGCCGCTGAAGTTTTTGTTTGTTGTGTTAGCATAAGATGAACTTCCCCTCTTGCCGCTGTCATAAAGAAAAAATCATACGTAAAAGAAAATTCCTGCTGCGAGCTGCATTGGCTGCATGAAATAATTCCTGTTATTTTGAAACAACGGGAGAGCGCAAGAGGACTCATTACGGCGGCGAGGACGAAACGAGCCGGTCGGTGGAATCAGCATAATGGCGGGTGTGTTTGGGAAGATTGCGTGGCCGTGTGTAAAATAAAAGTGCTATTTGCCGCCTGTCTTCAAAAACAAAAGGATAAATATGTTCCATTTTCCCCAACTTAGCTCTCATTTCACGCTGTTCTCTCGCGTTTCATTTCACGCTCGGCTTCAGCCTATTTATAGATGACGTGGAGGAGGGAGGCCATTACTATATGTGTGCGCGTGTGTGTGTGTGTGTGTGGTTGTGGGCAGTGTCGCATAAAAATCACATTCCAACACAAATTGAGTGAAAGCTACGTTGAGATTTGAGAATAATGTGCTGCCTGGGATCCGTCATCTTCTGTGGAAGTATGAGGGAAAAGAAAAAAAACAAAAATAAAAAAGTGTCAGGTGTGCTGAGATGTTTCACCTCAGTGGAGGCAATTCATTAAGCAACTTTCACTTCATTTGGCTTCATTTTCTCATCAATGTTTTCCCCAGATGGAAAATAACAGAATGCAATTAAAATAAATACAATTTGTCATTGAAATCTGCATTTTCGAAAGCACAGTCATATCCTGTGTTATTATTTCACAAAGTCGGGGCCCTTGTCAGCCACATATGTGAAATTAATTTGTTCATTCCTCATTATATTAGCGCGATGAGAATTATTAGAAAACTATCGGGAAACTCAAGAGACCACAGGGAAATGATCAGAATTGCCGATTGTTCCAATTCATTTGTAAACATCAAACTACAATGACATTGTGGTCTTTTCTATCAACTGGTGTCAGGATTTCATTTTGCGAAGTCAAATTGATTATCGGGGCTTAAAAAATCACACACACACTTAGTTTTCTGACAACTTTTGGTTGTAATTGTCGCTTAATGATGACATCACCGTGTGCACTCGTCACCAGCAAGTTGTTTTTTGGCCGTAGATGTTGAAAATGGGAAGGAACTGGATGATTGGAATTGGGAACCACAGGTGAGAATAACCAAAATCGTACTTTTCAAACCTGCTGATTTGTCATCATCCCGCTTTCGATTGGCTGAATCGCAACGGGGTGGAAATAGCGAAGACGGTAATAACGTGAGGATCATCATGTTTGGAAAATTCAACCCACTTACTTCCTGTTATGCTTCCTAATATTGAGTTGATGCATAATTTAACTTATTCTTCATTCCTAAATAATTGATTTCATCAGTGGCGCACTCTTAATTAGCGGCGCTCGTCTCTGCTCTGCAATACGGAACCCGCTAAAAAAAGGTGTTTGGTTACGGTCAGTGATATGGTGGTGCCTTGAGATAGTGACACGACTTACGAGATTCTAGATATACAAGCCATTGTTCAGCCAATTATTTGCTTGGACATCTGAGCAAAAATTAGCGATATGAGCGCAACAAATCTTCCAAAAAGAGGCTTTGAGCTTTTTTTGCCGATCCCAGTTGAAGATGGCTCAAAAAAATCAGATTGGGGGCCACCAACTGACTTCCTGATCAGAAAGCAATTGTCGATGGAGAGGATGGATTTTTACAGTTTTTAGGTTGGATCCACAGGACCTGGAAATAAAGAGAAGCTAAACTAAACGAGTCGGCAACAACGAGGAATGGAAGAACCGAAATGCTAAGCGGAATCACAGGATCGTAACGTCAATGTCCATTCTAGGTGGACATATTCTATAAGTGTACGTAGCTATCTTGCTATGGTAGCAATCTTGCTTTTGCATTGACCCTTAAACACACACACACACACACAAACAGATAATGAGTTAGCCAAGCTAGCTGCACGCGTGAGCGGTTGCCGTCCGAGGGCGAGTTGGGACAGGATGAGCGGCACAGGATCGATACTGGATTAAGCCATTCCGTCCACTTAGGCTGACATAATAGCACTAATGGATTCCTGAGGGAGCGCGCCGGGATTGGCCGACGCTGCGCGGCTGCTGATTTATGGCAGCCATCCGCTTTTAAAAGGGCTGTTTAAAAAATGAGTGCTTTCATCATAAATACTTTCCATCGGAGTAGGACATCAATCGCGCCCGTGGAAGCATGAAGACAGATAACGACAACGGACGCTCGCCGCCGCCGTCCAACTTACGGGACGTTCCGGCCGGGAAGTGCGTGGCGAGACGGAAAAAGTGACTTTTGATTGAAAGCTGAAGTTGCCTGGATAGGAACCATTTTGAAATGATTTCTTTTTGGCATTGGCTATGTTTGCCACCCTTGCCTTGTCATTAAAACTCACAAGTTTGTCAATTAAAAAAGTTTGAATCCTCACTTTCCATAGGCGGACATTTCAAAATAATTCCGGCAACGGTTCCGAATTCCAAAATAACGAGTGCGAGTACAAGCATGTGTGAAAGTGATAGACACATTTTTGGGAAAGGATAAAGTTGTTGTTTTTTTTTTAATTAAGAAAGTCAGTTTACTCAAGAATGAAGGAAAATTTTACTTAGGATTTTTTTTTTTTTAAGTCTCTTGGCGGGGAAGTTGTATTTGTTTGACTTTAAAACACGTTGTAAGCTTATGAAAGTAATAGAATATATGATATAACCAGAATGAAGTTTTTAAAATAAGGACTTTTTGGACTTTTCTGTGTCCATTGCTTAACCTTGTCTGTTAAGTGGCCTAACGCTAATTGCTAACTCGACAGCTGCCGTGATGTTAGCCGTGGGAGCTAGCGGGAGCCAGTTGCCAGCCTGCCTTCAGTGTCGCTAAATGTCTGAAAACGGAGATTAATTGCCACCAAAATTCATATGTTAATTCCTGCTCTAGTTCACTTAAATCTGTAAAATACATAAATATAAAAAACAAACAATCAGCACATTTTGTGGAGGTGATAGTGTTTTTCCCCCTCATAGGAGCTCACATTTAGTGTCAATAAAACTCACTTTTATATATGCACAGGTTAAAGTGGACAAGTGTAGGAATGTGCATATGAATTTTGGTGGCGATTGGTCTCGGTTTTCAAAGACTAGGTGACAACAGAATGTGGCAAACCAAGCCAGGAAATTATATTACCGTCTTTGCCTCCTTTTATCACTGACATGGTTTGGTTGATGTGTCAGTCAAGCAGTCGCCGCCCAACTTGTGCTATAATTCATGACAAAATAATAATAATAATAATAATAATAACAATAAATCACTATTACTGGTGACTTAATTTTTTTAAATCCAAACGTCCGTTTGATTTTGTTTGGGGGAACAAAACAATTCAGAAAATATATATATTTTTTCCACTTACAGACTTTTTTACTTTGTTTTCTCATTTAACGTTGACTTCAATGTCAATGTATCACAAATTCTGTACTGCCTTATTTCTCCACTTTCATGACAATTTCAACTTTATTGTCTTATTTATTATTGTCATCGCATTTTTTTAGGGTTGGGGGGGATGGGGGGTGGGCCCAATAAAGAAAGCATCGTGCTGTTTGTTGTCTGTCGCACCTGTCCACTGTGGTTTGCCTCTCTGGTCTGGTCTGCCTCTCAGAGTGACCTTTCATTTTTGGATCAGGATGGCAGCACAAATCTGTTATTTAAACGATAACGTGCAGGGAAAAAAAAGATGAGCTTTGCTTCCTTGTTGACATGAGCAAACAACGAGTACAGCAGGAAGCTGACCCCTGGCTAAAATTAATCCTCTTGTGGAAATGCATTTAAAGGAATTGCGGTACTTTAAAACGGCTGAAAGGCAGAGCTGTGCAGGGGGGGGTAGGGATATTGATATGTGTAATGGGGAAAATCTCCGCCGGAACTGACAGTTTTGCCTTGTACAAGGGCCGTCTGCTTTTGATAGAGGGGCCTTGAAGCCCCCCCCCCCCTCAAAAAAGTTCTAAAAACAGTCCAAATCCTGTCGAAACACACCTCACACCAAAGGATGAGTTTACAATCTCAGAAGACCTCAGAAAGTTCGACATTTGACGATCTTATCATTCCCTCCCTTGTTTCTTTCTGACTTTCGGGTTGAGTGAACGCTGGCGCGTTTTGGCTGCCGCTGCTCAACCCGTATTGTTTTGTGTTTTTTGTTATTGTAAAGTGTCCTTGGGTGTCTTGAAAGGCGCTTATAAATAAAATCTATTATTATTATTATTATTATTATTATTATAACTTATAGATGAGTTAGCTAAATTATTAGCTCTCAATGCTAAGAGTAATGCTAACTTTTACAGGCTGTTAACTTTAACAAAATAGTTCCATTTTCATTCCAGTTTTTTTCTTCCGTCCATTCAAGTTTGTAATGCCACCAACTAATCAAAATGAAAAATAAAGTGTCAGAATGTTTGTGTAAAAGCCAAACACGCCGCATACAATCATCTGGTAATACTTTATTTTGTTCCTATTTGCGAGGCGTTGGCGTAAAAAGGCCACGCGACCGGGCAGAAGCATCAGACGCTTTTTAAAATGTCATTTCCTGCTCGGCTGCTCGGCCGACTTTCAAGCAAAACAAAACAGCGACGTTTAAATCACTGCCGGCTCAAATCAGCGCCAAATGTCAACGCCACGCAGTACAACCACGGGATGTTTACACCGGAGAAAACCTTTGCACCTGCTGCAGCATACCGACACTCAGACCGTTTGAGAGGCGTGCCGCATTGACACTCACCACCTTCTTTGCTTTCTTCTGAACTTCAACACGATCACCAACGCCGGATCGAATCCAGAAAATGGATGAAAGACATAACGCGCAAGCCAGCCTTTAAAAATAACACCAAAACCTCAAAAAGGACCCCAAGAAGTGAACCCCAGCACCTCTTTGGTGCACCCAAGCACCTTCAAAACACGAGCACTTGATCTCCAAAATTCCCCAAGGACATCCGAAACCTCACAAAGCTCACCAGAACTCATAACCCCCCCCAGACGCACTCCATAAATATATGCCTGAGTTGCACACAAAAAAAAAACCACACCCCGGCTCCCAAGAAAACTTCCATAATGTGCACCAAGCTCAAATGACAGCAATCTGAGCCTCCAAACACTCCCAAAACACCCTAAGCCTTAAAAAAGTGTATCCAGCTCACAAAAAAAGCTCATGGCAGTTTCAAAAAATTACAGAAAAGCTCCTCAACCCCACAAAAACCCAAAAATACATCAACTATCATTTGAAGCCCCCACCTAAACGTGAACCTGAGCATCCAAAAAGAATCCAACAAAAGCTCCCAAAAAAGCTCCCCCAAAATACAGCTAAGCCCTTATAAAGGGAATCCGAACCCTCCAAAAACCCAGCAAGTGCACCCCTGACTCCCTAAAGCCCTCAAAAAAATCTATCAACACGTTGAGGTTGGTAATAAACATTTCAGCCTTTGAGTGTGAAGTGGAAGAGAAGAGAAGTAAGAGTTTCTGGGCAAAGTAGTTGAGGAAGAATTCTTTGTCCTGCGCACCAGCCAGGTGGCATCACTGACGTCTGTCTGAAGGTCACAACATATTTTTAGTCTTTCAAAGAATGTGTGGAGACCCACCTGAAAAGTTCTGTCTGGGAAAAAAAATTAACAAAAATATCCAGACAGGGTGACCCAAAAAGATGCGTACCCATGAAAATTTCAATTGTGAGTTTGATTAGAAAGCTATTTATTTCAAATTACAACCACACATTATTCAGTTTATGGAAGACCATTCACCAGAGTTTCAGCTATTTCTGTCAATTTTTAGTCAATTTATGGCTTTCCCAAGATGTGTCCTAGGGCTGCGTTCTATTGAGTCCCTCACTGCAGCAATGTTTTCTTCTGTCCTTGCACTCTTTTTCCTGCCTGAATAAGTTCCCCCTGTGGCTTTAGAACATAAGTTCACTACAGTCCCATGCTCTCTGAACTTCGTAACCCAACTAACAATCGTTGATTTTGGTGGAAAGTTGCGACAGTTTTCGAAACTGAATCTGTACACTCTGGTATGATTTTGTTGCAAAATAGATCTCCAGGGAGAATATCTTCTGCTGATTTGTTCAAGACATTTTTGGGGCAACTATAGCTAAAAACGATCATCCATAGGTTCACCTTTCACGTCCTGCAACAGAAAAGACATTCGTTAAAAAATTGATTTTTTATCGAATAAAATATGGGTACGCATCTTTTTGGGTCACCCTGTACTTTGTTAAAGTTTCTTTTGGTATCACAGAATTCTGTCTTTTTTTTTTTTTATGGATACAGTTTAGCAGCATCAGGACCAGACAATTTGTCTTTATGAATCTTGACATGTCATTATAAAGCCGCACAGTCAAACCTTTTGGAATGGTTCATCGCAAAACAGTGACAGCAGGCGGACCAAAAAAAAAAAAAAAAAAATGCCATGCTGTATGTACAGTCAAACCTCAGTTTTTGAACGTCTCTGTTCTCGACCAAATCGGTTTTCGACCAAAAATTGAGTTTTTTTTATGCCTCGGATTACGCCCGAAAAATCGGTTCTCAACCAAACTGAGTGCACTTGAATGCGCCACTTGACTCCTCTCGCCTTCTTTACACGAGGAAGTGTCACTTCCTCGTGTAGCGTTCCATTGTGAGCAGACGTGTTCAGTAAAGATTTTTTTTTTTTTTTTTTTTTAAAGAGTGTGGTTTCGGTTTTCGAACAAATCGGTTTTCGAACAGCCTTCTGGAACGGATCATGGTCAAAAACCGAGGTATGGCTGTACTGCGTTTGTATGACGGCTGCCAGCTGGGTTTTGCTAGCTTAAAACCCTCGAAGCATACTCCTCACAAGAAAAAGTCTTGGCAAGTCTTCGCAGGTCTGGCGTCCGTCAGCACACTTGCTTTGTAGTGATATTAATATTTATGGGTATTGGTATTGATAATGGTATTCATGTTGATATTGTGCAAGAGCCTGAGGGTGCTTGCAAAGTTTCTCTCGTGGTTAATAGCGTTGGCCGGGCACTGGTGTTGATTGATGGGTGGCATTTACGTGTTACGAGGTGTTACACTTTGCTACGAGGCAGCGGAGAAGCGGCCCAACCTTTCAACAATCCGCAGCCTGCCGTCCGTCTTTTGTTCTCATTAACCCGCAAAATGAGGTCGGTGGACGACGGCGGCGGCGGCAAAGATGAGAATATGAAGACTGTGACATGACGCACGGATGACAACACAATATCGGCAAAGCTAAGAGGAAACTCCAAGAAGACACAAAGATGAGAATTCGGCAGCGGCACGGTGACAGTAACACAAAGACAACAATGTAAAGATGGTTAGTCAAAAACAAAAACGTGAAGAGGACAACGCAAAGATGGCAATGTGAAGACGCTGACACCAAAACGACGATGGCTTAAAGACGACAACCAGAAAATGGCCACCGGCAAACACAGCAATGCCAAGACAAGAGCTTGAAGACGACAATGTGAAAATGGTGCCGCAAAGATAACAACCCAAAAAACGGTGATGCGACAATAGTAGCACAACGCAAGGATGACACAAAGGTGACAACGCAGACGGTAAGACAAAGACGACGACAAGAAGGAGACAACGTGAAGACGGCGACTCAGCATGAAGATGACAATGCAAAAACAGCGTTCATGCCAAAGCATACCAACTCACGCATTTCCCTCTTTGGAAAACCTTTTTAACTACGGAATCAAAGTACTTGTTGACAAAGACTAAGTCAGACATAACAAAGCAACTCACCCTTGTTGTATGAAACTCGAGTCTGGATTTGAAACAACACATGCATTTTCATTTACAGCGGCACCTCTACTTACGAAATAAATTGGTTCTGGAGGAAATTTCTTAACTAGAACATTTTGTCAGTCGAGATGTGTTTTCCATGTAAATGCCCTAATCCGTTCCAAGTTCCCCAAAATTTAGACAAAAATGTTTTCTAAAGCATAAAAATGCATCAAAATATGTTATAAATTAGATTATTGCGCAATAAATGAGAGTTGTGCATCATGTAAAAAAAAAAAGAAAATGATGGTCATTTAACTTTTAACTGCATCCTCGTCATTTGTGGCCCTCTTTAGTTCATGTTCTCTCTCAGAAGGGGTTTTTGCCTGACGTTTTGTAAAGAACTGAGCAGAGGATGTCTGCTTTTGTCGGCTTTTAACAATCTTTCAAAAATGTCCAAGGCAAACATCAGCAGAGTGAGCGATCGCCTGACTGCTGAACACTTTTTCTGGGGATTCACATTTACGTAAAACTATCGGAACACCTCACGGCCCGAGAGGCGAAAGATGAGGACGCTGCATACACACTTAACTATCTACACGCATAGACACATTCGGTAGAGATCCTTCTTAGCCAATGGGATGCCCGCAAGATGCTCGGTAACAGCCAATGGCAGAACAGCTATCAGTATGTTGCATTCAGGAAACTCGGAGATGCGACTAGCAACCCATCCTGTATTTTTACCTTTGTTATCTTGAAATTTCTTTCGTAATTAGAAGCAATATTTTCCTGTTGAGGCATTTCGTAACTTGAAAATGTCATATTAAGAGACGGTCGGAAGTAGAGATACCACTGTATTTATTACCTTAAAAGAAAACGTGAAGTGTGCCTTTTGCCAGAGTGTTGACTCGCAGCCGGTGCGAAAGTCTTCATTTGAAACGTCATTGTGTGTTGTCGTAACTGGTTGCGTTGTGTTGTGTGATTGGCCAGGTGCGCTGCTCATCAAGTCAACGTGTTACAGCTGCCGGCTTGTCCTCAGCTGTTGTCTCTTGCCAATCATCTTGATGAGCAGAACAGACAGACACACTTTTAAAAAGCAACCAACAAAGGAATGTTACCAAGTTCAGCTCCATCAGCTGCCTTTGAGTTTTGTGAATACTGACTTTGAGTGCATGTACGTGAGAGGTTCATGTAGTTGTTCGAAATTTTGTCGAACGCGAAACAGTTTTGGAATTCAGTATTTCTGTCTTGTGTACAAAATTTAGAAGGAAAAAAAAACAAGCTCTTTAGAAAGACTGTACATATTAAGGACACCTTGAAATGGACAAAATGACCTTGAAATAATGGCTTGAAACACAAGCGGGAGCATTCTTCTGTATTTTCAGGCATGTGTTCTTGAAACTTTTTTGAGTCCCCTCATGACAGATATGCTTTCCAAATTTCATGTCACCGAGTCATCCTGGCTTTGGAAGCTGAATTTTGGATTTTGAGTGGATGGCCAAGACGAGCCTAAAATGTTCACTTTGTGCCATCACCATCATGGGGCTGCAATTTCCACGCATTTTTTTGGCTTGGACTTTTTTTTATTTCACACCTGCACCACAAATACTAAATGGAACAGTCTCCCTCGATGAACACAGCTGCAACAATTTTGCGAACGTGAAAACCTCCAAATGTTGATTTATTTGGCCCGAGATCGGTCAGCTTTCCAATTTGAAAAGGGTCGAGACCTGGAAAGCGGCCGGCGCTCTTCATACATGTGAGCATCCCTTCATCCGTCTCTGTCGCGTTCCTTCGTTTTGCCATATCGCCTCGGCCATCTCTCATTATTTGGAATTGGACCCCACTCCCTTGTAGCCCACTCAGCTGGAGTGGAGGTGGGTTGAAACCCCATCAGCAGCTTCTGCTGACGCCAATGCAAACCACAACACCTCACCGCTTATTACACTGAACATTCCGATGACCTGCACAGTCACACCTTGGGACAATTTAAAGTGATCAATTACCCGTCCACGCATGTTTTGGGAATGTGGGAGGAGACAGGAGAAATCCCACAAAAACACGTGGAGAATATGCAAAGCCCACAGAGAGGGGCTGGGGCCCGGAATCGAACCCCGCACCTCTGCACTGTGAGGCGGATGTGTGAACCAGTTTACCATCGTGCCGCCTGTCATTTTCTTCTCATTATCCTTTCTGTTGCTGTCTTTTATGTGGCTTTCTTTAATGTTGAAACCGTTGCTGTCTTGGTTTCCATTGTCATTTTTTAAAATGTTTTAAATTACACTGGAGGCTTCCTGTTAGCATCATTAGCACCTCTTTGGCTATATCTTGTTCAAAATCAAAAGAAGTCTGACACTTTTTTTTTTTAATTTATTTTTTTGCTTGTTGGGGAGCATGGACGACAACACGTGCTGGTGTTGTTCTGTCACTTCCCCGAGTTAGACGCGTAGATGCGCGGGTGGCTGCTGTCCTCTGGTGGTTAGATCTGCAACAACACAACAAGAGACTCGTTCATGATTTGATGCTGTTCTCTTGTTATTGTTGTCCTCTGTTGTCCTGACATTAATCGTTTTTGTTTAAAAAACAATTCACCAAGAGAATAACAGTGGGTAATCTCAAAATGCACTTTAGTTGCTGTTATTGTTGCTGTCCCAGTTAGCCGTTGTTTCCTTTGGCATCATTGTTAGCTTTGTTGCCCTTCTCCGTTTAAAGTGCAACGTTTGTTGTTTCGTTGTCATTCTTGTTCTACTTCGTGTTGTCTACTGTCTATGTGGCTGTCCGTCTTTCTTGTTGCCATTCTTGATCCTTTTATTGTTGCCTCCTTGTTGCCATCTTTGGGGTGTCTTTGGTGATGTGCTTGTCTCAATGCTTTTTTGCTGAGTTGCTATTGTCATTGTTGAGTTGTAGCAGATGGTGGGGTTTTTTTTTTCCTTTGGCATTATTTTTTTCGTGATTCTCTTTTACTGTCTTTTTTCCTTTGGTATCATTTCTTTTCATTTTCGTCTTTTATGATATTTCTTTCCATGCTGTTGTTGTTGCTCATTGTCTTATCTTGTCTAGTTGCTGGCAATTTTGTTGTTCGCTTTTTTTCGTCAGTGTCTTTATTTTCATGGTTGTTTCCATCGTTTGTCATTGTTAATTGACATCCTGTAGCTGCTTTTGTGGATGTTGTTGCTGTCTTTATTGTCATTTTTGGTGGGGTTATCATTGTTGTCATTGTCATCTTCTTCTCAAGAGTCATCGTTTTTATTGCTGTTTTTCTTTGCTAGCTGGATATATGAAGCGAGCTCTCAACGAGTTCACCTTGAGAATGTTGTGTACTTTTTAAATCAAGTGATGGCCTTTCTATTGTGTTGCTGCAACTTTGTTGTACTTTTGCCCTTATATGCAAACGTTCCTCGCTGGTTTCTGGGCTTTAAATTGGTTTATTTGCAATGTTTCATCATCTCAAGATGACGGCAACAAAATTAAACACCTGTTGTTGTCCTACTTTTACTGTTTGGCTAATATTTCCTCGGCTTTTATGCGTATGCCACTCCGCAGGGAGCGGGCCAGCGCACTCTGAACTTCAATAGCGAACTGCTTTTAATCAGATTTTTATTACATTTCTCCTCGCATTCCGAGTCGCGGGTGACACATTTAATAGTGAAGCGCATTAGCCGCGCGCGCACGTATACGCCGCCAGGGAAGCAAAGTGTTTGTTTTGCTCTTTTTTGCAACCTCGCTTTGCCTCTTTGTTTAATTCGCCTGAGCTTTAAATCTTTCTTTGGCTTTCACACAAACGACTAAGTGGAAGATGAGGCCGGTCGAGTCAGCATTTGTTGAAAAGCGGGCTGATGTATGACGGCCGAGTCGGTGAGAGCTTAGCGCGGGAACCTTTTCACCTCATCATCAAGACAAATGTGCAACGGACGCTATTCAACATGGCAGATGGGAGCGTGGGAGAGAGGATTTGCCCACTTTAAAAGCCTTTACACTATATTATATTTCACTTAGGTTACCATGACAACAAAGCTCAGGAAGTATAAGCAACATAATCCACATCACAGCCTTCAACGTGACTACATATTTCCATCGGATGGCTGCATTTTGTATGTCTTTCTGTGACACTTCCAGTCACTCTATCATTGTGATGGTGTGCTAGGTGAGGTGGCCAATTCCCCCGTTTGAAGCCCACATTTTGTTGTTTTCACTGCTGTTGCTCTTCTTTGTGTTTTTCTTTATTGTTGTTCTTATTGTGTGTGTGTTGTTGTTGTTGTTTTTTATTGTGTTGTCATTGTTACTCTGGTGGTTGTTGTTGCTTTTGTTTTTGGTGTTGTTGTAATGACCGTAGTTGCTTTTGTCACTGCTGCCCATTTTGTAATCTTTTCAATGTTTTTGTTGTGTCCTGTTTGGTGTTTTCTTTGGTTGTCATTGTGGTTGTTTTGTATGGATGTCCCAATCACGATCCAATTTTTCACAATTTAATGGACGTGAAAGTACCGGTAGATGGATGCCTATTTTGTTGTCTCGATGGTACCACTTTTGTGTTTGTTGTTCATGTTGTCACTGTGGGTGTTTGACTTTGTTGTCATTATGATTGCGCTTGTTTATGTCGTTTCTCATTTTGTTGTCGTCAGTGTATCTTTTGTCATCGCCAGTTTTGGCTTTATTGCCGCTCCATTTCGTTACCACTGTCATCCTTGTAACTCAAAGTTGCCGAGCTCGTAGAATTTCGAATACAAAAGGACTTTCCATGTCCGTAGGTTGTAATTGCGACTAATGGCCAATAGAGGGGGCCAGTGCACCTAGCAAACATGCTATTTCACGTGTACGCAAACACAAACAGACGTCAGGGTTTGAACGTGAGCTTCATTTTATTTGGAAAGAAAAGTACATGTGTAACAAGGAGCCAAAATTATGTACAGAGCGCTTTTTCTACCATAGTTTGTCACACTTTCAAGTCTGCTCATGCAATGTGGTCAACATGTGTTCTCAGCAGGTGAACACCAGACATGCTGCCCCCATATACATCGACCCCCATATCCGTACACCCCCACATACATAAGGTAGACCTCGCTTAATGAGCCATTCGCAAATATAAAACAGTCTGGTGGCCATTGGCCTCCCCCCATTTATTTGCCATCAAAGCTACTTCCTTTCTCCCATTTCCTGTTTCCCCCTCTTCATTGTTTCCACCCAGCGACCTTCTCGTGACAACTTGTCTTCTTCATTTTCCTCTTTTGAGTATAAAGCCTAATTTGATTCAGTGTTGACACAAGACAAGATTGGATTCCCTTAAAACACCATTCAATTGTCAGTGCAATCAACGTTTGACATTACCAAAAAAAAAGAGTCATAAATGCCACATTTCATCTTTTTACAACGAAACTGTGCTTCTTGCTTTTCGGTATGACGATTTTGTCTGTCATTGTGCTACGGTGGCCCAGGAGTACAAACAAAATGACGAAATGAAACTTAAAATACAAAATGTGAACCACCCAAAACCAAATAAAATGATACTTTTTAGACAGTCTTGAGTTGGGAATTCTTACTTTACAATGTAAATGCCTGTTTTGACTTTTTTGTTTTGTTTTGTTCATGGACTCCCCTTATTCAAAACTCCAGTTTTTGTTTAAATCCATCCCCCTGGAGCCACTTTGACTGATCAACATGAAATTTGGTAGGCATGTCTGTCATAAGATGGCCTGTAAAAAAGTCTCAAAAAAATACCTGAAGAGATACAGGTAGGCAGACATTTTGGTTTTCAAACAGCCATTTTAAGGCCTTTTTTTCCCCAGACTACAGAGCCGAGCAAAATGTTTTGGTCATTGCAGGTGGGCGCAGCATGACGTCGAAGTTTCATGATTAACGTCGGAAATTTAGGAAATCAACCCAACAAACTCAGACCTAATGTCTTGTTTGTGATGATTGTCTCACTCTGAAGAGACTCACAGACCTCCCAGACTGACTGAAATTTATCTAACTCTGTATACTTCGTAAAAGCGTTTCACATTTTGTTTTCATCCATCCATCCATTTTCCGAACCGCTTGATCCTCACTAGGGTCGCGGGGGGTGCTGGAGCCTATCCCAGCCGTCTTCGGGCAGTAGGCAGGGGACACCCTGAATCAGTTGCCAGCCAATCGCAGGGCACACAGAGACGAACAACCATCCACGCCCACACTCACACCTAGGGACAATTTAGAGCGTCCAATCAGCCTGCCATGCATGTTTTTGGAACGTGGGAGGAAACCGGAGCACCCGGAGAAAACCCACGCAGGCCCGGGGAGAACATGCAAACTCCACACAGGGAGGCCGCAGCTGGAATCGAACCCGGTACCTCTGCACTGTGAAGCCGACGTGCTAACCACTGGACTACCAGGATTTTGTTTTCATTTATTTGTAATGTTGTCATTTATACTTGTAGACACTATTGTGTTGCTCCAGACTACCTGAACTGCTATAAATGCAGCGAAACAAACAGAACAATTCAAACAGGTCCAATTGACAACAGTCAAGGAAAATTTCGGCAATGTAGGCATTATTTGGACACGGTGTGCGTTGTTTTTTTTGTTTTGTTTTTTGTGTTTTACATTCCTGTTTGGAAATGTTGCAGTCAAGCAAGGACAAATGACTTAATAGTTTAAATTACAGAGCAAATGATAGTACATAACACTCGCTGTGATTTCTTTGGTTTCCAGTGTCAAAAGTGTCCAGGCTGTGGGGGCAGGCCTCTCATTTGGCTGCTAGTAGCGGGCGTAGCGCTATCCGCTTCCAACGAGCGTCGATACGCCGAAGACAGCCGGTAGAGGACGTCGGCTCGAGGGCCCGGGTGGGCATCGGCTTTCTGCGTCATCAGCATCTCGAAGAGCGTGCTGACCTCTGAGAGCAAGGCCCCGCCCAGTGGGCTGTCCTTGTCTGGGGTTTTTCCTGAGAGAGGTAACGAGAGCTTGTGAGTTGTCTCAAAACATTTGAAAATGCATTCATGGATGTGTTCAGTCGTTTCTGGCCCTCATCATTGACAATCTTAAAACGATACAGTATTGTGAAAATGGACAAAATGACTATAAAATGGCTGCTTCAAAGGAAAAAGGAAGATAGTCTTTTCAGACTTTTTGTGAGGAAAAAGGAAGATAGTCTTTTCAGACTTTTTGTGACTTTTTTTGTGGGACCACTTGTGATAAAGATGTCAACCAAACTTCATATTGTTCTGGAAAACTCAACTTTGAGAGCCGAATTTAAAAAATAATCAGGATCCAGGGGCTGGCCGCTTGGAAAAGACCCCTAAAATGGTTGTTTCAAACCAATATGGAAAATGTTGTGTCTTCTCCGGCTTGTCTTCTTGAGACTTTGTTGTAGGTCTTCTCGTGACATATGTGAGCAGCAAATTTCATGTTGCTTTGTACATTTTGTTTTGCAGGCTGAATTGCCCCCCGGCCTCCCCAAAAAAATCTTCGCGTAAAGAATGTCTCGAAAAGAACCCTAAAATGACCACATCAAACCAAAAGTTATTTTTTGTTTTGTTTTGTTCTTTTATGGCTTGTTGAGATTTTTTTTTTTTACAAGTGTCTACCTACACATGATCGACATGCCTATCAAAGTTGCATAACTCTGACGGTGGTGGTTGGATTTTCAAAATAAATTCCAGGGGCGAACATGCTTGAAAATGACCCCAAAAATGGCTATTTTATTTCAGGCATTGCTTTCTTGTGGCTTTTTGTGGGTCAAGTCCCAATAGATATGCCAACCAAATGGAATCATTTTCAGTGAAACAAGGTGAGGGGGATCAATTTTAAAATAGGCGTGAATGGCCAAAATGCCCATTAAATGGCTCCTTCAAAACCAAATTTTTGACCTCTTGAATGTTTTGGTGCATGCCTTCCTGACCTTTTTGTGGGTTTACTCATGAAAGACATACGTTCCCAATCTTATGTTGCCCTGTGAAACTGCTAATGGGGGCTAAGGTTTTAAAATAAATTCTCAGGGTGGCGATTGAGTCAATACATCTTTCTAGCTGAATGGTTAAAAAGATCATCAAACCGCATTAAGTGACATCATGACAGAGAAAAATTTCTGTTGCAGTACCGAAAGTGGAGAAGGACGACGAGGAGTCCAAGGCGTGACGCGGCATCAGCTCGCTATCAGAGGATGGAGGCTCGTTGGGCATGAAGACGTTGTCGTGGTAATCTCCCGACAGAGTCACAGACAGACGCGCCATCCACGACGGGTCACTGATGTCTTCTGTAAGAACACGTGTGTCACGGTATCGCTGTTTTTGTGATGGCGGATTTCTCTACGCTTCCTGTTTGTGTTGTCACAGCCTTGAATTCTTTCACGAACATGAGAAAAGTGAACTTGAGAAAGTCAATGTACAGGAAATGTTTGTTTTGATCTGGAATTGTCCTGTCGAGATCCTTCATCAGTTCTTGGTCTCGTCCTTCTTTTGATGTACGTCTTATTCCATTCCTGCCTGTCCTGTTCTCCCCTTGTCCTAACATATCAGTGTTCTAGTTCTGCTTTTTATATTTATTCTTGTACTTCTTTTGTCCTGTTTTTTTTCTATCTGGGCCTGACTTGCTCTGGTCCTGTCTGTCTCTGCTCAAGTTCATACCTTGCCTGTCCTGTTCTTTTCCCGTATTGCTCTTGCCTATTTATGTTCCTGTCCCTGTCCTTCTTCCTCTGTCTTCTTTGCCTTGTCCTTCCTTTTCTGGACTGGTTTTGCTTGTTTCTCAATGCAGTTCCTCTTTTTGTGGTTGTTCATCCCTGCCTTTCCTTCTCAGTCAGTGTTCTGTTCTGTCTTCATTGTTGCTCTTCTTCTGTCCTGTCCATTTAGGACTTGCTTGAGTTCTTTTTTTTTTTCGCTCTTCTGTTGTGTTGTTTTTGTTCTAGTTTGGACCTTGGCTCTTCTGTTCCTTTTCCTTGCCTGTTCTTGTGTTGCTCCTGATTTTTTCTGTTCTTGTAGTCCTGTTATGACCATCTTTCTGTCCTATTCTCTTTTTCTGTGAGTGTTTCTTGTTCTTTTGTTCTGGCCACATCTGTTCGTCTGTCTTGCTCCTGTTAATGTGATCAAGCTTTTGTCTGCTTTTTTTGTTTGATTTTTACTTGACAAGTTTTCTCTATTAATGTCAGGTGTTAAAAGTACATTTCAAGTGTTGGTTGACAATAAAAGGAGACGTAAACAACAAATGAAACGTTTCAAATGGCAAACAGTTGAACAACAGAAGTCGCCTCAGGTGTAGTTTCAAAAAAGAAGTCAAACAATCTCAGTCAGACACATGCAAGCCATTAGTAGGCGCGCGCACCCACACACACACACGCACACACACACAAGCAGTAGTTGGGGATCTGGCGCCCACTCAGTTGAGCCCCTTCTTTCCTGTCTTTGTTTCAGAAGTTTAAATCCTCTTGAAAAGCTTTTAAAGTTTCAGCTGGGAACAGAAACAGTGAACTGTACACTTAGAACGTTTGTATCACAGCACTGGTTTGGATCTGTGTGCAATTTTACAGTATACAGTATTTGAATGAAAAAGTGATGATTGTGTTTCTTTAAGAGAGAGATTGGTAAACAGTCCATCATTTGTCTATTTGTGGCCTGATACTGGATGGCGACCATTCATTGACTTAAAAAAAAAATTGTTTTTTGTTATTTTTTTTTTGACCGACTCGATTTTTACTTTACTTGTTTTTGGACTTCAGCCGAAATGTGAAAAGTTGTTTTTGGAATTGTTTTTGCGTGATTGATTTGGTTCACATTTTCAGGAGTTTAAAAATGGTTTTGCATGTTGACCTCATATTCAATTTTTACTGGATTTGACTTGTTCCTCAACTTCATATTTCGAAACAATTCCTGGAATGAAGATTGAACACTCCAAATTGTCCCTAGGTGTGGGTGTGGGCGCGAATGGTTGTTCGTTTCTGTGTGCCCTACAATTGGCTGGCAACTGGTTCAGGGTGTCTCCCGCCTACTGCCCGAAGACGGCTGGGATAGGCTCCAGCACCCCCCGCAACCCTAGTGAGGATAAAAGCGGTTCGGAAAATGAATGAATGAATGAAATGATTTCTTTATTATTTGGCGATTAATTTGGTTCTTAACATGTTTTCTTGGTTCAAATTTATTTCCATAGTGGTGTTTGACTTAGCTCTCTTATTTGTATTTAACTTTGTTAACTTTGTTTAAAAAAAAAAAAAATCCCCTCGTTGTTTTTTTACTGTCTCGATTCTTAACTCCAGCTCACCCGTGACTCTGCCAACCAAACCTCAACTGTACAGAAGTTGGGGAAATTGCATTAATTCATTACTCCTCCTCTTGAAGTGAAACCAAATCTCCACCCCGCAGGAGGAAAAAGAAAAAAGTCAAAGGGCCCAAAAATAAAAAAAAGAGCACTGGAATGTTGGCGACGGAATCAAAGGTTCCACACGAGCAGGCGCGCGCACACACACACACACACAGTGTTTATCGAGGGGGGGTGTTGGTTTTGGTGGTATTACCCTCTGTAAGGGGCCTCAAGCCTCAGACCACCACAATAGTAGGAAGACACACACACATGCACGTGTGCGTCACCATGACCCACAAACACACTTAAAATGTCAACACAAAAAATGTGTGGGTGGCATGTTAAGGACAAAAGAAGTTAAACATTCCATAAGTAGCGAATCAGATGAAATAATCTGCTGCAAAAGGAAAGAATAATATCGTCGTGCCTCAACATTTGAGTCCCTTCACTTGTGTGCGTGGGCATACCAGTTTGGTTGAGCAGGTCGTGCAATCCCTCCTCAAGTTGGGGGTCGACGGGTGAGTCCCTCCCCACCTCCCAGTCCATGTCGCCCGCCTCGCTCTCTCCGTGCCCGCTGTCCTTGGTGCTCTGCCAGTCAGAACAGTCCTGACCTGTGTACCTGCATGCACACACGTAACAAAAATACATCACTGAAGATGCGGCTTTGTCTAGTTTTTGCTCAAATTCAAGTATCGGATGACGGCCCGCGTCCTGTATGACATGTGACTTCCTGTTTATCTGTTCCGTTTATTTCAGGCATGGAAGGTCTCTCACATACGCGCACACACACACACACACGATCATGGGTCTCCATTAAGCTCCCAGTGTTGTACTGCATCATACTGGGAGCTGTTCCTAATGATTTGACCACTTTCTCCAGTTTCATGCAACGGTCAAAATATTAGGAACACCCTACCACTCCCTCCCCCTCCAAAGTCAACCATTCCTAAAAGTTCATGTTTGCACTCATGGGGGGTGTGGGGGGGGGGGGGGACAAATTGATTTGTGAACTTGATGTCCATTCAATGTACTCTGTGCTTTTTTTTTTTTTTTTTTGTGGACAGACGAAGAAGATGAGAAAGGATGCAGACTGACCTTGCGGCAGCTCGGTGAGAGTATTTGTTTCCGCGGAAGTTGGTCCGAGGCTGCAGCTGACCTTGACGGAGGAGCGACAGCAGCTGAGAAATCTGCTGCACGACAACACGGATGAAAATTAAATTCAAGTCCATCAACAACAAAGTAAAAGGCTGAACTGGCCATCTGCTGTACAGGGTGTATGCCCGGTGGGCCGGCGTCTTGAGGAAGCAGCCCATTAATCCAAATACAATCCGGACGGCAAATTTAACCAATCAACATCAGTGGCAGAGCAACGTGGTAGCCAGAGGTGGTCCGAAACTATGTCTGAATCCAAATTTCATACGACTCTGACTTTAGAATAGTGCATTTGGCTCTTGTATTGTCCTTCCTATCCATTATTTTCAAACAACGTAGCTGAGAAGTCATTGTTCATCATACCATCCACAGTCATCATTTCGACAAAAGAGATAAATCATTAAAAAGCTCAGTCAAGGGCAGCGTTTAGAATTATGAAGGATTTGTTTTTGTCCTTGTGCTCTTTAGATATGATTTGAATGAATGGGCCATTAATTAGTTTCTACTGTTCAGATTACATATTATGTATACAGTGTAGCTGCTATCTTTCTTAGCTGTGTGTGTTTAATGCACAGCATGTTTGCATGCATATTTGCAGTGAGGATTGAGAGGAAGAAATTTCATCTACTGTATGCTGCATGTCATACGTAAGCATGTTTGACAATAAAGTTGACCTTGACCTTCATGGCAGTATGCAAAAAAGGTGTGGGCTCTGATTGGCAAATCTCATTATCTAGTAAATTAAACTCGGAAAAACGTAGCCGATTTTATTTTATATTTTATATTGTGTGTGTGATGACGTAACCAAGTCATGACTCCTGACTTCTACTTATTCCTGTCTGTCATGTGACACGCAGGACATTGTGTCTTTTATACAGTGAAGTCATGTGATGTGGAAGTCCTGTAAGTCATAGCATGTATGCAAGTCGTGTGACATGGACAAGTGGTGGCCTGTGTTGGTCACGTGACACGTGGCAGTCACATAAGTCATGGCATGTGCGCAAATGTAAGTGACTTGAGGCTTGGAAGTCATGTATGTAAATCATGTGACGTAAGTGGCATATAAGGTCTTTGACGCGTGGAAGTCGATATGTACCGACGTGTGAGTCACAATAAAATAACGCCAACCAACCACACAGTGAGAGTGTGTGATTTTAGCATTATGGGAGAAGCAGCTGCTGGTGTCTGTCTCACACACACACACACACACACACACACACACACACACACACACACACACACACACACGCACACACCAGTGAAGGTTAATCTATCAACGTGTGCATGCGTGTGTGTAGATGTATATACGACTTGGTGTGTTTTTGCACGTGCGTTTTGCAGGAAGTGACCTTCACATTAAAAAAAAAAAGTCTATTCTTTTCTGGCTGCCTTCCTTCCAGGATGGGCGCTGAAATGTGCGTGTGTGTGCATGTGTGTGTGCGCAACAGGCAAGTTCCTCTCCAAGTCAGAGGGAGGAGGCCGACGTCCGAAGCGGTACTGGTGCCAAGTGGGCCACGGAGGCGGGTGAGGACTGATGCATGTTGGGTAGAAACGCTGACTGCTTCCTTTCCCTCAAAGTGATGAATGGGTGAATAAATGACAGCTTGACCGATCACCCTCTGATGTACCATGAAGGCAACGTGAAAGGGGCCACAGGTACTGCTACTCAGGGCTGCCTACTTACCACACCTACTGACGACTACGATTGACCATAAACTTGCCACGCATGTTTTTGGAATGTGAAAGGAAACCGGAGTACCCGCAGAAAACCCACACAGGCATGGGGAGAACATGTAAACTCCACACAGGAAGGCCAGAGCCAGAATCGAACCCTGAATCTCTGCACTGTGAGGCAGACGCGCTAACCAGTCAACCACTGAGCTGCCCTAGACACAACCTGAATGCCGTAAAATCTTTTGCAGCAAAAAAATTTTTTTCTTTGCAAAGCAGAACGATGGTGTCGTTTTACACATGCGCTCACTCGAGCGCACACGCACACAGACACACACATTCATTGTGCATTGATATGTGATCTTTGAGTTGAAAGCAGCATCTCTGGAGGCAGATGACACTGACGAATGATACACCGGCGCGTGAATACGCTTTCTGCTTTTGGCAGTCACACTCATCACTCACCGAACACGCACACAGACGCACTGCTTTTTTTTTTCTTCCAGGCTCCTGTTTGATGACTTACTCTGGCAGTGGTGTGTGTACGCGTGCATGTGTTCCTCCCAATTCTCTAATGGACTTCACTTCAGATTAATTTCAAAGCCTGCGGGGGAGGGCAAGAGAGGACGGCAAGGCAGCAAGTGGGGGCTCTAGTTAATTAGCGACACGCTAACTGTAAGCACATGTTGAATCCTAAGTGATCACACATTGGCAATGGCGGGCGAACACAATTAATGCAGAGGAGAAAGAGAGAGTAAATAAGGCATTAAAAAGACATTGTGGAGATGGAGGGAAATCATTAATGCAAAGTTACTGGAGCCTTAATCACATCCAGTTGGAATGAAGACGGAAATCATGTGACGGATGGAAGTCACATAACTGTTTGTAATTCGTGTCATCCATTGTTGCTCAGAAGCAGTCGAGGGTTTACGGCACACATTCATCCAGACAACAAACCGAGTGAAACGCATCATTAGCATTAGCATCTTAGCACGTTAGGCACGAACTTCTTTTGCCCCTTCTGGATATGATATGCTGTATGGAAGTCATGTGATGTGTGAGAGTAAATCATTTGACATTTAAGTCTCGTCACATATGCAAATCATGTGACACACGTAAGTCACATGCTGTCAAGATGAGTTGAGTGGCTTGTGGAAATTGTGTGACATACAGAAAATCATACAGGTCGTCTTCTCTTGTGTGCTATGGAGAAAAAAAATCTGCGACCCTATGCAGGGGGTGGACTGTAATATCTTTTTTGTTCCGGTAAGTCATATCATGTGGCGCGTTTAAGTCACACAATGTCATGTTCCGGTTTGTGACCAACAGGTGGCACTGTGGGGCTTTTCCCTGCAGCTGCGCACCTGTTGGTCGTTAGGTAATTAGTGGCTTTAAAAGGACTCCCAGCATGAGCACTCATTGTCGGGTCATTGTTTGCTCTTGGCTGCTGTCATGTTTGTTTGTTTGTCGTGTTTAGGTCATGTTTCCGTTATTGATAGTTTTGAGCTTCAGTCATGGTTTTTGTTTGATACTTTGGACTTTGTTTGTTTAGGAGTTAGTTTTGTGATTTATCAATACACTTCTTCAAATACACCCTGCTCCTCCCTCTTGCCTGCTTTTTGGGGTCCACCACCACCTCGTTACGTGACACGTGACACAATGTACTGAAAATCATGAAGCATATGAGAGCCATATTTGTAAATCTCACATATGTACACCGTGTCATGTGTAGTAGCTTATTTCAGTCATGCAACATGTATGAATCGTGCTGTGTCATGTGAGTTACGGAAGTGATTGTTTTTGTATGTAAGTCATGCCATGTAATTAATGTCACTCATGTTAGCCAAGCGACGTCATGTATGTAAATCAAGTGATATACCCGTATGTACATCATTTGCTATATGTAACTCATATCATGCATGTAAATCAGGTTATGTATATGATGTTTGATTTCATCATGTGATGTGACATATAATGTACATTTTGACATGGTGGGATCCACCTCACCAGAAGGTGCCGCACAAAAAACGTTTGAGGACTCACCTGCACTTCTGGGGAGGCCGACGAGAATTCAATAGAGTCGGCGAAGGCTGCCATGGACAGTCGCACCAGATTCCGGAGCATCTGTTGCTTTTCCGCGTCGCTGGACTCGCGACCCTCTGATGTCTTGGGCCTTCTGAGAGTCGCCTGAGGTGTCGAAGCTGCCGTCTCCGCCGTCTTCCGCTTCACCGTGCTCGAATGGGATCCTGAAGACGACGTTGACGACTGGTTTCTTGCCTTGCGAAGTGTACAATAGGAAGTCACCGGCGTCAGAGGCAAGGTGGGGTCCAGTTGGATGTGTGCAGGTTTTCGTAGAGTCCTGCCATGAAGGACATCGCCCTCGAGGTGTGTTTGGGAATGGAAGCTCGAGTTCATCATCAGTGGCGTCAACTCTAAGACCTTCTCCGTGGGTTGGTCATGCGACGGGGTGAGTGGCGTCTTTTCACTGTCCTCCAGAACGATCTCCTCTTTGTGGTCCCTCATTACGGGAATTAGCTGAATGTCCGACTTTCTGATGTTCTTCTGTGGACGGCGCGGATGGCACGTGTATGTGGATTCAGCCTGCCTGCAGTTGTAGGCCCGGTACTCCCTTTTGTCGGGTCTGCAGAAGGTTGTGACCGAGGCGATGGCGAGAAGTAGCAGAAGACACGTCGCCCCCAAGCAGATGGCCAGCATCATGGTGAAACTGAACCGCCCCCGGTCCCCAGTGGATGAGTTCTTCAAGTGATCCTTGAGGTTGATGAAAGTCACCTCCAGTGTGGCCTTGGTGGCTAGGCTGGGGGTCCCCATGTCAGAGACAGAAATGTCCACCTTCACTGTTTTCCCGATGAGTTGGGTGGCGTTGGTGGTGTTGACAAATAATTGACCCGTGGCCTGATCTAACCAGAAGAGGGGGTTGCCATCGGTGATGAAGTATTGGAGTTGTCCGTTCAGTCCCGAGTCGGAATCTTCAGCCTTTATGGTGGAGGCAAGAAATCCGTCAAATCCCTGTGGGACTGAGTGCTCGGTGGGCAAAGCGGTCAATCCTTCCTCACCCTTGCTACCCAGCTCCGTTACAATGATCCCATGATCCGCATTGATGGGAACACTGAGCTGAGCCACGCCCTGTTTGGGCCGCGGATCTTTGATGACCGGGTAGTTGTCATTCACATCCTGGATGTCAATTTGCACCGTGGCTGTGGTCCTAAGAGGCGGGTGACCCTGGTCCACAGCCTCCACCAGGAATAAATATGAGTGGTACTCTTCATAGTCCAGCGGCTGAACGACGCTGACAACACCGCTGGTTGGGTGGATGGAGAAAGGCTGGGTGGGAGACTTTATGTCGCTGGAGTTGTAAAGGTAGTACAAAACTTTGCCGCTGAGCTCCAAGTCTGTGTCATGCGCTTGGACCTTGAGGGCTTGGTAGCCTGCGACATTGTTCTCCTTGAATGAGGCTTTGTAGACCTCTGAGGAAAACACCGGCGTATTGTCGTTCTCATCCAAAACCAGGACAGGCAGGTGTTTCACGCAGGTCAATGGCGGATCTCCGTAATCCCGCGCCACCAGTGTGATATTATAGTCCATCACTTTCTCTCGATCCAAGACACCCGCAGTTACGATCATATAATTTTCACCGGGGATCTTTTTGATATGGAAGGGGGAACCGTGTTGCATCATAGCCGTCACTTTCCCGTTTTCTCCAGAGTCTGCATCCGAAACCCTCACCAAAGCCAGGAAGGTGTCTACTGGCGCCCCTTCAAGCACCGTCGCAGCTGGAGAGCTGGGATGAGTCCAGGTCATGTGGATCCTCGGGGCGTTGTCGTTGACATCCACAAGCTTGACATGGAGCTTGCAGTGTGAGGGAATGGAGTTGGGTCCGCGATCGCGGGCCTGTACCACCACTTCATGAGAGGTGTGGGCCTCGTAGTCCAGAGGAGCTCTGATGCTCACAGCGCCACTCTGTGGATCCACGAAGAAGAGCCTCTGAACGTCAGGATGTGAGTGCTTACTCAGCGAGTATTCCACCTCCCCGTTGGCACCCTGGTCGGGGTCCGTGGCTCTTAGATGGATGATCATTGTCCCACGTTCTGTGTCCTCAGGTATCTCCACCATGGGGGCGCTGTCTTCAAAGGTAGGACTGTTATCATTGGAGTCTAGAATATAAACACGAATTAAAGCACTCCCAGACCTCGGCGGGTTCCCTTTGTCCCACCCGGTCAAGGTGAGCTCGACGGATCCTTGAACTTCCCGATCCAATTCTTTGATCACGACCAGCTCCGCCTGTTTGGTGCCACCCAGCGCAGAAGTCACATCTAGCGCAAAATGCTGGTTGACGGACAACGTGTATGTCTGAATTCCATTGGGTCCTGCATCTGGATCCACCGCGCATTCCAGCGGAATCCTCATCCGTAATCCGGCCGTCTCCGAGATCTCCAACTCCTGGACGGGACTGGCAAAGCTGGGGCTATTGTCATTCAGGTCCATCACCTCCACGTGAACCCGCAGGCAGTGCACCGCCCCACTCTTCCTGTACAGGACACTAAAGGCCACTTCGCACTCGTCTGCACCGCGACACAGCTCCTCCCGGTCCAAACGGCCCTGGGTGGAGACCTCACCATCTCCGGCATTGATGGCAAAAGGAAGGGCCCACCCATGCTCCACAACCTGGAAGTTTTCCAGAGGACCCACCTGGTCCATTTGCCAGAGGTCGTCCACCAGCCGGCCCACCCGGGTTCCCGCAGGTTGCTCTTCCCAGACGCGGTACTGGATGGTGATGGACGATGGCTCGGAGCAGCCAGCCCTCCAGCCCACGTTCAGAACCACAAGGAGTTGAAGAAGAAACATGACGAAGATGGCTACTGACGACTCAACATTAAAAAAAAAAAAGAAATCAAATCAAAGTGACAATCAAATCATTTTTCCAGTTCGAAAACAAAAGGTTACGTTTTGGGAGAAAAGGTTAGATTCAGGTATCCGTCCAGCGTGCTCAAAGTCGATAACAACAATTTGTGATAAAATCCTCAAAAATGAGCTCAGACTAAAAGTGAGCATCAGATCATTTTTTCCAGTTGTAAAACAAAAAAAAAGTTGGTTTTCCAGGTTTATTTTCACTCCAGGAGCAAATCATCATGCCGATTATGATCCCCGCTGGCATTGCTCACTCCAACAGCTGCTCCCACCATCTCGCCGCGCACTTCATCATCCTCCTCACCGCTGGAAAGTTTTTTTCTCGACTGAGGAAGTTTGGAAGTGAGTACACACATGCTACAGGCTTGGCCAATGGGAAAGCAGGTGGGAAGGGTGGTATGCAAATGAATCCCAGACAAGCAGGAGGACAATCCCCCCAAACCTCCCGTCTGGAGGAAACCTGACACCCGGTTGCAGTCTCTTCCCGACCTGAGGATGATTCCAAAAGTTTTCTGTGTGGCGTGAAGGCGACTCATGGACATTGCCGGTGGTTTCGGGTGTTATGTTCATGTGGTGGCAGTTTAAATTTGTCGACAAGTGACACATTTGTTACATTCACAGGGGTACAATTATAGCTTTCAGACTCTATTCGCAGTGCTTGTTGTGGAGTTGTTGTTTGTGGTCTCGGAAGGCAGCATTGAAAAATGCAGAAAAAAATGTCCAAAGTGGCAAAAGACGCATTTCTGCTTGAGCCGTCATTGTAGTGAGCCAATGTTTAGCATATACGACATACTTGTCTTCAAACATAAGATAATGAGGAAAATAAGAACCTAATTAAACAGATTGTAAAGAATTTAACAATGCTGCAATCCGATTCATTGGGTTGCTCCTTCTGGTGTGTCCACCTTGGCACCTCGGGGCAGGATAAAAGACGTACAGAACAAAGAACAATCGTAGATGCGTCGGCCCATCTTTTCCGTTCAAATATCCGTTGTTCCTGAACTGTGGCTATCGATGCTAACTGTTAGCATGTCAATGGCATTTTCTGTTTTATTTTAGGATTATGCTACAGAGCAATTTTTAAGGCAATATTGTTTGATTGTTTTAAATAAAAGTATTTGTAATCTTTTGTTCTGTTCAATTCCAAAACATTATTAACACTTTAATGTGATCAGTGTCACATGGCTCTATTTCCAATCAAATGTGTTTCTTGTCACCTGGCTTTATTTTACATTCATGTCACATCCCGTTGAACATTTGTCTCATGATTTTGTGTTTTCCATGTAAGTTTATTAAATTGTGTTTATAGTCAAGTGACAGAATGTTTTGCCCGTGTTGACAGCTGCTGAACTCATTCCCCCTCCTTTTTTTTTCTTCAATTGTTCTGTGCCGCTGATTGCGGGCTGACCCCTGACCCCTTCTGCTTCCCTCTACATCAGCATCTCATCGGCCTCTCGCCACGCCAGTCGACTCCTTCGGCCACTCTGAACCCCTCGCCCGTCTTAATCTCCCTCGCCTCCTCTCCCGCATTTCTTTTCTCTTCCCATGAAGGAAGCGGTCAGGCGGCGGTGAAGGCCGTAGACGGGATGTCCTGCTTGGAGAAGGAGGCGAATTGGCGGGGGTGGCACGAGACACAACAAACGTGCATTCTTTCTCATTCTGTCTTTACTAGAAATGATCCTAGATATGTTTAATTTCAGTATCTATACATATACAGTATGTACACAGTATTTTCTGTTGGTTTATAGTATGAGCTTATATCGTGGTAACTTAAGATAAGAGTGACCCAATTTTTCGTTCTACAAGTAGTCATTTGGCCCATCTTTTGCATTGCGCTTAGTTCAGCTTTTACCTCTCCCAATTGATGTTCATTCTAATTAAACTTAAAGCAAAGGGGATTTGTCATTTAAACAACCACATAGCTAACCCTTCATCTTACTAGCTTAATGCTAATAAGCATCTAAATTGTGGTTCTTTAGCCCTTTAAGCAACAGAATGAACACAAATGGTGCTGCCACAACATGTAGATAGGCAATATGTCAGGATGAAGTCATATATTTATTGCCTCCATAGAGCTCCTAATATTAGTGCTGTACTGATGAGCTGAGAGGAATTGAGATGCTATGGAAACGCTAGAGTAGTAGTAGAGTAGCCTGCTGCAATATGATTGCCTGCTACATCCAGGCAGCGCGTGTGTGTGTGTGTGTGTGTGTGTGTGTGTGTGTGTGTGCGTGTGTGTGTGTGTGTGTGTTTGTTTTCATTGGTAATCTAATCTGATTGCCTGACATCTGACCAGCCTGGATGCACACCAGCTAAAACAACTAATGACATCAGAAGAGAATAAAATAAAATGCATATCACATCAATATATTCTATCTTCCTCATATTGTTTACATCATCAGTATGCACCTTATCATCCTTTATTCTATTCGACGACTGACGTCATTTGTCAGCCCGCCTTCAAGTGTTGACGGACATGTTATATTGTCTACCCCCCCCCCTAAATCCCAACCCTCCACCCCCACCCCGCGGCCCACTCTACTTGCCTCAAACAAACAAACTTCAAGCTCGGGGTCAAAGGTGAGGCCTTCATTCGGTCTACATTACAAGTTGGTGGCGTGCGCTAGCAACGGGCTAATATGAGAACGTTCGAAGGTGGGAGACAAGACATGATTAAATTGGTTTGCGGTCACATGACATGAAATCCATGTGATGTTATTGCGCTTGCACAACTATGTTATCGTGTGAACATTATCGATAGTTATGTGTTTATTGTCACAAGATATGGATTACTGATTATGTATGGTCACATGACATTTCAACTGTGTTTGTTTTCAGGTGACAGTTATTGACCCATTACATTCAAGTTGATATTTAAAAGAATATGTTTGTGTGTTTTGGGAGATTTAATCATAATTGTCATGAGACAAGAACATTTGTCATTTTTGTGTGTGGGTTTGTGTGGCCTTCCTTGTTTCTTCCTGTCATTGTGAGCCCTCCTGTGCAAACCAACACACGTGTCAGCACTCACTTTTCACTGTTTGTGTGTGTGTGTGTGTATTACTCGGAGTAGTAAGATGCCTGCTTCGAAAAACAATGTCAAGCATGTCAATTGATCAAACGTATTAAATGTTCTACCCTCTAGCGGACAACAGGTGTTAAAATGTTTTTTTGCGGGGGGCAAGTTGTCATTTGGTTCTTGACATGAGATAAATGATCAACAAATGTTTATTAAAAAACTGTACACTGTGCAACACTCTCACACAACCGCCAGCAAATTATTCCATCTTGAACCTCCATTGTTTTCATTTTCCATCATTTATTCAGCAAATTCCATAAAAAAAGATTATTAATGAAGAAAAAAAGCAAATGAACATGAGGCTATTGCAGTTTTAAAAAGAATTATCTCTGTAGTAAAGAATCCTACATTATTAATTTCAAAAAAGGCGTTTATTCAGAATGGAGCGACAGCGCCACCTTGAGGCAGCCCAGCTCAGTGCCATCACTGCCGCCCAGGACTCCCTGAAGACGATAATATCCGTTCGTGAGCCACGACGGAACATCCACGAAGGGCAGGAAGAAATCTGACTCAGGCAGCGCATAAGAGCCCTCAAAACAATAAACACAAGAGTTAATATTTAATACAGAGTAATCATTTAAGGCTGGGTTTACACTGTAAGACTTCCTGCTCAATTCAGATTTTTTTTGGTCTCCATTCTCGGACCACATATGAGAGTGACCCAAATCGACTTGAAAAATTCGGAATTGAGCTGATCAGACTGGATCAAAAAAAAAAAAATCAGATACAGCTTGCATACAGGCAAAAAATCCGATCTGTGTCATATTTGACTTCAGTGTGAACCTAGCATAAATGTCTGCAACTCATTCTGACAGGCCTTGCTGACTTCCTGTTCCTGCCTTCCCACTGATCGCCTGTTGCTAAGCAGAATGTGATTGACTCGAAAAACGACTGTTTTATAGTTCACATTCTGCCTAGTAACAAGTGACATTGGTCGGACAAAAAGCTGAAGACTCTTATTGGCACGTTTTCTGACTGTATTTATCATGAATCATTCCTTTATATTGTTGATAGATTGTGATCTGCTGTTTTGGTGAGTTACAGAGTTGGCAGAAAAAAAAGCTTTTCTTCCCCATTGGCTTTTGGATAAATTCTGCTGAGCAACAAGGTGAATTACCAAATCGAAATTCATTTTGATGATTCACCAACTACTTTGTTTGTGGGACTGGAAACTGTTGTTTTGGTTAGCAACAGTGTTGGCATGGATGCTAGTGCGCAATTTCTTTCCCCATGAATTTTGGCAGATGGGCTGGACAAGATGACATAAAAGTTAACACCATTTTTTTTCTCATTATCTAGAATGGTCATTGTCTTTATTCCCCCCCAATTAGAGTAGATAATACTTTAGAATTTTATGAACAGGACTGTAAATTTAAAATATTGAATAATAATGTGCAATAGATAATACAATATTAAAACATACAAATACATGTTTTAAAAATACTCAACTTTACAATAAATGTACAAAAATAAAATAACAGAATGAAGAGGAAAATGTATTATGGTAAAAAAGGCTGCAATGTCGAAATCTGGCCAGCAGAGGGCGGCCTTCACAGCCTTTCAAGTGGCTCAAAAGTAGGTGCCACCACTTCAAAAGTGAAGATGTGTGGTGTGATTGAGAATGGTTGAAACAAATGGCCTGTTTTTGTGCTTTACAGATAAAAAAAAAACACAATGAAATTACAAATCTTTGGTGCACCACGCTACACAAACCAAGGCGACTCTGATTGGCTACTGTCACTTTCGACCAGGTAAACGCACGCAGCTGATCACCGTAAGCGACCCGGAATTTATCACGATCACTAAAGGGGATCATATAAGCACTTAGTTGGAAGTGACTATCTTGTGCTAATGCTAATCCAGTTGTTGTGTACTTGGCGTGTTGTGTGCAGTGCCACTTACAGGCTTAAAGGGGCAATGACAGGGCAGTCCGTAGGTGTGTAGTGGTTCTGGGCAGTCTTGTCCAGGAGGAATCAGCTGGGTCAAAATGTCGCAGGCGTCAGCATAGTGACAACTTCCCAGCTCATCCATGCACGGTATCGTCACCCAAAAACCAGCCACCTCTTTCTCCAAAGTTATGTTCACCTGGCCGGGAAACACAAACACTTGCATGATGTTCCAGAAAATGCTGCCAGGTTGTTGTAAGATCACTTCCTGTCACATGCAGTACTTGTTCAAAGTCAAATTTGAAAGGATTTACTTTTTGTATTGTGACCATCAAATATAGTGGTGCTCCATTGACTGTTTAGCGTGACGACCTGTCACGAGATTAGACTTGTTAACATTTTTTTTATGGCGCCATCACACAATTGTCACATGAACTTCTGAGCAGATCGAACGTAGGGTTTCAAACAAGGCCTTGGGTGTTAAATTAGAGAGGTTAAGGTTTCAAAGGAGGGCTTCAAGGCAGGGTTTTGTTTCACATTTGGGTTTCAAGTCAACAATTCTGTGTCAAAGTAGAATTTTGAACAGAGGTCGGTGTTCTAAATCAAGGGTCCAAGGCTAGGTGAAGGTTTCAAATGTGACTTAAATCTTTCAAAGCAGAGTTACAAAAAAGAAAAAAGGTTAATAAGAATAATAATAGAATAAGAATAAGAAAACCTTTATTCGTCTCACAATGGAGACATTTCTTATCTTATTTCCAATTTACAGCAGAAAAGCTAGGAAAGTAGAAGAACAAAAAGTATAGGAGCTGCTGTAAAGGCAGCCACTCTCGCTACGCCATCTTGAAGTCAGAATAACAATAACAAAATAATACAACACAGCACATAAGACACAGAGTCATTCGATCATAACCACTTTTCTGCATACTCTTTGTTGTTAGAACCAGTTATAGATGAAAAAGGAGAGGATCAACATGTCTTTTCACCGTTACAGTTTCAAGTCAAGAAATGTTGGGGTTTCGAACGAAGCTTTCAAGTCAGGTTTAATCTTTCTAATTTGAGCTTCAAGTTTGGGTTTCCAAGCAATGTCTCACGACGATCAACCTGTGGAGCTGACACATCATCGCAATAAAAGCCTGTTCAAGTATTTTAATGGTGTCAGTAAGAGGAAGAAAAAAAGTTGTGGTAAAAGTTCCGCCTGGGTCGAATTTACCTTTTAAGGCAAGCAAATTGTGCCTCGTAAAAAACAAAACGGATTAATAAAGTTTATTTCGCTTTAAAGGACTGACTTTGTTTGTTGCTGCCAAATGACAAAATACGCCCTTGAGCAGGGCCACTCGTGTGTGCGTGTGTCCAGTACTGACGGTCAGAGGCGCACGGATCTCCACGGATGTGGATCCCGACGCGGACGCGGTCAGGTCTCCGGGGATGTTGATAGGGTCGGGAGACAAGCTGAGGGTCTTCAGCACCGCGGGCGAGTCTGGTTTCCCGCAGTTCTTCCACGCGAAGCCTGAAAACTGCACACGGAAAGACTAGTTTTGAAATACGCGTACCGGACAGAATGTCCTGTGAAATTCAATGCAAATCTAACACGAAAAAACATAATGTGCACTTTTGATAAAGCCAAACATGTGGTCATTATGTTTACTACAGGGGATGTACAAACAAACACACAGACACGTTTTCTAGTCGTCCTCACCGCGACTTTGTTGATTCTCTTCCACCCATGCTGCTTTTCGGTTAAAACTACAACTCCCAAGATGCTCAACGTGACGGCATACATTGCAATGTTCCTCATGTTTGCCTGGTTAAGGTGAAATAAAATGAGCAAAAAAAAAAAAAAAGAACGCCGGTGAAAAATGCAACGGCACACTCGACAGTCCGTCCGACTGCTGCGACTCTGTTTTCTTCCGCGTTTGACGTCATAACGCAGCTGAGAGTCATACGACCAGTCACGTGACGTGGGACGGCACAAAGATTTTATGTCCGAAAAATCTGAAGTGAATTTTTCACGCGCATGTTCCGACACATTTTACAGATATTATTATTATTGTTGTTGTTATTGTTATTATTATTTGTCTTTTAATTTAGTAATATTTTAAATTCAGTATTATAGTAATGTATCCAAAGATATTGATGGGCCAAATCCAAACTTGACATCAATTTGAGTGATCAAACTTGAGGGAATGTGAATAATATTTTGAATTCCAAGCGATTTATATATTTTTTTGCATTTTTATAAAATCATTTTCCCCAGAAACAATCAACAACTTTAAACACACAAATATCGAGGTTAATCCATGTAAAATAATAATAATAATAATAATATCTCCAAAAAAATGACAATTTCTGCAAAATGCTAATTGTTGCCCCGAAACCACAGTTTATACTCACTGTCGTGGCATTTTTATATCATTGTGACATTTTTCTTGTCTTGAAGATAAATGTATCGAAATTTTTGTCTCGAAAAATATTATCTCTCTAATCCTATGTTGTATTTATTTAAAAAAATATATATTTGGACTTTTTAACGCCAACATAGAAATTTAGCTCATTGTCACTGCATAATGACTTTTCTTCTCCTCATTGTTTACATTTTTTTCAGTCCCCCACATAGCAGCACTAAAATGACAATATCCACTAGGAAGCAGCATTGTACTACAATGCAGATTTCTAAACTCGAGATGTGCAAATGTGTCATTTGAAGCACATTTGTATTGATGTCCTTCATTTGGTGGTGGATGCAAACCTGAAAACAGCTGAGACATCCAATATTGTCTGCTGACATTTGCTTTCTTCTGCCAAATAGACGACACAAATTGTAGTTTGCATTGCAATTTATTTTAACTTTTCAAGTGATGGTTACATGAAAATTTAAAAACCCTTCAACACTCCATATATTTATGTATATATCCCAAACACACACGACATCAAGAGTCACCGAAAGTGAAGTGTAAATGTTAAAAAAAAAAAGGCAACGGGAGCTGTGTGTGAGAGGCCTGTAGGAGTCCTCGATTATGCATAAGAGGCTCTCGTCATGTCCAACCAATCAAATAAACTCATTTCCACAAAAGTCATATGCTGGATGATGCCAAGTTATTCCAAACATAACAAAATCAAAGTGAGGCATTGCTGACACCTTGGCAAGACGGAAGACGTTTTCACCTGAAGTGAGGTCGCCGAGAAGCAACTGCATGCAAGTCCCTCAAAAAAGATGCTTAATAGACACTTTATTAGGTACACCATACACCGAGTTTTAAAATGGGGTTCATACAAAAAATGTGGCTTTCAAACAATAGTTCGGGTTTCAAATTGGGTTTCAGGCCTGGGTTTAGTGTTTCAAGACAAAGTTAAGATATCCTTTATTTGTCCCACACTGGGGAAATTTACAGTCTACAGCAGCAAAATTGGGGGTAGAAAGAAGAAAAAGGGTTCAAATTAAGTTTCTGCGAGTATTTGACAGCACCCCTAAAAGTTTGTGTCATGCCCCTAGACGGCACCAAAGCATAACTTGCGTACTAAGCAAGGCTTTGGTTATAGAAAATGGATGGATGAATATTAAGCTGTCGAAGGCGTTCCCAATAAAATGGTCAATCAGTGTATGGTAAGGAATGCACCTTTTACATCTTTTGTTTATTTGTCCTGAATTTTTGTTCTGGAAAAAACAATACATGTAATCGATCCCCAATAATTATTGTTTCATAATCTCAAAATGTTGAGATTTTTTTTTAACACAACACACCGACACAAAGTGACACCAAGGTATCATTTGCACCACCCAAAAAAAAGTTAGCCTGCATCACGTGGAAACACACATCTCACCAAAAAAAAAAACATTAAAGGCAACAAAAAGTTTCACTAAAATAATGTGACAAAAATATTTTGAAAGGCCCTTTTTTGTGACCTACTCTGGCATCCCTTCACTGGCTCCCCATTCATTTTAGAGTTATTTTCAAGATCCTCTTATTTGTTTTCAAATCTCTGAATAATCTCGCGCCACCTTACCTCTCTGAGCTCATCCGCCCCTACACACCTGCCCGGCGCCTCAGGTCTGTGGACCAGACTTTATTAGAAGTACCAAGAACTAAACTGAGGCTCAGAGGGGATCGAGCCTTTTCTGTTGCTGGTCCCTCTCTCTGGAATGACCTCCCACTAAACATTCGGCAAGCCTCCTCGCTGCCCATCTTCAAAACCCTCCTCAAAACTCACTTGTATTCTTTGGCATTCGACTCAGCATGACTTAGATTTGTTCTTGGTTTTACTGTTTGGTGCTTTCTACCGCCTTTATTACCGATTTGTCTTACTGTTTATTGTGCATGTTAAATTGCTCCATGTACAGCACTTTGTATGCAGCGATGGCTGTTTGAAAGTGCTCTATAAATACTGTTGACTTGACTTGACTTGACTTTTTTAAATTAAAGCTAGCATTACTTTCATTGGCCAACAGGGGGTGCCATTATGTTGTGATGTGATGTATGTTATCTCCTTAATCATGTCAGATTGTCGCGTCAACATTAGCAGTAGCTGTTAATCCTCAATGCTTTGTTTGATGAGCTAACGTAAGGGTTGAAGTTTGTGCAATACGTCAGTTATGTGACCTAACAGGAAGTGGTCGTTAGCATGTTAGCATGGAACAAAACCTCACGTTCTGCTGTTTTTAAAAAGAGGTACAGCCAGTCTCTGTGGATTGTTTGTTGTATGAAATAATGTTGTAGTGTTAGCGTGCATCTGCATGGAAATGTGACAAATCAGATTATCATTGTTAGCATGTTAGCAAAAAAAAAAACTCATGTGTTTGTTGGAAACAAATGTACAGCAGTCTTTGGATTGTTTGTTTTATGAGTTAATAGGTGTTCAATTGCATCTGTGTTTCAAATAATGTCAGTCATGTGACCTAACAGGCTATGGTCGCTAGCATGTTAGCATTTCAGCCTTTTAGCCTCCGAGTATGAACTCGAGCAAAACCTCACGTCTCTTTCCAAAAAAAAAAAAAAAAAAAAAATGGAACAGCGTCAGCGTCAGTGCATTGTTTGTGATTCAATCGTGCATATTAGGAAAATATTCTCAGAACGCTCCCTGGCTGTGGCTCTCGGTGTCACCGTCATTCATGTCGCCCACGACAAAGGTGGCAGAGCGCGTGCCCTCACCATGGCCAACACCATTGGACCGGATGGACGTCTTTGCTGTGGTGGCGTCTTCAATAATACTGCGGAGCGGAAACAAGTCACAAATTAATCTTGGATTCTAGAATCAATTTAAAAAAGATAAACAACATGGCAACTGGACTCGTGTTGGTTGTTGAAGATGTTTTACCTTGAATTCAAAAGAATCCATAATTAAATCTCGGTATTACAATTGAGCTTTTGTCAAAATCCACCGATCAGCTGTGGCAATTCAATTCAGTTCAAATTAATTCAATTCAAAGCAGTTCAATTCAATTCAAAGTTATTTACTTCATGCCAAACCATAGGTATCTCAGAACACCTTACGCGCGGCGCATGCCTAAAACCACACTCCTTGCTTATTAAAAGTCCAACCGAACTCCACGTGAGCAAGCACTCGAATGGGCATGAGCGATTGGAACACCCGTCTCCTCTACAAGCACAGGCGCCTCCTCGAGAGGTTAGTGTCATAGAGAGAATATATTTGCGGGACAAGAACATGCAAGTACTTCAACTAGCATTCTAGCATTTCAACCACATTATGGCCGGATGTGACCAAAAACCCCACTCAAAAGGATTTTCTCCCAAAATAATGCACTTGAAAGAGAAAAGCGTGTTCACCCCATGGACAAAAGCTCAAGGAAAAAAGCAATTGCAATGTTGAAGTGTAGGGAGGAGTGCGGTCACCTAAAAATTGGTGAACCACAGCTTGGTATTGAACATTTACAATTGTGACCCACTGTTGCATTTTTTAGGGAACTCCACACGTACACGTTAGAAGTGAAAAGCCTTAATCCTGGAGAACCCAAGAACCCTTTTCCTCTTTGGAAAATGATGATTTATACATTAAATGAAACTGTATGTTCACTGAACACCAAAATATATGTGTTTTTTTTTCAAATATTCAATGCTTTAATTCTAATTTAGGATTAGGGCCAAATTTGACCCTTTGGGATTTAAGGGTAGCATTTGAGTAGCAGAATTTACAGAGGCCAAATTTGACCCCGTGGGTTCTCCAGGGTTAAATGTGAAAAGTCTTCAACAACCAAGTAGGGTGCAGTTGCCTTCAATCCTTCTTTGGCAGATTACCCTGACCTGGGTGACTGACAATCTAAACACAAAAGAATAATTCATTCGAAAGACGCGCTTTGGTCGTCCACCTGTGCTCGCAGCCATTTTGGACAGGAGTGTCGGCCGTGTCTTTTTCCGACACAGAGCTACCGGATTGTCTTTCTTGCCAGGTTCCCGATTTGTCCGAGCTCCTCCTCCTGACCACCACGAGTCCAGGACCAGATCCTCGCCTCTCCCCAACCGGCCGTGAGGCCACCGTGGGGTTGGACGGTGTGACAGAACCATCCGTATCTTTTCCCGACTCGCTGTTGGCGCATCTCCCGTTCAAACTGTCGCAGGATGACACGTGACTCAGATGACCATCACGCTCGTCTGACCAGGAAAAAAAGAGAACACAACACGAGAGTTTACAGAGTCGATTACCACATGAGAGCTAGTTAATCAACAATGACGTGAGAGCTAACTCCAGTATACCACTTGAGCCAAGAGAGTCCACTACGATATGAGACCCGAAAGACTTAACCAAAACATAGCATCCACTATGACATGAACGCCGAAAGATTTCCATCGCCCGTGTGAGCGAGAGCATCCAATAATGTTCGAACGTACAGTTCTTAATAATTTATAGAATGAATGAGGTCGAGCCGGGTCGGTTCAAACATTCTCCATGGAAATGTCAATCAACCAATGACATGACCTGACTTTGGTCGCCCTCTGCTGAAGACATGCTGATACTGCGGGTCACACGCAGTGTAGCCTGGAGCGTGAAACGAGTGTGAAATTTGCCTGCTCACTTGTCACTGTGACGCTGCCGTCGTGGCGGCGGGACCCACAAGCCGGGTCAATGGGATGCGTGTAAAACTTATTAAACGTCACTCAATTTATTGAACATTGCACGGTTCAAATGTAACGGGATGAGAGCCGAGCACAAATTTAATTAACTACAACACGAGCGCTAAGAGAGTCAACCACAATGTGACAGCTGACAGAGTCAACTTTGGTGGAATCTAGTGAGGTAACCACAACATGAGAGTCAACTGCTCCATGAAAGCCAAGAGAGTCAACTACAACACGAGAGCTGAGAGAGTGAAATAGACTTCACATAGAGTCAACTCCAACAAGCCAAGGGAGTCAACTTTGGATTGCGAGCCTACGGAATCAACTATGACATGACAGTCAACTCCAATAGATTGAAGCAGTTGTACCTCCAGATCCAGTCTCTCCCGCCTTGTTTCGCCGTCTTCTCAGGATAACCTCCAGTTCGCTGTCCTTCTTCCCCGTTGGTGACGGCGCCTCCTGGGAGCCTCGGCTGGGACTGCGCTTCACCGTCTCCTGCAGGCGGACACAATGCGGGTAGTTTCGTTTGTTTGTGTGCGTGTGTGTGTGTGTGAGCGTGTGCACGTGCATTGTACCAGGATGCCTTTGAGTTCATCCATGGCACTCTCCTGAGATTTCTCCTCGCTGGTTGGAGGTTGCTGACCGACAAAAAGAAACAACAATTTACTAATTTACTCCCTTACACTATACGTTTGTCAATGTACTCACTTTGACGGCAACTCTCTGCTGCTTCATGGAAGTTTGAGTTTGAGAGGAGACATAATGGCGTCATGTGAATGTTGGACTGGAAACTTCAGCATCATACTCGGGAAAAAAAAACCCCATACAATAGTTCACAAATAACAAAAACACTAACCTTGCTGTCTTGACTCTTGACTGGCCGCAGCACCACGCCATGTTTGATACGCTCCATCATCTCGTTGACGGCCTTCACCTTCACTGCATCATCAGATGCTAAAAAAGACGTTCAAACAATAATTAGCATGTTCTATGGAGTTAATTAGCGTTCTCATCAGATGCTAAAAAGACACTAAAATTAGTTACTGTGCTAACATTAGCTAGCAGCATAATCAGATGACAAAAACATATCAGAATTCGTTAACTCGTGCTAAGACAGCGGCATCATCAGATGCTAAAAGATGTGAAAATATTCGTGAGCATAAGCTAACTAGCTAGTTAGCTTGTTCACCACAGAAACAAGATGGCCGTTACCTGCCGGCTGCTCCACCTTCAAAGACGTTTTGGATCCTTTGGACGTCTTCCTCATGATGGCAATCAGAGAACTGAAAAAGTATCACATCGATCCATGACATTTTAATGACACTTGAATCTATTCTTTTGACACTTGGGAAACACATCATGTGCTTTCCACTTGGGGGCGACAGAAACGAGACACTTAAGTCAATTAAGACACGGCCAATAAATTCAACTATGACATGAGAGCCGAGAGAGTCAATGAGGACTTGAGAGCCTTTGGAATTTATTATTATTATTGTTTCTACAAATCCCTGCCAGTGTTTTCCAAATAATCATGTTTAAAATTTTCGAGAAAATCACAATGGCCGATCACTCTTGAGCTATATTTAGAACAGGCCTGCGGGCTACTCGTCTGGCTCTTGGGGACTACTTGGTGTCCAGTTATGTTGGTGACCCGTGGTCTAAAGAGTCAATGGTCACCCATCCATCCATCCATTTTCCGAACCGCTTGATCCTCACTAGGGTCGCGGGGGGTGCTGGAGCCTATCCCAGCCATCTCCGGGCAGTAGGCGGGGGACACCCTGAATCAGTTGCCAGCCAATCGCAGGGCACACAGAGACGAACAACCATCCACGCCCACACTCACACCTAGGGACAATTTAGAGCGTCCAATCAGCCTGACATGCATGTTTTTGGAATGTGGGAGGAAACCGGAGCACCCGGAGAAAACCCACGCAGGCCCGGGGAGAACATGCAAACTCCACACAGGGAGGCCGGAGCTGGAATCGAACCCGGAACCTCTGCACTGTGAAGCCGACGTGCTAACCACTGGACTACCGGGCCGCCGAGTCAATGGTCATAGGGCCTAAAAACGCAACTACAAAATGAAGTCCAAGTGTCAGTAGATGAGAACCTACAGAATCAATTAAGACAAGACACCTGGTGAATTCAATCATGATATCAGAGCCTTGAGAGTCGACTAGTCCAACATGCGAGCCTTTATGATCAGCTATGAAATGAACGCCTAGAGAGTCAACTCATATGCAAAGGCCTGAAGAGTCGACTTCAACATGAGTGCCTTGCGAGTTAACTAGGACATGAGATCCAAGAGTCAACCAGGATATGACACCTTAGGGAATCAACTACAACACGGGAGCCTTTAGAGTCGACTAGTCGAAACACTACATTTTGGCTTGCACCACTCAAGGTACGAGTGGTACGGTTGGCGTGTTAGGAGAAATATCACGGGTGCTCCTTACCTGAGGGGGTTGCATCTGGACGGGGGAGGCGGAGGAGGGGGAGGAGGCGGAGGAGGGGGCGGGGGCGGAGGCTGTGGCAGGGGAACGGGGGGCGAGGCCACACCAGGGGCCATGGGAGCAGGAGGGGGAGGAGGTGGAGGAGGGGGTGCAGGAGTGTTGGTAGTCATAGCGACCCTCTGAAGCAACTGGACTGCGGACGACAACAAGAACAAGAAGATGACATCTGCTCTTGTTTGTCTGCTGAAAACAACAGAGACAGAACGAAGAACATAGACCACAGAACGGTGGACGAAAACATTCCAGGAACACAAAGTAGTGTTTTACCCCTTTAAATATGTTTATCTGCTCATGATATGTTCACCTACGTCATTTTGAATTGGTTTTAATACATTTTATTAACACAAGGTGCAGTGGTCGCAATTTACCTTGGCAAATTAGTCAAAGGGCATGCACCACGAGACACAGATTACAATAGTTGGAAGAGAGAGGACAGGACATCCAACATAATATCGACATATACCACAAGACATACAAAGTGCAACAAAGAACCAGTACTGTTGGAATGCCAGTCAGCCTGTCACTGACGTGGGCCGAGGCAGATGGCGAAAGACGGACCGGCTACATTTCGTAAATTGCCCACCTCTGTTAGGTTGTGTATGTTTGTACATACGTTGCGTTTGCAGCTGTTGGTTGTCCTTCTCCATCTGTTCCAGTCGTCCCTGCATGTCTTTCTTTTCCTCCTCCAGCAGCTCCGCTTGTCTCTGCACGCTCTCGAGATTCTTCTTCACGTCGCTGTCGTCCAGTTCGGCCTGCAGCTCACACACCTGCACGCGCAGGTCGTCAGGAGGGGTTGCCAGGCAATCGTAAGGCACGAATAGATCGATAACATTCACATTCACACCTAAAGACGATAAGAGTCTTTCATGAATCTAAGAAGGATGCGATTTGGAATGTGAGAAGGAGCCAGACAACCCAGAGAAAACCCACTCAAGGATTGGGACCCGGATACTGAGGGCATTCCGGTTAACATGCACGTTCCACAAGCCTGAATTTTGTTCAAACGTTTTTTAAAGTGAAGAATGAGACAAATGTAAAACCGGGGCTTTTGTAATGCCATGGAACGTCTACTTGGATTGCTAAAAGTTAACAATGACAGAGTGGATTAAAAAGCTTACACAAAATATGATGACAACAACTGTGAGGAAAAGCCTACTAGAACATCTGTACTTTATTCAAAGTTCATCAGAGGCACCTAAAATTATGTCAGGTGTGTTCTGTCTCCCATTTCACATCATTGGTCAACACTGATAACTGCCGCATCCCCATTTACAAGTGGGTGTGTACACATATGCAACTACATTATCTCACTTGCTTGGACTGCACATCACGACCAGGAGGCAATAACAGATATTTGAACACTGAAAAGTAAATGTACTAATCGTCACCTGTCGCTGATGCTGCAACCGCTCGTCCTCCAGCGTCTTGGTGAGGACGGCAACCTCTTCCAAGGCGCTTAGCAGCTGCAGGGCTGGCTCGGCACTCTGCAGCAGCAGCGCGCTCTGACGATTGGCCTCCTTCTGCTTCACCAGCATCTGCTCCGCACACACACAGAAGCAGCCGGATGTTAGCCTAATTTGGCGCCACGCGGAAAACCTGCAGGCGAATCGTCTGGGCCTGACGCTTTACGGCAGCGTTTAGACAGTCGAGTGAGTATGTGTGTTGCTGATGGTGTTTCACCAGCGCAAAACAGTGACATTTTTTTGCAGCATCTTTCTCGTCATAGCGAAAATGGCTCGTTTTCGGGGCAGCTCTGTCTCATGATGACAACAAACACACACCCCTGCATTGACAGCTGTCAAACATTGTCAAACAATTATCACGCGCTAATGCAAATGCTAAAACTGCAGCTCTGCTTACCTTTTGGCTTTGCTACTACTGTTTTAGGCATCCTCATAAAAGTGGGGTGTTAAATCTGGCTTCCAAGTATTTGTCTGAGAAACTTCAGCGAGTGGGATTATGTAAATTAGTCATATTGTGATGTCACAGTGCGGTGGAAATGCACAGACAGATTTCCACAAATAGTCGGTTCATTTGAGATTGACTGAGTGGTTTCATTCCGCACTTGAAATTTTGCTCTGGTGATTTTGGTGTTCTCTGACCTGGTGCGCATACGTCTCGGCTTTGACGCGAAGGCTCTGCTCCAAATCCAGCTGCTCCTTCATGTCCTCGTACTCCTGCGTCGCCATCATCGATACTGTCCACACAAAACGCCGTTAGCCAGCGTACCTTTCCGCCTCACGAAATCCGCCATTTTAAGACGTTTTGTGGGTCTGCTCATGACTGAGCATGTCTACCAAATTTCATTTGGCATCTGTCCTCGACAACAGCCATAGCTGCGCAAATGGAAAAATAAAACTATTCAAAACAATCCAATAAAAAAATGAATAATAATAATAATAATCAATTATAATTATATTCATTTTCCATAAAAATATACCTCTTTAAAGATAAACATAAAACAATTGCCAGTCAGTGTCGAGTCTCATATTGAAAAGCAGTTGACAAACAATCAGTCAGGATTCGTTTCAAGTCACCAATGGACTGGTCGCCATCCATGTGCGAGTACAGATGGACAAACAATGGAGAGATCGGCAATCGATTTCAGGGCACATAGTGACAAACAACTGACTGGTAACCGGTCATTGTCAAAGCACATTATAGACAGAATGGTGTGGTCTCAAATTAATAATTGTGCACATGCAAACAAGTGACTGGTCACCAGTTAATGTGTAAACAAGTGAGCGGACTCTCACCTCTGTTGAAGCTCTCGATGGTTTTGCTGTGCCGCTCCACGGTGTGGCGAAGTTCCTTCGCATCTCTCTCGTCTCGCGCCGACTGCCATCGTCGTGCGTTGTGTCAAAGTAAAAAATCAAAATGTTTCCATTAGCCATTGTTGGAGCAAAAAACAAACTTTTTTTTTTAAACAAGAAGAGAAAGACAAAAAAGACGCCGACCTTGTCGACGAGTTCCTCGATTCTTCGCCGCTGGTCGTCAATCTGGCATAGGAAGTTCTTTTTCTCCTCCAACAGGCTGCTCACTGCCTCCCGCAGCTCTGAATGCACGCACACAAACATATATTTAATTGTTAGGCCATACTTTTGTCTACATTTTCATGCGTCCCGATACTTTTGTCCAGATTTTGACAACTTTTTCCCTTTTTGGGTTGCAATACTTGTGTCACTGTTTGTTTTTGTTCCGCTTCCTGTGTGTCCCAATACATTTGTATACATTTTTTTCCGCTTCTCGTATGTCTTTGAATTTTTTAAAAAATATTTTTGTTTTCACTTCCCGTGTCCCATAACTTTTCCCTCTATTTTCTTCTAACTTCCTGTGTGACCTGATGCTTTTGTCGACATTTCGTTTTCACTTTCTGTGACTGTTGCGGCGCGTCACCTTTGACCTGCTGCCGGTAGCGCTCAAAGGCGTCGGGCACTGCATCATCATTGTCGTCGGCCGTCTCGCCGTTGTCGGTCTCCATGGCGACGCAGTCAGAGATACCAGGAAGCAGCTCGTCCAGGCACGGCGCCCGCGGCGATAGGCCCACATACTTCAACTTTCTGTTCTCGCTGTTCAGCTGTCCAGGGTGGGGCATCACAAAGTGTCAATCAATGTCACCACATCACACATTTGCATCCAGTTTGCCTGATTTTTCTCCTTAAAATTGTGTAATTAAAATGCTTTTTTAAAAATTACTAATTTACTTCATCCAATAATTTCTTGATTCATTTTGAATGATTTTACATCTGTATATTTAGCACTTGATTATTTTTTTAAATTCTAACGGTGAATTTGATATCTAAATATTTTTGCAATTTATTTTAAACATATAAAAATGATTTATATATATTTAGTTTTTAAATTCATTTATCACATTCATTCACATGTTGTGATCATACATTTAAAATCAGTTTTACGCAAGCATTTTCAATTAATAGGCTTCATAAACATGATCTCACATCTTTCAATGTGAAACTGCTAAATATAGTTGTGGGATGCTTTTTTAAAATGTTTTTATTTATTTTAAATTTGCCGAGGAAGTAAAATATGTCATCCGTGTTATCCCGAGTGATGCTGAGAACGCAAACGGTGGCTAATCCGTTGAGGATTGTTCAGGCAGCTGGCGGACCTTGGTGGCGAGCGCCTCGGCGTTCTCTCGACATGACTTCTCAATCTCCAGTTGTGTCTGCAAAACGCTCACCTCCTCGATCACCATCTGAGACACTGACATGCACACACGCACGCACACACACACACATGCGCACACACGCACACACACACACACATAGGCACACAAGTCCGCCTTTTATTGTGGACAGCTAAAGAGGAATGATTACCTGTGCAATAATTATGCAGTCTAGTTACCATCTTGTTATGTCACACCTGTAAAGTGTATCGATTTTCTTGGCAAAGGACAGGTGCTCATCACACAGATTTGACAGTAGGTGAAAAATATTTGAGAGAAAGGCGTTTTGTGTGCATAGAAAAATATTTGAGGTCAGATCATGAAAAACAAGAACAAAAGTCTTACATTTGTGTTCACTTGTAATTCGTTCCCATCGTGTGAGCGATCATAAGAGTGTTGACCAATCAGGGCACAGATGAGGCGGGGCCTCAGAGAGACAGGCGCGAAAACAGATTTAAATTGACGAGAGCAGCAGTCTGTCCTTTTTTTTATGATGTCTTTCACATGAAATCTAAAGAATGAAATACAGAACAAGAAAAATGATTTGTTGTGTGACAAAAAAAAAAAAGCCGGGCTGACTTTCGATGGTGTCACCCGTTCGTTTGGCCGTCATTTATTCATGTGCGCCGCAGCGCTGCTGTTAGCTGCGTCAATTATTCAACTCTACCAGCCTGAATAATTCAGCACAGGAGAAGTCCTCGAGGAGGGGCGAGCGTCTACCCGAGGTATTTTTACGACAGACAATTTAACACATCACATGGGCAAAGGTCACTCACGGGATGCCCAAAAAAAACATTTTAAAAAGAGAAAACGAATTTACTTGGACAAAGTAAGAAGTTCGGAAGAGAAGTAACTGCTATTCCTAATTTTATCCACTGGAGGGAGCCCTGACGACCACTGAAATGATGTGAAATTGGCTGCCACTCAGGGTTTGATGGCTGATATTGATGCACACGTACTTGTGAACGCTGAAAGACGCCAAGTTTCGGGAAGCAAAGGAACAGAAAAGGAACATTACACTAAATAAATAAACATCTCCCGTCGAACTATTTGAAGAGTACATTGAAAGGCAACAGTTCAGTTTATAACAGGAGGCTTTGGTGGAATATTTGTTGTTGCTGTTTTGTTCGTGCACTAAAAACAGCTGGCATGTATTTTCATGGATACATTTCCATACAGCACAAAACTGCAACCTCCTCTTTCTGAGAGGTTCCCTCTTTAGTTTGCATATTGTGACGAGTCAGTTAAGATTGTGAAGATTTTCAGATGGATACCTGTGCAAGTACTGAACTCTTCACAACTCACCAATACCGACACCAAGTAACCTATACAACAAATACTTTTGATGCATACAATTTCTGTGACATCAACAGCAGATCATTTTCAAGACCTTTCGTTTAGTTCTGACAAAAGGCAGACAATCAATCTACATCAAATACCGTAATGGAGAAAGTAATCATAGCACCTAAATTGAGTTAGCAAACAATATTTGATAACAGCACATTATTAATATATTCTAAGCATTAATATAAATGAGTTTGGACACCCCTGATATAGAGTACTCTTACCTGTGTGGATCGTCATGGCAGAAACAGGAATGAGAGGATTTCTGCGACTGACACGTTGACCGGTCACACCCACCCCAGAGGTGTGTGTGTGTGTGTGTGTGTGAGGGGGGGTGTCAACTGGCCTATTCTAGGCGGAATGTGTGTGTGTGTGTGTGTTTATTAGCCGCTTTTAGCATAGCCTGTTAGCATTGAGGGTAAAATGAGGTGGGGGTGGTGAGACTCACCCCTCTTGATGTGCTTGAGTTGTCTCTCGGCCTCGTCCCTCTGCTCTGTGAGTCTGCTGCACTGCGGGACGCAAGCATTGCCCAATGTTACACAGTGTGATACAACATTACATGACGTTACGCAATGTACTACTAATATACTTATTTGTACAAAATTCCTGTCAACTTACTCGCAGCGTGACACAACATTCTTTTGTATAATACGTTACACAGCATTACATGTTACAAAATGCAAGACAGCGTGCTACTTCACTGCTCTGTTATGAGCGTCTCACAGCGCTACCTTGTGTTACACGTTGGACAACGTTACCCAACATTACATAATGTTCAACAATGTTCTGAACTACTTACAATTTACTAGCGGTGTTAGACAATATTGTGTAGCATGACGTTACACACCGTTACACAATGTTACACAGGGTCACACAACGTAATCCACTGCTTCAGCCTAGCCAGCTAAACATGTGTGAGCTAACGTGTTGGTGTGATGCTACGCCAAGCTGACAGCATCATAGTGAGGTGAAACATCCTCGCTCACATTCATTTGCCGCCCAGCAGCCCTCCGAGCAGCACCAGGAAGCACTTGGCCCACTTTTTAGGACTCATCTACCTGCAGCCTTTCACGCTAATGGCTAACATTAGCAAATCCCCCAGGAGGCACCAAGGACATGTGCCTCTTTGACCACGTTACCCATATTCGACATAACATTTATTGTTCGAAGGGCTCAAAATATTAGGAACATTAAACATTAGGAATTTCAAACATTGCATTCATTACAAACATTTTGCAGCATGTCACACTTTCAAATATCAAACATTACACATGTCATGAGCATTCATAGTTCTGGATATTAAATGCTACATTAGAAACATTTAACGATGGCAACCGTTACCATTACAGATATTCAATGCAACAGATATTCAATTGTTACAAACGTTTAACATTACAAACATTAAACACAGCAATAATTAAAAAAAAATTCACTGATATGAACAAACATTAAATATAGTCTAATGTTTATAGCATTAAAGTTAATGCTATAAACATTAAACATTACAAACATAAATAAACATGTATTAGCAGAAACACTCTCAAAAATCACATTACAAACATTTGATAGTATGAACATTTAACATCGGAAACATTCAACGCAACAAACCTCCACTGTTCTGATCATTAAATGTAAATCTATATGAGCTGGCCTCTCCTGTGATGCCCCACGAACGACCTCTAACCACAAGTCTTCCTTCGCCGTTGCCGTGACAACCAGCAATCCCCAGATTGGTCTTCATGTTTGTCATGGTGATGACTCGTCACTTCCTGGTTCAAACGCCTCTTAGCCAGCAAATGTTAGCATTCTCTTGTTAAAATGTAAAAAAAAATTGTTATAAGTAAAAAATGGACACACGCTGTGGTATGCTTTGGATCACGAGCTGTTCCTGTCATAAAAATCAATATAGTGTTTAGAAAGGGAGAAAAGAATATACTGTATTAAATTTCATCCTACTGCGATAGAAAAAGTGTATACTGTATATGCATATGGTTGTACAAATGTGCTGAGTGGGCACATTAATTTAGGGAGGGGTCCCGAAAGCCAGAAAAAGCCGGCCGGTGAGATTGTAAATCACATCAAGAAATCCTCCTCCATCACATTGTTCAGTTAAAAACAAACACATAGATACTGTCTCCATAAACGTGCGGTTGCTTCTATTGAGAGCATTTACCAGCTTTTGCTGTCAAAATCAATCACTGATTGAAAGAATTGTTGGTTTTACCTCCGTCTGCATGTGCGCGTCCTTCTCCTCCTCTTCGCATCCTTCCACCGGCGACGACGACGAGCGGGAAAGCATTTGTTGATGGACGTATTTTTAGTTCGAAACCAAAAGAAATGAAATCGTTGGATGGGACAGTATGAAAGGGTTAAAAGGAGCCCGGTTCCGCCGGCCCAGATGTCTTCGTTCGTTCTCGTGGAGGAGAGATGAGAAGGCACCCCGAGGACCGCTGCAGCCGGCAAAACCCCAGCCCTGCCACCACCACCACTAACACCACACACACATTGACACACATAGACACACGAGCGCACGCACACGCGCACGCACACGCACACACACACGCACACGCACACGCACACACGCACCCACTCACACACGCACACGCACACACCGTTTCCCATCTCTGACGTCAATCCGAGCCGCTTTTTTTTCCGCATCTTCAAATGCTTAAACTACAATATAGTCTACTATCTATAGTCTATAATAATAATAATAATAATAATAATAATAATAAATACCTTTTATTGCTGAACACGTTCAGTCTTTGTAACTGTAATTGTATTCATGTACATATTCACAATCTGTCAAACAGCGACATCGAGAGGTTGTAATGTGCAATCACACAAAAGAAAACGTATTTTTACCCGGGATTTTTACATTTCACCTGTTAAAATACGACTACAGATAGAGTTAAAAAATAAAATAAACCTAAAAAATAAGAATAAGATTCTGCATGTTGATATTGGGTCTGTAAAGTGGTCTCAATCTGACAAAGTAATATTTGTGCAAGTGGCAAATATCATTTAAGTTCAACTGTGATATACTAATGCAATAATTAATTATGTAACGAATTGTTCTTTCAATTTTACGATTTTACTCGTGCATAATATTATTTCTTATCGATGTAGTGTTGTTGTGTAACAATGGATTGAAAAAATAACCAGAAGTCATGTACAGTACCGAATGAACGTGTGCGTTGACTCTGCCCTGGTAGGGGGGGTCGAACTTTAAGCGCCACTCTAACGCCCCTTTCGCTGCCACCACTTCCTGTTTCCGCTCATGTGACGCAGACGAGTCAAAATGGCGTCGCGCTATTACCAAACAATGCAGGAGACGTTCAAAACGAACAACAAAAGTCGCGAATTCCCGGCGCATTCGGCCAAAGTTCACTCGGTGGCATGGAGCTGCGACGGCAGGAGACTGGCGTCGGGATCCGTCGACAAAACCGCCAGCGTTTTTGTCCTGGAAAAAGACAGACTGGTGAGTTCGGCCTCGGCCGCCAATGCCGGACTGATGAATGAATGAAATGGACGAGCGACCAGAGCCAGACGTTATTTAGGCTTCAATGTATTGCTATTTGTAGTCGTCTTACTCACGGTGAAGTTACTTGCCCAAATTATTTAACAAATTCTAAAACTGCTAACTAGTGTAATAAATGAACATTTTAAAAACAATGAAGTATCACCTACGTAAAGCGTCTCACAATGACTTCCACTTCAAACATACTCGGCATAATAAAGAACCACCGTTGTGTTCATTGAATATATGACACGACAAGAAAAACAGAGCAACTTTTCAATGTACAGTGTTGGCAAAAATATACATACATTCATAACTATGATCTTGTTATCCATCCGTTGCAGCTCTCTGGAGGGTCGCGGGCATGCTGGAGCCTAACCCAGCTGTCTTTGGGCAGTCGGCGGGGTATACCCTGAACTGGCTGCCAGCCAATTGCAGGGTACACATAGACGAATAACCATTAGCGCTCATGCTCACAACTAGGGTTTTAGGGCGGGCTAATAACTTGCCATGCATGATTTTGGAATGTGGGAGGAAACTATAGAAACCCCACACAGGCACAGGGAGAACATGCAAATTCCACACAGAAACGCCGTAACCAGAATCGAACTCTGCACCTCTATAATGTGAGGCGGACATCCTAACCAGTTGCACACTGTGCCGCCCTCGAGACTACTGCTATACGTTTGAATACCTTTCAAGTCAATTATTCCGGCATTGCAAATGACAATCAGTTTTCTGTTACCTTACCTGGATAAAGCTAAACCAATAGAAATCCCATCAATTAATCAAGTCATCTTTTTCACAAATGTTCCGGTGAGTGAGCAAGAGCGTTGTTGTAAGCCGAGGTTAGACTGTTTGTACCGGACTTTTCCGCTGAAGGGTTTCCCACCCCCCCTTTTGAAACTCTTGCCCACTGAGCCGCTAACGCCAGTTAGCATATGACGCCTCCGTCATGTTTCGCCGTTTGTGTGCGCAGGTGAAGGAAAACAACTACCGCGGCCACAGCGACAGCGTGGATCAGCTGTGCTGGCACCCCAGCAACCCGGACCTCTTTGTCACGGCATCGGGCGACAAGAGCGTCCGAATCTGGGATGTGCGCACCACCAAGTGCACGGCCGTCGTCAACACCAAAGGTTGGCAAAAGCAACGATGATACAAAATTGATTATGTGGTAACCGAGATAGTTCACTCACATCTCCACTTGAATCGTTTCAGCCTGACAGTCGGCTACATAGTCCAATGCATAGAAATGTCCGCACGGTGACGAGTCAGTGGGTCTGAACGCAGTCATATTTTCCGTGATAATTGTAATATCCTGGCTCGAAACCCTAATTTGAAGTTTTCATATGATATGATGAGTCAACTACAGTCATACCTCAGTTTTTGAACATAATCCGTTCCAGAAGGCTGTTCGAAAACCGATTTGTTCAAAACCCGAAACTATGTTTCCCATTTTAATCAATGTAATAAATTTGAATCCATTCCAAGTCTAGAAAACAACTTTTTTAAAGCATTTTTTAAAACTATTTTACACCATAAACTGTATACACATGTAATAAGAGAGCATGTAATCTGTAAAATACTGTACAAACAAACTGTACAAACATTTTCTATGTTTTGCTTTTACCAATTTTAACATAAACATTAACATTGTAAAATAAAAATTCAAGTAACATCTCTCTCTTCCATTTTGTTTTTCCCCACAAAAGGCGAGAACATCAACATCTGCTGGAGTCCGGATGGTCAGACGGTTGCCGTGGGTAACAAGGAAGACGTGGTCACCTTCATCGACGCCAAGACGCACAAGACCAAAGCCGAGGAGAAGTTCAAGTTCGAGGTCAACGAGATCTCCTGGAACAACGACAACGACATGTTCTTCCTCACCAATGGCAACGGCTGCATCAACATCCTCAGGTGATCGGCGCCAGCGCAACGCAAGGGGCTGCGCTCGGCCAGCCGGGACCTGCTGCTTGACGCCTTGTCGTTGCAGTTACCCCGAGCTGAAGACCATCCAGTCCATCAACGCGCACCCATCCAACTGCATCTGCATTAAGTTCGACCCGACGGGCAAATACTTTGCCACGGGCAGCAACGACGCGCTGGTCAGCCTCTGGGATTTGGACGAGCTGGTGTGCGTGCGCTGCTTCTCCAGGTGAGCGCGCTTTTGTCGAATGCAGTGCCGCGCGATTTGGTGTCAAATGATGGGATCTCGCATTGCAATGTAATAAAATCAATTTTGTGGGGGTGATGTAATCTTGTGTGGTCCAAGTGAATCAAACATGATGGGAGGAGGAAAAAAACTAACCGTTTGTGACGTGACATGACACAGGCTAGACTGGCCCGTGAGGACGCTGAGCTTCAGTCACGATGGGAAGATGTTGGCGTCGGCGTCCGAGGACCACTTCATCGACATCGCCGAGGTGGAAACAGGTTTGTACGGCACGCAAATGAGAGAACTGACTTCCTTTGGTGACACAACGTATCAATAAGCAAGTTTGTTTGCTCTGTTTACTCCTAAATGCCTTTCTTTTCAAATTGAATAAATTGAATCAAAACATCTTGCAGTTTTCTTGCTTTGCATTCTGAGCAAAGTGTGAAATTTGAAATTATCTGCGTGTGCGTGTGTTTTGGGCAGGTGAGAAGCTGTGGGAGGTGCAGTGCTCCCCCACGTTCACAGTGGCTTGGCACCCCAAGCGTCACCTCTTGGCCTACTCCTGCGACGACAAGGACGACAAGTACGACAACAGTCGCGAGGCGGGGACCGTCAAACTCTTCGGCCTTCCCAATGACTCCTGACGTGACCCCCGCCTTCCTTCAAGCTCACTGAAAACCCTTGATGCTTGCTAGTAACCTTTTTCCACTGCTAGTGCCACTTAAGTCCTGCTCGTTTGACCTTAAGATGTCAGATATGTAGCAGCACAGTAGTTTACTAGTATGGTTAAGTTGCATATTAGCAGGACAAAAGTGGCAGTAGTTGTGGTAAAAAGGTTACCACTGAAACACGTGTTTGTTGTCATGACCGATGCTGCCACTCGGTGGCGCTGTTGTAAAATATAATGTACAAATAAAATCAACTTTTGATATTAAACTTGGTTTTGTTTTTATACTCTCTGGTCTGGTGTGATATTTTCAAGAACAAAAAAATAAATAGAAGCCAATATGCTCAGCTTTGAACATGACCATGATGTGTTGTTTTTGTGTCATCTACATCTGGAAATGTGAGGAACGTAATTTCCATTACCTTGAATGTCCAGCATATGTGAAGAAAATGACAATAGAGCCTACTGACTTTGATACGTTCCAAAAAGTGTACTGAAATATTTAAAGTAACAGTTGAAATGCAAAAGTATGGCCCTAAAAGTTGAAAACAACTGAACTGAAACTAAAAATTAAAATACAGGATGTGTATAAGAACAAGCTTCCTTCTTCTAACTGCTCCGAGTGTAAATGTTTTGAGCATTTCCTTGTCTCGTGACTAGAGAGAGCCTCAGTAAAACTGGGAGAATCTCAGGTACTGTACGCGATCTCCTTGAACATGCCCAAATGTTGAAACACTCCTGTTGTCAAAACCTCGCAAATATTAATGCAGCATTTGCGTACACGCACTTATGCGCATATTGAAGTGTGTCGACTTGGGCTAAATGATCCACTTGACTTGATGAGCAGGAACGAGCATCGTTGATTGCGTGTGTTTGGAAAGCGCTTATTAGCGGGACAAGCCACAAGTGATAACAACAACGCGGAAAAGAACAGATCACGTGGTACTTTGTGCATTTGATTTTGCCTATGTGGGTGCGTGTGTTTGAATGGGTACGGCGAACACACGCTTTTAACATTTTGTTTGTACAGCTGATGTCACTTAAACGACACACAGGGAGCACCTGCCTGCCTGCTTGTGTGTGTGTGTGTGTGTCCTTTGAGTCAACAGCAAGCAATTCAAAAGAACCTGACAATGTGATGAACCACGACGCCTGAATGCATCATTTCGTACACTTTTACGCTACTTTTTACACGCAAATACTTGTGAATAATTTCTACTTTTTGATACTTGATTACATATAAGGAACTATGACTACCCATTTTAATACCATCACTATTTAATTACAGCCACTTTTTTTACTCGAGTACTTGCAATTCAACATGTCCAGCCTGCCAATAAACACGAACGAAAATGTTTAAGATGGTCGCTTCGGAGGTCAGAAAGCTCAATTAATATTCGCCACTCTTCGCAGAGAATAAAAGATGTACGCCCATGAGCACTGCTGTAGTTCGTCTCTTTTTTTTTTTTTGCAACATATATGTTCAAGTATCTGTTGCTTTAAATGGTTCTGACACCACAAAATCAATACTAGTTTTGTTAGCCTGTGTTTGGAATTTTGCATTTAGTGTTAGCATTAGGCTAGCATACAGTATGTCTTATGTTTAGTTTTCCGGTCGACTGGTTCACCATGTGCCAAACTGCTTGTCGTGAAGTTCGACGAAAAGCTTGCGGTTGCACTTCGTGAATTTTAAACCTTCAGTCTGTGTGTGAAAAAAAACAAACAGCAAAAGACACACACACACCTAGACTGGTAGTGAGTGAGCGAGTCCATATGCTGCGCCGCTTGCGTGTAGATGAAGCTCCGGAGGGGGCGGGGTTGAGAGACAAAGGCGTGTTGCCCGGTGTGTGCGTGCGCCTGAGTGTGCGCGCGCACGTGTGTGCGTTTGAGAGGTTCTATATGAGGGTGGTCAGGCGGGGGCTCGGCTGCACACTGGCGGGATTCTTCTTTCTGCCGCTTCACGCACACATGACAGCAGCACCAGCAGGTAAGTAGAAACACGCACATGCACGCCTTCCTCCATTTTTTTCCCCCTGCTGGGGTTTCAAGCCTGCGTGTGCACATGGCGGGGGCGTGCGCTCTGCAGATGAACCCTCTTTATTTCGGGGGGGAAAAAAACAGGAACGAGATTTTTAGAGACGCCCGCGTGTACGACGGGAAAGGCGAGGCAGCTTGATGTTCTTCATCCTCATCCTCATCATTTGACGCATGCAAGTGGCGGGAAGAGGAAGAGGAAGAGGAGGAGGAGGAGGTTGTGATGAAGGTGGGGTGGCAGGAAGCAGCTGCGTTGGGGCGCGTGCGCGTGCGCTTCATCCACAATTTACTTTGCGTGCGTGCCCTTGTTGTCTGTTGTGTGTGTGGACGTTGAGACACGTATGGCACAATGAAGTGAACACCGATATCAGGTTTCATATCGATAGTTGCACGAGTGTGTGTGAGTGCGTGCGTGTGTGTGTGTGTGTGTGTGTGTGTGTGTGTTCACATTTTGTGTCGATTATTTTGTGTGCAGATGAGTGTTGTTTGTTGAGTGTGTGACAAGTAAATCAGCACTTGGAGGAAGTCACTGCCCCTCAGAGTTGATTTTATTTGTATTTCCAAATGAATCTCACGATCGAAGCCAGTTTGACTTAGCGGCACAAAATTTGATAGACAAGACACACACCTATCATGAGTAGAACCACAAAAAAAAGGCTCGAGAAGCCACATCCAAAAGGTCACATGACGTCTTTCATTTGGGTTATAAGCGGCCATCTTTGGGGTCATTTCCAGGGAGCGTGGCTCCTTAGAGTTTGTAAAAATTATTTTAAAAATCCAGTCCATGAAGGTCGTTTTACTTAGCAGTACAACATTTGCTAAACATGACTATCATAGGTGGCGGCCCGGTAGTCCAGTGGTTAGCACGTCGACTTCACAGTGCAGAGGTACCGGGTTCAATTCCAGCTCCGGCCTCCCTGTGTGGAGTTTGCTTGTTCTCCCCGGGCCTGCGTGGGTTTTCTCCGGGTACTCCGGTTTCCTCCCACATTCCAAAAAAACATGCATGGCAGGCTGATTGGACGCTCTAAATTGTCCCTAGGTGTGAGTGTGGGCGTGGATGGTTGTTCGTCTCTGTGTGCCCTGCGATTGGCTGGCAACTGATTCAGGGTGTCCCCCGCCTACTGCCCGAAGACAGCTGGGATAGGCTCCAGCACCCCCCGCGACCCTAGTGAGGATCAAGCGGTTCGGAAAATGGATGGATGGATGGATGGACTATCATAGGTAGACCTGCAAAAAAGGCCTCAAGAAGCCATACCAAAAAAAAAGACACTGGGAGTCTTCCGTTTAAATTTGAAGTGGCCATCTTTGGGACCTTAGAGTTTCTTTTGAAAACTCGGCGCCCAAAGGCAGTTTGACTTTGCAACATGAAATTTGGTAGACGCTACCAACATGAGGCGATCCACAAAAAAGTCTCCAGCGGCCATTGGGTCAGTGGGCATTTCCAGGGGTCTACTTCCAAGTGAAATCCTCCTCCAGATTTTGTCCCATTGTTACCAGATTGTGACTACATATAAAAGACCGATGGACAGAACTGACAACAATTGTTATGATTGCTTGTGAATGGAGCAATAAAGTTGGATCAAAATCGGATGAATGGTTGAAATCTACATTCATTAAGAGTATGGTGTATTTGCTCGTTGCTGTGATTGTTTAGAAATATGACAGAATTTCTCCGTTTTACTGTTGTTGTTGTCTGCGCTAATTCCTGCCGCTGCTGCTGGCCGCACCGCACGACCGCATGAAAAATTCACACGCTCATCTTTTAGCAATGAGGCCTGAGTGGCAGCGCCAGCTTGTAAGTGCAGAGGTGGTCCAGGCACATCCAATCGAGTGTAAAAAGTAGCAACAACTGCTGCTCAATTCTCAACGTCGTGACTCAATTTTTCAATCTACCCGCACGGTGTATCAAATTCATTTTTCCATTGAAAGAAACTGAAATGTTATTCGTAAATATGTGACATCAGTTGGTCTGTGTGTGAGCATCTGGACGTGAGTTGTGGTCTGCAGCAGTTCCTTGTGAGTGTTATCCTTTTGTATTTGTGTTTGACTGTCCTATTAGACTGTGGCTCCCCTTGCAAAGAAAAAAAAATCCAGTTCTCTGCATTGCCTTTTAACGCTGCTTCCTGTTACCAAGTGTAAACATACGGGCATTGCCGTCCAGTCAGGGAGCTTGGACTGTGAGCTTCTGTGTTGGCATGGCAACGGGCATCTCACACCTATTGCTGGGAACCAAGGTGAGGTTCACCTGAGCGACACAAGAGTGGACTCAGTGGAAGTAACTTGCATGTGTGCTTCTTCGCACCATCGTTACATGTCAGAAGCTTTCACGCAGGACAGCCAGTGAGGTGGAAAAAAGAAAAAACGATTGGGAAAGACTGCGTGGAAGGGGCGAACATCCCTTCTTGTCCTTTTCCTTGCCTTGTTTGCATCGACATTCTTGTCCTACTTTTTTGCCCTCCTTTTTCCACATGAGCCTCCTTTCATCTTTACATCCAATCTGAATGTGTAGACGCGCGCGCACACACACGACAAATGATGAAGTGGCTGGATGGATCGTGTGTGTCTGTGTGTGTGTGTGCAGTATGTAACATTTTATTACATAAGTTTTTATCGCGCCACATCTCTCCTCTTATGTCTGTCGTTACTTGTCCTCGTTTAGGTGAATATTTACGCTTCTTATAGCAGCAAATGGCCAACATAAAGAAAGGCAGAGGCACTTACATCCCCAGGTTAAAGCGAGAATGGTGCTACCTATACCGCAACGGCTAGCTAGCAATGAACTTCAGCTGGCAACTACAGCCGGCTACACACGTTGCAGTTTCGCTCCTAAGTCAGTAATCATTGCCTCAGTGCCGGCGAATAAGATCCACTTCTTCCAGGTATTGTTCTCACCAAGGAATTACGAGAAGTAATTAACAAACGGAAAGTCATGTCAACCAATATCTATTAGCATATAGCATTGGCATTCGAGTGTACTAACGTTGCTCAATTCAACTCAACGCGTTTGATTTGGAAGTGCTGCTTTATGTTTCCACTCTCTATTAAAACTGTGGTCTTGTAACGTATAATACACAACAGTTTTATGTTAAAAAAAACTGTCGGTGAATCTTTAAAATGTGTGTTTCTGATTGAACTTTGCGAATATTTTTTTTGACAAGCCCACTGTGTTATTGAGACGGCAAAGCACTCCATGTTAAACGGTTTGATTGGCTCATTGTGGTCACATGATCACAACTAAGGCTAATAGTGCTGAAGAAAGCTGCTGTGACAGCGACCAATATGAGGACAAATATTTCATTACATACTTTCTTTAACAGCAATTGGGTGCAAGGTTCGCAGGACACCGCAACTTGATATTGGCAGTCCACCCTTTGAAAATCCCTGATGTATAGTTTGAGCCACCCTGTTAAATAAATAATGCTCATAATAACAACACGGTAGATTTGTTATTTGAGATGAGGTCATTTGACTCCACCCCCCAGATACCTGCAGCCTATAAGTGGTCAGCACGCGCTCACATGAATATAACATACCTGCCGCCATTTTATTTATTTTTTTTAATTCTGAAAGAAATGTAGGCATTTACATGCCAACCTGTTTTGTTGTCTTCCTGACAAGAGTTAATGTTGCTGTGTTATTGATGAACAAATGAGAAGAAATAATGAGATGCATAGCAAATGGGGCTCTGGTGAATATTGACTGGCTATTGTTTGAGTCCCACTGACCTGCAACGATCCATCTCTGTCCACTTTTGGGCACCGCGCCGACTTGATTTATTATTGGTGTTCATCTGAGGTTGCCCCAGGGGAGGCTTGCTGGTGGGGTGGGATGGGAGGTTTGTTCATGGATGGTGACAGTTTAGGAAAAGAAAAAAAAAATTGATCCACTGAGCCAGGGGTGTCAAACCCATTTTCATCGCGGGCTACATTTTAGTTACCATTTCCCTTGGAGGGCCATTATGACTGAAATCATATCAAGAAGTCAAGAATAACAGTTTATTCAACTATTATTTAAGTTATTGTAAAGAGGTGTTTGGCAACAAGAAAATGCTTCCAATGTCTCTCTTATTTATTCCATTTGAGAATTTTGACGTTTTGGTACATATTTTAGCAAGCATTATGGAAGTTGCCATGTTTGATTTGTTTTCACGGGCCACATAAAATGATGTGGCGGGCCAGATCTGGCCCCCGGGCCTTGACTTTGACACCTGTGCACTAAGCAAAAAGGCAGAAAGGTGGATCGAGCAAGGCAAGAAATGTGGGGAATCAATGAAGAAAATTGAAGAAAAAAAATCAAAGAAGAATTAAACGGTGTTAAAAAAAACAAGGTTGGTGTCAGGAAAGGAATAAAGGGTGGCAGGATCAAGAAAGAAAAAAAACAGAAGACATTAAAGAAGAAGAAAGGGCGTGAAACTACAGTTTGATTTTGGAAAAACCGTTTGGTTTGGGCACAATGGGAAGAAAAGAAAAAATGAATAAATGGAGGAGGTTCAAAAAATAATGGGTGAAAAATAGAAAATATGATCAGGGGGACAAATGAATATGAAAAGGAAAAAGGAAAAACGTGGACGAGATCAAGAGAGGAAAGGGAAGCAAAAACAAATCAGTTGAAAAGGAAAAAGTATCAGAAAATGAAGACAAAAGAATCTTGACCAGCATCAAGGAAGGAACACAAAAGCGAGAGATGGATATGAAAAGAAAAAGAAGTAAGGGAAGCTCAAGAAAGAGAGAGTAGCGTGGAAAGCAGCGAGTAGCCAAGCCCGCTTGCTTTGATGAGATTATCCTGCGTCACGGAGCTGCCAGCCTTCGGGACGATCAAATTAAAACAGAAGAAAAACGAGGGAGGAGAAAGGAAAGAAGAAGGGAGGATGGTAGGATGGAAGGAGGAGGTTGGGAGCGGTGCCCTGTGCTCCGCTTACTGCTCGGAGATGTCGCTTCTCGTGCCAGATTCGCACTGAGCAATAATGTTTGAAAGGATTGGCCCAATAAGGAACAGCATTTTGGTTGATGGAAAAAAATAAAATACAATTCATTGCAATGATATCGTGCAAACCCAACACTCACTTGTTATTCAATATAAGCATGTGCGTGGGATTTTCTTTCCTGACATCATCGCTGTTACCAACCGCACGCTGCTATATTCACGATTACATTCTTGGTTGATCCCGCGACCACAAGTTTAGTTCTGTCTTTCTTTCTTGCGACAGGTGCATCCGGAGATATCCAGATTTTAGCGCGAGACGTCGCAGCGGAGGCTACATGCTAGCTCGTCTTTGACATCCAAGAAGTTCGACACACCCAAAAACGCAAGATGGATTTTGTAATGAAACAAGCTTTAGGCGGTGAGTAATTAACATATCATGTTAGCTTAGCATGCTAAAGATCTACATCATGGGTGTCAAGCTCAGGTCCTGGAGGGCCGCTGCCCTGCATGTTTTCCAAGTCTCCCTGTTGCAACACACTTGATTCAAATGAACAGGTTCAATGTCAGGCTTGCGCAGAGCTTGCTGATGATCTGATCATTTGAATCAGGTGTGTTGCAACGGGGAGACTTGGAAAACATGCAGGGCAGCGGCCATCCAGGATCTGACTTTGACACCTATGATCTACATGTTCGCACTGAGTTTGAATGTTTATTTGAAAAGCACCGCTTCTGGCCAGAAACTGGTGAGTTTTTGTTTTTTCTTTGTAAAACCAACCCTTGTTCTACTGCTGATTACGAGAGATTTTTTTTTTTCTTGAAGAAAGAACAGTGTATCGTCTTCTCACGTAATCTTAGGCAAGACGATTTCATTCTCTCACAAATCCTCAGCACGTTTTGAAGACGCAAAATTCATTTCATTTTGGTGGGCCTGTCGAAACGTTCCTGTTTGGCTAGCATGAGCATTAGCGCAATGGCAACATTAATGAAAATGAATTATCGACATGCTCACCTTGTTAAAGGACGCAACAAAATGTCAACAAAGGGCGACGCACACACAGCCGAATGTGCTAATCTGATTAGGGGAGGCAAATTAATGTTATTGGATGGGAAATATTGACTTTTTGTTGTTGTTTTTGACTGATGTTTTAATTAGAAACAAGGCCAGTAGCTGTTTAAAAACTCTCTCGCTCTCTCGCTCTCTCTCTCTCTCTCTACCCCGTCTGTACACACACACACAAACACACACACAAACCAATCTTCAAGTCGGTATGATACCTTCTATTGTTGCAACCATATAAAGTTGTGCACCAACATCAACATGACACCTTCATAAAATCATGTTGAATCGCTAATTTATTACGGTAAGAAATTGCTCACACTTGACACACCATTAATTTAAATTGGCAGAATGCATTATCGGGCGCCGCCACCGACCAGACAAAAAGCTTTTAATACAGTACTTGACAAAAGCAAACAACTCTGTTACGTTGTCTTCCCAAACTCTTTCTCAAATGTCTCAGTACCTCACAGAAGGATTTTTTATATATACTGTATATATATTTTTTTCCACTGTAATCCAAGATCAACACATAAAGATAAACCCAAAAAAAAAATTCTGCCATTTCACAGTTTTGCTCATACTGTGTGTGGTGTGCTGTAATAATTTTGATCATCTCAAAACACAGGACCACACGCAAGCATTCTTTTCCAGCACTGATCTTCCTCAAGACAAAAATCACATATGATCAAACCCAGGTGTTTTGAAATGGATAGAGGCAGGAGCGTCAAAAAATTCCAATGTCATCAAAAAAGGCAGCTTTTGGTATCTTTTTTATTTGGGGTAGGATATATTTTGTTGTTTATTTGACCACGGCTTCCTTGCGGGTCAGTCAGAGCGCTTCTTGATTGGCTGCCTTCCGTTCATGTCGCAGTTCACGGGGTCAAATGACTCGAGAGTCTGTCTTTTCCCCACACATGAACAGTTTTGGTGGATTTGCGATGCACTCATCTGATAGGGCAATCAGGAAGGGACAAAATCGGGAAAAATAGGCTGTCTCATAGGTAGATATAAATCTGCACACTGTAATGCAGGGGTGTCAAACTCATTTTTGCCGCGGGCCACTTTGGAGTTACATCTTCCCTTGCAGGGCCATTACGACAACGAAACCGAATAAATGTTTCATCATAACATTGTATTATTACTTGTGCACAACAAATCAAATACATGGATTACTAGTTTTGAAATCAGTCAACTGTTTGTTGTTTGTTCAAATATTGTCCAAGTGAGTGTAAACAGGGAAAAGATATTGCAAAATCAAAACATTATTGATTACACATGACAATTGGACATTTCGGTCCAAATTCCAGCAAGGATCATGGAAGTTGACAAACATGATTTGCTTTCGCGGGCCACATAAAATGATGTGACGGGCCGGATCTGGCCCCCGGGCCTTGAGTTTCACACCTGTGCTGTAACATATTCATGGATAAGGTTTTGGGTGTCTGGAACGGATTCATTGGGCTGACATCATTTCCTGTGGGAAAGAGTGATTCATGTTTGCTTTATATTTATATTTCTCGAACGGGTTCATCACCAAAGCCGAACTGTGACTCAGATTGTCGAATATGCCAGGGTTCGCAGCCGTGGCAGTGATGGTTCCTCATTCCCCTCCAACAGGATATCAAACAAACGGGCGATGCGGATTTTATCACGGCTATCTAGTGGAGCAGACAGGACGTGTCTGTCCTTGATTTCCTGTGCTACGACCAGCGGGCTGAAAATCAATCACCAACGTGTCATGAACGCGGCCTTGGAACAATATCCTAATGTAGGCCGTATACTATGAGCTAAATATAGTCTACATATGATCAGCCAGCGTGATTTAAAGCATAGTGCAAGCTGCGGGATCAGTTGTCGGCAGGGGCAATCATTCCTGCTCATTTCCTGTTTGCTTTTCATTATCTCATCATGCCCTCCTGTCCACCACCCTTCCCATCCCGAGGCTGCTTGCCTGCCTGTCTGGTTGCTTCCTGCCATCACATAAAGCAGACGCCTGATCGGACGTCGAGATCCAGCGATGATCTGACAGATAATATGAAATTATTGTGCCGAGTCATTTTTTTTTATCCATCTGAGCACTCATCAGGTAGAGGAGAGCTTCTTAGCGCCACGCCGTCAATGGAGTAACGCGAAGCACTTCAATGAGCCTCCTTTGTGCTAATGCTAATGACCGAAAGGAGGAGGAGGAGGAGGAAGGATGAGTGAAGAAGAGGCGAGGAGAGAGTAAAGGTTCAAGATGAGTGCAGGGCCGGTGATGGTCCCATCTCTTTCAATCCCCTTTACATGCCCCCCCCCCCGCCCCCCATGTACAATTATGATGATGATGAAGACCAAGGTCAAATACATGTCTGTGACTCTACATCACACACACACACACGCATGCGCTGATGGACTAAGGGATGATGTTGCCCCAGGAAATTCCCCGTCTTCAAAGGTAGTATCAAACAGCGACACCGGTGGTTACATTCTGGATCTTCTGTTGAGTGTCGAGATTGTTGCATTTTGGAGAAAATGTTAGGCCCTTTCACACCGATGGATGTTGACCTACACCTTGCCTACATTCAGATGTAGTCCCATAGACTGAATCTTATTTTACATCGCTGATTCAGCAATTTGGGAGGAACTATAGGCTCTGTCACACTGTCAATCCAAGCCAGCTTTTACCCGTGTTGCTATCCTGTGTGCAAGGAATACAGAATGGAGGAACGTCAAGACTGAGGTAGTATCAGAAGTGTAATTTGGTTCAATGTGCAAAGGCACAGACAGTTAAATGCCCGATTTTCCGAGTCATCTCGGATGCGACAATTTTGCAGAAGCTGTAGCCCCTTTCACGCTGCCCATAATAGCTATATTTTTGGGGGTGGGGGGGTTGGGGAGGGGGGTTGTTCTGTATGTCAGGTACAAAGCAGAGGCCCAAAGGCAACCTGCAAACTAGTTTGATCACCGAGGTAGGATCAGAGATTTAATGTAAGAAATGGTGAGAAAACAAGGTGGTGTGAAGTTTAACACCAAGACTTCCCTTATACAATCCACTTGTGATGTGATGTTTGTTTTGTTAGTCAAGTCAAGTCAAGTCAACAGTATTTATAGAGCACTTTCAAACAGCCATCGCTGCATACAAAGTGCTGTACATGGAGCAATTTAACATGCACAATAAACAGTAAGACAAATCGGTAATAAAGGCGGTAGAAAGCACCAAACAGTAAAACCAAGAACAAATCTAAGTCATGCTGAGTCGAATGCCAAAGAATACAAGTGAGTTTTGACGAGGGTTTTGAAGATGGGCAGCGAGGAGGCTTGCCGAATGTTTAGTGGGAGGTCATTCCAGAGAGAGGGACCAGCAACAGAAAAGGCTCGATCCCCTCTGAGCCTCAGTTTAGTTCTTGGTACTTCTAATAAAGTCTGGTCCACAGACCTGAGGCGCCGGGCAGGTGTGTAGGGGCGGATGAGCTCAGAGAGGTTAGCTGTCACAACACCCGCAGCGGACAGGCTGACCTTAGCCCCGCCCCCATGCTGAGCACTGAACTCCCCCCCCCCACCCCTATTTCTCGCCAGCTGAGTGTTAATTTGTCATACTCGCTTGTGTTGCGACCGCACGCCTCCACAGGCGGGAAAAAGCCTGACGATGATGATGATGTCGACATTGATGCTGAGTGCTTCTACGACACAGCCATCACGTGCGTAAATTAAATAATGCATAACGTAAGCAGTGCATTTGACATTTACCTTGTAGGCAACATTATTCCATTTTATTTGCAGCATACCTGGATGACAAATCCCGACAGACGTTAGCTTTCCTCTCAGTCGTCGAAGCTAGCCGTTTAGCTAGCTTTTACCACTGACCAAGAGGACAAAATTACTTAGGTAAAACAGTCAAGAAAATAATAATTGTACTTTGCACATGACATAATCAGCACTGTTCCATTATTTATACAAAACCAGTGACTCTCATGAGGATAAAGTGGTTCAATTAATGGTTGGGTGGATGGATTTATGATTTACTGTGGTACAGTATATAGGAATATATGTTTGATTTAAAAACTAAAAGTATTGTATTATTGTATACTAAACATACCATGTATGTTCTACATAGGCAGCAGTACATCATACAATGTATATTGTATAAAAAGTACCATTTACCTCATCCAAATGAAGAATAACACAATAATCAAGCTTAGTACATCAAATAATATATTGTGCACATTGGGCATAATCCATGTCGACTTGCTGAGCAATGCAGCTGATGAAGTCATTTTCTCGAAAATTCGAGATGTTAGACACATTTGTGTGTGTGTGTGAGCCAAGATGAAGATCGATAGTGTGATTCAATTTTGATTCTCTGCTGCTAGATCCATAATTTATACACTCAGGTGGTCCTGTATTTACGATCGACCCCACCGAGGTAATAACAAGGCGCCATCGATGCTTCTTGATACGTTCAGGCACCGCCAAATGTGTGGACTTACATCAGCTTTTTTCTATCACCTTTCACCATCTTCTCTTTTCTTCTGTCTTGGTGCTGTGTTCAGGGGCCACCAAGGACATGGGCAAGATGCTGGGCGGTGAGGAGGAGAAGGACCCCGACGCGGCCAAGAAAGAGGAAGAGCGTCAGGAGGCTCTGAGGCAGCAGGAGGAGGAACGGAAAGCCAAACACGCCCGCATGGAGGCAGAGAGAGAGAAGGTCCGGCAGAGCATTCGGGACAAGGTAACACAAACTCCTCTCCTAGCCTCACAGGCAAGCTCACGGAGGCCAGTGGTAACTTCCTTAGCACGTGCTAATGCTTAAGTCCGGCAGAGCATTTCGGACAAGGTAACACAAACTCCTCTCTTGAGAGTCCCAGGCAAGCTCACGGAGGCCAATGGTAACTTCCTTAGCACGTTCTAATGCTAAAGTCCGGCGCAGCATTCGTGGCAGGACAGCACAAACTTCTCTGTTAGCCTCCCAAGCAAGCTCAGTGGTAACTTCCCTAGCATGTGCTAATGCTAATACTAATGTTAATGTCCAGCAGAGCATTAGGTACCTGTATAAGGTACGAGAACCTCCTGAGTTAGCCTCACGGACATGTTCACTGGGAATAGTGCTAAGTTTCCTCGCTGTTGCCAATGCTAATACGAACATCAATGCTCGGATTACATGTCTGTATTTCCAATGGGAATGCTACTGCTAACACTGAGGCGTGCATGTTTGCATTTTTTCTGGCTTTCAAAAGGGATTTTTTTTGTGGACTTTTGAAGGACCTATATAGTCTGTGAGCTAAGGAGGTCTTTTTTGACTGTAGTACGGCCTGAAGAAGAAGGAGGAGAAGGAGGCTGAGGAGAAGGCAGCAATGGAGCAGGCCTGCGAGGGCTCACTGACACGCCCCAAGAAGGCCATCCCCAGGGGCTGCGGGGATGATGACGACGACGACGACGAGAGTATCCTGGATACTGTCCTCAAGTATCTGCCCGGTCCGCTGCAGGACATGTTCAAGAAGTAGACCGGGACAAAAAGACCGGGGAGGGGAAGGGAATTAGGGGGAAATATGATTCATATTCAGGAAGAGACGATCTTGCCAAGCAGTTGCAGGCTTCACACTGCCTTTTCTAAAAGTTTTTGTTTTGTGTTTGTTTTACTCCCTACAGCATTTTTCAAATTTAATTTGTTGCTATCAGGCCTTTTGACTAGTCGGTCGTCACCTGTTGCCAGGCAGACACCATCAAATCCAAAGTTGAAAGTATATTTTTCCGTACACGTGCCTTCATTGCAAGTGGGCGTGGGAAAAGCATGCCAATGTTTAGGATCTTAGGATCGCCTGATTGGCCAGCAAGATGTAGTAACACTGCCAACTTAAACATGTCTTGGATCAGGAGTCAAAAACCCCTGTCACGTGGACCACAAAAGCTGAATTTCTGTGGTGTTATGGGATAATGAAGTAAGGGGAACCTGCACCGTAGAATTTAGGTCACTTCGCCTGACAGCAGAGTTCTGTCAGCAGATGGGGCATTGAATGCGATTCAGACGACTCAATACCGACTCTACTTTTACTTTGTATGTCTCTGATGCACCAATTTTGGCCCCTTCCACACTGCTTATTAAGGCATCTTATTCCTTGCCTGTCTGAAAAGTACGGCCACTAAAGGCAGGAATGAAATCTACCTGCAAATTTGCCAGCTTCCGTGGTAGTATCAGATACCCGACAGCAGTGTGTGAAAGGTACAAGTGGACAAGGCTTTTCTATAACGTCTCGGATGCTCTCATTTTGCAGGAACTCAAGCCCCTTTCACTCCGCCCTTCAAATAATTTCTTCCGCTGTTTCTTTTTCTCATGTTGATGTACCAACATCGGATGGGGGTGGGGCGGTGGGATTAAGTCGTCCACCAATATTACCGTGAAAGGGAATCTGACCATGTCCTCCATTCAACGGGTTCTTTGTAAAAGGCACAGGTGGATGCTGATCGACTGTTACATCTCTGATGCACCGGTTTTGGGGAAGGTCTAGCCCCTTTCACACTGACCTTCAAAGCCAACTTATTCCCAGCTCGATCCCAGTTGGGTATGCTGTATGAAAGGTACCAACATGGGATGGTGGATAAAGTCAGCTTGTGAATTTGTCAACTTCCGAGGTAGTACCAGATTGGTAACAATGGCAGGACAGCAGCTGCGTGAAAGGGAATTATGGCAAATCTGAGCTGATATGTTTGGTATCATCTTCTGTTTGTCGGATTCTCTGTGAGAGACACAACTGGATGGAGGCTCTTCTGCTCTTTTGTCTCTGTTTCGCCAATTTTGAGGAAAGTCCCTTTAACGCAATCGACCAAAGCCAATTTATTCCAGTCCTATTTATCGACCACCTGGAAATTTCCTGGGCTCCTGTAACAATTTGATGGCAGGACTATGTGTGAGAAAGCACACACCTTTGCTGTATTGTGTATGAATGCCAAAATTTTGCGCAACCTGTATGAAAGGGGACGCTTCTTTTTACCGTTAAAAATTGGACACGTATTTCCAGCTCCCCTTAGACAATCAGTACAAATTTTGGGCAATGAGAAATATTGGGGAGAGGGTGCGGGGTTGGAGGGTGAGGTTAAATTTCAAAATTGATCACCATGGAGACCAAAGAATACGATTGTTTCAGACGTCTGAACCCCCCTTCCCCCAATAATAAAAATAAATGAAAAGACCACTACGACGTCAAGCTGTGTGTCAGCAGTGCGCTACTGGTGTGTTATAGGTACATCAGCAGCGCTTTAGCACTGTGCCAGCGATATTAGTGATGCATCCATCATGCATTAGTGGTGCTTTGGTGGTACATTAGTGGTGCGCCAGTATTGCATCGCTGGTGCATTAGCGCTGAGGAATGGTCAATGGTCAATGTCAATGGTACGAGTCCTTTGGACAAGCTAACAGTGTTCGCATGTGACTAAAGGCGAAGAAGCTAAAGAGCTAAAAAGCTAGAACGCTAAAAAAAAGCTGTGAAGCTAACAGGCTAAGAAGCATGCGGTTTTCTGTCAGCAGTCATCGGCGCTGCGGCAAGAACACGAAAACACTTTATTGCCATTTTTTTAGTTATCGGTGACAAAGTAGAAGAAGAAGATTCGGGACTAGGCCACAAAGCCATACACTTTAGATTTTTTGCAATAATTTCTTGAATGTTTTTTTTCTTTGTGTGCGTACGTCGTGTGTGTACATTTACACAACACGCGCGTTGGAAGAAGCTATCTTTGCGTGTGTTTAAGTGTGTGGTTGCCATTGTGTGTTTTAATACTGAACGCTTTCCTCATGTTGATGCATGCAAACCGAAGACCGCATTGATGAATTGATTAATTGTTTGGGCCTTTGTGGTTTCAGTTAACCTTGGAACCAAACCAATTGTTTGTGTTCCTGGGGGGTATCAAATACCCTGGTGGTTTATCCCATGGAGGTTTGATGACATCACATACAGGAAGTGGTAGCAATGAGGCGCTGTTGCCACTCTGCTAGTTTCGCAACGTGTGGGTGGAAGCACACTGGCTAAAAATGCTAAGAGCTAGCTTTTAGCGCATTTGGCTACGTGCGTTAGTTCCTTGTGGCTACATGTTGTGTTAATGCGTTGATACATCCGTTCATACATTATCGAGAAGTAATATTTGGAAATCCAAACAAAAAGATGGATTTAAGAATTTTGCAGTGATAATGCTTAAATGTTTAAAGCTATGCGACACATCGATTTAAGTATGTCCTGGAGGCTCCACGCTGCATTTTGGAGTTTCTCTTGTTTTTAACGCCTAACAATTTTGTGGGAAATTCACACCAACGTTTTGGCCTGCTGATAGACAGGATGTAGAAACACGTCCAGATTTGACTTTTTATATTGTATTGGATTCATCACACTTGATGGGAGTGACAGTTTCTGGTGGCAAGTCAAAGCTAACTCTTCATTATATGATCTCTAAGGTGAACCCTCACCGGAGAGTTCACGTTACTTCATGAAAGGCGGACTTATTTGGGCTTTTTTTTTTCCAGATGTCTGATGTCTACATTAATGCGAAAACATCAACTGTGACGTTAGCACTGGAATGAAATGAATTTGTGGAATCAGTTGTGCTCGAACTTCCTATATGAACTCAATCGATGAAATTCATTTCCATGTGTAAGTGTCGCATTTATTTCTTTTTAAGTGTTTCCTGTTCCGCCGTTTTGTGGTTTCCTGTTCCACGTTTGCTCACTTGTCATCCTTTTGGCTTCTAAAGGGCTATTCTGTGTTTTGCGTACGCTTGTTCTTCGGCTTTATGGGGGATTGAGAGGGATGGACCCACGAGAGAAACGCATGAGCCCGCCGTCATCGTCTCCATTGTGACACGTCTCGCTTTAATGCTGACCGTGTTGCCTCATCCTCTGCCATTTTTGAAGCTTTCTCATTCAATTCAGTGCGCATTTCAATGCGGTGCATGCATTGACCACCTGGGGGCAGTATAAGCCATCCATCCATGCATGCATCCATCCATTTTCTGAACCGCTTATCATCGCTGGGGTCATTGAGTCATCACAACTCCTTCTCAGCTCATCTTTCTGTTTGGAGGATAAAGAATATGACCGTGAGCCGAAGGACAGCTCGTATCTTGGTAAACTCGTGAGATGGCTCGCTCATATCTTGTGGAGGCCACTGTTTTGAAATCTGTGAGAAAATGTAATTTGCATGAGCGAAGCTCAAAGAGATTATAAAGGTGGCATTAACTGGCATCGGCTCGTGTTAACACGCTTTACTTTGTGTTTACACGCTATAGCTCTTGTTAGCGTGAGTTAGCTCAAGTTCACACGCGTCGGTGGTTAGCTCAACCGCAGAGTTATCGCAATCATCTGCATTATTGTTCTGAACTGACTTTTTTTTATAAATAAATATCAAGGTTTTAACTTGCCGCACAGACTTTTACGTCTCGTGATCAACATGTTGGAATCAAACCCGTCAGTGGGTTATTGTTTCTTTTCCATTTTCAACCATGCCAAGTGATAGATGTGAGCAGATGACAGTGTTGTGCCATGGCGGCTGTTTCTTGATGCATTATGCGACTTCTCTTTCTTTCATTCAGGGTAAAAATCATTTCAGGTGCAGCAGAATGTCATCAATCAAGTTTGGGAAAATAAAACAAAAAAAAAATCTGAAAAATATGTGCTTTGCATGTCATGTCGTCTGTGCGGCGCTCGCTGTGTCTTTGCAACTGTCTGTCCTTTTTGGATGTCTCGTTAATAATAAACAACAACATTAAAATTGTTATTGAAGGAAGGAAGTCCTGTGTCTTATTTGTGATATTTTATTATTATATTCAGCTTGGTTTGACATTTTCCAAAATTTGACATCCAAATAAGACACAAGCCAATTTTTGATTTTTAAAAGAGACATGTCAAGTAGAAAAAAAAATGTAAAATGTGAAATAGTTAAATGTTAGTTACAAATACTTAATGTTCATTTTTTTACTTTATAATGACCAATTATTTCAGGAACAAACAGTTGTTCAATGTACATACATAATGGTTTATTTAACGAAACTGTTGTATTAACAATACAATCATTACCTGACATGAGTGAATTTAAAAAAAATAAAAATTTTTAAAATGAATAATTTCAATGATCCAATCTTTTGAAAAAAAACCCCGGCTAAAATAATGCTACAAATGGAGCAGCTTATTTTAATTTCCAAGAACTTCCATTTTTTTTGTCATTATATTTATAATTAATGTAGTTAAAATCAAATTATTGTAAATGTTTAATTGTTTTCTGTTTTTTTACCAATTGTTTTAAAATCATTAAACATAATTCAAATAACCACTTTTGCAGGAGCAATCAAACAAGTTGATTTTAATGATATTTTTTGCATTCTTTTATTAATTACTTATTTCGATTCAAACTCGTCATCGGCTGTACCTAATGAGGTGTCCAGTCTTTTTCAATGTTGCGCGATGCTTCCATCTAGCGGACGGCAGATAGCATTGTGGATAAACAAGTGGACAGATGGTCACACTTTTTCCTTACTGAGCAGATTTCCGCAAAAACGCCTAATTTGGGAAGAAATACACGCACATTTTATATATTTATTTATTTTTTAAAGAGTTTTATTTTAGAACAAAGACACTGGAATGGCAGTTTGCACATGAACACACTGCAACAAAAACATTTATCATACAAAACAAATGTGCACGCTTTATGTTGGAATGCACCTTATTGAGTGTAACTGCTTGTTTCATATACACAGTATATCGTTTGGTATGTTGAGGCTATACAGTTGTGCCAGTAACGTATCTCGGATTAATATAATGCATTTTCTTAATATAAGAAACACAAACTATTTACACTATACTACATCATTCTGAAGACATTATTTTTGAAAATAGCTAATGTCCAAATCAAAGTTGTCCTCCTATTTTGTCTAGGTGTAATGTAAAAAAAAAAAAAAAAGCACTTGTCGTTCTGAGACGTAAAAAAAAAACAAAAAAAAAACTTGTGTGCAACTAATCTGCCAATTGCAAGTTCGACAGGGATTTCCGCTAAACCTCGCATAGAAGAAACCAACGACGAGAAGGGTTGTCAAGGCAACAGCTGTGCCCCCTAAATGCTCTGGAAGAACTGCAGCGAGAGCTCATAGCCCAAGAACATGGTGGCGCTCATGGGGAAGCCTCGGATGGCGTTCACTGACGCGCCGCGGAAGAACACCTACACACGCACGACGACACATAAACACGGCGTTCAATGGCGACCTTTGGAATTGGAATTGTCATGCAAACATTCACATGGCATTGAGGGCGCTTACGGCGGCGTCCAGCAGAGGGCGGCCACGTACTCACCTGTGCTCCTTCCGTCTTGTAGCTATGCAGGATGCAGTGAAGAATGCCCTTGTACTTCCTGTGCAGGTGAGCGTCCGCCTGTAGGCGACTCTTTACCACGTCGGCGGGTGTGGCCGTCACCCAGGAGACAGCACCTGTAAAACAAAAAATAAATGAGGTTGTTCACCTGGCTGAACTCACCTGATGTTTAAAAAAAAAGTGCATTTCAGGGCGAGTGTCGTGCAAAGTACAAACGTGCGTGAAAGAAGGCTTTCTGAACAAAACAAGTTTTATCTGGCAAAATGGATTCCAGATGATGAACGCTGGTGAAAAAAAAAACTAAGAAGCAAACAGACCAAGTATGCTTGAGCAAACGTTTGCTTGAGATCATAACGTGAAGTCTTTCCTGATTACTTGATTTAGATAGTTTGAAGTTCATTTTTATGGTTACATTCAGCGCATAGCGATTGTTATTGTTTTTTGGTTTTGTTTTTTTTGAAAGACAGCCTTTCTGGACTTCACTTAATAAAATCTAAAATAAAGGCTGTCTTTTTGAATAGACATATTTAACTATTAGTATTGTCATGGCAAAACTCAACATTAAAAATGTATATTTGGTTGAAATATAATGATTCTGCAGTCATGCAATCTGATGGGACTTTGTCGTAGGATTGCACACTGAGCTTCGATGCACTTTTTTTTCTCTTTTAGACTGTTGCCGAAGCTAGAAAACACTCAGCCGAGAGCACAGACTGTTCAACAAATCTTCATAGTTTTGTTTCTAGCTGGCACAAATTCAAAACGGTGAGTGATTTCAAGTGTCTTGGTAGTATCTAAACAACGTTTCTGACCTGCGAGTCCGCCAGCCAGCCATATGGCACAGGGGTGCGGTACCGTGGCGCCGTCTGGTTTGAGGAGATCACAGAAGACGGCGTAGGGCACAAAATAGAGGGCGTAGCCGGGGATGTCTCTGAGGAGCATGGCCCCGCCCCCACGGTACAGACCCTGGATGCCCTCGCGTCGCACGACACTGCCAATGCAGTGAAGCGGCCCGCGGTACGCGCAGCCACCTCCGCCGCCGCCGTTGGACACGTGCAGCGAGCGCACGCCCGCCGGCGCCGCTGCGGCCATGTTGTGAGAAACGCCGCCCGCCAACTGGAAACTCTCTGATCACAGAACACAAAACAGAACATCTTCTCTCACGACTTGTCAACCACCAAAAACAAAAAAACAAAACAAAAGAAAAACACTCATTCTGGGATCGATGCTGTCAAAAAAAAAAAAAAAAAAGAAATCAACATCTGCAGAATTGCATGGACAATTGATTGAACAATTTCTGGAAGCAATGCAGAAAAATTCAAGAAATATTCCACGTGCCTTAAATGATATTTTTCACATCATCCCTGCCATAAAGCAAAACCAGATCATCAATGTTTGACACGGTTCCTGGAAAAGGTGTTTACTAATTAACATCTCCACGATGATATGAAAAGTTCATTTCAAGTAAAAACTTCACAGATAAGCTCACGCGTGTGTTTGCGTGTGTGTGTGTGTGTGAGTACACGCTCGTGTGTAACATTAACAGCAGGCAGTAACATGTGCACGTAGATGTCAGATCCTCATCTTACAAAACATAATACTGATCCTTGACATGCAATCAGGGCGGGTGGGCTCGCAGCCATCCGGCATTCCCCTACCAAAATATCCACCCCCTTCCCTGAAGAAAAAAAAAAATCAACCACGCACGCGCTTCACACCGTGCACGGCGCTCACCACACTGATGGCTAATTTGCCTGTTTTTATTGCTTGCACATGTCTTTTCCACAGCACAAAAATCTTTGGGATGAGGAAATCTTGTGTGAATTAGCCAAATCTTTCGTCTGGCTGCCTGCTGCAACCAAAACTCCACATAAGATGTAAAGTTGGATTGCTGATGACCATTCTCGCCACTTGAGACATAAATACAAATGGCGAACAGCGGCGCCTCAAGATACAGGGGTACCTCTACTTACGAACGTCTCTTCATACGAAATTATCAAGTTACGAAACGCCTCAACTAGAAAATATTGCTTCTAGTTACAAAAGAAATTTCAAGACACGAAAAGTAAAAATACAGTATGGGCTGGTAGTTGCAGCTCCGAGTTTCCTGAACGCAACATACTTATAGCTGCTCTGCCATTGGCTATTCCTGAGCATCATCCTGGCATCCCATTGGCAAAGAGGGACCTCCTATCATATGTGTCTAAGTGTGTAGGGAGAAATATGCGTCTATACAGCATCCTCGTCATTCGCCCCAATGAGGTGTTCCGATAGTTTTACGTAGATGTGGTTCACCCAGATAAAGGGTTCACCAGTCGGGCGATCGCTCACTATGCTGATGTTTACCTAGGACATTTTCGAACGATTGTTAAAAGCCAACAAAAGCAAATGTCCTTGGATCCGTTCTTTACAAAATGCTCGGCAAAAAACACTTCTGAGAGAGAGCATGAATTTAAGAGGGCAAAAAACGATGAGGACGTCATTTTTATTCTTTACTCTATTCTTTGTTCTTTTTTTTTTTTTTTACATTATGCACAACTCTCATTTATTGTGCAATAATCTAATCTGTAGCATGTATTTGTTACATATTTTGATGCATTTTATGCTTTAGGAAACATTTATGTTTGAATTTTGGGGGGTCTTGGAACGGATTAGGGCATTTACATGGAAAACGCGTCTCTATACTTACAAAATTTTCTAGTTATGAAATTTCTTTCAGAACCAATTAATTTTGGAAGTAGAGTTACCACTGTACACGCAGGCATCCGGACGATTACTCAGTTTTTTTATCCTCGCCACAGGACGAAATGAGCAGCCCACCGGCCTATTCGAATTATCTTACCAGTGATGGGATCGGGTCTGCATATACAGTATCAACTATCCTTGGCAACAAGGCTGCAGACGACTGTCGCCGCAGTAAATTCGCGCTTGTGCGCGCGCATGCGTGACCTACCCGCCAGCACGGCCGTGTGCGTCTGCATCTGCAGGCGGATCTTGACCAGGTCGATGGGAGCGCCCAGGGCCACCGAGACCAAGCCGGTCAGCATGCTGGCCGCCGCCACGTCGTTCAGGCTGGCGGGGTGGCGCTCGTCGCCATAGTGACGCTTGCAGATGAAACGCTGCGCATTGCTGAAGAAGCCGAACACCAGCGAGTTGTACGCCGCGATGGTGGCCAGCGGGAACGACATGCCTTTGAAGAAGCCCCGCCCCTGACCGCAAGATAACATATACAGATACATTGGTTCATAACAAATACATTTTCAAACACATTCTTAAATTTGACATTGTAATCAATGAAGAAATTATTCAGTCAAATAAAGTATATAAACATGAAAAAAAGACTTTGGATTTTGATTCTTGTGCCCAACATCTCTGTATTCAACAACATGTCATAATTTGATTGGCACATATGAAGACTTCAAATGGCAACTGGCCCTTTCAATTTCTGTATAACTTACAACACAAATTAAAAATAATGAGCTGAACTCATTTTACTTCTTGCACCAAAATGGAAGATTTTTCATTTGAACTCTTCATACGTGACAACTTGCTGAATGGTTCTGGTTTCGGATTAATGGTGTCATACCGTCTCCTTCCTGTAGATGGTGATGATGCAGTCTATCATGTTCTTGTAGCTGTTTCCCGCCTGTAGTCGCGTCTGCCAAATCCAAAGCCGCACAGTCAGCACAGGCGAAGGATTTTATTCAATTTTTTTGCAATTTATTTATTTTTTTACCTTGACAGTGTCCAGAGGGTGTCCCACCACCACACTGGACGCCCCTGCAAACACACACACACACACAAAATCAGAAACAGAGGTAAAATATAGTTCAATATAAGACTTTTCCGACTTTTCTTGAACCCCAAAAACTGGCTCTACATTCTTTATTTTTTATCACATTTCCACCCATCCATCTTTATGAAACAGTTTCGATGAGCAAATGAGATAAGTTCACATTTGACATTACTTTATTTCGGCACGCCCCGATTGACCTGAGGGTAGCAATAACAACATGGCAAGAGTGCCCCTACAGGCCACATATGGACATTGTGTTGTTCTAGCCACCTTATTTAGCCACTTTGAACCATTACAAACACTTTTATATGATGCGCATTGTGACAAATACCAACTAGTAAATAAAATAAACCAGTAATAATATCCACACACGCACATTACTTCAAGGTGTCCCCAATATTTTGACCTTTTCATACCGCTAAAGAGCAATCACACACACACTTGCAAGTGTATCAAACTAATGGAGACAACATTGACAGAAATATGAAAACAAATGATACACGCGTGACACAAACATACACACGCGCGCGCACACACGCACAAACTCACGCACGCGCACACACTAATCACGAATATACAGGAGTCTGCATCATATTAACGTGCGAAATATTTTGAACTAAACACGCACGAGTACACACACACGCACATACACCCACAAGGAAGTGTCGTCCACTGACCTGCGACCCATCCGGCGAGGAAATCGTCCATCCGGAAGCTCTTGGAAGCCATTTTTATCTTTTCACTCTTGAAATTTCATTCGAAAGCACACGCTCACACGTAGTCGCACACAAGTTTGTCGCGTGTTTGTGTTTGTGTTTTGAGTCCGCCGAGACTCACCACGATGCTTTGATTGCAAAGCTCTCCGCCCCTCAGCTTGGCTGGCGACCAATGAAAACGCCGGCCAGTCTCCTTCTAGCCAATCGAGCGCCAGCTGGGCCAAGCTGCCAGCCAATCGACGCGTGAGACGCAAATGAGCCATGAGGGAGGCAAGCCAGTACACACACGCGCACACACACACGCACACACACACACACACACACACACACGCGCACACACACACACACGCGCACACGCACACACGCCCGCACGCCCGCACACACACACAACATAAACTACATGAAAATCTAATCTTTAAAAAATTTACAGGAAGAAAGTTTTTATTAGCAGGTATTAATTGAACAATATCTTCATAATATGTGCCTGTTCCAGTGGAATCCATCACATTGAGTGGTGTTCCCAATGTTTCGACACTCTTGTTGAGCATAGTGTTGTGTGTCTGACTGCAAGCGTAATGTACATATTGTTCAATTCATTTCCCCCCAAAAATTATTCATATAGACAGTTTTTTGCATTAAATTGTATATGAGTAAATCAGTAAATTGTTCTTATTGAGCAGACTTGTTTGTTTTTCTTCAGTCTGACCCCATTGGCCTGTGTGAACAAACAAAAGCAAAACAAAACAGAGAGAGAGAGAGATCCTTGCACAAGCAAGGCAAAGTCAAATTAAAACAAATGTTTGGCAATGTGTGTTTGTGTTGGAATTTCTTCCGTTTTGAGTCAAGGATAATCCTTAATTCAAATTTAAAGTTGATGATAAATATTTACCAGTAATCAGTAAGTCAAAACGTGTCAAAACTATTGAATAAGAAGGTAGCTCAATGTATTTTCTTGGTCCAAACAATCGTGATTGTGGTGAAACGTCCAATAATCAAATGTGATGTTTTGCTGACAGTTCAAAGTTCATTTCCACAGTTTGAATCAATAGTCGTGTACATTAGCCCCCCCCCCCCCCGACCCGACGTTTATTTCTCAAAAGTGTGTATTTTTACTCACTTTTCAGTTTGGCTGCGCGTGGGCGGGGCTTCTCGTGATGTGACTTCCAGGCGTGTTAAATATTATGTCCTTGATCGGCACAAACACGACATTGAAGCTGAGCTACCAACCTTCAGGTCACGAGCGGACACAACCTCAGATATAACCCAAGAATGCAGAATTGCTGATTTTATTTTTTTTTAAGGGGGACCTTATGAGCGGCGATGAATATTCAGTAGTTAGGGTCTTGAATTTTCTTTAAGTTTAAATGGTTTTATTTTGTAAAAGAAATATAGAAGGAGCAGTAAATATGTCAAATGAGTCTTAATTAGGGTTTAATTGTGAAAAGTGTTGATATATTTTATCTGCTGAGATTTTTTTTTCTGCGTTGTGCCAAATATTAAAATGGCTATAATGTTGAATTTTCTTTTATTTTTTTCAGTTTCTCATTTGATTTTACTTTGGGATATACCATAACTGTATTTCACAGTCTCTACGTTCGAACTTTAACTTATTAGAGTTGAATCATTACTTGTACTTCTACCCGCAGCGTCTAGATTTCCGCAAGTATCTGTGCTTGTACATTTTTGTTGCGTGTGTGTACTTTTGCCACTTCTGACGTTAATGTTTCGGGTCACTTGGGTTAACTGCTCAAGCTCCCATGCCCCCACCTCCCGAGATAAGCGCTTGATAGCACACAAACGTCACGCTTGGACGGAAAGTTCCAGAAAAACAACACTGCTTAAAGTACTCCATCACTTATTAGTCAAAAGGAATTATGAATAAGTTCCCAATTTGGCAAACTTGAGTTTCCTTATGAGAATGTTTGCCGTTTAGAGGTTCTCATCACCACCCCCAAAACTCACTCAGCCCCTCGAAAGTTCGAAAAAAAAATCCCTCCGCCTGCTGTTTTATAAATAAACACAAAATTGGATGGACATGTGTATCAAGACACACGAAAAAGTCTGAAGAACCTACACCTGAAAATGAACAGGAAGTAGGACAGTTTGTGTTGAAGAAGGCTCATAGAAACTAAGGAAGTTTAACATTCATTCATTCATTTTCCGAACTGCTTTATCCTCACAAGGGTCGCGGCGGGTGCTGGAGCCTATCCCAGCCGTCTTCGGGCAGTAGGCGGGGGACACCCTGAATAGGTTGCCAGACAATCGCAGGGCACACAGAGACGAATAACCATTCACGCCCACACTCACACCTAGGGACAATTTTGAGTTTTCAATCCGCCTGCCATGCATGTTTTTGGAATGTGGGAGGAAACCGGAGCACCCGGAGAAAACCCACATGCAAACTCCACACAGGGAGGACGGAGCAGGAATTGAACCCGGTACCTCTGCACTGTGAAGTCGACGTGCTAACCACTTAGCTACCGGGCCACCCGGAAGTTTAACATGATCATTATTTTCACAAAAATTAATTCTCCTCAATGATTGATAATCGCATTTAAAGGTCATGAAAGCAAATTTAAGAATTGTGTATCAAACTTGTCGCCCTTCACATGAATCCATACCGAAGAAGTAGCTCTTAATTACAAAAAGGTTGCTGACACCTGATAGAGCACGGTGTCAAAGTCAAGGCCCGGGGGGGAGATCTGGTCCGCCACATCATTTTCAAACATGATGACTTCTATGATGCTTGTTAAAATTTGTACCAAAATTTCGAATTCTCATATGTAATATTAAAGAGAGATATTGTGAGTTTTATTGTTACCAAACTCCTCATTACAGTAACTTAAACTATAGTTGAATATACTAGGCAGGGTGTCAACTTCTTTGTTACTTCATTGCTGTCCTGTCATTTAGTTAGCTAGCTAGCTGGTTTGTCTAGCTGGTCTTCAACAATGCAGATTAATTTATGAGACTGAGGATAAAAAAAACCTCAAGAAATCCTGGATTCTACCGATGGCCAGGGTACGACAAGGGATCCTGGAGATGGAAATAAGTTATTTTAAACTGAAAAGGAAAATATAATAAATATATAGTAGTTCAACGCACCAGTGTACAATCTGGTTCAAAACATACAATACGCTTTCATATAAGTGAATGAATGAGGCTTTGTAAAGTGCTTTGAACACCATGTGGTGTATAAAGTGTTACTTAAGAGCTCTCCTCGTAACATCAACCATTTTGATCTAACTGCATTTTTCATTTGTCAGACTATGAAGCTGTTCTGGGTAAAAGGTACAATAAGTAACTGATTCAAGTTCATTGGATACTCGCTTGTTAACGTAAACACGAATTGTGAAAGCAGATTTTGGGTCTGCATCCGAGCTCGACAAAGATTCACTGTAACTACTTTCAACTCAAATTCTATAATGCTTCTCTTCATCGAGGATAATTCATTTTTTAAAAGCAAAAATTGTTTCTTCTACTTTCAGCTCTGTGTCACGGTGTGTCATGCTCTTGTTTTGGTTCTGAACGTAAAAATGGGATTCAGGTGCTGTTAATCTGAAACAGGACCCGGCCACCACAATAGTTTGAAAAATCTTTCAATAATTGTCTTATTCCATTTTACAATGGCAGTTTTTCAAAATAACTTTCAGTTGTAAACCATATTTAATTGCTTAAATGACAGATTTTGGCGTGTGTACTGAATCAAAGTCGTAAAAAATGTTAAAATGGCCCACGTATCCTTTGATTTTTCTGTATGTGGAACTGAGAGGAAAATGTTGGGACCTCCTTGCACGAGACTGATAATCAACTTTTTTTGACTCTACGCCAAACAATGTGAACATGATGTGTAAATATTTTGACCAACCTCGTTAGCTAATGTATATGAGAGTTTCACAACACTTACAGGAGTCCTCAGATGACTTATTTGTTTGTGGGGGTCTAATTTCAAACAGTAGACATTTTACCCGGATGACAGCCATAACATGGCTCTTATATCTCGCAGCTTGCTCATCCGTACTTATTAACATAAATCACTGCACTGTGATATGCTATGTTGCTATTTATAAACACACACACACAAATACATTTGGTACTGTAATTCAAGTCAGTGGTTTATTTAAAACTCGGGGTTCATCAAAAGATCATAACAGCAAAAATAGTACATATACTGTACGGGAAAGTAAATACTAACACATGTCGTGAAGGAGGATATGAAACAACACAACATGAAGAAAAAAACAAAACAACTTTTCCTTTCATGCGTCTTACTTTTTTTGTCCATTTTTCTTCACCTTTTCACTTCCTCATGTTTATAAGTATATTTTGTGTCATTTAACTTCACGTTTCACTTCCTATGTCCCAAACGTTTTGTCGAAATTCAACAATTTGCTGATTTTCTTTCCCAATACTTTTGTCCATATTTACTTCACTTCCCGATTGTGTCCCACAGTGCTGTTATCCAAAATTCACGTTGTCTCTACTATTCATTTCTTGTCTTGGCACCAATATGTCTGTCCATTTTCATTTCGTGCATGGATCTCAATATTGTACTTTTTTCCACATTTACTTCACTTTTGACTTCATATACACCTGTATGTGTCCCAATACTTTTGTCCACATTTCCCTTCTTTTTTTTAACTTCCTGTCGCTGTTCCAATACTTTCATCCAATTAGCCCCCCCATCCTTTAGGTGTCCCAATACTTTTGTGTATATTTTCTTTTCACATCCTATACGTATCTCAATACTTTTATATTTCACTCCAAACCTTTTATCCAAATCTCCTTCATGTCCTGAAAATGTCCCATGACTTTGTAGAGCGTATAGTGTGTGAGGGTGTCAAAGTAGGTCCTTAAAAAAAAAATAATAATAAATAAAAAATATAAAATCTCATGGGCAAATACGCGATCTAATTGCTCACAGTTGCTCATTTGGTTTCATTTATTTGCTTGTATAACACCGTAGTCATAGTCTTCTTTTTCCCCCTTGTTGGCATTGCTGTTTGTTTCGCCAACAGGATGTTAGAATCCGGAATAATCCGGTTCGGGGATGATCCAACAAACGCGGACATGGACAAATGATCTATACAAAAAAAAGTTTTATTCCAGAAAGCGCAAGACCGACAAAGTACGAATTCAATCACTGGTACTCAGAACCAGGATAAAACTCCTCATTAAAGTAACTTAAGAAATTTCATCTGTGCTGCATGTTATACAAAAAGCATATTTGACAATAAAGATGACCTTGACCTTAAACAAAAGTTGAATAAACCGTGATACTTGACTTCTTGATATGGTTTCAGTCATAACGGCCCTCCAAGGGAAACGGTAACTAAAATAGGGCCCACGAAAAAAAATGTGTTTGATACCCTTGCCTTATGAAGTAGTCCATCGGTTGAAACTGATTCAGACAGGTGGGCCACTGGAGAGAACACCCTCCACACTTTTTTTTAATTAGAAAAAAAGAATGAGAAGAATCAAACAGTTTGAAAATATGAAAAAAGGGAAGATGTAATATAAAAAAATAACATGAGCTGACAACATTTTCTAAGTAGAGGGTGTCCCTAATGAAATGTCTTCAAAGACGTTTTGATTTGCGATCAAAATCACGTGATGTTGCATCCATATTGTAAAAACTTTTTCAACTTTTACCTCAGTGAAGCAGTTGAATGAGTACTTCTACTTTGAGCCGCGTCCTTTTTTTCCACCTTCCGCAAAAGTGCTCGCACTCTTGGCTTCCTGACATGTTAAGCACACATGTCACGGCCCTCTTGAGCACGCGTGGATCTGACATCTGATTGGTTGCCGAAGCCCAGGTGCAATTGACATGCAAGGCGTGCATGTGTCGTGGTGGAAGCATCCCCTCGCAAAATAAACACTAAAAACGTGTGTGACAGTGTACTTGCAAAGAACATCTGTACAGCTGCCCCATGTGAGCAAGTGACAATAACGTGTGACCTCAGGCTGATAGCGGGTTGGTTATCGCACATGCCGTTGCAATGTAAATACCATTTTATTTTTGAGTAGGCCATGTGGTGGACTTTGTGTTTTGAGGGCGAGTAAGATTGTCTGTGCGTGTGAAGTTGAAGCACGGTGGAAAAACATCTGCATGTGTTCGCCATGCTTCAGAGCCAAAAGAGTTTGGCGCTCACTTGAAAGGGGAAAATAATGACAAACATCAAAGCACATCACCATTGAATTGAGCAAAAAAGATCCAAACAAACACTGCTAACAAACCAAATTGAGGAGAATTTGATCGTTTGTTAATGGCACCTTTAAATCAAACTATCCAGCGTCTGGTGCGTTTCGCAGCGAAGCTTTTTAATTATGTTTGTGTCTTATAATGGTGAATATGGTCTTATCATTTTGTGGCAGTCGGACAAATTTGTTTGCACGCGGTAGTCCTTTCTGTGTGACTTGGTTTTCATTTTAAGTCGAATTGAATTTTGTGGGTCTTGTCAGGATAAACACTTGATTTTGTGTCAATCGAATAAACTCACATGAATTATTTATCTCGTTTTGGCTTGGGTTGCTATTTATGGCTTGTTGATTATTATGGGTCTTCTCATGTCTTTCAGGACGCAGACGCACATGATGAACACAAAAATGACGCAAAACACACTTAAAATATTCGAACACCCAAAACATTTGTACACAAATTACAGCCCATACTCTTCTCATTACTCATGATACAATTACAAAGCACACTCATGACACAGACACACACAAATAAATGACACTAACTTAAGATGAAACCAAATCACAAAATTGAAACCCAGTCACGACTCAAACACACACACACACACACACACACACACACACACATCATACAAATGACATACACGTTCATCTCATACAAATGACGCTAATGACACGTTCACACAAACCACACACTAATAACAGTCACAATATTTTCACAAAGGGCACACACACACACACACACAAACAAACAAACCACGCACACTTATATGAATGAGCGTTCAACATTTGTCCACCAGATAGCGCCGCTCCCAAACAAGACGCTGCTCACCAAATTCGAAGAACCTCAAGCCAACATGGCGACGCCGGATACGGTACGTTCCTATTTAAAGTATTTTATGCTGCCAAAAACCGGCGAAAGTACACGTTAAGTTGTTTAAAACCGTTGTTGACGTAACGTCCACCTCCAATTGTGTTAGAATGAATGTTTAAGCAATGAACTGTCTTCGTTAAAAGAGTTATAAAATTAAGAACCCTCATGTTGTACAAACCAAAAAGAGAAAAAAAACCTCAAGATCTGGACGCGACCAATTTTGGGCATTCGTCGTTGGATAGCTGGTTAGTAGTGATGTGTCGTTCGCGAACGAGCCAGCTCTTAGAGCCGGCTCTTTGAAGTGAACGATGGGAGCCGGCTCCTCATTGGGAGCCGGTCCGAATAGGAGCCGACTTTTTTTCCCCCCCTTCGGTTAAAGCCGCACGTGATTGGTCAAGATCCGTGGTAGAAGAGGAAGGGGAGGGTTTTACACACACACACACGCACACGCTGCAGTTTAGAGAAGGGGGAGGGGTTAGAGAAGAGACACACACAGCAGCACACTGAGCAGCACGCAAACAAGACAAACGAGGAGACGAGAGAGTTAGTTAGCGAAAAAAACAACACGGTGGAAAGCGGAAAGGTGAGAAAATGGATAGGAAACGCAGTGAAATTTGGACTCATTTCAATTTAATTGATAGTTCAAAGGCAGCGTGTCGACTGCAAGGTTAAAATATCCCATCGATCAGGCTCCACAAATAACCTGCACAGGCACATCAGAAAAGTCCACCCATCAGTACAATTTGAAGAGAAAAGACAAGCAAGGGAACCAGCTATTAATGAAGGTGCTAGTGTGTCTGCAACTGTTGCTGCTGCTGCAATGTCACAACTGCCTAGATGTACAGCTCTATGAGCCACTTTATGCAAAAAGCTATAAACCAGCAAAACAGAACACAATTGACGAGGAACTGGGTAAAATGATTGCAAGTGATTTTCAGCCATTTTGTGTTGGCTGTGTTGTCGCAACATCTGTCCCCTCAGAGAGAATCTTCTCCAAAACAGGGCAAATATTAACAGAGAGGAGAAACAGGATCAACCCCTCAAAGCTGAGGCACTTGGTTTTTCTTCATGCCAATCTTCGCGAAAGACAAGTTAAAACTTTTACCTGGGTGCTGCTTTCTTCTTTTTGTTTTACAAATTTTAACTTATAATTTGTTGTGTGGTATTCAAAGCTTACTTATGTTGTTTTACTGTAAATAGTTAAAAGCTTATAAAATATACACATTCAGAGATTGGAACTTTTTGTTGACCTTGTTTTGATATGGGTCTTTGTACTTTGTTTTTATTTTTGTAGCACTCCATGTTGTACTCCGTGTTGAGTATGTTCAGAAGAATATACATAAAGCAATATAAATAATAAATATTTGATATAGTGTCTATTTTTTTGCATTAGTAATTAATTTTACGCATAATATTACGTTATTTTTGGTAGTAAATTAATTTAAGCAACAAAAAAACTGAGGAGCCATTTGGGAGCCGAAAGAGCCGGCTCTTTTTAGGGAGCCGAGCCAAAAGGCTCTAAAAGGAGCCGGAATTCCCATCACTACTGGTTAGCTAGTATCTGAAATGTCCCCCGCGCCCTCCTCCCCGTCAGGTGTTAAATTATACAACTCAATTTATCTTTGGTTGATGAGGTAAAAATGCACACTGTCTCCTTTAAAAAAGCTAATTTATATAATGCCGAATTAATCAAAAAGTTCAGGACCCACCAATTGCCACTAGGGGGCACGGTGACTTAAGAAAAATTTCTCCCCCAACACGATTTTATAAAACCTTTTTTTTTCCCTCTTTCTTTTGTCTTGACTTGTCAATGTCACCTTTCCCATTTGGAAGAAACACCTGGCTGCATGCGGGTCACGGAGCTTTGAAGCTACACGGAATTCCTAAACAAGAAGAAGCCTAGGAATTCTGAGATAGAGGATGGACACACTCACACAAAAAGGTACAACACAACCGTCTGCACTACCGTGCGTGTGTGCTCTGTATGATAAATGTGCAGCCGACAAAGGAACTGCTCATGTGTGCAACACGCAAACACAATCAAACACACACATTCTGAAAACAAAAACACAAAATAGACACTATCAAACATGCACAACAAATATGCACGCTAAAGACACTCGCGCACACACACACACACACACACACACACACACACACACACACACACACACACACACATTCATACATTAATGAAACCAACATTCAAAGGACACTTCCGCACAAATGATAAAAACACATTTTTAAAATGTGTAGGAACATAACTGCGGTGTTAAATAGCAGACATGTTCAAGGATACGTTAAGCAATAAGCATAATGGAATTTTCTTGTTGATGTTGTGCACATTCGCCACATTGCGCTGAAGGTGCTGGTGGCTACATCACCGAGTAGAAGCTATCTGACATTACGCCACGCTCGCCGATTAGCCTGCCGATCATTATTCATAATGTCAAGCCCTAATTTTTGCATTGGCTGGAGAATTTTAACATATTAGCATATTCACCATTTGTGTCCACTTGTGACTATCCGTGCATTATTTTTGTTGTTATCATCGTGTCTTTTCCACTCCTGACTTTCTTCCTGTTTGTGATTGACTGAACTCACTTGACATCATGTGACCTGTTCACATTCAACATTCACTTGAGGCCTTTGTTCAAATTCTTTTCAATAGGAGGCACTGTGGGGTGCCAGTGATGACATCATGAACATCACACGCAAGCCGCGATGCGAACAACCAATCAAGCCGGCCGTTCTTCAGCCGACTCGCGTGATTGACGGCCGTGAACTTCGACATTTGGAGGTGACGCGTGACATTTGCACTCACCCAAACATGACCACTTTTTTTCTTTTTTTGTGGTTTGTTTGCGCTTGAGGTCGTCTTAGCGCCATGCTTGAAAAGTGACGACCTTCACCGCGGTGACACGTTGCGTCGTCAGTCGGCGAACTTTGCCCATGGGGTCGCCAGCCTCACGCTCGCCTCCATTTTGTTCGCACCATCGACATCGATGTTTGCGTTTCTTATTTACATTACATGTGATGATGATGATGATGACAAGTAGGAGGACAAAGATAATTTGGGGTGTGTGTTATATGTTACATATTTTTATCTTGTTTTTGAATATCGGGATGGTGTAGTTGCTTTCTGGTTTTCACTGTTGTTGTGGTGTAATTGTGTACTTTATACAGTGACAGTTGGGCACACACACACACACACACACACACACACACACACACACACCTGTCGGGGAATTAGCAGTCCTGGCGGGCACGCCAGCGGGCGCGGGCCACCGCAAGGCATCGTGGGAGATGCTGAAGCTCCCCGAGCTTATGCCGATGGTGCTCTCTCGCCTGTTTTTGGCAACTTGTTGCCTCAGATGACCTAAAGTACTTTTTAAATGCTCCTGGGGGCTGCAAAGCCTTCATATGTTTGGTCATTGGAATCATCAGAACGTCTTAAGTAAAATGACACAACAATTTTAAAATAAGGCTTCTATTATGAAGCCATCCAAACACAAAATGTGCATTTTTGTTGCTTTTTGTGTGCGCATCCAGTGGTGCCTTGAGATATGACTTCAATCCATTCTGTGACCACAATCATCTCAAATCATCCACCCCGATTGAAATCATCTTGCCTTCTCAAGATGAATAGAAATGTCAATTATCCGTTCCGGCATTAAAAAACAAAACAAAAAAAACATCATGGTGTAATATTGTATACACTATAAAAGCATAGAGTAATGACATGATGAAATATAAAATGAAGAATTGTGTCGGGATTTAATGCTTGTAGTCTTTCACAAACATTGTGCTGTTCCGTCTCGTGTGCCCACCTTGGCCACCGGGGGTGGGGGGGGGGGGCAGTACAATACTGTACAGTCATTCACCAATGAAGAAAAAGTGACATCTTCTACTCCTGCAGTGAAATGCTTCAATATTAGTAATCTTTTTGTAGAGGATGAAGAATATATGCTTGTGAGTATTGTTCTCTAAGTGTAGCCACCGTTTGTGTTCAAAGTTATGCCGTATCTAAAACCTCAACTTTCAGTGCTAACCATTAGACTGTCTGTTGCATTTTGTATTGTTATTAGCATGATGATAATCGGAATTTTCTATGTCAAGCCACACCTCAAAAGCCTTGTAAGTCGAGTCACTCATATCTCAAGGTGCCGTTGTACGAGCTGGCGGGATAGCTTCACACTCTTTGGTGAGTGGCATCGAAGGATAGCATTATCTGTTAGCCTTATGAACTGCCGATCACGTCTGGCAAATGCAAGCATTCATTAGTTCATCCTTAGCATTTGCTCATCTTTATTATTAAAAGGACGAGCTGGGAATGGAAAGTTTTCATGTGTGTATGTTCCCGAGGCTTTTGGCGGATGATGCGTGAGTGAGCAAGTAAGTAGACTGGACATGCGTCCGTCACACTGGAAGTGAGCTCACTTGTCTTCACGGCGAAGCCTCAAAGGTCAAAGACTTCACTGATGACATCGACCTGACACACACGCGCCGTGATGTCACTCTTGTCTTCCTCGGGCGTTCAGAAAGTGAGGAAGACGATGGTCCAAAAAAAGGAGGGCTAGGAAGAGAAGAATGATGTCACTGAGAGGGTGAACAGGAAGAAGGCTCAGGAAGAGGGATGAGGCAGAGTATTATGACAAAGAGGAAGAGGGTTTAGGAAATTCTTATTTATATAGCACGTTTATAATGCAAAAAATACAGGTTTAAGGAAAACAAGGCTGGGCCTAGTACAGAGCCTTGGGGCACTCCACACATGAGGCATGTTTTGAAGAAGGTATAAAGAGTAGAGCTTGTGAGGAAAAGGATAATGAGAAGGAATGCGGTGATTAAGAAGAAGGGTACAACGGGGTGAGGATGAGGAGGGTAAGAGGGGTTTGAGGAACAAAAGGGTCACACGGGAGATGCGAAGATGAAGAGTACAATGACGAAGATGGAGGAGAGTAAGTAGGGCGGTGAGGACAAAGAGTAGGACAGAAGAGGCAGGGGAGGAGAAGTTGACGACGAGAAAGATCACGAGGAGGAAGATAATGTTGAAGAAGAAAGGATGAGGAAGTGAAAAGGAGTGTTCGGTAGAGGAACAGTCCCAGCTGTATTTGGTCCTCTTTCTCTGTCCGTCTGTCCACCCGTCAGTGCGTCCTTTTTCTCCACGCCGCGTTTGCGCTGCGGCCATCATGAATCATTCCGAGCTGGGTAATTGACACCACTGGAGCAGTGTATCTTGGGAAAACAATCCCCATTTAACCTTCAGCCAGCCGTGGCTCCAGACCTTCACGTCAGACCAGAGTGAGGCCGGCGAGCCTGAAGTGCACGTGCACCACTCACCAGTGGATCCCCTCGTGGTTTTCAATCACGATTATTCACATTGTCAAATCATCGATATCCAAATCATCATTCTGTGCTTTGTGAGCTGCCTAGTGAAAGCAGAGCGGCTTAAAAGCGCTCCTTGAAATATTCATATCAGCTCTCAACATACCAATCTGCGCACACACACGCACACACAGGTACAGACGTATACGGATACTTTTGCGTGTGTGTGTGTGTGTGTGTGTGTGTGTGTGGGGGTGTCTGACTACATGTTCGTATATAGAATTCACGTTGTGGTTTCTGTGCATTGGTATGTGCATCCAATATTTATAGTGTGTGCATTGCACTGTATAAGTGAGTACCAGAGCATGACTGCGTGAGTGTGTATGTTTGCAGATGTGTGCGGGCGCATCAGTGTCAACACACTCGCATGATTCTGAATATGAGTATCATGACCTGTGCTCAAGGACGCGCATGAATTCATGCTATTTAGACACATGATGGCAAGGGGAAGGTAAACACTCAGCTTGTGTGAGATGACAAAAGTGCACTTTCGTGAGTTCTCCACACCAACAGGGGGCAGCCCACTCGCAGGCGGAAAGGGAATGTCCTGTCTTGTGTTGCCGTGTTAAATTTCACATGGGTTGTAGTGGGGCGAATATGTTGTCCGGCTGATACACACCTTCACGGGCGCTTGATTTTTGTTGTTATTTTCTAGTTTTTGCATAATCTTAGCACTCCCTCTGTTGTCACGGTAACAAAAGCTAAACTCTGCACTTTGACCAGGCAGAGTGGAAAACAAAGATTCAGATATTCGTGGAACTAATACTCAAGCAGTAATGTAACTAAGACTCATGTAAGTGAAAATTGGATGAAAGTAATATTGATTCATAAAAATAATTTTCAGATATTCGTGTACTTTGTGGACAACATGATACTTATACTAATACGAACATTCATTTATTTGAGGCTCACGTATTTAAGTAGCCAATGTTCAGGATGTAACTAATACTCAGGTGCTTGAGGAACTAAGGCTCAGGATGTAGCTAATGCAACTGACACTCAGGTACAGGTATGTATGTATTAATGTAAGTCAGACTCAGGTATTTATGTAACAGTAATTTTCAGAAGTTTGACTTGCTTTGTTATATTGAAGCGTGGACAAAATTACAAGCATTGCTGTTCGCGGGCGTGTGTGAGTGCGCGTGTGTGCATGTGTGTGTGGGGGGGGGGCATGATGATAAGACTGCACTAAGTAAACTTGAGTTTGTGTTCTACAATGAAAAATACCCACAAAAATGAAAATGTTTGGAAAATTATTGTTTTCAAAATAAAATGCACCTTAAGTGTAATTATTGTACTTATGGCAGTATATTCTGCCAAGCGCTTTGTTACAGCTGCAGCTATTGTGAAAGCGATATAAATAAAGATTTATTGGTGAGTTGGATGTGTGCTCTTAAGAGGGGTGTGGCTTAGTGAAGCCGGAGTTGGACGTGCTCCTTGCCAGTGTTGTCTCATTCAATAAAAGCGAGGGTATCACAGTAGCTTATTTATCTATTGATTTCACTTATTTCACCACCTCCACCAAAACAAAAACAAAAAACAGGGTAATAATCGTCTGGTGAGTGTAAAAAGTGGCAAGTTGGGGCCCTCACAAGTCAAGGTAGCAGCGCGGTCCAAAAAAGATTCCCGTGAGCGCTCGCTGCCTCAGGCCAGGCTGCCTCCACTCGCCTAATTGCTGCGAACGTGCGCGTGCGTGTGGCTGCTGCAGTTCTATCGATAAAAAGTGCTCAATGGTCCTGCCAATGGAGGCCTCACTCCCTCCCTCCCAGCCTTCTTTCGCTTTCTGGCTCTCTCTGCCACATCCCTTTTTTTTGGGGGTTTCTCTCTCTCTCCCCCTAACTCTCCCCATAACTCTCTTTACCTCCTCTGTCTCTCTCTATCACACCCATCCCTTACTTCCCTTTTCTCCTTCCTTTCTTTCCGTTTTTCGTCTTTGCATCGAACGCTCTGCCTTTTTCTGTCTATCCCCCTCTTTCTCCCTCACATCTCTACATATCTCTGTCCATCATCCCCTCTCTCTTTCTCCTTCCCTTTGACACCCCCTACCTGTCTCTCTCCAGCTGACCCTGGCTTTCCTCCCATTCTGATTCTCTCGATCACTCTGTCTCACCCCCTGCCTCTCCCTCTTTCTATCAAGCGCCCCCGCCCGCCGGCCTGTCTCGACGCAGGCCATCAGTGAGATGGATGCTGAAGACGCTGATGGATGTTGAAGATTTACACCGTATGATTGATGGAGCGGTCTTCCCCCTCAGAGATGTTCATCTGCTCTGCGGCTCCATCATCACTCAGCCTGACTGCATTTCCTCTTCCTCCTCCTCCGCGTCCTTCTTTCTTCTTCTTTCCACCCCGCGGATAGGAAGTAGTTTGGCTGCAAAAGCGCAAACCTTGCCGTCGTCTTCTTCTCCAAGTGCCACTTGGCAGACCTCGTCGTCGCTGGTTGCCGCGGTAACTGTCCTACTCCTCCGGCCTCCGTTCACTCTCGTTCACTTCCTGTATCTTTGAGTGACAACCCCGACGGACCGGGCAGAAGGACGGACGAATGGAGAAACAGTCACTGCGGCAACCGTGGGCTGGAAGAAGGTCTGTCAGTCAAAATCATTCCGGGCTTGACAATCTGCCCTCTGTCACTTTGATTGACGGCTTGAAAAGGTCATCGCCCGGGGAGCGTGTCGGCGCGACTCCACTGATGAGTGCGTGACAACATGGCTGACACATGTAGCGTGTTTGCGTGACGAGGGAGGAAAAAAAGAGCAAAGTGGTGAGAGGAGAAAAGTTGGGAGGAGAAAATGCTAATAGTGATTGTGTAACAGGATTGCTTGCCAGTCGGCACTGTTGGTAGGTTGTTGTCCAGTCGTGGTAACAGTAGATAGAGACTGTTTTGTTGGTAGATTGTTGTGTATTAATGGTAGAAGAGACTGTGGTGGCATGTGGAAGCGTGGGATGCACTTTCGCAGCGTGTTGAAGTCTGAAGTGTATCAACGTCAGAATCGTAGCTCATGTGTACCGTTTTAAAATGTTTCCAATTTTTTGCCAGTGCTATCGGTGAATTGCAGATGAAACAAACTTTGAATGAGAATTTAAAAAAAAAAAAGAAGAGAAAACATAGCGCAACAGCTCTGATCAGAAGCTGCAATTGCAGACTGCTGACGGCTAACAACTTCCGGTGATGCAATTCACGCTCCACCGTGTGATTGATGAAGGTACCTGCTTTTTAATTTAATGTAATTTTTTTGAATACTTTTTTGTGAAAGTGAAACTGATAGTATGCTGAGGGTGCAGTGTACACTAAGACACAAATATATAATATTAATAACACGTGCGCACACACACACACACACACACACACACACACACAAATCTTTTTGTTTCCATATCCCCCTACACCCCATCGCGATCGACTTGGGACCAGTCCGCGGCTTACCGGTCGATCGCGATCGGGCACCCCCCCGCACGAGAAGGTGACGCGAATGAAGCGCGCGTGTTTGCGAGGAAAGCGAAAGTTAGCAAGGGGCAAGCCAGGATGCGAGGGAGCCCGTCACGTGGCCCAAAAGGGATGCGTCACTGAAGCAGAGCTGACACCGCTCATCAGGTTGCTTTAGCGATGGTGACACACCTGAGCGCCCACCGGCTTCACTCCGCCTGCATTTGCTCGCTATTTGTCTCCTGCGGGCGGGAAATGCCTCCGCCGTGTCCTCATCAAACATTCCAGCCTCGATGCTGCTGCTGCTGCTTACTGGTGTTGAAACTCCAGCACTTTTTACACCGCCTTTCTCCGAGGCACCGCCGAAATGTATTCATGTGTGCCTTTCGGTTGTCGAGTTGGCGTTGACACAGCTTGTCGCCATCAGATACACTTGTGCCTTGAGATACGAGTGACAATTTACTCAAAAAGTAAACGAGAACAAGAATGACACCGTGTGTTTTCAAAACAACCATGCTGCGTTGCCTTATTAACACCCACTAGCTTAATGCCACAATTTTTATGAAAATCGAGTTGACGTGTTGAAGGATGTTGAAGGACGACAGTTAGCATGAATCGTTTTCGACGGTTTCAGACGCAACGGATATATGAACCCAAAGATAATACGATAAAGGACGCATGCAACTCTGGCCACATCAGGGTACTTGTACTCGTGAGGATAAGCAGATCAGATGATGGAAGGATGGATGGATATTTAATTTAATTTAATTTTTTTATGTTGATGCCAACATTTTCCCTTTCACCATAATCGAATATCGGCTCCAAATATTGGTTATCGGCCGCCTTAGCGACGAATAATCAGTATCGGCTTTGCTCTCCGGTTTGCGGTTGACCGTCGTAACTCAATTGGAATCCGGTTGTGTAACAGCATACACCACGGTAACAGAAATCTTGAACAATTCACCGAGGGTTGTCGGAGACTTGAGAGTGATAACGCTTGCTGATCAGAAAACAATTAACAAGACGCATCGCCGATCAATTTCCATTTGCTGAGCTGCAGGACTGTCCCTGTGCTCCCGCCCCACACACGCACGCACGCACGCACGCACACTATCTAAGTTTGGAAGCGGCGCAGACGAGTAAATAGGAAAAATAAATTTGCCAGCCGGCCGAGCAATAAACGAGCATTGGCCGTGACGCCAGCACATGATGAAGAACCGAATACCGGCAGCAGGATGACGACGGAGAAAAGGACGAGCGCGTTATTGATCACAGAGGACGCTCGCCGGCGCGTGACTACTTTTCAATCTCAGCGTACGTGAGAAGCGAATGGATTCAGCTCACACGGTCACAGCATCGCTTCAAGCTGACAAAACGTGCTGCTTAAAAGACTCATTATATTACTTTCACTTGACACCGCTTTAGTTTTCTTCTCGGAAGTCACAATATGACGTGACACCGTTAAGAATATGGTGTCATGCTGTCATGATATGATGACACACTATATCCCAGTGCGACATTTCATTACGTTATCATGTCACACCGTGAAACTATGGTATGATGTTAGGCTGCAATGTTTTGCCGGATGGATGCTTGGCTAAAAGAAGCGGCGACTCACACCGCGGCCGCACCCAACACCACACGCTGCCACCTCCGCCCGGTCTTTATTTCCATTCAACTAAAGCGGTTGTGACAGATTAAATGGCGGGTACCTTTATTGACTGCAAAATGACTTGTTGCTTGTACTCACTCGACGTGTGGGTGCGTACGTGCGTACTAGTATGACCTCTTCTGGTCGTTTAAGGTCAGCGCCGGCACATGACAAATGTTCCGTTGTACACTTATAAGGTACGGATGGACTAACGGACGGACAGGGCTCGTTTTTCAGCCACACTGACGTAACCCTGATTGTCGACCTCACACCAAACAGCTGGAAACACATACACCCAAACCTTAGCCCCCCACCCCCGCCCCAACCCCAACACTCACACCAATGGCATGCACGTTTCCAAAGCCTGGGTCCCACTGAGCAATGAGGATTTGCGAAGGTAACGAATGTTGATTTTTCATCAGGGTTTATTCAAGGTCGAAAAGACGTTCGCCAAACAGTTTTTCTTGTGGCCAAGAAATTTTGTTCAAAATTTGGACATCCAGGAACAACTCCCTTGGTCACATGTCTTGAAACCTCAAAATAGGCTGAACCCCCTTGTTGACTTACCCACGACAGCAACACAGGCACGTATAACCAGCCATGCAACTCCCTTGGTGATGATGTCAAAGAAATGGACACAGGCACATACAGACGCGCAACTCATGTAGTAACACAAATGTGTTTTTGGCCGGGCTCAAGATGGCCGCCATCGTTCAAAAGGTTGAAGTTGAAAGCACCGTAGAAACAGAAGACAAGGAAAGCGAAGGTGCCGCTGTGGTTTGTGCACACGTCGCATTGCGGAGACTCTCACATTGATTTGTGGATGGCCACACGCCGCTGATACGTCAGCTGGGGTGAGGGGCGGGGGGGTGTTTCACCTTGACGACGTACCATCCGGAACGTGTCCCGTCATCGTTTGAGACAAAGGTGATGGACGGCGGGAGAGTGGGAAGAAGGCGGACACGTGGTCGTCGTAAACACGTAGGCGAAGTGGGAAGGGGGGGGGGGGGGGTTATGGGACTGCAATCAGCAATAAAAGCTTGATGGCCGCCAAGGGGAGCGGGCGGCGGTGTATGTGATTCCATATTCCAAATGCATCCTGTCCACACATCGCCTTGAAATTCCACCCCCAATATCTGCAACGTCCTCACGTCGACGTCGCTGCAGTCATGCAGGAAGGGGAGGCGGAGCAAACAGGAAGTGCTTCGTTCATGTTCAACAGTCATTCGTTCAGTCAATCACGACATCATCATCCGTTCGGTCATTTGTTGCGTCATTCATATTTTACTGCGTGTATAGTATTGCATTCAGTTTTAGTTGTGAATTTAAAGTATTACAGTAGTTATTTTATTGTGTTTTTGTTTTACTTTGGATACTTATTTTGGATTTTGTAAAATTTGATTTCATCTCCCTTTTTTGGGGGCAATTGATTTTGGTTATTTGACTGCACTGCAGTGTTTATTATTTTATTTATTTTCTTTTCTGTTCAGGTTTAATATTTCCTAATCCATCTATTGTGTTTTATTTGGGTGTATCTATTTTTCTATTTCGTTTTATGGAGTTGTATTATTCATGTTCTTTTACTTGTTTTAGTTAAGTGTGATTTAAAAAAAATTAATTTGTCCCATTGTATTTTTTTGTTGTTGTTTTCATTTGTATTTGATGAACTATGATGCGTTTAGTAAACGTGTGGTGTGTTTTTACTGCAGCATTTCCTGCTGTAATGCTGCTTGCTCGTACCCGAGACCCTCCATACAACAAGACTTCAACCTTCAATAAAGAAATGCGATACACACTAATGTGCTTGACATGTCATATAGAACCTTGAAATGTATGGTGAGTATGGCAGAAGTGAAATTAACAACCGAGACGCTTGAGCCTGGTCCTAAATAATCCCAAAATATAATCATAGGAATACGTGACTGATCCGCGGTGTTCCTGCGGAACAATAAAGTTGCCCAAAGATCAATGAAGTTGACGTGTGCTCTGCACGCTCAGCTCTTCTTCGCCGTGCAATTCTTATGAGCTCACTGTGACTCGATGCTGACTTGTGAATATAAATGCAAATATGATTGTTTATGGATGAGGAGTGGATGCGGGGGGCGTGGCTCGAACCCACAGTCCTTCGTGCCTCAGAGCGTCCGCTTGCTCCCGCGTCAATCATTCATGGGCCTCATCAATATGGACGACGCACTTAAATCTGACCTTTTGCCATTGTTCATGAGCACCACGTCACCTGAACGACTGGCTTCTGGCATGTGATGTCATCAAGTGATGTCATTAAAAGATCATAGTGCTACCTTGAAAGGGGAATTTAATTGGTTCCCTCATTTATTCTTCTTTTTAATCTCTATCTTAATTCAAACGTAAAGTGAAAACAAGATTTAGCGAAATTGAGATGCCACGTTTGGATTAAATTGGTATCAAATTGGAATTCCTTCATTGTCAATTTGACTAGAAACTGAAGTCACACGATGGTCCTCAAGGCGGCGTTTCTTGCCCACTTTTGTTTGTTTTCCCACAAAGCGTGTGCACCCCTCGCTCGCTAACTTAACAAGCCACCATACAAACCGCTATTCATATTTTGAAACTTACAACCTTAACTGTCTCATGCAACATTTCAATCGTTTTGCTATCAACCTCTCCTATACTGTACAACACCAGATGTTACCACTTAGAAACCAAGCATGGATCTAATTGGTCGACATGAGAAAGAGGGCTGATGACAACAGTTGGAAACGAGTTGACAAGACAAGCACAAGAGACTCAGTAAAACAAGACTAAAACCAAATCTCATCAAAACAATGCAAAAGTCAACAATAAGATCGACCATGGCAGTTGAGACGGTATTTATTAAAGGGAGACTGTTGCCCAGTAGTAGTAATAGTTGTGAATGCTGTATGTAGGCTGTTGTCCAGTAGTGGTAGTAGTATCTGTGTCAAAGAGAGATTGTTGCCCAGTAGTGTTAGTAGCGACAATGTTAAAGGTAGTTGATGTGCAGTACTGTTAGTAGTGACTGTGGTGAAGGTAGATTGATGAACAGTAGTGGTTAGAAGAGATTGTGTTGAAGGTAGATGCTTGTCCAATACTCTTTGGAGGCATATAAACCCCTCCCCCTCCCCCCTCTTGGAAGAGCAGACCACAACTTGGTATTTCTCGAGCCTGTGTACAAACCCCTGGTGCACAGGCAGCCAACTGTGACCAGGATGGTCAGGAAATGGTCCACGGAAGCTGAAGATGCTCTGCGGGACTGCTTCGACACAACCAGGTGGGAACTCTTCAGCGAGGTTCATGGGGAGGATATTGATGCACTCACTGACACCATCACGGACTACATAAACTTCTGTGAGGAGGACACCGTACCCACCAGAACTGTGCGGTGTTTTTCCAACAACAAACCATGGATTAATCCCGACATAAAGGCCCTCCTGAAGGAGAAGAAGAGAGCTTTTATGTCGAGAAACAGAGAGGAGCTGAAGGCCGTGCAGATTCGGCTGAGAAGAAAGATCAGGGAGGGGAAGAAGATATACAGGATGAAATTGGGAGGGCCAGTTACAGGCCAGCAATGTCACTGGTGTCTGGAGGGGCGTGAAAACCATCTCAGGCCATGACAGCCCAAAGACATTGACTGAGAAGGATAAGGACTGGGCAGATGGACTGAACCGTTTTTTCAACCGTTTCGACCAGTCGTCTGTCCCTTCCCCCAACCACCAACTGCAACCACTCTCACTGAGGACTTCTTCTCCTCCCCCTCCTCTTTCGACCGTCTCTCATCAACCCAGTCTGTCACCTGGTTCCTGCCTGTCCGTCACAACAGAGCAGGTGAGGAACCCACTGAGGAAGATGAATGTGAGGAAGGCAGCAGGTCCAGACAAGATCAGTTCCCGACTCCTCAGGACCTGCTCTGACCAGCTGTGTGACATTGTCCAGCACATGTTCAACCTGAGCCTGAAGCTGGGCAGAGCTCCACAGCTGTGGAAAACTTCGTGCCTGGTCCCAGTGACCAAGACCCCCCACCCTAAGGAGCTGAACAGCTACAGACCGGTGGCGCTGACGTCTCACCTGATGAAGTCGCTGGAGAGACTCGTCGTCGCCCACCTTCGACCGCTGGTGAGCCCGGCACTGGACCCGCTGCAGTTTGCCTATCAGCCTGGCATCGGCGTGGAAGACGCCATTATCTACCTCCTCCACTCAGTGCTGTCACACTTGGAGAAGGCTGGGAGCACTGTGAGAATCATGTTCTTTGATTTCTCCAGTGCCTTCAACACCATCCAGCCCAACTTACTGGGAGGCAAACTGCAGAACGCCGGAGTGGACCACCATCTCACAGCATGGATCATAGACTACCTCACAAATCGGCCGCAGTACGTGAGGTTGCAGAGCCGTGAGTCTGACAGGCTTCTCTGCAGCACTGGAGCGCCGCAGGGGACTGTTCTGGCTCCATTCCTGTTCATCCTCTACACCTCGGACTTCAGACACGCCACTCCAAATTGCCACCTTCAGAAGTTCTCCGATGACTCTGCGATTGTTGGCCTCATTACAGAGGGGGACGATGGGGAGTACAGGGCGCTGACGAAGGACTTTGTGGACTGGTGCCAGCAGAATCTCCTCCAGATCAACCGTAGGAAAACGAAGGAGTTGGTTGTGGATTTCTGCAGGAAACAGTCCTCACCAGCACCGATGAACATCCAGGGTATGGACATAGAGAGGGTGACCTCCTACAAGCACCTAGGTGTTCTTCTGAACAACAAACTGGACTGGTCTACAAACACGGACACCCTGATTAGGAAAGGACAGAGCTCTTCCTACTCAGGAAACTGAGGTCTTTTGGGGTTCAGGGGTCGCTCCTTAAGACTTTCTATAACTCTGTGGTGGCCTCGGCCATCCATTATGGCATTGTCTGCTGGTCAGGCAGCATCTCAGCCCGGGACAGAAAGAGACTGGAGCGACTGGTCAGGAAGGCCAGTTCTGTCCTGGGCTGCTCCCTTGACACTCTGGAGGAGGTGGGCAACAGAAGGATGCTAACTAAGCTAAAAGCTATGATGGACTGTCCCTCCCACCCTCTCCAGCCCGCCCTGACAGCCCTAGGTAGCTCCTTCAGCCAGAGACTGTTACACCCGTGCTGCAAGAAGGAGAGATACCGACGCTCGTTCCTACCGACTGCTGTCAGGCTGCTGAATAAAAATAACAAAAATAATAATAATAATTAAATGATGTGAAAGACAATTGTAAATAGCACTGCGATTTATCCATTTTGTATTTATATTGCACTTAATTGAACGGTGTTTGTTGTTTTTTTCTTCTTTCTTCTTTCTACCTACATTCTTGCTGCTGGAGGCTGTAAATTTCCCCAGTGTGGGACAAATAAAGGATATCTTATCTTATCTTATCTTATCTTAGTAGTGACTGTGTAGCTTGTTTTACAATCCTGTTAGTGATGATTATGTTGTTCGTATATTGATGTCCAGCTATAGTAGCAAAGACTGTGTTGGAGGTAGTTTGCTGTCCAGTAGTCTTAGTAGTGATTGTGCTGAAGTTAGATTAGTGTGTCAGATATATGTGATTGTATGGTGGAGCTTTTGGAGGACCAAGTGGTAAATCTCCCGAAGTCTTACTGGACATGAACAAGAGTTGACTTGCCCTGTCGAGAATCGTCGCTAAAGGCATCCGCTCCTAGCTTAAGCCGCGCAAGCTGTGTTATCGTCGTTAGCAGCATTGATGCTATCTGCGTCGGCGCTGACGGCTAAGCGACATTCGAGAGCGCATAAACACGTTTGTCCTTGGCGCTCAGGAATAAACAAACAATGCTTTTGTATTCAAGCAGACTCGCACACTCAGGCTACCACATGCTAATGCTGTGGGGCTAAGCTGTCAAAGGCTATTGGATACAATCTCTCTCTCTCTCTCTTTCTCTCTCTAGCAGTCTGTTAAGTGTATGCCAAAACCAGGTGACGCTAAAGTCATTGAAAAATGGATTGAGCTGTATGGTATCATGCTCACAGCCGTGAAGTCACTTTCATACTATTTCATTCAAGACAGAAATGACACTTGTACCAATGTTTTTTTTTCAAATTTTTAAATTATATACTGTATATTTTTTAAAAACCTTTTTTTTTCTTTTTAAAGAAGTGAATACACCACCGGTAAAATGGGGCTTGGTTCCCCCAATTCTTTACAAAATAAAATAAATAGTAATCATTTTTTTTGTTATTGGCAATAAAAGGCATTGATGGACATGTCACGATCAATGGCTAGACCACCACTAGTAAAAACCATGCGAGATGCAAATTCTCCTTGTGTTAACCTTGAAACTCTAAATGATCCCAGGTACTCATTGATCCCATTACACTCTTGTCTTACTTTTATTATAACTGTAAATACATGGAGTTAGAGGTGCACTTATTGTTTGATGACTCGACAACTAAGTAATTTCGAGACCTTGTTTAGTTTAAAATTGTCCAAAAACTCGGAATTTCAGCCTTTGGTGTATTGCATCAGCAACATGAAGCTCCCTCCAGTGGCAACAACGCTCAAGATGGCTTGAGCGTCATTTGTCATTTGTAAAAGAAACAAAAGAAAATCTCTGAAGACACTAACTTGCATTTTTTTGCATTTTTGCAATTGGAGAAAAATCATCCAAAATTTTCAGATCGCTAGAAAGCTGCCAATCATTCAAGTAATCACCTCAGTATGTCAATATGAATTTATTTTCAAAATCTAATTCCATAGGTTATGTCTTTCTGACTGTTATTGATCAACTTGTGTGAAATTCATAATTTGATGTCGTGCAAATAAACACAAATTACATTTTGTATGAGTATTTCTAAAATATGCTGCCATGTCTTCCTAAAAGCCACGTGGGGACATATTAGCATGCTAACTTGGGATTGTGCGTGTGTGTGTGTGTGCGTGTGTGTGTGTGTGTGTCTGTGCGTGTGTGTGTTTGTGTGTGCTGATTTTAAGATTATCCCCGCCGGTAGACTATGATGGAATGTTCTATAATCAAGTGTGCGTGCGTGTGTGTGTGTAAAGTCACATTCTTCCATTTTATTGAAGAGGTGTAAAAAAGTGAATGTATTCCCACTGCTTGACTTTTTCCACATATCGCTGTTATTCCAAAGTACAATTTATGTCAAGGTCGAGATAAATGCGAACATTTCCATATTGCAGTAAGCTTTAGCACAAAATGGTAAAAATATGTCAAGAAAGCCTACTAGAAAAGCTGAACTTTACTCAGGGTTAATTCAAGGCACTTTAAATGGTGGCAAATTAAGATATCCTTTATTTGTCCCACGCATTTAAAATGAGTTTGAATGTTTTTGGTTCTTTTTGAACACAGCCACATGCCCAACAATAAAAGGGTGTTCACACATGCAACCTCTTTTATATTTTTACTTTACCTCTCCAAAAAATATTTTTCAACATTAATTTAGTTCAAAAGATCACGTAGATCAGGTCACACTAATCGTGGAAAGACTTTTGAAATTATTTAAAAAGGGCTGCATCTCAGGATTATTTTAATGACTGATCAATTTATCAGTTTAAAAACAAATAACTTCCGCTCGCATGGAGGATGACAGAAATTGGGGAATATTTGTTATTGAGTGGCTAAAATTCAGAGGATTCGGGCAACTTCAATTTGAACAAGTTATCCAGAAATTATGACAAATTACTCATTTATCGTTGCACCTCTAGTTTTATCTTCGTCTTTGAGCAGGGGTGTGTGGACTTTTGATATCCAGTGTATGCCAGGCACCTTGTGTTCAGGTGTATTTAGTTTTGGTTTTAATACAAAGTTTTGAAGCTTGTTTGGTATCAAGAGAAATGAAAACCAAATGAAACACACTACTTGACAACAATCCTCCCTCACCACATTGATTCTATGAATATCGGATAGTTGCAACCCTTGAGTAACGTAATGGTTCTTTGATTTCCTTTCTTTTTTTTTTTTTTTGACAATTGAAGAGAAAAAAAATCAATTTAAATCGGAAACACGATGTCGTTGGGCAAAAAAAAATAATATATACCGTATATATATATATATTTTTTAAGGCCATATCGCCCAGTCCAAGTCAAAGAACAAAGTTTCGTTTCAAGACAAACTTAAAAGTGGCTTAGAGCTAATGCATGCAGGTATGCGCCCGCGCGCACACACACACACGCACACACACACACACACACACGTCCCCTCAAACCCTGCTGATGTGTTTCCTTCTGTCACTACAGTTTTATTTAGGTGATAAGTACTTAGTGGGAGTGTGTGTGTGTGTGTGTGTGTGTGTGTGTGCGCGCGCGCGCGCGCTTGTACCTGTAATGTGCAGTGACAGAGTGGCCTGGCAGCATGTTGGGTGTCACGTAAGCGAGGCGGAAGGAGGGAAGAGGCGCCAACTTGGCGTGCACGCGCATCACGTGCACACCCTTCGCCTCCTCCATTGTCACTTTGCTTTGGCGGCAAACGCGTCAGCCCCAAGGACACGCACTCTCACACACACACACACAAACAGACACCCACAGATGCCCACATATGCACAAACACAGCGAAGCAGTGCGGAAGTTCATAAAAGTGACGAGTCCTCCAGGGCAGCGGCACCCATGTGTGACCTGCGGCCGCACGGCGGAAAAGTCACATGATCGTGCTCACGTATCCAAGTGCTGCTATCCACGTTGAAATCAATGGAAAGGACATTAATCCGTTCCAGCTCCCATTCCTCAAGAAAAAGTACCACCATTTTTGTTGTTGTTTGTTTTTTGTTGCATGTAGTTGGAGAAAAACAGCGCAATAATGTCAAACATCATGAAAAACATTTATTAATAAGAGAATGTAAAGAAATAAACTTGTTTTATAAAGTGTGGTTCATCCAAAAGTCATCTCCAGTCTATTTGATTTTAAATGTGAAGTTTCCACATGAAGTTTCCATTTAGTCTCAAATTTAAAAATAGATTTAAAAATAATTTAAATGAAGCAGCTATTTTTTAATGATTTCTCCTTTTCTCTTTTCAAATGTTACATGGAACGTATATTTACTCAAAATATCTGATCAAAGTTACATCTCACCTTTAAAAAAACAGTGTAAATGTTCCTTTTTTTTTGTTGGTATTGTTTTTTTATTCATTTCATTTCCTTTTACCCTTAATCCACTTTTTTGTTTCAAAATGTAATGGCATAAGAAATACATTTCAATTCAATTTCATTTTGAATTTCTGAAATTCTGAAAAAAGGCGGCACAGCGGGCAATGGGTTAGCACGCCGGCCTCACAGTGCAAAGGTGAAGGGTTCGATTGCGGCTCCGGCTTTCCTATGTGTAGTTTGTATGATCTCCCCGTGCCTGCCTGGGTTTTCTCCGGGTACTCTGGTCTCCTCCCACATTCCAAAAACATGCACCGTAAGTTAATTGAACACTCCAAACTGTCCCTAGGTGTGATTGTGAGCATGGATAGTTGTTCGTCAATGTGTTCCTGTTAGGGTGGTTCTGTTTGTGACCAACAGGTGGCACTGTCGGGCTCCCCCTGCAGTGGCACACCTGTTGGCCATTGTTTCATTAGTGTGTGGTTAAAAGGTCTCCCTGCCCGAACAGTCAGTGTCGGATCATTGTGTGTCTCTGTGCACGTCATGTTTTGTTTTCAGTCTTATCAGCCAATAGGTCAATCCGTGGGTTCCCAACTCTGAGTATGTGGTGGTCCACTGTACTTAATTTGAACATAGACATCAGTTTCACGTGACTAAAATGTGGTAAATTGCCATTATTTTTTGAGTCCAAGAAGGGAATATTAGAAAAACAAATGTCACTTGACCACAATTTAATGATGTGCAACCAATGCACATGTTCAAATGGGGAAAAAACGATTGCTTTGTTGTCATCTCAAAGCTCATTTTTCTTTTAAAATGTGCCCTTATTAGTTTTGTCATCATCATCATTCTATATTTTAGAGAGGGCCTCACTAATGGCAACATTACTTCCATCCGCAAGACTAAAAGTCCTTCAGGAATTGCTGTAAAATTGTGGCCCATATTTCACATTTACTCGCTGTCTGCAGGGCATGTTTGTCAGTTCCAAAAATCCGTCATCTTGTCCAATTTAATTTTGTCGTCTCCTTCTCGTGCTCTACTGTTTATTTTGGAAAATTTCTACACTCCAAAAACGCTCCTTACATTGGAGAAGCATTTCATCCTGTTCAAGCGAAAAAAGCCTTCTTCCTGTGCGCATGTGTTATGATGCGTATGTGACGTGATTTATCTTAATGCGGCGCCGGTGAGCATGCGGCGCACGTCCGAGCCCGTCGCGCTCGTCATTTCTTCTCCATATTTTGCAGATAAGCAAAGACAGAAAGAGAGATGGCGCTCTACCTCGCTCGGCACCGGCCGCTAACAAAACAAAGCAATTTCCCGCCACTGAGGCGGGGGAAGAACAATATATCATGCCAACCCACCTCCCCTCACTCGTACTTACCCCCTGCTCTCAGGAGACCAAGGCGGGAGATTGAGCAAGAAGCTTCTGTTTACTGATGAAGCTGCGGACAGCCGGGAAATAACACAAACAGTTTGGCTAGCTCAAGTCCGTGCGAACGTCTCCTAGACTTCTCGTGGACTGTGATTGTGAATGATTGCATTCCAGCAATGTGATTGGCCGGCCGCTTGGTCAACGTTTTTAAGAGATCACTTGTGTTATCGACAGAAGATGCAGATAATGCCAATCGATGACCGACCTTGACCCAGCACTCTTTCTCTGTTAATCCACCCATGGAAACGTGTGACGCCGTTAGCGTGTGCGCGAGTCCATCCGCGCACAAAGTCGAGAAACACTTCTTAGTTGTCTTGAACGACAAATGATGAAATGGTGTACCTCAAGGCACTGTACTGGCCCCTCTGATGTACAACATTCCAACAGAAATGTCCAAACTATGGTCCATGGGCAATTAGCAGCCCATCGGCCATGTTTTAGTAGCCTGCAGAACTACTGTATAGCAAAAATTATCCTAAAAATATTTAACACAAAAAACAGGGGTGGGCGTAGTATAAAGAGTTCTAACAGAAGTAAAAAGAAGCGTGTTCACGAGATGTTTAACCAGGGTAATGTTAACAGGAATATGAAGTGGAGTGTTTGCCTGAGTGAGTTAAAGGACAGTGTTAGTGAAATAAAATGAACAAAAATATCAACGAGAGTATTAATAGGGATGTTAATGAATATTTACCAGGAGAGTACGAATGAAAGTATTAACAAGAGCATTCATGATTGTGATAAAGAACAAGAGTATGAACTCGAGTATCAACCACAGTATTGTATTCAGTTTGTTAAAGGAGTGTGTTAATGAGAGTATTAATCAAAATGCTAAAGAATGCCAAGCGCAGGCTGCTGTTGCTTCCGCGTGTAGCTTTGCTGTCATTAGCACACAAATGACAAGCGCATTAGAGGGTTACGAGAGGCTAGCAGGTGTGCGCAGGTCACAGGACGACGACCACAACACGGCCGAGCAGATGGAGGCCATGTAGTTTTTTTCCTGCTTACAAAATTTGGACAAGTTGGCATGTCGTATCTGCCCAGCATAACCTGGTTGACATGCCCACCCAATTCTGTGTCGATCGGTTAAACTGATTTCTCAAACTTCGTGAAAAATTCTCAAAATCATCATCCAACCTTGGTGTCATGCAAATTTAGAGTGTTCAATCAGCCTGCCATGCATGTTTTTGAAATGTGGGAGGAAACCGGAGCACCTAGAGAAAACCCATGCAGGCACGGGGGCGAACATGCAAACTCCATACGGGAAGATGGAATCAAACCCACAACCTCCGCACTGTGAGGTCGCCACGCTAACCACTGGCCCACCGGGCCGCCCGTCAGTAATTCAATTCAATTCAATTGCTTCTCTAAAATAAGGATTTCAAAAAAAAAAACCCACAAACTTCAAATGAGCATGGTCTGAATTTAGAAGCTTGGCAGAGAGAATGAAGGACGTTGAGGGCTGGTTAATGTTCCTATGGTACACATAATAACGTTTGCCTGAAGGTGAAAGAAAAAAAATCCTGAGATATCACAATTTTCTCATTTAAAAAAACGACAATTTTGGGGGGGGGGGGGGGGGGAGTGGGAGTCCTGAAAGGATTAATGCTGTATCAGTGGACCAACATGATTTGAGACTGTCCTGCAATTTTTTCATTTTCGTGAGTCTGTCGGTGCGCTATGGTCAGCCGCCAACTCGAAATCGTCCACCGGAATCACATTTGGTCGCGTCGCCCCGGTGCTCCCCGACGTCAAAATGGCGCCGATGCTGAAGTAGCGATGCCGACGCGGCCGTCTGGATGGTGCCGCAGTGTAACGGCGCTGAGATTTAAAAGCGGCTGCTGCCTGTGCAGGATTTTCTAATTAGAGTCGGCGACTTGGCTTCGGCTATAAATCACTGAGCCTCTCAGGTGCAACCCCCTCAACCCCCCCCCCCCCCCCCCCATTCCCTTCTCTCTCCCCTCCCCTTTCCACTATCAGCACGCCACTGGTGTTCCCCTGATGTTTCACTCCAGCAGGAAGCCAGTGAGAGTGCAACGCACTTTTACCGTCTTGACTCCCAACGCACTGACTTTGAAAGCATTTACATCTTTTAATTCCGTCCGGGGATCCGTGTGCCGACGTGCCCTCTTAACGTCAGTTTGGGTCCTCACGGGGGTGAATTGCATATGGCGATGAGTTAATCAATCCACTGTGCCGAGGATCATCGTGGATTACGAGGGATCATGTGGGATTACGTCGCATTGTTTTGGATCACAGCTACCTGAGTCATAAAGATGAGAGAATCACAGTAGAGCAAAGTGGATTACTTTGTATTATTTTGGATCGCAGGTCAAAGCACTTCTACCAAAAGATCTTTTGTCTCTCTGTTTATTTTTTCTCATTATGTGCCCTGATATTGACAAGGTTACCAGTCCAGGGTTCAGCCCGCTGCCTGTCCAAAGCTACGATCGGCTCCATTTCACCCTCCCCCAAATAAGGGCTTCGCATCCACGGAATTTTCACGACGATACAATGCCGATGCATCCATTGGTTGATGAAGTTGTTTAGCAGTTAGCATTATTAGCATTGAGATATGCAAAAGGGAACAAGTCTAATGGTAACGGAGAGTTTTCAATGATGCGTTGAATTGGGGGGAGCGTGAGGGAAGTCACCATTAGCGGGATCAAGTCTTGATTTTTTGGACCAGATCAATACCAAAGAGATTAGATTGATTGGCCACAACATTTGCATTCTGCTGACTGGTCGCTGTCTTCTTGGTATGGGCCATGCACTGCTGGACTCAACAGAAGTCAACTTTTTCTTTTTCACCTTCTTCATCTTCTTTGTCTTCTACTGTACTTCTTCTTTGACTTCATCTTTTTTTCAAACTGTAGTTCCAGGGCCATTTATCAGGGTCAAAACAAAGTTCTTTCGTGGGTTCTGTAGTATTGAATGGATATTATGACAACCTTGTCGTTGCATGTTTGAGGAAGTTGTGTATTTGGACTGCAGCACCTATTATTTGTTGACTGCTTGGAAACTTGTACTTTTGAGAGGTCCAGGAACCTTTAGTGGCTCAACATTCAACAAATTGAATTAGGAACTTTTAGTACCAGGAAGTACCACGAACTGAAAGGGGAGCTTCAGAGGGGATTCCGCTTCTGTTGGTTGCCAATGACAACGCCGTAGGATGCACTATTTTGGCACCAGACCCGTCCCAGCACTGCCATATAGGATCTGTTTGATGTCGGCCCGGTGGGAGACATCACTTATAGACATAGACATCAAATATGCATTGACCCGCCTTCAGCACTGAATCAATTTAGTGACCATAGTAGAGTGGCAAAGTGGAAATGGTGTGAAGATGTTGAGATGTCTCGTTCATTTACTGCCTGGGGATCACAATCGGAGTCTATTGGTCAAGTTATGTTAATAACACACAAGAAATGTGTCACTGGTGGTTGAAGCCACACTAGTTCTGCAGCAAACAACTTAAACCATTTGCAATCTCGGGTGCATTCACTCTGGAGATCAGCTTTCATTTTCATTTGTTTACTTGCGCAAACCTTGAGGCCTTGAGTGTATCAGGCCAATTTCTACAGTGTTGCTCTGTGAAGTTCAGCCGATTGACTTGCATTAGCAAATGTGACACATCCAATATGGTGGACACGCTGACGTATCGCAGCAATGCTAAAGCGGGATCTATTTTAATTTGATGCCTATGGTTTGGAATCCCTGAAAGCAGATGACTCTTCCTCTTCCTCCTCCTCCTTCTCCTTGCCAAGATGCCGCAGACCCGTTGAGAGTTTACCATCTGGTCCCTGCACACCCAGACACATCGCCAGCTAACAGGATGTTGGCCCCGCCCATCGCCCATCCATGTGACACACTTTCAGGGTTCCCGCAGGCGTCAACTTTTTCCACGCCACCGCCTCATTTGCATTTCAAAGCTTAGCGGCAGGGGGGACTCCCTCGAGCGGCCACGGCGACCAAATCGGGACAAACGAGGACGCTGTCAAGCTAATTAGCTAACGTGTCGTTTATCAGCGTCACATTTGTCTCTTCGTACGTTTACGTCCTTGCCTTCCCAGCTGTCGTCCTCAGACTTGACTCAGCATCCTGGCTAGTTGGTTCGCTACGTGAATGGAACTTGACACTCGGGTGGGACGAAGATCACGACTCATATTAGGTCCAGATTTGAGACCAGGACTAAAACTGAGATCAGGACTGAAACTAGAATGAGACTAAGATTAGGATTAAAGATAGAGCCACAGCCATATTAAGCACCAGGACCAGAATCAGTAACAAGACTAGAACCATACAAGGACAAAGACAGTGAGTAGTTGATTTGCTTTGTTAGTCTTTGCCGATTCCCATGTGGTCTGTTTTTATTGATGATGGTTCCTTCGGTATCAACTTTGTTCTTCTCTGCTGCACTCCACTGCAAGAACTTTGGTGGATTGATAAAATCATTTATCAAGTGGAGTGCATATTAGCAAGAAAAACAGGTCTCGGCAAGAAAAAAAAAAATCTGTTGCAATTATGCAAAAGGTCCCTTGAATAATTCACACATTTTAATGTTGTAAAAAGATGCCTTGTGGCTCTTTAACGGCAGGACGCGAATGAACGCGCTAACCGCCTAGCCAGGCCCTAAGAGGGAAAAAGACATAAAAAGTTAACACATCAGTCAAAAACTTTTTTGTTTTAGTTTTTTTTTTTACTGATTACAGGAATATTGTTCTTCAACATCTGAGTGGCCAGGCAGGAAGTAGAGCAAACAGGAAGCATAGACTGCAAATGGCAAAACATGTGTTACAAGATTATAAAAATATATTTATCATCGTTATTCATTATTGCATTACTTCACATAACACCACAGGATTTGTACTGTGGCAGACTGATTGATGGATTGTTAGACCGTAAAATTTACCAATGGAAGCGATGACAGAAGCGTGGTTATAATCACATGACTAACTGACTCATTATTGGTGACAGTTTGGTTCGTCTTGAAAAAAACAACAGACTGACGGTGAGGGATGGGTGCCCAGGCCGCCGATGGGTGACGAATGACAGACCGGCAAAATTTTGCAAAATGCCCGCCTCTGGTTATAAGATCATATGTTCCTTTATTTATACAAATACCAACAAGAACAAGGAAGTGGAGTAACCAAGAAGTTGACTGTTCACTGGAACTAGTCTATAAAACTCAACAGGAAGTGCAGCATCTGGTGAAAAGAAGCTGGCTGGCGAGTGTTTTCGGCTGCCTAATGAGGACTTCTTTGACTTCCAGCTAGGATGCACACCTGTCAATCAAGCGGAATGTGCGTACGTGGATGAAGACACACGTGTCAATCATCGTAAATGTGCGTCTGTTAATGCACACGCATGTCAGTTATCGGTCATGTTTTGTGCTAACAGGAAGGAAAAGTTGACATCGTATGACAGGGAGTCCTCGTTCGCTTGCCAGCACGTGAATGCAGAAATGTGTGTGTGTGTGTGTGGCACAGACACACTGAAACGTCAGCTATTTACAAGTCCAATATTTTCCAGCACAGTCAACAGTTGCCTGGAGGCACATAGGAAGATCCCATTTGGCTCAGCGTGTACTCCTCTTTCATAGGCACATGTTCTCACACAAAAGCACACAAACACACACACGCCCACACGCTCACACAACCACACGTGCACACACTTGGGTATGATGAACTATTTGAAGAAAGATTAAAATGGAGAAAACGCCTATTGACTTTTATCAAAGGATGATGAGTCTCTGGAGCGCCGTGTGAATTTAATTCTTGTAACACACACATGCACGCACACACACACACACACACACACACACACATAGAAATAACTACACACACATACTTTGAGATTTATTGCTGAAAATGCTCCTAAAGTTGATTGAAGTCATTGTTTAATTGACGACAGAAGATATCCTTCACTTTCATTGTGCCTGAAGGTACACGCTAATGCGAACATATTAAACTGTACCGTTAAGCCACGAAACTGAATATTACGAGAACTTTAAAAACAATGTTTCATTTCTCAAGAGCTGAAGTATAATATATGGAATAGAGTGTTGAGGATTACACTCCCGACATATTATGGATTTTTAAATGTGTTCTCTGCACCTTCATTGTAAGACAACATTGTGCCACAATATCCAGGGGGCAGTACTGAGCTCTACTGGAAGAGATAATAATAATAATAATAATAATAATACATTTTATTTATAAGCGCCTTTCAAGATGCAGAGTGATTAACAATAAGAAGAAGAAACTGAGTAACCTATCATTTCAATTCTCCTTCGCAGAGGCAATATATGACTGAGAGTATTTTTTTCTGCTCGCTTTGTATATTTTGGTGTTCTGTGTGATAAGCAGCACTTGGTTGAAGGTTTCTATTGCCGGTCCTCCTACTTGTCCAAGGACTTGCCCTGGTCCTGGTTTCTGGTGTTGTTACTAGTCTTAGTCCTGTTTTTGGTTTTGTCCTTGTTCCAGTCTTAGTCCTATTCCTCGTCTTAGTTCTGGTCCTTTCGCAAGTCATAATCCTCGTCATTGTCTTTTTCTTTGTTCTGGTCTGTGTATCTGTCATGGTGATAGCCCGAGTGTCAGTTTTTGTCCTATTTTGGTTATTGTCTTGGCATTAGTCCTGGTTCTGGTTTTAGTGCTGTTTATAATGTTGCTTTGGTTCTGTTTTGGCACTGGTCATAGTCTTGTTGTTTTTCCAAATTATGTTCATGGTCCTGGTCGTATTACTGGGTCTATTCTTAGCCTTAGTCATTGAAATCATCCATGTCCTGGTCGTGGTCCTCATTGTACTCTTAGTGTTGGTCTTTCCCTTCGTCTTAAACTTGACATTGTCGTAGTCTTGGTTCTAGTGTTAGCTTTGTGCCTGGTTATACTCCTCGTCATCATCCTAATTCTGGCATTAGAACTGGTCCTGGTCATAGTCCTGTCCTGGTTCTTGTCTTGGCCCGATAGTCTGAGTGCTTGTCCTGGACCTGTTTAAAACTATCGCGCCTAAGAAAAGAAGAGCAATGAGATCAGGATGGATTTGGTTTAAATTTGGACGGGTTGTGGATTGAGTGTGTGAGGGGGTTCTATCGGCATCTTCTTATGTCGTCGCACCAGCAAAATGATTTATTTCCTGTCCTGGTTGCTCCACTTCCTGCTTTGTTTCAACACTCGCGCCGCTCTCGTGAGACGACCCACGCTGCCTGGAAGATGACGACCACGAAGATGAATGTGACAGAGAAACGACACTTTGGGGATTCCCGGTGTGCAAGTTCTTTGTCGAGGTTGTGTGTAGTGGGGTGTGCGCAGAGGCTTAGTGTAGTAGTTGTGTGAAATGCTTTGTGTTTGGCGGTATGTGTGCGGAGATTTTGCAAAATGGTTTGTTCGGAGTGCTTGCGTTTATGACTAGTGTGTCGATGTGTGTATTTGTTATCGTATTTGGGGCAAGGGGTTGTGTGTCAAGGTTGTTTGTAGTGCGTAATGACTTGATTGGAGTGGCTGTGTGTGATGTTGCAGAGTAAAAATTATGTCATTCCGCAATATTTCTGATGAGGAAGCTGACAGGAAGTGATGTGGACAACAGGAATTGGCGTCACGATCCTCACCTGTTAATCATCTTGGCATCACAAACACTGGCACACACGCACACACACACACACACGTACACGCGGCCATTGAACTTTGCGGTGCAGAGTGAGCGTTGAGCGTTGCCCCCAAGTGCGGTGTCCTTAATGAGCCTGTGATTAATGAACGACGTGATCGTCGTAAGCGATGAAGACTTCACAGTCTGCATCATCGTCATCGTCAGCGTAGTCTTTTGTCCTTCGGGTCATTTTGAGTTCAGCTCAGACGCTTTTTTTTTTTTTTGCAGATTGATGACATCACACGTCCTTCAGCCTCTCGGCTTGTCTTTGTGTGATAGCTCGGCCCACCACAGGCTCCGTCGTAGAGAGACCAATGTTGGCATAAATCGATAGTGTTGTTCTGTGTAGTGTTTCCACTTAGTTGTGCTGTGTGAAATGATTATAAAATATGAACATTGAGGTTACGTTTGGTGATTCTTTGTAAATGTTCTGTGCAGAGGATGTGTGTAGCGGTTGTGTGCTCTGGTTCTGAGTAGTGGTTGTATTTTCGTATTAAGGTTTTGAGTTACAGTTGCATGTAGGTGGTTCTGGATAGAAGCTCGGTTGAGTGGTTGTCTGTAGTTTTTGCTCTGTCATGGTGGTTCTGTTTCGTTGTGCTGTGTTGTGTTTGCCATTGACGCATATGTCGACAGTGACGGTGGGTCAGGTGTTTGTGTTGTTTAGTTCCGACCGGGCCCGTTCAGCACTGCAGGCTTCATATATCACCGTAGCGCCGCCCAAGGTGAAGGGGTGGAGGTCATCATGGGTGTGTGTGTGTGTGTGTGTGGAGGGGGGGGTTATTTCATTGGCTACGAGCGCGCTGGTCCGTTGAACCAATCAGTGCTCTCGGTTCAGCAGCTTCCCGCGGCCCGTGATGAAGCCATTAAAGATGGCTGACTGAGGCCAGATGGTCGTCAGTGAGCGGGGAGGATGGAGGGCGAGGGGGAGGGAGTACGAGGACGCCACAGAGACAAGGTCAACGCGGGTAATTGGAACATGCACACTATAAATTACATTTACACGCTGTACTGTTGGCCACAGTACATCCACACCGAATCCGCTCGCTGCGCAGTGGTACGTTGGATTACGAGTGCCATTAATTAACCCTTTCATGCACCAATAATGATAACCTGTAACCTGATAAGCTGTCCACTGTAGTAACCGCTGTCCCTGAAAGGGTTAAGGAATTTTTCCAATTCCGAGATGTTGGTGGATTTATTTTTTCACCTTGTGTTGTGAGCTTTGTCACAAAATGATTGTCATATTTCAGTGGTTCTTAACCTTGTTAGAGGTACCGAACTCAATCGCTTCATTTGCACATTCACCGAACCCTTCATTCGTAAAAAAAATAAAAAATAAATAAAAGAGGATGATTTTTTTTTTTTTACAAATTCAAGACATAAAAAACCCCACATTCATTAAAAACAGAAACAATTTAAACACAATTGGAATAATTATAAAGTATAAGTTTTTTAATTGTGCCCAAACGAACCAGCCAGTGATGGCCAAGCGGGCGTGTTATGACTAATTGACATGTTGAGTTGGGGGGGCCTTAACCTCCATTGCAAAGGCTCTGTCGAACCCCTGAGACCGATTCACCGAACCCCAAGGGTTCGATCGAACCCAGGTTAAGAACCACTGTTATATTTATTTATTTGAATCTATCCATCCCTCCATCCATTTTCAACATCCTGAGGATTGCTGCTGCCTATTCCCGCTGACTTCGGGGCGGAAGGCAGACTACACCCTGAACTGGTCACCAGTCAGTTGCTGGGCACATAGAGAGACAAACGACCATTCACACCGTCACTGAGTCCCATGCTGCCCGCACACAAGTCCGGCGTGTTTACCACTACACCAGGGGTGTCGAACTCATTTTTCTCGTGGGCCACATTTTGTTACCGTAAAAAAGTCCGTAATAACAGTTTATTCAACTATTGTTTAAGTTATTGTAATGAGGGTTGGGTAACAAGAAAATGCTTACTATATGTCTCTTATTTATTACATATGAGAATTTTACAATTTTGGTCGAGATTTTAGCAAGCATCATGGCCATGTTTGATTTGCTTTGGTGGGCCACATAAAATGATGTGGCGGGCCAGATCTGGCCCCCGGGCCTTGACTTTGACACTACACTATCAGCGATCTGTATTAGAAGTCCATCCATCCATCCATTTTCCGAACCGCTTGATCCTCACTAGGGTCGCGGGGGGTGCTGGAGCCTATCCCAGCCGTCTTCGGGCAGTAGGCGGGGACACCCTGAATCAGATGCCAGCCAATCGCAGGGCACACAGAGACGAACAACCATGCACGCCCACACTCACACCTAGGGACAATTTAGAGCGTCCAATCAGCCTGCCATGCATGTTTTTGGAATGTGGGAGGAAACCGGAGCACCCGGAGAAAACCCACGCAGGCCCGGGGAGAACATGCAAACTCCACACAGGGAGGCCGGAGCTGGAATTGAACCCGGTACCTCTGCACTGTGAAGCCGACGTGCTAACCACTGGACTACCGGGCCGCCTATTAGAAGTCCTTATACCGAAAAAGTCACTTTATTTCTTGAATGACCTTCGTATAATCTACACAACCACTACAAGTGGGTGTTGTATTTACATTCTCACACACACACACACACACACACACACACACACACACACACACACACACACACACACACACACACACACACAGACAGCAGAGAGAGTTCCCCTGAATGGTTGAATGTCAAAAATAGAAACACTGTTGACATGTCGGCAATCACTTTATTGACGCGTGTTGTCCCCTTTATGCACGCACGCTTTATTTACAGTCTTCTTGCAGCCATGCGGAAATGTGTGCGCGCATGTGTGTTTTAATGTGTTTCATTGACTGTGTGCATCACTAAAACACTTAGGAGGTTGGGGTGGGGGGTTTGGCGGGTGGGGGGCGTGGCGGGTTCTCACCATGAGTGGACACAAACTGTCACATCCTGCTTCATGTTGTGTGCACACTCGGAAAAAGTAACAACACGACACGAAACGCCGCGCGCCAATGGCCGTGGGTGTGTGCGTACTCGTGTGTTTATTCAATATCACCAGCGTGAATCCGACATGCGTTGCGCCCCTGCACCCGCGAAACCTAATTTGTCGTGGAAATGACATTTCGCACAGGGGAAATGGCATTTCCGCTGTGTCGTCAAGGCGATTCATTCTTCATTAATGAATTAATTGTCCCGCCATAATGCCAGTCGCCACGGTGACATCCGTCACGGGAACGTGAGGTGCGAGCCAAACACGGGCAACAGCTTCACGCAGTCGAGGAGAAGGAAAAAGAGGAGCGGAATATACCTCATCGAGCGCCGGGAGAAAATGTCTGCTGGGAAAGAAATCCGTTTGAATTAAAATGACAATGGAATCAACAAGTACGCACACTGACGCACGCATACACACATTCATACACACAGAGAAACTGTAATATCAATATAGCAGAGCAAGTTTCTTCATTTTTGGGGGGGGGGGGGGAGTAGAGGGTGTGCTCCAACTATAGAGATTATAGACGACAGAGATCCTTGTTTTTTTTTGTCTCCGGGGGAATAATCCGGTTGGGCTACAATACATGAACCAGTTGCTATTCTACACCATTTTGAATTGGCATCATAGACTTCTTGATGTGTGGACACGAGAGTCCCTGCGCAGCTGAATCCACCAAATTTGTCCTCTGAGGTGGCAACGGCAGGGAAATCTCCTTTGACGCCCCCCCAGGACGCGGCGCTAGGGTCGATGCCGCTTCACTGATGGAGCTAAATGACTCCGGCGGGACGCTAGCATTTGCCTGTATAGTATTTGATTGTCTTTTTAACGTGAATCTCATCTTGCTAATTTTCTTAACTTCTCTCCTTGGAATTTTTAGGGGCCTTTCAGTCAAAAGTATAGTGCGCTACAGCAAATGAAATCGAATTACATCTACTGTAGAGTGATTAGGGAGTCGGGAAAGAGTGAACCATTCCCAACGCGGTCTTTGTCTTTTTCTTTGACTTCCCTGCGGCGTCGCATTCACCAGCGACGACACAACAGCAAACGTAATTTGTGTGTGTGTGTGTGTGTGTGTACGTTTGTGTGTGTGGTATTCCATGCTGTGTGTATACTAACGCACCTCCATAAACTGTCAAGACTTCAAGCTGTGGCGTCCATTTGTTGTAATGTGATGAAGAGCCACCTATAGTGCCGTGTGTGTGTGTGTGTGTATTGGTCCATAGCCAGAAGGCCCATTTTGATATTGGCCTCCTTCATGTCCTCACCATGGGGGGGGGGGGGGTTGAACATCAAAAACCTCACACCTTGTACAAGGTTATGTCTTCACTCTGGGGCGACCGGTGACAAGACGAGAGGCGTGGCCAGTGAGTATGCTGATAGTGTGTGTGTGTGTGTCTGTCTGCGTGCGTGTGTGTGTGTGTGATTTTATCCATCGCCAAATGTCATATATAAGCGAGCGACTACATTTGCAATTGCAATGAGCGGCACACTGGAGCTTTTATGAGCACTTAGCGCCGCTTGTTGGTTATTAGCTTCACTCATTAAAATGTGAATGCCGTTTAAAAAAAAAAAAAAAGAAAGCGATGAGTCAGCCCCTTTTTCCGAAATCATCTGCGTCGGGATGAGGAAGTAAAACAAAATGTCCGACTGCTCGGAGGCATGAGGCAGCAACGGGAGAGTGAGTTTTGGCGAACCGGTTGGAACATCGAAACATTCAGTCAGGATAGGAAATGGAGACGACCAATGCAAGTGTTTCGAAGTCATTGGAAGCACATGGGATGGAACATTTTATATTTGATATTATGTAACTGATTATGTAGTGTTTCTGTAACTTTTCTTTGTACATTGATCAATCGCCAAAGGTGGAGGTGGGTGAGAGGGAGGAAAATCATCCAGAATTTCCTGACATTTCAAGTGTTCGAGAGAGGGTTTTTTTTTTTCTGAAGCTACATTCCAAAAACATGCCTGGGAGGCTAATGGGTGTGATTGCGAGCGTGAATGGTTGTTCTTCTCTGTGTGCCCTGCGATTGGCTGGCAACCGGTTCAGGGTGTCCCCCTGCCTACTGCCTGAAAGACAGCTGGGTTCGGCTCCAGCACGCCCGCAACCTTTGTCGCGACCTTTGTGAGGATAAACGGGTTAGAAAATGGTTGCATGGTTCTTTTTGCCATTCCTGTCGGTGGTGTTGTGCACACGATGGTGAATCTGCAGCCCCGTCCGTCTCCCACCAGCTCTGTTCACATTCTCCTTTATTCGCTCCTTCCGCCATTTGTTCTTTTTGCATCTCGCAAACAAACTGTCTGCAATGGTGCAGTGTTCTACCAGTGGCAACATCTTTTGTCAACGACGTGACAACCAACTGCCAGGAGCTTTGCCCCGATATGGAGCCAGCCAGCAGCCATTTGGCAACAAATGTTTGCCGGAGGAGAGCAATAACAGGAGCTGGCAATAAAGGAATGCAAAAGAGAGGACGAAAAGAACCATTTTCTCGGCATGTGTGTGACTATCCAGTGTTGAATTCACAGTGGTTAAAAGACTGCTTTTTTTTTTTTTTTTAAACATTCAAATTTTAGCTTGCGGGGAACATGAGTGACATCATGCAGCCTGTAATTGCGAGATGACAATTGCACCATCCTGGCGCACTCATACAACAGGCTTTTAGTCACGTTCCACTCTGGAGATGCGGCACATTTCATCGACGACTGACCGATTATCAAATCAATCAATCACTATTTATTAGCAACAATTTAGACCTGTTTACCTTTGAATTGTCCAAACCCTTACAGACATCTTGCTTTTGTGTTGAAAATCACACTGATCAGCATTTTTACTGATTTTCTGACTGACGTAATGGATCAAAACAGTTCCCGAATTAATAATAATAATAATAATAATAATACATTTTATTTATAAGCGCCTTTCAAGACACCCAAGGACACTTTACAATAACAAAAAACACAAAACAATACGGGTTGAGCAGCGGCAGACAAAACGCGCCAGCGTTCACTCAACCCGAAAGTCAGAAAGAAACCACAAGGGAGGGAGAGGGGGAGAAAAAAAACCACGCTCGAACTACCCTCATTTTCAGGATAATTTGAGTGAGGCAAAAAACTCCTGCACAAGCATATGACAGTTACAACAGGTCACAAGAAAACAATGAAGATGGTGAAACAAGGGAATGTATGAGGGAGGGGGTGATGGTGGGGGACTAGCTTCCGTGCATACTTTCATCAGGGGAAGGTCGAGATAGCAGATGTTGTTTTGGTAGCAGGCTGCCCAAGAATATAAGACAGCCTTGAGTCCGTGGCTTATGTCTCTTTAGTGGCGTCAATCAGCCAAATCCGTGATTTCAGACAATATTTGAGCACGGATTCCAGTTTCTCCAAGTTCTTGACCATCTTGCAGAGACGCTCCAAAACCGCAACAGTTTGTGGTTGAGCACAGTCTGAGTCTGAGTGTTGGACATCCGCGTTATGCCATCCTTAGACCGGCAGCCTCTTCACTTCCAATAGAGCCGCTCCCGTCGGTTGAATTCTGCGATAGATCAGGAAACTGCTAACACCAAACAGCAGCATACCTGTTATCGGAAGGCCGAAAATGTAGATGTCATCCACATCCTCAACGGACAGTGTTGACAGGCACACCATTCTCTGCTTCCTCCAAGGATCTAGGGTGTACCCAGCAGCAAAAGTCCCCAGGGGCAAGTAGGCTCCCCACTGCCTGCTCTTCTCATCGAGAAAATGTTGTCGATGGCACCGAGAGACCAGCCAACCAATTCCATGTTTGTTTTTAGGATGGAAATATGACAGGAGGCTAGGAAAAGTCAGACAAAGACAGCACATGGACTGAGTGGCGAGCAGGGAAGGGTGGGGGTGGGGGTGGGGGACAGGAGCAGAAAGCAAAAGCGTCCGCCTTCGTCGAGAGCCAAGCAAGAAGAATTAAAAGTGGAACGATTATTATTCGACATGTAATCGATTATCACATAATTTGATAAATATAAATCGAATAAGATTCATCGTTTAGAGATCTTGTCAAACAGAAAATTGTCCAAATCCTCGGAATTTCATCCACTAAACAATAATTACTGTCCATGAAAGAGACAATCTACAAACATCTGCTTTCACTTTGGAAAACCACGATCAACAATTTTTTTGGTCAGTTTTCTTCCACATGACAGAACAAATCTCATTCTCATCAACAAACAGTTGTGTGGACTGTGCAACCAGAGCGAATAAAACTGCACCTCTTGCCTGCCAAATGCCAAATGTCTCTTTTGCAGCAGATGTGTGCGTCAGACGGCCCCAAGGTATAAAATGACTCTCGTGGTAAAGATTGACTCTCATGCGCTGACCTCGCTCGCCTCTTCATCTCCTCCTCCTCCTCCTCATTGTCCATCCACTCGCTTCCCGCATTCCGTCTTTCATTCCAACACGGTCGCTCTTGTCGGGGACGCGACCAGAAGGACGTTAAACGAGCTCCTGACGTCACTGGGCCAAATGATGCTGTTGCCACGGCGACAAAGCGCCGGGCTAATTGGCGCGCTTCGCTCAAGCGCCAAACGAGCCGTTTCTGCCACTCCGCCGCGGAAAGACAGCGACCAGACGGAAACGTCCCGACCCCCTCCGCCGACGCCCTTCAAGCGGTGTTAACGAGCCCGCACGTTTTGATGGACGCGCTCAACTGACGCCTCATCAAAGGCGCGTTAATGTCCTACCAAATCTTCATTAAGGTTGACTCTGGCACAAAATGACACTATTTAGATTCAGGGAAGAGAAATATTCCTCCTCCTCCTGGGCAATCGGCCCCCGTCAGGGACTTGCCTCCCCTTCCCGGGTCCCACACCCGGTACGACTCTTGCGAGGTTCACACCCAGTGCGGGCCCAGGGAAGGGCTCTCGCCTGATTATTGTTTAAGGAGGGTTGTGGGGCGGCTACTCCCCACTCCCCTCCGTTTCGGCGGGGCGAGCGCTGGGCGCCTCACCTTCCGGTGAGACCCCACCTCCTTCCCCGCCGACTGGTGGGCATTTAGCCGCGTCTGGCGCCCAAGAGCCCCGACATTCCCCCCTCGCGCCACTCGGAGTCATCCCACTACGCGTGGAAGAGAAATATTCATCATCATCATCATCATACTAATAAATCTGTCAAATTTCCAGCTTTGGAATTCGCCCAAAATGGCTCCTTCAAATGAAATCGCTAACTTCCTGTAGAGATTCCCGAAGAGGGGGAAAAAAATGCTACTCGGCTTTGGTCGACTAAGTAGACCACATCGTAGGTCAGGTTTCCAACGGAGGGCCATTACGACTGAAGTTCACAATGCGAATTCAAATCAATGCATTGCAATTGTTGTGTGAATGCAATGCATTCACACAACAATTCTGTGAATGATTCGTTTTGAAATCGGAGAACCAGTCATCTGTTTGTTCTAATTGTTGCAGCTCCGAAAATAGGAGAGCTGTAAAGTTGTTGTTTTTTTTAAAACGCACACTTTATTAATGCTTTTAACAGTCTCAACAAACACAGGCGTGTCTCTCTCGACGACGTGCCTGCTCTTCCGTTCGGCTCGAGAGGCGTTCAAGGACCGCCTCTGAAAAACGTAAATTAATGATAACTTCAATGACACGAAGAAAATCGAAAATAATCCACCAGAGCAGAAAATCAAGCCAGGAAATCACAAAATAAATTCTATGGGGGTTGTTTGTGAACACACAACAAAGGAATGAATAACATAAACAATTCTGAGACAGTCCAGTCTCCTGCATAATCCTACATTTATTTTAACCGTTTCATGCAACCTGTAACCTGATAACATGATAAGCTGTCCACTGGTGTAACCGCTGTCCCTGAAAGGGTTAAAAGAGGGATCGGAAACAAAGAAATGCTTGCAATATATCAATGGTTTTAAAAGTGGAGACGATTTGCATTTTCGCTTTTTAGCAACAAATGTTAACATTGATGCACATAATTTGCTTTTGGCGGGCCACATAGAATGATGTGGCGGGCCGGATTTGGCCCCCTGGCCTTGAGTTTGACACCCGTGGTCTACTTGACTGCAAACTTGTTTTTGAATGAACCTCATGTCAAAGTACTGTACATGCCCTCGGTTTTGCCTGAAATGTCTTGTTGGGGGCTCTTAAAAAAAAAAAAAAAAACTTTCCAGGAGGCAATACTCAATGAGTTTTCGGGACTTGTGTGTGTGTGTGTGTGTGTGTGTGTCTGTGTGTGTGTGTGTGTGTGTGTGTGTGTGCGCGCGCATGTGTGTGTGCGCGCGTGTGTGTGTGTGTATAGGAGCCCTTCCATTTTCACCAGCATACAGTACATGCATGTGCATAACATTTTAGCCCCCACAAGGTCCATTAATTTACCTGAATCCCAGTATTATGACAATTATATTACTTGGTCCATAATAATGAGTATAGTCTTCAGAATAACAATCACAGTTAGCATAAATTTGCTTCTCGGTATTTGACTCAAGAGGACAGCAGACGCTGGAGTGGAAGATAAAGTCAGGTCGGTCCCAGGACGTTTTCTCCAATGAAATCTGGCACGTCTTTTTATGTTGTGTGAAAATCACAACAGTGCCATCAAAAGCGATAATAAGGTAACAAAAACATGTTTTTACTACACGGCAGATGGCGCCGGCGTCGCCATTAGGCTCCCCCTTGAAAAGCTCCGCCTCTGCAGCGTGTTGGCGAGGCAACTCGGATCAGACAACACTCAGCAATTCATCACTTTCAGGTACATTTGTGCTTGATGCTTCTTTGTTTTTATTCACTTGCTCGCTGGGTCTTCGGTATGGATTTCCCTGACTTCATAACGCATGCCGGTACATAATATGCAGTCAATAAATAGAATAAAAGAAATAAATATCAAGATATAAACGGAATAATTAATATCTAGCACCACATAAAAGAAGATGGATACAGGATTGTTATGATTTTGTTTTTGTTAAGGTTTGGTTTTGTTTCCTGGTTTTGTCTCCTCATGCGCGTGTGTCTTCCTCGTTTGGTTTTGGTTCCACCTGATCACGTCATCCGGGTCCCTTGTGTCAACCAATCAGCTCCCTTAAGGCCTTTTGCGTCTTGTCCAGGTGGTCTTTGTCGTCTCGTCAGTTTGCTTGTAATTTGGTTCCCTGGCTTCTGTCAGTATTTGTCGGATCGTTGCAGATGACGAGCGAAATGTTTAGCCAATCAGAGGACAGAAAAATGCCGACATCATCGAGGGCCAGCGCCTGCTCAGAACACTGATTGTTCCAGATATTTAAAAAAAAAAAAAAAAAAAGGCATGAGTCATACAGCTCGACCCAAACCCCTTCTGACCCCAAAGCCAGTTTTACTAAGCAACATGAAATTTGGTGGACATGCATATGTTTCAACCCACAAAAAAAGTCTGAAGAAGCCATAACCCAATTCTACCATTTTCGTTTGATGTGGCCATTTTACAGGTCATTTCCAGGGATCCTGGTTCTCTGAATGATTCTTTTTTTTTCTTTTTTAATCCAGCCCATGAAACCTGTTTTATGGGCTGGATTTAAAAAAATAAAAGTTTGGAGACACGTCTGATATTACTAGACCCACAAAAAAAAAAAAAAAAAAAAACATCCCTGAAAAAGACGTGAAGGTCTGAAGCATTTTGGTCTGAAGCAGACATTTTAGGGTGATTTAGGGCATTTCTGGGTGTATTTCAAAGGCATATTACCCCCTCGAGGTTTTGTCTTATTGCTAACAAATTTGAAACTCATATTGTGATATTAAACTCCCACATACTAGAGTTTTAGTTTTTGAGAGTGGGCGGATCAGTGTTGTGAAATTAGATGATTTCACCATAAAATGCAACCATTATAAACATTCAGCGAGTTAAACTTAGCACCCTGAAATTTGGGAAACATGTCTACCATATGGAGACCCACCAAAAAAAACTATCAAGAAACCACGACTGAAAAGACACAGAAAGTCTGCCATTTTGGTTTAAAACTGAATTTCTAGGCTCAATTGACTCAGCTGTGCCTAAATGAATAGCAAGGTGAAATTTGGTAGTCATGACTATCATGACTTGACCCACCTAAAAGTCTCAAGGAGGTACAACTTTAAAAAAAAAAACCAGGAAGTATGCTATTTTGATTTGCAGCGGACATTCGGGGGTCATTTTGGCGATTTTTCAGACATCCCGAATCCTGTTTCGCTGTACGCTCTTATCACGTCGTCCACCTTTCACGAGTGTGTCCTTCACCTTGTACGTTAGTATTTGCATCTGGCGAGCAGACGCGCCTCCGCAGCAGACTTGACGTCTTCATGATCTGGGATGTTTTCCGGTCTTGACGCCCGACTGGTCTCAGTGACCTCGTGTCACAACGTTTCACATCCGACGGGAGCCTCGCCGCGGCGCCTCCACACCGCGCACGCACCTGAGCTGCCGCTTTGTCCACGAGCACCTCAGACATGTTGTTCCATAAGCTCGCTGCTATTTGGAGCGTGTATGAGGGTCAAAGCCCCCCCCACTTCCCTCACCAATGCCATATTTGCCGCCTTCGCTGCAGGGCTCATAACTCAGGAAGATTGCATCTTGACGTCTCTCTCCATGTTGGAGGAGGAGCCTACGTGCCATATGGACGCAGAGGGCTGCTCGGACAATGTTGCAGCAGCGGGCCAGCTTTCGCGCTGCTACTGTGCCGGAATGCGCAAAGGACAAAGAGGCAATCTGTCTAGTCTGATACATCACTTACATCTGGCGCATGTGTTGACAGCATTTTTGGAACACAACACAGACCTCTGCAGATCCATCCATCCATCCATTTTCTGAGCCGCTTTATCCTCACAAGGGTTGCGGGGCTTGCTGGAGCCTATCCTAGCTGACTTCGGGCTGTAGGCGGGGGACACCCTGAACTGGTTACCAGCCAATCGTAGGGCATGCAGAGAAAAAAAACAACCATCCGCGCTCACACTCACACGTAGGGACAATTTTGAGTGTTCAGTCAACCTGCGATGCATGTTTTTGGAATGTGGGAGGAAATCCGAGTACCCAGAGAAAAACCACTCACCTACCGGGCCGCCCGATAAGATAAAATGTGGAAAAATACTTTTTTTTAACCATTGGATTGATTCTAAATATTGTTGCTGATTGATAATGCCACATTCAAAAGCTGTCTATGAAATTGCTTTTATTTGTTGGACAAATTTTCATCCTCAATGACAACATAAACAACAAAAAACAAAAACAAAATCATCCACTTGGTTGAGGGAAACATTTGATTTAGCATGTGCACCGTATTGACAAATTTTAGGTGGTGAAAAGGCCTCGGACTTGTCAAAAGCTTTCAAGCTTGATTCCCTTTGGATGCTTGTGTTAAGTGATTCAACAACATTGCTGATGGCTGGTTGAAAGCGAGCTATCATGGCTGCCACGACATGGAGCTAGTGGAAGGCGCCCAAAGTGTGTTGTGTTGGATTACAAAGCGTCTTTGCATGTATCCCCAATGTGGTTGTGAAGGCCGAGCATCATGCTGCGGGGTACCCTTTTGAAAAGAAGTCACCACTGTCATCAGTTGCGAGACAAATTGTTAATGCTCAGAGACCAATAGAAAGTGTCAGGCAGGGGGCTTTGGACAAATTGTGTCATGATGCTTTGCTCAAGGTGCCCATCAAGGCGCTCTCTGGCCTTGATGGGACCAGGGATGGATGTAATTAATTCAGACTAAATGAGCAGTGGGTGTGTCGACACGCGTGTGTTGGAGAAAGACAGAAAGTGCTGCGTGTGAATGTGTATGTGCGTGTGCGTGCGCAAACAAATAAACTGCACGTTTAGCAGAAACGGTGATGATGCCATCAGTCAGGTGGAGAGCTCCCAATGCGGCGGCCACTCTTCGGCTTTTAAGCCGTGTCATGAGGACAAGTCAACGTGATTAAATATGCACTCAACCCCCATTTATCGCAGGTGATACGTTTCAGGCCCACCCACGATCAAAATCAGAGTATGTAGAGAAACCTGAAAAAAAAAATCCTCGTCTCATCCCTCGGGTGGTGTCCGTCCTCCATTCAGCTCGGGTCCTCTACCAGAGGCCAGGAAGCTTGAGGGTTCTGTGCTGTATCCTTGCTGTTCTCAGCACTGCGCTTTTCTGGACTGAGATGTCCGATGTTGTTCCCGGGATCTGTTGCAACCACTCATCTAGTTTGGGGGTCACTGCCCCGAGTGCTCCGACCACCACAGGCACGACTGTCACCTTTACCTTGCAGGCTCTCTCCAGCTCCTCTCTGAGCCCTTGGTATTTCTCGAGTTTCTCGTGTTCCTTCTTCCTGATGTTTCCATCACTTGGGACCGCTACATCCACTACAACGGCTTTCCTCTGCCCTTTAGCTATGGTCACGATATTTGGTTGGTTCGCCATTACCATCTTGTCAGTCTGGATCTGGAAGTCCCACAGGATCTTCGCTCTGTCATTCTCCACCACCTTCGGAGGTGTTTCCCATTTTGACCTTGGGGTTTCCAGTCCATACTCCGTACCGATGTTTCAGTAGACTATGCCAGCCACCTGGTTATGGCGTTCCATGTAGGCTTTCCCTGCCAGCATCTTACACCCTGCAGTTATGTGTTGGATTGTCTCAGGTGCCTCTTTGCACAACCTACACCTTGGGTCTTGTCTGGTGTGGTATATCTGGGCCTCAATGGCTCTGGTGCTCAGGGCCTGCTCCTGAGCAGCCAGGATGAGTGCCTCTCTGCTGTCCTTCAGGCCAGCCCTCTCTAGCCACTGATAGGACTTCTTGAGATCAGCCACTTCAGCTATGGTCCGGTGGTACATCCCGTGTAGGGGCTTGTCCTCCCATGATGGTCCCTCTTCCAGCGCCTCATCCTCTGTTCCCCATTGTCTGAGACATTCTCTGAGTACGTCATCCGTTGGAGCCTTCTCCTTGATATATTCATGGAGCTTGGATGTTTCATCCTGGACAGTGGCTCTCACACTCACTAGTCCCCGGCCTCCTTCCTTTCGGCTTGCGTACAGTCTCAGGGTGCTGGATTTGGGATGGCCCATCCACTTGGTTGAGGGAAACATTTGATACATACAGTATATACTGTATACATATATGTGTATATATCTGTGTATAAAATGTATGTATATATGTATGTGTGTATGTGTGTGTGTGTGTGCGTGTGTGTGTGTGTTATTATGTTATTATGGCTTCAAGATGGCGCCGCGAGAATGGCTGCCTTCACAGCAGCTCCGATGCTTTTCGTTCTTCTACTTTCTTCCTTTCATAACTTTGCTGCTGTAAATTGTGAATTTCTCCATTGTGAGACAAATAAAGTTTTTTTTTAATTCTTATTCTTATACCTAATTACAGTTTATCATATAATCAGGTTACAGGGTGCATGAAAGGGTTGAAGAAATTAGAAGAAAACAAAAAATAAGAATGCCTGAATCTCTTGTTAGTGCGGATGTCTGAGTTGCCTATTTGCAGTACGTATTTTAAAATAAATGCATGTAAAAACATATGAATGAATTCTTTGAAATGGTCATAATAACAATTGATGAGTCTTTTTTTTTAAATGAAACAATGTACAGTTTTTGAGTACAGCATTTTTTAAATCCAATTTATCGATGAATCCCCCCAAATAATTGACAAATTAATAAATTTATTAAAATAACTGTTAGTCATAGCCTGATGTTTCTGACCCAGTCCAATTGTCAGTGTTATGTTTGACAATGTCCTCCTTTTTGTGTTTCCGATAACGTCCATGCGGCCGCGTCTGCCATCTTTGGCCCGTGGGGCGAATTGACCTTTGCCCCACACAGTGGGCGCTGGCATGTCAACCGGCACGGCTCTCGTACGACATGACTCATGTGAGAGGACGAAGCGTAACATCGTTTAGTGCCCCGTCGTCCTCGTCTCTGCCATGACGGCGGCGTTGTCGTGACGACGGCAAGACGGGAGCGCTTTTCCTGTGTTCGGCGAGCGCCGGGTCCCCCGGGGCGGCGCGTCCGCGTCTAATGAGTCCAACTCGTCCGGCTCGTCCGTCATCCGCCATCAGCGTCAGGGCCGGCCAGCGCACGCAGCTTTCCTTACCTTCAGCACACACGAGTGGAAATGACGCTCATCCTCGCAGCAGCGGCAGCATATGGCCGCCAGTGGCGGGCCCAGTCCGCTTTAGTCGAGTCGACAGCCGCAATTATGTAACTCCGTAAGCCCCGCCATCCTCCGCATCCCCCCCGCGCGTGTTGTTTCGCTCCACAGCCAACGTGCGCGCAACTCGGCTTCCGCACGCCAGGCGAGGTGAGGACGCGTCGAAATGGAGAGCGCTGAAAAGGAAGTCGGATGGGCGTCCTGAAACGCAAACTTCCCTCAGGATTGTTCGCCGGCTGCCCGCCAACTTCAAAAGCTGCAATCCGACATCCCAAAGGGCCGAGCTGAGCGCTCGCTTCCTGTGGCTTTTATCGGTGACGCGAGCAGAGGACACGATGGGACAAAATTTGACACGATGCTTGATTATGAGGCATAATCGGCGACATGATGCGGCACAGTAGTCTTAATCAAGGTTATCATAGTTCACGAAAACTCACGAAATGACGACACTTAAAAGTGAAACTACATGTTACATTTGTAGAACGCAAGCTAGCTATAAATTATATAGTTAGCTAAATATAATTTTCGTTCGTTTTAGATTTAGTTACAGTTCGTTTTCGCTTGTTTTGAAGCATTTTTGTTTTGACTTTATTTCGTTAACAAAAATGTGTTTTTCAAAAGAAAGTTTTAGCCATTACGCTAGTTTTTGTTAATGGCAATAACCTTGAACTGTACACGTGTGTTGTTTCTAGAGGTGTGACAATTAATCAATTATGCTTATACAGTAAGTAACTCACAACTATTTGTTTATCGTATTATTGACCTTATTTAACTTAAATGAGTCCAAATCGTCTGACTTTCAGCAGCCTCTCAACTGTCAATATTCGCAGAATTTTGTCGCTCTCTCTGAACGTGAACTGGTTCATTTTTGTTTCGTCTTTTCAAATAAAACATTTTCCACAAATAAATGAAATAAGCTGCTGTTTTTGAATAAGCATATCGACATCTTGTTTTTATCCAATTCATTGATTCATTGAAAAAAAACTACTTCCAGATGTATCATTTGTTGAAATAAAGACTGAAAAAACCCCAGCCCTAATTCTCTGTTTGTGGTGCTGTGCCATGTGTGTTAAATTAGCACTTGCTTGAAGGTTTGGAATTAGCAAAACATGTATACTCATTTCTCTTAAGCTCGCGGATATTTGTTGGATAAATTGGTTGAATGTTTAACTGTCTTTTGTTTTATGTGCTAATTTTACAGGAACTGTGAAGTGTGTGTGAGCAATAACTTGAAACAAGCCCACTGGGCCTCTTGTTTGGAGACGTGAGCACGACAAAGTGAGAACAGGCCGCAAGGAATACTTGGTAAGTCGTGATACGTTCAAAGTTCCGCTTCGTGGATTTTCACCGTTGTGTAGATAATGTCGTGCTTTAAAAGCAGATGTCGAGATGGGAATAGAACAAAGACTTATTTGGAATAAAGTGCGACTTGTTTGTCTTGATGAGCACGCGCCGGCCGCAGCGGGGCGGCGGCTTCGGCGCACTGAAGAATGACAACATGAATATGGATGCGTACGCTGCATCAACAAGTAAATATTTGCAATTAGCCCGCTGCGCTACATTAGTGCCAGCGCGTTCACTCATGCGTGCCGCCATCTTTTATGTATGAAGCCAAAGCGGTGCTAAAAGTTACGCGTCGGGCCGTGGGACACGTTCGACCAAATCGGAACATCTCGCTGCAAATATTCATGGAATAAATAACTTCAATAAAGGCGTCTCCCGTCAAGCGTGAAGTCAAATGTGTGCGCTTGATGACTCAAAAGGAGCATTTGTGTTGTTGTTATTGTTGCTGGGGTTCCCCCCCCCCCTCTATGGTGGGGGGTGTACGTGTATGAAGAAGAAAAAGTGAATCTCTGGTTGGCGCCGCTGCATCTGTTGGTGCCGCCCGCGGGAGCACAGCTGGGCTTTCGGCCTTGGCGGGACAATGCAGACGAGTGCAGGACGACCCATCGCTTCTGCTTTCATAAGCCGCACGTGGAGGACGGTCGCTCGTGTTGTGCACCGGTGCGGATGTTTTGCCGACTCCCTGATGCTACTCTTGCAATGCAATCAGCATTATTGATTTTATTTCAACCACAGCATGTTTGCGCTTTAGGAAAATCACACACACTTCATACATGTGGTAAGTAGAGGTGCAACAATGAATTGATTAATTGATAACTCATCCATTGTCACATGAATCGACGACTATTTTAATTACCGTATTTTCCGCACTATAAGGCGCTTCGGAGTATAAGGCCTATTTAAAAACTGTTTTCATATAGAGGGTGCAACGCATTATAAGACGCATAGAATAGAAGCTACACTAGTGGCTGCGGTTGCGCTATGCATCCACTAGATGGAGCTACTCTAAAGGGAATACAATACAATATAACACAGCCTTATTTATATAGAGCTTTCAGAACCGCTGCAGCTGTAACAAAATGCATTACCGACCAATGATTTTACGACCTCGGTACGACTTCATGACGGGATGATGTGGTAGCGTCTGGCGGTGACGCGGTTAGCGTGTGATGTAAGGCTGAGCTATTTTGGATCAGCCTCCGGCCACAAACCTGCTGAGCTTGTTGAAGGAAATGCACGAGTCCATCACGCACTCCGTTATGTAGTCCACGGCTGCGTTGGGATCATTCCTCCATTAAAAAATAAATAAATAAATAAATAAAAAATTTAAGCAGAGCAGTTCAGTTGTCTTGAACTTTTCATGCTACTTTTTATATCGTGGTTCCTGAACCCTTTCAGGGATCACCGCAGTGGACAGCTTCTCATGTTATCAGGTTACAGGGTGCATGAAAAGGGTTAAAATGTCCACTGCAGTAAACGTAGTGATCAGGCAGTCGAGGAGGAATGAATGCAGTCGGAATCATTCATCATTCGCGGCTCCCTGAACACTATAAACACATTTATTATATAGAGGCTGAGTCATCAGTCAAATGAAAAATAGTTTTGGAACACTCCTGGGCTGCTGTTAATTGCGGCTTTAGTGTCACCTCACGTCCTGGATTGATGTAAGATGGTTTACCTTCCGTAATTAATAGTGAACCGATAAATCAATTTTGAGCACACTATTGCTTTTTTACACAATGCACCGGTTGTAAAGTTTAAGAACATAAAAGTCTTTGCATTTGCTTCCACTTGTTCAAGAATAATGGTGAGAATAGCGTATCTAGACTTCTTAGATTAAAAACTGCATCATTCAATTACTCCAAAGAATCCGAATGCCAATTCAATTGAAATTCTTTGGAAATGACAATGGCCGTGACCAGGCTCCAACCTGCAAAGGTCATCTGGCAAAAGCAAGTTGGAGCCAAATTGATGACGAGTACTGTTGATCATTCATTGAGTCCATTCTTGTGGTACTGCCAGCTGTTAGAAAAGTCAATGCAGTGGTGGTGTGGCAAACCCATGCCTGCGTGGGTTTTCTCCGGGTACTCCTGTTGCAGTGTTTGTTTTTTTTCTCCAGTGATTTCATAAATTTCCCTCTCTGCTTGGTCTAAACAAGTCACTGTTACAGACTACCACATTTTTCCCCTTGATTTCTTTGAGTGTTTCTAAAACGCCGAAAGTTGCCATTAGAAATTAATTTTGTGTCATGTCTGCCATCTGCTTTTTTTTTTCTACAAAATTAAATATCTGAAGGGCGGCCCGGTGATTGACTGGTTAGCACAGCCGCCTCACATGCAGAGGTCTCGGGTTTGATTCCGGGCTCCGGCCTTCCTGTGTGGTGTTTCCATGTTCTCCCCGTGCCTGCGTGGGTTTTCTCCGGGTACTCCAGTTTCCTCCCACATTCCAAAAACATGCATGGCAGGTTAATGGCACACGCAGACGAACACCCATCCGTGCTCACAATTACACCTTGGGACAATTTTGAGTGTTCAATCAGCCTGCCATGCATGTTTTTGGAATGTGGGAGGAAACAGCAGTACCCGGAGAAAACCCATGCAGGCCCGGGAAGAACATGCAAACTCCACACAGGAAGGCCAGAGTCGGGATCGAACCCACGACCTCTGCACTGTGAGGTCAACGCGCTCACCACTGGACCACCGGTCCGCCCAGAACAAATTTCAGTGTAAACGAAAACCATTCCAACAGCACTCCAAAACGGCCACGTCACTATCGAGGCCCCTGCTGTCTCATGGAGGCAGAAGGAAGTGATTCCCAACGCAGACTATGACATCCACGCACTGCTCGCTCGCAGCTCTCCAGCTTCTCATTTCCTTTTTTTTGTTCCCCGTTTTTTTTTGGGGGGGGGGGGGGGTTTCGTGTGTGGCGTTTGCGCTCGCGAGCAGGTTAGCATGCGAGCCCCGGGCCGCCAGCGCAGCCGCTCTGACAAGGTCAAAGTTTCTTTCGCATTCTTTTGTCATTTACGCTTATTTCTTTTTTCCTTTCCCAGAGGCTGACCTTCACCGCCGCAACCACCTTGTTTCCAAATAACAACAAGACAAATTCATTGCTCTTCCTCCTCTTTCTCGTCTTACATGAATTCCCATGCGCCCAGTCTGTCTTTTTACTTTTTGAAATTAGTGTGAAGGAAATCTTGAGGCCTTACTTCCAAATTAAGTAACTGAAGGTGCTGCTTGCTTCCTATTCTGGCCAATCAATTGCTTCTTCTTACGGCTGGTTGATGTGGCTTTCAGATTTCTGTTTTTCATTGATTTTTCTTTTTCTTTTTTTGCTCACAGAAACCAATCGCCTTATTTCCACAATGTTACATTTTCCTTTTGAGGGGATTTGCTTTATTTCTCCTGATATCAAACAAGCTTAAAAAACGCCCCCCCCCTGCCCAGCATTAATTTACACAGAATTAAATCAAATTAAAAATGTGATTTGTTCCGTATTCAAACGTTTTCTGAAGAAAAAAAGAAAAGAAAGAAATGTACTGAGTGAAACAATTAAGAGGAGTCCCATTGACTCCATCGAAACGTGGAGTTTTTAAAAATACTTGAATGATTTACAATTGACACACACATCAAGGGAAAAAAATGAGCAAGGCCAATTTTTTTTTGTGTGTGTGTGTGTGGACAGTAAGATGGAAGTCACAGTTATTTTTTTGTGTCTTCAAATCATTTTACAATTGCCTCTAAACAGTGTGTTTATCAATTTAAATGTGTTTAAATTGATCAGCTAACAAGTTTTATTGCTTGAATGTGCTACTTTGGTTGATTAGTTAACATTAAAAAAAAGTATTGTTTTTTTTTCAAACAAAATCCAAATCTCGTACAACAGTAAAAGTCCTTTGTTTGGAAAATGAGTAGCTACTTCTCTGCTGCGCTACGCTTTGCGACACAACATCGGATTGAAAACAAAGATGATGTGATGTTAGCCATGCGAGTTGATTGGTTAGCTAGTTATCAGTGTTGAAAGCCAATTTTGTTGTATTTCTTCCGCAAACTGTAGCCACGCTAACGGCAGCTTTATATTTATGCATTCAATCCCCAAGACGTATAAATACGTCTTGAAAACCCACTATGGCCATCTACCCAAGACATATTTATATGTCATTTCCATTTTTATTGTTATTGATTTATTATCTTTTTTGAGGATCAGGCTTATCTTGTAAATCGTTTAAAATCTCTCCTCCATCCTTATACCATTTTCCTATTAAACAGGGTATGGGCGCCATCTGGGGCATCTTCGGGCAGTTCAGTAAAACACAAATAAAACACAAATAGTTGAGGGTTTTTTTTTCTTTTTAATAGTAAATAACTGCCGCTAGGTTCCACAAAAAAAAAACAAATTAATCAATAACGCCAGTGAATGGCCCATCCATACATTTGGAGACAAGCTATTAAAAATATAATTTTCCATCATGTTCCCTTTAATGAATAGGTTGATGGAATTTGTGAGCAAGTAGGCGGTCAGACAATCACAGAATCTTTCGCAGCTTGTTTGAATATCATTTTTTTTAAACCTGTATGCACTCCAAATATTTGCCCCCCTCCCCCCACCTCTGACAGAGGATGCATTGTAACGGCCGGTGTTTTATTCATGAGTGCCATCATTGTACGGCTAGAGGTCGTCCGAGCCCTGCACCGGCGCGCTCCAACCAATTACCTGTGTGTGTGTGTGTGTGTGTGTGTGTGTGTGTGTGTGTGTGTGTGTGTGTGCGCGCGCGTGCGTGCTAATAGTTTTCCTTTACCCCCATTCAAGTGAGCTGTTATCTGGGATTAAAAACTCTCTCCGGCATACAACTAATGACCTTGGGACCTGCCACAGTTTGACCTTGACACCTTAACCGTGTCGGCACTATGAGTCCGGCTCCCATGGATCCAATCCGGCCGGAACATAATTTTTATTTCTCTTCTTATCGAGTAGCTTTGATTGTCACCCCTTTCCAATGTTGTTCGCAGTTTGATTTTGCTTTTGTGAGTAAAAAGTTGGACCTTGGTCGCCTTTTTCAATTTTCCATTGAACGATTCGGTCAAGGTGTCCACATGTTGAACTGCCATCCACATAGACAGGAAGGTCACACGGGACACTTCGTGTTTGTCAACCTCAACAGGACCTTGATCCTCATGCGTCCTTCACCTGCCTACCGTGCAGTCAGCTATGTGCCAGTGCGATAATACTGGGGAAGAATTTGAAAAAAAAAATCAAAAAAATTTTTTTTTTCGAGTACATCAAATTTGTTCCCTACAGCACGTGTCAAACACGAGGCCCGGGGGCCAGATCCGGCCCTCCACGTCATTTCATGTGGCCCGCGGAAGCAAATCAGTCATGTCAAATTGCACGATCCTTGCTAAAATCTGTCCAATTTCATGTGTAATAAATAATACAGATATTTGGCAATAATTTTGTTTCCCTGTTTACACTCACTTGGACAATAATTGAACATACTATTGCAGTTCACTTGACTGATTTCAAACCTAGCAATCGATCAATTTGTTGTGTACAAGAAATAATACGATGAGACGATTATACATTTATTTGGTTTCACTGTCATAACGGCCTTCCGAGGGAAGACGTAACTCCAAAGTGGCCCGTAACAAAAAGGGAATTTGACACCGCCGCTCTACAGCTTCACAAATTTCCGCTGATTAGCTGTAGTAAGACGTGCCAGTTTATCACAATTGGACTCATCTCCAGTTACGTGACAACTTGTTTGTGAAGTCACAATTGAGTCTGATGAGAGGTGTGTGCAGCTCCCAGTAGGCCAGTGCTATCAATATTAGCAAACAGAAAGTTAGCAAAGTAGCAATGAAGAGGATTAGTTCTGGCTTGTCTCTTAACCTTTTCAATAAAGGCATACCATTGTAAATTGTATTTAGAGCTCGTAACTCTTGCATCTTTGTGTTTTATTTACATACAGTTTTTTTTCTTTTTTCTGTTTTTTTTTTTAATGAAAACGAGGCTCATGTAGCTCAACTTCACGCGATGGAGCATAACAGAGACCAGTCCTAATGTTCTTATTGTCGTCTGCTTTCCTGATCGGCAGTTCTGTCATTGACTTGAATTCCATCGTGTCGCTAACGAAGTCTATGCTGAGTCATGACGTCAAACACAAAGTGTGTCTGTCAGTACAGAAGCGTGACGGTGAATGTGTCTACACTTACACATTTACGCGTGCGCACACACACACACACGCGCGCACCATACTAAAGGTCAGATTTCGGTTTTTTACAGCTTGAAGAAAATGAAAAGTGACAAAGCGCCTTTTGCTCAATTGCCCGCAAAGCTTCGTTTTTCTCTTTGTTCCACTTAGTGTAGGTAAGCTGAGCCCTCTAGCGCTGCTGCTCTGACACCAAAACGTCTTCTTTCATGCGTGCTGTGCAAATGAGGGCGGTGGAAATGGCGTCTCTCACTCTCTCTCCTAGTAGAAAAAGCCGGGAGATTCATTAGTGAGGCTAAATGAAGAAAGGCAGCGCGTCTCCGTGTCACGGCCATCACGCCTTTGCTCTAACTGCCGGCGTGAAGGAGACAAGTTAGCCATGCTAACATGTAGCGGCTAACCTTCCTGTGTCGTTTATGCGTTGCACTCCCACCCGGCGTAGGTGGGTCAAAATATTGATTCATTCATGAACGTTGTGGCATGTTCTTGTTCGCTCTTTGTTGTCGCGTCAACCTGCTGGTCAGTGTGTGGCCCCGCCCCCTGGCTGCCTTCCTGACCTACTTGTGAGCGGACCGCCACGCTCTCCTTCCTGCCCTCTCGCCGCTTGTCCTTCTCAGCAGACAGGAAAATGAATTAAAAATTGTAGTGCGGACGACCAAACGTGAATGACCAAACTCTGGCGCTGTGGCATCAATTCAAATTGATTTCTTGAGCGCCGCTTTTCAGCTTTTTCAGCGTCAAATGTCCTTTTAAAAACAGTGAGCGCGCTAATTGCGATTTTATGATTTTACGCCACCCCCCTCTCCCCCATTTATTATTATTATTATTTTTATTTATTTACAGTATTTTTAACAATACGATTTATTTGGATTCGTACGTAAGCACTAATTCCAGTTACAATGGAGCAATTAAATTACTGGTATACCCTCACATGTGCAACATTGATTCAATTTGTCAAATTAATGAACAACTATTTTGATCATGGGCAACCCGGTGAGCCAGTGGTTAGCGTGTCGACTTCACAGTACAGAGGTACCGGGTTCAATTCCAGCTCCGGCCTCCCTGTGTGGAGTTTGCATGTTCTCCCCGGGCCTGCGTGGGTTTTCTCCGGGTACTCCGGTTTCCTCCCACATTCCAAAAACAAGCATGGCAGGTTCATGGAACACTCTAAATTGTCCCTTGTCTGACGTGAGCGCGAATGGTCGTTTGTCTTTGTGTGACCTGCGATTGTCTGGCAACCGGTTCAGGGTGTCCCCCGCCTACTGCCCGAAGACAGCCGGGATAGGGTCCAGCACCCCCCGCAACCCTTGTGAGGATAAACCGGATCGGAAAATGGATGGATATTTTGATCATTTTAGAGATCTTGTTTCACTTCATATAGCATTTCTGCATTCCTGCATGAAAGCAGACTGATTGTTTTTCTTTCAATAAGATATTTTCTTCTGCTTTTACTTTGGAAAACAATGATCAACATTTTTTGCAGATTTTCTGAAATGCTATGGACCAAACCAGGAACTGAAAAATTTGTCTTTTCAATTAATTGAAAATAATCAATAGTTTAATCCATTACAAAAATGTCTCCAATTGATGAATCATAAAGAGAATCTGTCAATTTTCGTGAAGGACTGCAGACATCAGAGATTACTTTGGCGAGGTTGGAATTGTGAGGATTCTGAAAATTGAACTTAAACAAGGTCTATCAAAGATACCTCCTAGATCAAAATTGTTGTCGATGAATTCGATTATTGTTAGTTGTCAATTAATTGCTGCACCTTGAGTGGCATCCCCTAACGGATTGTTTTTGACTTTGGAGGTATGGCTGGTCACAATCATGTACAGGAACCAGTCTGTGTAATTTTCTGCGCAGATGTCGGGATATGTTTTTGTGACTATAAATAGCAGCCGCATTTACATGAACAGCTTTAATGGCCACATTACACTTGAAATATTCAACACTGCGTGCTCTATGTTCATCTTAAGGCTTCCTGCAAATTGTGTGGAGACGCCCAACCTGAGCGTCCCCCGTCATCCTGACGACGCAACAACATTAATTCCATTACTCGCTAATTAGACTCTTGCGCGACAGCAGAAATCCGACTTTGTTGCATCGTAAGCACGCAGGGCAATTAGGTTTGTAAAAAACACTTCACAAAGGTTGGAGAGAAGATTGTTTCTTGAAGAGGCACGAGAATTAATTAACAACTACCGACGAATCGATGATCAAATTAATACACAACTATTGTGAAAAATGGATTCTTCATTTTGAGACCTCGCTTACCGTAAAAGTGTCCACATTTCATCCTCCTTGAAAGCAGATGGTTTAGCTTTCTTCTTTTTTTTCTAAATAAAACATTTGCAAACTTTTACTTTTACATTGGAAAACAATGAGCAAAATTTTTTTTGCCGATTTTCAAATTGAGGTTACAGAACTAACCAGTAACCGAATCATCATCAGTTTATATTTGTGCATTTTCAGCACTTTCAGTTTAAAATTCAGTCCTATTTTACAATTAAGTCGACAGATTGCTCAATTGTTGAAATCTTTCGTTGCAGCCCTTCATTTCACAATTTCCTTCTGTAAAAATGCTGAGTCAACATGTGTTTATTCATTCTTAAATCTGTTTATCTCATTAAATAGTGGGTTCATTGTTGTATTGTAAATTATCAAATAAAAATGATTACTTTTATATATAAATTTAATTATTCATGTGTTGTGATCAAATATCCATTTATTTTAAATAATAAAATACCAACGTGACATTTTAGTTTTTTGTAAGCTGTTTCACAAAACTGTTTTTTCTTGTTTTATTTATTTTTTTACCTTTATAAGTGACACGCGTGTCCAGTTTTGCGACACTTTTTCATCATGGACAATAGAATTAAATTGCAAAATATAATTGAAGACATTTAAATGAACAGAAATAGTCATTAACCTCAACCTGCATCTGAAAAATAAAGACATTTAAATAGCCCTAAATTCCACATCCACACACATTTTGTTTTTTAACCTGTAGCTGCTCACGGAAATTGACGTCGTCCCAACATGTCACCGTGCAGGCTCATGACGTCAACGCACTATGACGTCCTCCTAATAATGTCAACGTAGCGTTGCCTCCAAAATTGTTGAGTTGGTTGACAAACGTTAGCCTCAGCCAATCAGCACCGAGAATCTTCGGCCGGCGGGCCAACGGCGGCGGTGGTGGGCGTGTCTTGATGAGGGGGCGGTTCCGGCGCTTAGTTTGCTAAATGACTGCAGCACGAGCAACACACGCGGCCGTGGCGTCCCTGCTGATGTGACGTGTGACGCGCACGGCGCCGCGCTCCTTTCCACTCAACTTCGTCTCGTTGGTGGCGGCGGCGCGAGCGGC